>NW_027437184.1:23656825-24279325 GCF_033239565.1 Halichoeres trimaculatus
ATTGGCTATTGTATTATACAAAAATGTAACATCTGGAAGCACAAGACCGGAGTTTTGTATTGAACATGTTCTGTTGCCCACAGCACAAGCTCTGCAAAAGTTTTGTCAAGTAGTATCTGAGTGAGTGAGGGTGGTCCACGCCGAAACAGTTGTTGAAACAAAGTTGTTTGCACTATAGAAACAACAGTTTTATAAAAGCAGAGAGCAACATCCTGGCTAAGTACATTTTCACTTCATGACATTTTCACCTCTAATGGCCAATCAGTAAAAATCAGTTTTCCTAACGGTATTTGTTGTTATTTGTGACAAAGCCTTCTGTTTATCACTAATTCTATGAGGTACAGAACACTACTTTCATTCATCCTTTTTTTCTTTTTTTAACCTTTGTTGAAACAGAGCTTGGTGTAAAATTTGAGATGCTACTTGTGCTCAAGTTGGAGCTATCCCAGCTGGGGTAGCGTCTACATGCATGTACAGGTAAACTCTGCTTTGAATTTAAATCTACATTAAAACCCACAAGACTGCCACAACCTGGTACTCGCATCTGATTTTTATATAAGGAGCATCATTCAACTAGCATCTAAGTGGGAATTGGTTGTAAATAGGGATGTCGATTTACCAAGTATTGTCTAAATAATTGTGAAGTAAGTGTGTAAGGTCCCTGTAATAGCCCATGGTGACAGAGCTAGTACTCTTGCAGACCAGCAACAACAGTGCCGTCTGAGTGGGAGTTTTCCGCTGCTAGATGGGTTGTGACCCGGTTGTGTTCTTGACCATACATGCTTCTTTTTATTATTTTTTTTTTCCACACTGAGAGCAAGGAGGTCACAATTTTGAACACTCCAATGTGTAATTTTGTTTAGTGCTCTTATTGCAGCAATCCCACGTTTGAAACACACTGGAAATGGCTGTTATCTTCTTAATTCAACTGCTGAGTTATAAATTGTTTAATCCATAATGGGTGATTTTTGTGCAACTCAAACACTGAGTTAAAAAATCCATCAACCCAACATGCATCGGTTAACTCAGCATCTGGGTTGTTTGTGATGTCATCAAGTTGACAGACATGCTCCACCAATCAGACACCTCATCAGGCTCCAAGCACCAAGCAGTCATGTATATCAGCACCTTTTCAATTAAATATTAATATAACTGCCTTTACATTAAAATAACTGTTCCTTTATGTGATTTAGGGAGAAAACATAGGTTTTCTTTTGTTTTTTGTGATAAGTCTAGTATCTGAAATATTCTTTCCAGAGATCATTAACAATGAAAGCTAATAATCTGAAACTAAAGGAGTTCTCAGTCACACCAGAGAATTAAAGAGGTATTACACAATTGATTTGTCTTCAGTCATCTAATGATGATGATCTGCCTCTGAATTATTACTTCAATCATACAAGTCATCTCAATGTCATGGGAGTGAAAGTATGACTGGACTTGGGGACTCAACATTTTGTCAAATATGACTTAAATTAAATATATAATGTTGTATTGATTAATACAGATATATAATATATAGAACATAAGTGAATAAAATGAAAACTTTGACAACGCATTTCTAAGAGTTTGATACATTTTTAAGGCTACCACCATGTGGCTGTTTATCTAGCTTCTCATAAAATGTCTGTTTGTCTGCACTCATGTTGCTTTGATCCGGAAATTTCAGGTCTGTGGATTTCTTTTTCTCTTTTACATTGTACCAAGTCTCCTAAAATCCTATTTGAATGTCAAATTCAATTTGTAAACTTGTTTTTAACCAGTTTGTTGGCACAATTATAAAGCGGTCATGGCAAACTGCAAATGCAGAACATACAAGCCCGCTTAAAAAACCCCACATGAATGCACGAATACTTCATTTGGCTCACTGTTGCTCACAATATTCTGAAAAGCTACAAAAAAAACACTGAAGAACAAAAAAAAAGCAGAAGAACAAAAGAAGGACCTTCTTACAAAAAGAGAATTAGTTATCAGTGGAGCCCTGCGCTACAACCCAATTAACTCTCCTTCTCTGAATAGTTTCTCAGATGGATTAAATCAACATTTAAACACAATTTCTGAACACTTTTTTCTCTTAATTAAATATTAGTATTAGGCCATGTTGTTTTGTAGACCTTTAGCATGAAAAATTAATAAACCATTTTCTCTCAAATAATAAGGAGTTCCTCTCAAAGCCCAGTGCCCAGCACAACTGAGCGGGAAGAAAAAAAGCTGTGCTATAAAAGAGGCCCCAGGTCGACTGACTGATTGAAGACTGGTAAAGCTACTGAAAACCAATGCCTCTGTCCAAAGGCTAAACCAAGAAAAGTGATTGCTCACTGTATTGCAGGAAGAAACAGCACATAATTACTTGGTGGAAAAAAAACTACAGCTCAGTGGTTTTGCTGCATCAGACATTTCCATGCCAACTACTTTATGGTACCTCCTTGGTTAAAAGTGAGACAGGAAACAAACTGGAGGGAAGTGGATGCTCCAGCAAAATGTGCCCAGTTTTTGTACAATAACAACAGCATTTCTTTTGTCCTCTTCACTAAAATTTTGTGCAAGACAAGGATATTGCTATACCAGATTGTTAAGCTGTCATGGAGAATAATGTTTCACAAAGAAGCAAAAATAAGGTTTACACAAAGCACCTGGAAATCCTGGATAGCTTCTTTTTTTGTGTGTTATCGGGTCAAAAAGCCTCTGAATTATTCCTCAGATTGAGCCCTTTTGTTTTTACATAAACCACAGTTCTGGATATTAGGCTCTATATATATTCCCTTTCATGATTTTGTGTGAGAGAGTGCCTTGATCACATGCTAGTTAATGGGGAGACCCTCCTTATTTATGGCATGAGATGCTGGTGCAGGAACAACACTGTGCTATTTATCTTTTTCCCTCTTTGTGTTTGTGGGTAAGCAATTAAAATAACTGGGTCACTGATTATTGAACTTGTGCTCGCAAGCTGCAGCACATTGGTATCATACAATATTGGATCTTTCGTTTGATGGCTCACTGTGGAGCCGACTTCACATGTCTTGATGATAGAAGTAGGGAAGGAAAGAGGTGATGGAAAGAAAGTGGTATTGTGTTTATTGTAGACCTGATCCTTCAATAAAATAAAAGTGTATTATATAGTTGGTTGGTTAGGGCCGAATGGCCTCCATTTCAGCAATATATATAGCAGACAGGCTGTTATATCCAAGCGTAAAGGAGAACTGTTACTAGGGGGATAGATTCATTTATCCATACAGTGGTTACTGATTTTGGCATTAAAGTTGTGACTATGTTTGCCCTGGATTAGTATGAACATACATTTACGAGCCAGTCAATATTACAAGACTTTGACTCCGACCACCTAATTTCACTGAGACTGATAAATCAAACTCACAGGTGTATTCATATCAACTTGCAAAACCTTCTCTTCAGCTTCACCTGTGGAGGTCAATTCTCAAAATGATTCAGCCTTGTGCTCTTAAATGTGTAACTTGAGTGAATCCTGGTTATGTCTAATCAGTGTTCATAGACTCTCAAGTTTGAACAGACCACTGCGGTATAACTTCTTTGTGTGGGTTGGAATGAACGTTATCACAAACATGTTTTAACCCATGTTTTAACCCATGTTTTAACCCATGTTTTAACCCATGTTTTAACCCGTGCTCTATCACTTACTTTCACGTTTAGCTTTCTTCAGCCCCTCTGTCTTTTTTTCTGTCTGGTAGTTAGGCTCCAGTTTCCACCATCACAAGAAAAATAATCCAATAAATCATTTTTAGCAGAGAAAAACACAGATCCCTCTTCTCACTGCTAAACTTCGACTACCAGCGTGGTGCTGTCATAGGGATTCTATAAATTCTGTAAATTACTCTGGCCCTAGTCAACACGACAGAAAAAGCATTTAGAAATTACCTACTTTGACACTGATTATCTAATTTTAAAATTGTGGATTATGATCGAGCATTTATTCAATAGCTAGAATTTTTCAAGATCACTTAAAAATCTCTCACAAGGATTTAGACACCAGCAGCACCAGGGAAACAAGCAAGCAGACTCCAAAAAAGGCTTTGTTTGAAACTTTTGATAACATTTGTTCTGGTGTGGTAATTCTTTATACTCAACTATTTCAAAAAAATAGTGTAATACTGTTTTTTTATTATTATTATTTTGTACCGTAGTCTTCAACTCTGTACCCCAAAAAGATTTTGTTTTAATTTTACCTAAAAATGATAATTTTTGCACTTTATTTTCTTAAGAAAAGAATTTCACACAAAATGGTATGGGGAAAATTTGTTGTTACTGTAGTGTTTCTGAACTACATGTTAATCGTGACACTGAAGTAATGTGTAGTCACCTTTGAACTTTGCCCATATTCTTTTCTAGGTTTTAACAACACAATAAAAAGAAAAAATTACAGCAACACCTTAAGGTTTGCAGTTTGACGATAAATCAATCCTGAAAATCAAAAAGTATCAGTATCAGCGATACTGGCCCTGTATTTACTTGGTATCGGATCAATACCAAAATTCCCAGTATCGCCCACCTCTAATACTTATAACAGGTACTCAGAAACCTCATATTTATATGTTTGCGTTTGGGTTTTAGTTGATGTAGTTAGTTGACTGTATTCACATAAATTGTTACTTTTATATATTTTGTTTGTCTCACAATTTTCAAAACTTTCATGTTCTTTTAATTTGTACATAAAACTAAATTAAATACTTCAGTGGATTCTTTAAACAAGCTCTATAGATTATATCATATTCTCCTTCTTTTCTCTCATAATTTTGAGTTTTACAAAAACACAATACAAGGTTAAACTAGCTCAGGTCAGGCTTATTGTTGGTGTTAAGCAGCATCCTGAATTCACCAATCAATATACTGCTCTCCACCTTAAAGCTCAAGTTGTGGTCTTAAAATGAAGCCAGGATCAGCCTCTAACGGTCTTCCTGTCAGCATGGCTTTTAGAAAAACAAAGTAAAAAAGCAGCAAGACAAATGTCAACCTTTATTCAGAATGTTAGCATAACAATCAGCAGTTAAGCTGTCCATGATCCTGAACTTGGACCTAGAAGGATTCAGTGGTCAACTCAAGATATCATACTGTGGCATCTTAAGAGGGGCGGGGACTCATGACTAAGATATCACGATACAGCAATCCTGACAACCTACAATAACCTAATATAAGAGCAGATAAATTGAAGAATACCCATAAAAAGGGAAAGTGGAGGATTAATGCGTTAATTCATTGTGCTTTGTTTAAACAATGAAATTGAAGGAAAAAAAACTTCAAAGCACTAACATTTGTTTTATGTGAATCTGTATCACTGTATCTGTACCAGAAACAGATGACTTTACTGAGTAGTGAAAAACTACAGCTGAACCTTTTGTTTGACAGATCCATTTCTTTGTACTCTTCCGTAAAATTTCTCGACTTCATGCAAGTTTGTGGCATAAAGAGCAGCATTTTCCACTCGTCAATAAAATGGGCAGTAATTGTCACATTGGACTCTGTGGTCTGTGAAGTCCACCCATCCCAGGTGAGTGAAACTCTTTTTGCCGACTCGAGTGCATACACCACCTTTCTTCTTCTCTTCTTCTCCTCTCATCATAAAGAGACCGAGTAGTTTCTCCTCTCTTCTTTTAGGTCCGGTAAGTGAGTGGTGTATGTCTTTTCTTCATTTCACAGCTGTCAGACATCCCACTGTCTTCTTCTAGTATTATGCCACTGACAGCTCCTTCACCAGCCAATTATTTCACTGCAGCTCATTCTTAATGGACTCATGCCCAGAGAAGCCACCAGTATTTCCGGATTATGCATAATGTGGTTCTCCTGCATTGGTGATTTGTGTTTACAGACAGTGTTTCTGTGCCCATGTAGCGATTTCCACTCCAGAGCCATTTCTGTTGTTATTGCTGCTCAGTGACTCTAAAAAGTGATGGACATTCAGTATTGAGACTTCTGTCTCCTCCCTTTTGCAGACATTTATCCAGATTCACAGACTTATTTTGCTGTTGTTGTAGTTGTTTTGTTTCTTTGCTGAAGACCATTTTCTGAAATTGTGGATTGGAAGTCATCTAAATTGTTTTGGGTTTTTTTCCAAGGTCCATTTTTCAGGCTTTAAGAGAGGACGGGAGCAGAAAAACTGAATAAAAGGAGAGAGTTTCATGCAGGAAAGGGGCTACCAGTTGAATCTGAACGTGGGCCTTCCACTGGAGGGCTAGTCTCTTAGGGCATGCTACCTAAACGGCTGGTCATGGAGCTGATTCTTTATCTCTGTTTGCATAATTATAGTGTGGAATAAATCAATTCTAAAATAAACCATAGCTTGAGTAATAGCTCTTAGTTTAGTGGCTCTGTTAAGCAGTAAGAGATGATTTTAAATTGGCACACAGAGCTGAAATAAAAGCCATTACACTGAAAAAGAGAGAACAGCCAATAAAGAGACATTTTTTAAGTACTCCTACCATGCAAAACCAATCTGAGCGATTACTCATATAAGCTCACCCACACCAGCAGGAAATAAACAACACATGGGCCCCAACAGTTTCTGGAGTTGGAGATGACTGACAGCCAGTGGGACCTGTAAAACATCCCAAGGCAAACTTGATTACCGCCCCCATCAGTATTTGGCTTGTCAGTGTTATTGAGGCACTGTCAGACGTGTGCGCTGTGCTATCCAAATCAAAAGTGAGTAATAGTCACGCAGGGCTGCCAGAAGCCCCAAACATCCCCTCTCTTATCAACCTGTTAACCTTGTTGTTTGATGTTATATAAGTGTTGAACAGAAGAGGGACAGAGACTAGTCCCCTCTCAGTGTTTCTTTATGTTTTTGCTCCTCTTTCTTATTTGAGACATAAGGATTATTTGACAAAAAAACTGGTATTACACTAAGTGTTTAAAATCTTCACGCTAATCGTGTTTCCCCAGGATGCCGAGAGTCCAAGCAGCGCCTTTGACGTTATCCAAACAAACAAGAGCTTACATCTCTTCTCCTCAGCTTCCTGTCTCACAGCCTTGTTTCCTAGGCAACCATGTCAGATGAATTGAGAGAGGGGGGACTGACGCCCTCCAGAGAGCCAATCCTCTCTCATCCAAAGTTTGTCTCACTTCGGGTCATGTGACACCTGTTCCCATGACAACCAGGTTGGAGGGCAGTCTGGATATCTCTTTGATCAAGGGAAAAAATACCACACATGCCAGCGAGCAACCTTGAAATCAAGGAAGGGGATGCAGATATGCAATGGGTATTTATGGAGATGTAATAAGCTCATGTCTGATGATTCATTTCAGCTTTAGTCATCCTGAAACATGATTGGTAGAAGTCTGGTAACAAAATACTCAAACATTCTAAAGAAATAACTGAATTTGCAGTAACAAAATAAAAATAAAACATGTTTGAGAAAGTCTAGAGTGATGTATTGGTATCATTTTTCAAGATTGTATTTACTGAGTGACATTGCAGGATTTATTTTTCCATTTCCTCTTTAGTATGGTTGACCAAAACCATGGCTCAAAAAGGTGCATAGTGCAGGAAACACTGACTTCAAAATGAGTTGAAGATTGACTGGATGCCTTGTTGTCAGCTTGCAGCAGCATTAATCACCAACAGCAGAGTCACAAAACAGATTATATTTTGTGAGCAGGTGGCCTTAAAGCCTTAAAGGTCTTTTGGTCTATGATAAGCATTTGGCCTTTCTAAGCCTTTGAGCTCTCACAAACAAAGAAGCATCCCAAACCTCTGGGCTGAGGTAAATGGTTGACTTTTCCAAGCCTTTTAGTCGGCACAAAGCTGTTGGAAAGCGTCCATCAGATAAGAGGTTCCCATGGGCATCCTTTCAATAAAATATGTGACGGGCGACAAATTGGCTTTAGACACCTGTCGTAATACGGAAAGGCCAGTCATTTCTCAGCTCCAGAGTTGTCTCAAAACACTAGTATTAGTTGAAAATTATTAGGACTGAAGACAATAAAAGAATCAGGTGGGAAAACAATGAATAAAAAAAAGAATCCTTAATATCAAATATGAAATATCAAATATACTTCAGCACCAGTTTTTCAATTGACAGGAGAAAAAAGCTCCGAACAAAAGGATTTGAACAAAAAGAGAGACCATTCCAAGAGTGTTATGCCAGTAATGTCAAGAGGGAGCACATGCAACAGGGCTCTATTTCAGCTCCAGTATTTTTAACAAACTTTGAAAAGGCAGGCCAAGAGGAAACACGCTCTTTGATCTCCCGCAGAGCCATGCCCTGAGAACGGCAAAATGAAAAGTCTTGAGTTCGGGCAAAGTGCAAATTCTAATTAAATCAAGACCACAGTAAACTTGAAGAAAGGTCTCAGAGACGTGGGGCTCGGCTTTAAACCACCCGTATTTCAAGTCCCAGTAAACAGAGATGTTAAATAGAATTTAAAGCAGCCAGAGGCAAAGCTCTGCAAGATTATGTCAGTGTTTGGCCTCTGCCTCCGGCCAATTTATCAAGTCATGTGTCTTAACTTTTAAGATGAAATGACCACTAATTTGCTGCAGCCTTACGTGATTGGGCTGCCTGTATTAATCTACTGAGGGCAATTTTTCATTAAAAATTAAATACCAATTTAATGACGTGACATTTCAATTATGTCAAATGCCAAAAAGCTAATAGTGCAACATCATTGACAAAACAATGTTTGATGTCATTTTGTGGTTATAGATACATTTTCATTGAGGGGGAATTTAAACAGCTACAAAAAGCAGAGGACTTTAACAGCTTTTAGTGGAGATTTCTGTCACTGACAGAGTGAGCTCATCATATGGTTCAATAGAACACTCAATCATTCGGATGCAGAAATGATTGAGGAGGGTAAGAGTAAGTATGTGAGCTGTTTCCTCAGTTTTATTTACTGCATCAAATTTGTGTGACGGAACAAGAAGGGTAGTTTCTCATCTCATTCAAGGGAGAATGAGACAAGAAGCTACTGTGATGCGTTTAGTTTTTTTATTTTATTTTATTTTTATGTTATTTATTTCTTTATTTATTTGAGAAAACTTTAATGGTTAAATATTGGATGAGAAAACAGTCTTATAAATACAAAGCAATGTAGGTTCTCTTTGAAATATTCAAATTTGTCATCTTGCAATAAAAGACACTTTAAATCCACCTGCTTGCGCACACAATGTGTTGGCACTGGGGATGGGTGAGTACCCATACCAGGTATCAGTATCAGACTCATACCAGCCTTTTTTAAGGTATCAGTACTCGTGAAGGCTGCAGATACCAGCAGCAGATACTCTAGGCAAGAAAATCTTACGTCGAGCAAGTCGTCCTCGCCACTAGTTGCTGCTAATTGCTGCGGTTTAATACCACTGCAAATGTGCGTCAGGTCCTGTTCAAACAACATGAACGAACCAGGGAAAGTTCACAGTTAAACTGTTTTATTCTGCAATTCACTTTATTTAAAAAAACACTTAAAGTCTGACAGTTGTTAGTTTTATTGTGCACTTTTAATATATATATTTTTTATATCTATTAAAATATTCTAAACTCAGAGAGTTGTGGTTTATTTTGGACTTAATAGCAGAGTGACTGTGCTGTCTTTGATCAAAATAATCTGTCGCTGTTAATTGAAATTTTATGTATCAAAAGTACTAGTGGTATCAGTACTCGGTATCAGTGAGTACTCAAGAGGGAGTACTCATACAGGTATTAGTCTGAAAAAAAGTGGTATCGAACATCCCTAGTTAGCACTGTGAAAGCTTTGCTTCAAATTCAATGAATTCTCTCCTGTTAAATTTCTCATGAGCGCCTTCAGACCTTGTAAATATGAAGGAGTTATGTGAGAGTTTCTAATTGTGACCTTCCAACTTGAAAAAATTGAAAACAACAAAATAAAGCCAGTATAAATAATTGAAAACTAAACAAAACTGACTTTTTTTGTCTTATTGTTTAAGTGCAAACCACAGTCAAAGCAGTGCTTTCATATTACTCAAGCTGCTGCTCCATACACCAGTCCAGCATAACAATATTCAACATCCATGATTCATTTGTGGAGTTGTGGCAGTTTCTTCTTGGACATCAGCACCGCAATGTCACTGGACTACAGTGAATACAAGAAGCTACACACATCCACCTGAGCAAACGAGTGAAAGGCTACACTAAGGCCAGTTTAGGTGTGTTGTGTCTGCGAATCCTGCTCACAGTGTCATTGTCTTACAATGTGGCACTGTCTTATTACTATGCTTACCTATTTTTTGTCTTGTCCATCAATCTGTTACTGTTGCTAGTTTACACCAGGTACTCGTAATGCTGCACTTAACGGGATTTCTGTTCATTACAAGTGAAATGTTTGACGTGTTAGAACTATGTATTAGAAATCGGTCATGATTTCTGAAACTTTGAATTTACTTAATGCAAAATCGAACAGTTAGGATATAATATGGTTTGTAATTACTGCCATATGGTGGCTGTAGCATGTCCTTAAGATGTTTGCAAACTGCACTGCTCATGGGAAAGAAGTACACAAAATGCATCAAATAGCTAAAAAAAGAAAGAAAAGAAAACATAAGCTGCAGTTGATGGAAGCACAGGTATACTGCTGTGAGATTCAGAAATGGAAAAAATAAAAAATGGCAGAGACTGAGCTTGTAAACACGTCACACTGCTACATCACAGACAACACAAAACATGTGAAGACAGACTGCTGGAGCTTGCAACAAGCAACACTCCTGGTGCTGGTTGACACTACAGCCACACAAAGACACTGTTAACAGGGCAAGACTTCAATTTTATCCTCCACACTTGCAGCATACAATATAAAGTGTTCTCCAAGTCACTGTCGTCTACTTCATCTCCAAACCAGCTGTCAGGTGGCTGACCCCACGAAAATCAACATTAATGATTTGGGTCTTTAAATCTGATTTTATGATTAACATCTCAAATGTTTTACCTGGGTCTAACAGCTAGATTTCAGTGACTATCAGATGGTATTTGGGCTCGAAATGTCCATCCCTATGCATCAGACAGCTTCTGACCCCAATAAAAAATGGCATGCCCAGATTTAATTTGCTTTCCTGTCTTAAAAGCCACAGAAATGCAGATCATAATAAAACTCGGGTGAAATATCTGTCAACACTCATATTGTCACAAAGGCAGCGCCTCTGAAGCCTCCCCAATTCTCCTTGCAGTGACAGCTGAGCAGCAGCAGATGTCTTGTCAATAATAAAAGTACTGTATCGGAGCTCTTGTCACTTTGCCAGAAATAAACAATGCATACGCTATAGCTACACATTCTGTGTGAACTTCACATCTTTCTTTCAACTTTGAGCTGCGAGCCTCGACTCTAGCCGACCAGCCTTCAGTCCCTGGAATGATAAAGACTGCTCCCCTGGGCAGCACAGCCTGGTACCCCCCCTGTAACAAAACAATGCTGGCTGATGCATGTCACATAGTTCATCTGTTGATGGAGCTGACCACAAAGCTAAAGTGAAAAGGATGGAGCTGAATTTCTTGTGAAGCTAGAGCTAACTGCTGCAAGGAGAAGTACCAAAGACGCAGAGACAGAAAACTGCCGGCAGGAAGGAAGGACTCTGAAGGAGCTTCAACAGCACCAGAACAGTCACGTTCCATCTTGCATTAGCTAAACGATGAGGATTATTATGCATAGAGAACAAGTGAAAAGAGGTGCATCAAGGCCACCATCTAAAAGAATTTTAAACTTTTATTTGTAAAAATACATGATATGACTGATTGTCTTCACTGGACATAAACAAAACATGTAACTTTATGAGATGAGGAAATTACCAAATTAAACATCTATCTACGGACCCAGTTGAGGCTTTACAAGAGCTGCTTAAAAAGGTAAATTAAATTCCTCACAAAACAACTCAAATAAGCAAAATTAAACACTTTTTCTTTTTTGTATAATGTTTTTTAATCATTATGTATGTATATGTATTATGTAAATCCCTTAAAGGAACACAGAACAGAGCATGTACATATGCAAAAAGTAAGAAGGACCAGGCTTGAAACAACTGTGAGCACACAATCTGCCACATTTGGAAAGATTTGTGGATTTCTTAACAAGTTTACCCACTGTGACACAAACTGTGTTCCAAATTGTTGTGCAGTTTTCATTTTTGCGAGTGTTTTAAAACTATGTTTACAGCCATTTATAAAGCTGTTAAGAAGTCAGATCGTAAATACATTTTCTCAAATGTGTAACAAATATCATGCTTTTCAACAGTAGCTGTATTTTCAAATAAATGCAAAAATGAGTAAGCCAAATTATTATGCATGCTGTGATAAGAGCACATATCTTAAAAATATAAAAACTGGGCTTTTTTAAAACATTTGATTGATTGATTGAAAATAATGTTTTCTTAGTCTGTATCTAATAAGAACAGCAGTTTTCTCTGAAATTGTACACAAAATAACATGCAAATGTCTTTGAAACATCTCAATTAAGTGTTTTCATTATTTCCTTTCAGTGAGGGTCAGAGGTCAATGGCCAGCTGATTCAGTTTGATTTCTGAAGACTCCACTACAAACATTATGTGCTGCACCTTGTAAGGCTGCTCCTTAGAGCTGTATTACTTCCCATCACAGTCAATCAGCTTCTTTCTTATTGACCACATGTCCCAAATGGCTTGAGATCAGCTGAGCAGATAGGCCACCCTATGAGGTGATTGTCTTCAAAGCCCTGAGATGTCAACCAGTCTCGGGAATAATGTGAGGCATGTGACATGGCATGTGTCAGTACATCGTCATGCATGAGCACGAGCATCTTCTTTACTCATTATTTGTCTTGAGGAAAGGTCAAAGCCCCTAAGAATTCACTTTTACACCATTTTGAACATAGAAAAGACCAACAAGTGCATCATCAACAAACACAACATCACCCACTTGTTGGTTTCGCAGCGTTGAAATCCAACCAGATGCCATTTCATGTATTTTTGAAGCCCCACAACTAACAGTAAATGCACTACTGTTAGCCTGAGGTCTTTAAGAAACCTCTCTTTTGATTCTTGGCAGTTCTCAGCTTGATAATGCTCATCAAGCTTTTTCTACTCTGCGTTTCCCCATCCTGACTCTTTTGCACATATCTTTTTTATGGTTCACTGGTAATGCTAGGATTTCTTGAGTTTCTGAACAGCAGCCTTCCAGACTTCAAGAAAAGAGCACTTGCCTGATAATTTGGAAGACAGAATATAGACAACGATGACCTTCTCAGTTTTAACACTTCATGAACCCATGACACATGCTCTTCTCACTTCCTTTATTCAAATCAACCACCGATGTTCTTGCTCCTTTGCCTGCAGCAGCTTTGGGTTTAGGATATGAGTGTAGGCTTGGTTTGTTATAAGCTTTGGTGTTTTTCTCATAGATTTCAGATTTTCACAGCCTGTTTCTGTATATTTCTGGTCTTGAAAGTAGCTCGGCTGTCAACAAACAATACCAATGGATTTCAATACAGCATTAACCTATTCTGACTTTTGCTTCTGCATAGACTATTTCCTGTCGATCATCAAAGCAAGAGGATGAAGCCATTTACATAACCGCATCATTTGCCAACAGATGGCTTTTGTTGAGGTTTGTGCAGAATAATTAATCTATGAGTAGCAGCAACAGCACCACCTGGAAATTTAGTTTCAACTTTCTACCAAAGATTTTTACCAAAGATTTGAAATTCAGATACCAGTAGTGCTATCTTCCTCAGAAAAAGCCTGAACTGCAGTATTGGATACATTCAGAGGGGCTCCTTAATCCATATCATATATTATACCCCCCAACAAAATCCCGGCAAACACTTGTCAGGTTAAGTTTTTGTGATGAGAACAAACTGCAACAGTGCACTGTTTGTGGGGTGTTAGATCAATATAATAATAATAATAATAATAATAATAATAATAATAATAATAATAATAATAATAATAATAATAATAATAAAAAAATCTAAATTTCTTATTTGTTATTTCACTCCCTCCTTGAACTCTTTTTCTTCTATATCTGAAGCCTTTTGGCCCTCAACACATCCAGAGCAAAGAAAAAGAATGAGCTTTGTCCTCCAGTGGGTTAACAGCAATCAGAGAAATAGTTGAAATGCACAATAAGTGACTGCTGCTTCCTGTAAATATGTTCTGACATTTCACCATCTCCAGTGACACGGCTTTCCCTGAAACCTGATAATCTGGAGCGGTGAAAAGAGCTCCTGACCTTTAGCTCTGAGACCATTTCATCCTTCATTTTTTGTGGTCAGACAGAAAATATTATTCTAATGATAGTTCTTGTCCCAGAAAGCTCAGAGACTTTAAAGACTAATATTGGGAACCAACAGTAGTAGCTTCATGAACTAAATTCCTGTTATTTCCTCGAGGGCTCTTGGAAACAAAACCCCACTCACTCTAATAATTCTACCTTCAAAGATCCAGTGCAGAGAGGCGCTTTAGCAGCAGCTGAAATGTATCCCTTCCAATAAACCAGAACACCAGAGACCAGTGAACAGATGTGGTTTCACTGTTTCAACTCATGCTACGTCCTTGTGACGTTTTTTTGGCAGGCAGTGCAATTCTGCTTGTTAAATGTGACTAACAAAGGTGTTAAGGGAAGCTGGGTAATAAGCAGCTTTTATTTTTTGTTTGTTTCTTTTTTACCTCAGTCCTGCAGTCCAGATCATCAGAACTGCTAATATAAAGTCATCAGGAAAAGGGACTGGTGGAAAATTCTCTCACTGAAAAGACGAGTAAAAACTCATCCCGAACAAACTACAAAACACAAGAGTCAGTAACCTGATTTGCATGGACAGAAATGATAAACTCTAAGGAACTGATGTTCTAAGAACAGCTGATTCTCAATGAGCCCAAGGATCTATGTTGGCTGCTATTTATTGGCTTTTAGCTTGTTTTAAAGAGATACAAAAAATAAAAAATAAAAAAAAATCATCATCTGTTAAACTGCTTCACTGTACCAAAGAATAGTAACCACATGAACTCACATACAAAACTTTGTCAGAATAAATGTTTAACACCAAGATTATTTTGTTCTCGCTCTTACTGAGGCTTTTGGTCGGCAAAGTAAATAGAAATAAAAGCGGCAAATGGTGGGCGCTCAAAGACAGCTTCAATGCCAAAGAAATGCAGCCCTTCAATACGGTTAAAAGCCAGAAATGTTAAAAATGTTTGACAAACAGTACAGATTGACTGGGAAAAAGTACATGTTACAAACAATTCAGGAACTGTATAAACTCCCTCTTATTTAGGCTATAGTTTTTATTGTTGTGTTGTTGTTGTTTTTTGGAGTTTCGTTTTTTCTTTAGAGACAGGGTCTATGTTTTATTGTTTTTGATTAGTATTAATCATTTTCATTGACATGTATTTTTTCTAAAAGAGAGTCCATTTCATTTTCATTGTATTTTTTTCTCTTTCTTGTTTGTTGAATTTATTATATTTTTTGTTTAAGTTATTTTATTTAAAAGATCCTGACCTTTTAATTACAGTTAAATACTCTTAAGAAATTAAAGTTTCTTGCTTTTGATATGGTGTACTCACTTTATTATCCCATTTATCAGAATTACATCAATGAAAAAATGGGAAAAAAAATCAAAATAATATTGACAATAATATCGTTTATCTGCAATTATTTTGGAAAATTAGTGTGACAGGCCTAGTCAGAAACATGCTCTAATGCTGTTAAACTTGCTCGACTATAGCAGCAGGACAATCCCTCTACAATGATTTTAAAATAATGAGAAGGAGATGGAAAAAATGTAACTGTTACACTGGGGGAGGCAGGATTAATGGTCAGTCGAACAAAAATATGTAAGAGTGAATTTGCAGTGGCCGAACAACCACAGCGTTAATCAAGAAATTTATACCACATTGAGTGACGGGAGAGATGGAAGGGCTCGTGCTGGCTATTTCTCCATTACTTTTAGGGAAAAGTAACCTGATGGTTTTTGTAGCAACTAGGGGTGGGCAATATAGCCTCAAAATTGTATCACAATACTTAAAGAAAATTTGCGATAATGATATTTATGACGATATGGGGAAAAAACAAACATTTTTATTAGTGGTTGCTGCCTCTGAATAACAGCATTTTTATTGCACACACAGTATAGAAGCCACTTTTCCAATCATTAACTACTACTACATAAGCTTGAAATGTAAACATAGTAAGTAGGTCAGATCTAGAGGAAATCTGATGTTTTGGAGGAGTACAAGTTAATCTTGCAGGTGAAAAACTTTATAATTCTATAACTTTATAATTCTATATGACACAACTGACAAAAGTTGTGTCCCTTAGAATGGAACACATTCTTTCCATAAGGACACCCACAGAAAGGAGAAGGCATGGACTGAAGGTGCTGAAATTTTGGGAGGGCGGGATGAGCTAAACATACGAATTAATTACCGTAAAAGTATGTTGTCATGGGTGGGATTACTGCAGGAACATGTGGTTCTCCTGTGATTTTGTGATCTCGGCTATCCAGCTGCTATAGGCACTGACCTGTGCTGTGCTGCACGGCGCTGCAGAGTTGTATCCAGTATGAATTGGCATGGGCCCAAAAACCGGGGAATTCCATCAACTCCACCGATGATATCGTAACTTTCACGTCCTCCTCACGTGCCTTCATAGCCTGGTTGTATTCAGCAGTTTGTTTCAGTTTTGGGGGATAAACACATTTGTGGTGTTGCCACCCTTGGCTGTAATATTTCTCCTGCACATTTTGCATTTAATGTGTTTTGCTGTGTGTCTGATCTTTGGTCAGCCAAACCACCTCCACATCACTGAGGTAGCTCCTCTTTCAGGCTCTAAATCCTCATTATGAAGTTGATGCTGCCCTGCCACTTTCGCTCTCAGCCGTTATTGTTTTGTACACAGCAGGGAGCATCATACGTCATTGCATCTCTGCACAGTAAATATCGCAAGATGATAAATTCATATCATCGAAAGAATATACCAGTATTGTATTGTTGTAGACAGTAAGATATACCTGAGCAAGATGACGTCCATATATATATATATTTTTTTTACAGTCTATGTTAAAATCTATATACAATAGCTTGTTGTGATTGGCTTGTACTTTCATTCTTGACTTGGTGCCTGGTCCAAAACAGTGTTTCTTTGGAGTCTGAGTTTAAGTCTCTCAAACAGCTCAGCACAGTTTAAAAAGAAGATAAAATAAAAAGTTTACCCCATGTATACAAAATGCTAGCTTCAAACCAAAACACATCAATATCTATAACTTTATTAAATGAACATAACACACTTAATCATAATCCATGTGTTGCTCAGGAAAAACAAAAAGCAATGAAACAATAAAATGTGACGAAACAAGCAAAATCATTTGAAACAAATGCAACTCAGTCAAAACATCATTTGTCATCTTATCTGCCTAATATTGTAACACATGCCCCTCAGAGAAATTTTGTCAGTGGGAAATGATAACAAGATCGCTCCTATTTTGCAATAAAGACCAACAGGAAAATGAAGGCAATAAATCAAAGGAGAGGGAGCACCTAGGATCCCAACCATCCTTGGGGTACATACCAAGCTACAACATCACAGACGAGATTATGGAGGTGGGAAGAACAGCTGCACAATAAAACAGAGACACGACTCATCCAGAAATGCACAAATTCACATGAAATTACAGATTTTTTTGTGCTTAGAGCATCCTGTTTCTCCCACTCAGATAACCACTTTGAGCTAAGAAACAAAACTCCTGTAATTACACATGGTAAAACAGACTGATGCATTTCCTGTTGCACGTCAAAGGTTGACCTTTAAAGGTTTGAGCCATCTAGTGGTTTAAGCCCTCAAGCTCATCACAATGCACAAAACAAAGTCTTTCTGCATGAATTCTTGTGCAAGTAAAGGCAGACACTTGAGGTATCTGACCAATAACAGACACATATACAGAGCCCCCTGAAGTCCAGCATGAGAAAGAGCTCTGATCTTGTGTGCACAGGTTATTGTGTTCTGTGCACAAGATAAAAGTAATCACATTCACGAAGTTTGAAGCGCTCCTCCCATTTATCTATTATCTGCCATTGTATTGTGCACACAAGATAAGGGACTTGTATGCACAAAATTATTACCTTACGGGATGGGGGACTCTGAACACAGTCATCAGTCGTTATCCTAGAACTTTATCCATGCAGCAATACTCCACCACCGTGTAAGCCAATGTTTGACGATTTAACATGCAAATAGAGTGGAATACAAAATAAGAATAAAGGACAGCTTACGATACTCTTTGAAGTGTCATTGTTTCTCTTTTATCACAGCCTGCGAGATGAACTCTTCATGACTTACTGTACTTACAGGAGTTCTGCAAAGCATTAAATTCAAAGTTTTTTTTAAGTGAATTATAAATAGACAGTATGCCCTCTGCAATTGCTTCCCACAAGACGGTTCAGTTATTCCATTAAAATGTTTACCAGGATTGTACTGCCCTTGACAGAGGAAGGAGAGTTATTCTGGGGGGTGTCTCCAGTGAGCAGGATTGAGATGCACAAACACATTAAAGAGATTTTATGTTGTTTCACTTTATTGTTTCTTCAATTTCATTCCCCTGCACTGACACATGGATAAAGTGTAACCCCATCTCAATATATAAAGCAGAGAGCTGCAACCTGCAATCATATGTAACTTGATTTAAAGCTCTTTTGCAGTCTCACTGTCTGCATTCACTATGAAGGTCCAAATATTTTCCCAGTGAATAAACAATATGAGTAAAATCTCTCTTTATAAATTCCACTGGTATATGATCATGCAGTTAGTTTCTTAGGTTGCAGCTGTTTCAAAGTATTTTTCAGCCAAGCATCAAGACCAACACGAAGAGTAAAAACTTTGCAAACACAACCTTCACATTTACATGCCTCTAAGTGGAGATTCATGGTATTAGCAGAAGACTGTATTAGAGGTGTCCCAGTCCGATATTAATATAGGATATCGGTCCAATATTAGCAAAAAACAAATATTGGTATCGTATCGGCTTGCATCTAAAATCTCCGATATCAGTACTCCGATATAAGCTGTCCATTCCTCATTAACAATAGATGGGTCAGTTTTTCCTCATACCTACTGTTGCTGACTACTGTTCTTTGTTTGAATAGTATCACTCAATCAAGCCTTTTCTAACATGACTGACAAACTACAAAATAAGTAATAAAAGTATGCATGTTTAATGCTGATATCGTATCGGATTAATATCGGTATCGGCCGATACTCAATGCTGCAGTATCGGTATCGTATCGGAAGTGAAAATGTTATATCGGGACATCCCTAGACTGTATTATTACATTACAGATTTATTAGTGTTAAATTATTATTATCTTTGTGAGTGTCAGTATTGTCCAGTAATGATACTTGCCTGTTGCAAAACGAGTATGAATTTGGATGAATTTGAATTTGGAATTGGATGAGAATGAGAATTGTGTTTTAGAAACTTGAGGCTTTTCTAATTTTGTGAACCAGAAGGAAGTAAAACATATTAAAAACTAGGGATGGGCGATAAGGGCAATAAATATATCTTGATTTTTTTTTTCAAATTTTCCAATAACGATATTCTGTGGATATTGAACAAAAAATACTGTAAAACTACTTGCTTACCAAGAGGACAATTATGGATAGACAGAAACAGTTCTTGTTTTTTTAAAGTGCTTCATGCATCTCTATTAAACATTGCCCAACAATATTCAATGGCAAATTTATAATGACAGCATTTCCCCTACCATTGTCCCCCCCAACGCAGGCTCCCGCCCCGCTGAAAGTCGAGTTAATTTTATTTTCCATATATCGCCAGATCACAGCAGAAGTGATTAAAAGTTACCTCATAAATCAGGTCCAAACCTTGTTTTTTTTTCCTAACAGCTACTCAACTAAAGTAGAGTTGGGCCAATCATCTGGTGTATTGGTGAATACTAAGTGCAGAAGTGGAGCAACAGATGCACATTATGTATACAGACAGTAAGCAGATTCAGCAGATTCAGCGGCACAAGCACAACATGGTAGTCCGCATTAATCGTAAAAACAGTACTGTTGTCTTGTTGTATGCGCTTGCATTAAGCAGAGCGTGACATCAGCGTTTCCACTGAAAACACTGGCTTACTGTACACGGAAACGGTGTTGGCAGGGTTTCAGAAAATTCCACTCTGGAGGCCTTCCGAATGTTTGCATTTTGGGTCAGCTGAAACACAGTTTCCATGTCAACACGAGGCCCAAAAAGCAACAAAACTTTTGTGTTTCACCCTAAAACCACTGTTGTGTAAGCAGCCCCTAAATAGCCTTATGTTATTCATCTAATTTACATGGCCGGATGTCATTTGTACATCGCTACGTTCAAATTTCTCCTCACGCTGTTACGCGCTCGGTGAAGTTCTGCTCCAACGCGTTCAGGTCACACAAACACCTGCATGCATTTACACACACAGACACACTGGACAGAGAGCTGGAAAAACCACCACAAGAAAACATCTCCCAACGCCATCTCTGTGAGGATGCAACACTCGCTCCAAACCATTTCCAGGCGAGGTCTCTCCACTGAGACAGGAGACTCCTGCATGTTTCTTCCATGTGCAACCATGGAGTGTTTTGGTTTCCACTGAGTCACGTGACAGAACCCTGTCCGCTGATTTGCTTTTGGGGCAAGCAATCAGTGAATAACACCTCTCCTTTGCCATCTATGCACCGTCTGTTTGTTGTTGTTTTTTTAAACAGTAATACTCGATAATGTAAAATTGCACATTGTTTAAGCAACATTTTGGATAATATAGGAAAGGGCAACGTAGGAGATATATATCGCCCACCCCTACTTAAAACTGACTGTATTATTGTTTTATGGGATTAGTGTGCCACTGTGTGGTTAGTAGATCTCTAACTCTAGTTGGAATGACAGTTTAACTGTAAACCTCAGCAGTGAATAAGTGAGGAATTAAACTTGCACATGTTGCAAGTTGCCATCAGAGTTGCTGAAACAAGCGTCCAACACTTCCAAACTGCTGATCTACTGTAGTTATCTTCCTTCATGATGTTTCAGCTGTGCTGAGCAAAAACAATCAACCTACCAGTGTTGATTAACACAGAAGAGCACAGAACTGAGTTGAATAGATCTGCTTTTTAGATTAGCCCTTTGTCACTGGTATCTAATCTTACTTTTTGAGTCTTTACTGGACCAATGCCTGATACCAGGATCAGATCGTAGTATCCCTGTAACTTACCTTTATCGGTAAGTTCTGACGACATTGAAAGCTATTTTTAATCTGTGTCACTGTGGTTCTAGCTTCTAATCATCTTCTTCTGCATGCATTTTTCACAACACTTAACTATGTGCTGGAGGTGCCGATACTGAAAACAAATACTCCAAGGTCCTGTAAATGGTCCATATATGTGCCCATAACATTAACTAGCACAAGGACACACACATATTCACCGTCTTCAGATCTGTTTCACTTAATTGAGTGTTTGCTGGTCTACTGCATGTTAACATTTTTCATTCACGGGGGTCAGTTATTAGCATGTTCATGTGAGGCGCTGAATTGAAGAGGCATAAAATAAGCGCTTATCATGGAAAACAAGAAACTGGTGACTGCATAATGTGATTCAGGTTGTATGCCTGCCTACTGCAAGTGAGCACGTCTTTACTGCGATGAAAGAACAACATATTGTTAAGTTCTATTTTTAATCAGCAAAGGTTAGCATAGTACATAGTAGGTTTTTAAGACGACTCTCATGAGTTTTCAAGACAAATCAACAGCTGGAAGAACTACATGGTGGTCATATGTGTAGCTTCAACTTGTGCTATAAGCTGGTTCGTTAAATCTCTACCATTTGAGATCAACACTTGTATACACTTTATCAGTGAAGCTGCAAGCTCACCAAAAGCTTCTGAGAAAAGCAGCGGTTGTCAAAGTTGCAAAAAGAAGGTTCAACTCCGTATCAGTTCACATGGGTTTAGATAGGTTTTATATGGGCTGTCAAATAAGCTCATGGGTGAATGTGACATGCAGGCGTCTACTTTTTGGGCCATAAAGTGTCTCTAAATTGGATGACCACCACTTCAAGCCACGCTGTTTTCTTCCAGGTCCATGCTTTTCCTGGTCACTGGAGAAGAAAGAGTGACTGGTGGTAGAGGGACAGAAGTGTGACCTTTCTCTGTTTCCTTCAGTGTTGATGGCTGTTCTTTTGCTCTCTTATATTTGATTTGTGGTTTGCAGCTCAGGCTCCTATGCTGCCTGTTGTTACAAATGGCAAAATGTCTAAGTAAGTGGTGATTTCTTCTCCAAAAGCCAAACCACTGTCTGCAGCAAACTCTTTGACTTGCTGTCATGTGGTTAATGATTTGCAAAGCTATTCAGCCCAGAATATTCAAGCACTTTTGGAATTTTTGAAAGTTTTTAACATGAATATTTCCTCACCTCAGATCTTGGTGCCCAGCCATGTCTCCCCATGTCTCCTCATCAACAGCCTGTCTATGTGTGTGTGTGTGTGTGTGTGTGTGTGTGTGTGTGTGTGTGTGTGTGTGTGTGTGTGTGTGTGTGTGTGTGTGTGTGTGTGTGTGTGTGTGTGTGTGTGTTCGTGCATGCGTGTATGTTTGTGTGTGCGGGTATGTATGTCTATGTATGTGCGTGGGTGTGCATGTTACTGTGTTGCAATGGGTATATTTGTGAGGGTGGGAGGTTTGGGGTTTTAATGGTATTCCTTTGTTTCTTTTTTCTTTTGTTTGTTTTTTGTTTTTATCCTCTGTGAGGCACTTTGTGTTGCACAAGTGCATGAAAAGTGCCCTATAAATAAAATAAAGTATAAAGTTGAAAGATGTATAACCCAATTAAATACTCATACAGTCATGTTAAACACTTTTTTGTTTTGTTTTGTAGTACGGAATTCCCAATATTCCCAGTCTCATCCTCATATCAAGGATTACACAGTTTCAAACTCATAATGGTATCAGATTGGATTAGGATTGGATGATACCAAAGCTCAGGTATTAATATTAGCATCAGGACTTAAAGAGATTGATTGTTGCATCCCTATACAGAATATTACTTGTGAACAAATGGCACACAAATACAAAAAATGTTCATCCATCTTCACATCAGAAATCTGCCTCTAGTGTAGAGCAGAATAGAATAGAATAGAATAGAATAGAATAGAATAGAATAGAATAGAATAGAATAGAATGTACTTAATTAATCCCCTAAAGGGAAATTAAGAGTCCCAGCAGCAATACAAGAAAGTGCACCATGCACATGATCCAAAAATATATAGATAGAATAATATAACAAGGATCAACTGGAAAAAAATGTCCTTCAGAGACGACAGCTTGGTCATAATTCTCCAGTCAGCCTCCACATCAACAGGGTCCAGGACTGAGCTGGCCTTCTTCACCAGTCTGTTCGGCCATACTTCCCTGTATCCTGCCTGCTCACCGCAGGTGAAATCCTTTCAGTGTGGCGTTTGTGTCCAGTGTTAGCTCTGTTAGCCACATCTGCACGGTAGCATGATACTACTCTGTCGGCATCCCCTCCGGTACCGGCTTAAGCCCAGTAGCTCGGAGATAGATGTTGAACTTCCCATAATGATGGGTGGAGGAACAGGTCGATATTGTCTCTTCTTAGCTCACACCACAATACCAGCATGTGGGGAACATTGGACCCAACACCAGTTAGCATCATCATGCTACTGGCTGCTAATCAGCTTAAATCACTGAAAAAACAATGCAATCATGGTTGCATGAAGGATGTCCAGACACACAGGAATTCCAAAAAGAGTAAAATCATCACTGCAAACCTAACCAGTTTGGTGTCCATGGCCAACAAATGAGCCATTAAAAATTATGATGGGCTCCGTATTCAAAGATAGGTAAAAAGATGAGAGAAAAAATAACAGTGCAGAGGCAGCTGCTGTAACAAGCTGTTACTAAAGCTATGCTAAGCAACAAAAAATATGAATTCAGAGAAATGATCTGTGTGCAAATTCCACTTCTGCATTAAATGATCTTTCTGTGTTGTGTAAGTCCTGATAGAAATGCAATCTTACAGTTGATGGAGAACATGTAGCATAAAAAGACAAATGTACTTATCCTCATTATTCTAATGTGAACAGACTTCATGGGTATAAAACGTTTTCTGATCTAGGTCTCGCTTTCCTGTAGAAACATGAAAAGAAAACATGCATTCACTGTTCAGACTACTCTCTGTATCTCTCCCATCTCTTGCTTTCCCTCTAAAAGCACGACAGCACAGAGATGATGACTCATGTAGCTGATTAAAAGAGCTTAGGTACTGTACAGAAAACGAGGACGTACACTAGAAACTGGGCCTTTCAATATCTGCATGATGTAAGGCACTTTGTGTTGAGGGATTGCATGTTTCAGAAAATGGAACTTTCTTGAGTGTTTTTGTGCTGCAGTGACCAGCGGGGGGAAAATGATCTGCTGTGCTTGATGGAGGGAATAATATTATAAGATCAAAAAGAAAGCTTTACGTTACACAGCTCAGCAGTTCAGTCTGACAGTCATGAAGCATTACAATCATCTATTTTTACAATCCTTAGAATGAAGCAAGTCTGCTCACTACAGTCACCTATTCATTCTCCAGCAAGCGTGGAAACCAGTAAGCACAGAAACCATAAGCATAGAAACCACATCCAAATCCAGTTACAATCTGGTGATGAATATTCATAACCTGCTACAGTATTTAGTGCACAAAAAAATACTTGCTTTAGAAGCTCAAAGTGCCAAGCTCGACACAACTCCCAGCAACTGGGATCTCCCTGGCAGGCACTAACTGTGATGTCAACAAGCAGCTACTGATTGCCAGTTTGGTACAGATTCTGATATAGTCAGCCCAAAGCAAGGCTCTGCACGAGAGGAGGCAGGTGGGTGGAGGCAGGTGGGTGGAGGCAGGCAGGGTGAAGGAGCATCCCAGTGGGGGGGAGAGACATTTTGGAATGAGCTCTGTCAACTAAAAGTATTTTAAAGAATAAAATGTGCAAGCTTCTCCCTTTGCTTGATGCTTGTTTTTTTACATACTGAATTGAAAGATCAGTGCTTTACTGTGTCCCATAGGATGAAACTGAACACATAGTACTCTGCAAATGCGGGTTTGGCAGTAAAATGCAAAGAGAAAAGGGTTGAAAGTGAATGTATACAAAATATAGTATCAGTTGTTTATTAAATAAAGAAAGCCACACCATGAATCGATGGGACCTGCTGTGCTTGGGACAAATGCAAAGTAATCAAGGTTTGGAGGCATGAGCTCTTTGGGATTGGTGGGGTTGAAAGACATGGCTAAAATGCTCAAATGGGATTTAATGACCCAAAATTTGTCCAGCTGCCAATAGGGAGGGATGGTTGGCAGTGATTTGAAAGAAGCGAGAGATTTAGAAGCCTCAGAAGTCATTTGGCTCGGAGGGACAGACAAAAGGGGAAAGTAATGGATTGGGAAGAAAGATTGCATGCACTCAGGTAAATGGTGCAACTTGCTAAAATAAGGACAGAGATGAAACGGTATGAGATTTAGGGAGATTACGAACAGAGAGGGGAGGCAAAATGGCCTTTTGATTCAACTTTGCTCTCTAAACAGAGGAAGAAGTTAGGGAGCTGATGTAATTGCTGGTTAAAGTGCAGCATCATCAGGAGGGAGTAAGGGATGATCAGTTTCTTAATGGCTGAGAACAAACTATGCTTGTATAATAAATGTTACCCAGGGACTAAATTAAAAAGTGGAATCATTGAAATCAGTGTTTAGTGGTTTGAATATTATACCTACCCTCCAAAAAACCCGAACATAATTTCCTGTAAGGAAACTGACAAAGCAAATCATCTGACAAGAAACCCCAGCTGATTTTCTTCTACACGGCGAAAACAGATTTGTAGCTCTGACTAATACTACACCACATACTTTAGCTCCGATGTGTCACCCCGACTGCTTCACTTCCTTTCTGCTACCCTCTATCAACGACACAGGAAGGAAAGATGCCAGAGTGAGAAAAGGGTCAGGAAGAGCTGTCACCATTCTTGTCCACCTTAGATTCTATCTGTAGCAGAGACTTTCCTCTGGGACTGAGGTCACATAGTCCTCAATAGTCCTTAAATTCTTACTTGTACAAACCGTCTACATCAGAGCCTTTCCAGTATAATGTCACACAGCAACTCCATGGATTCAGCACAGGGGTTAATTTATGTCACACAAACCTCTGTTTCTGCAGCATTATCTATGTCAAGCTGCACTACTGTGTCACTAAAAGTCAATTTACCACTTGGCATCAAAATAACCTCAGCCATAGCTGCTACCTCAGTATAAGAATGACTGACAGCCGCATGATGCAACATTTTTAGGGATTGGATGCAATTCAACATTGTGTTATGTAGAGACTGCTGAAAGTGTTTGAAAGGTTGGTCTGATCTAAAATGCAGACAAGTGCACCTCAAGATCGTTTTTTCTTTGCATGCACTAAAAATATATTCTCATACCCTTGTTACTCTATTTAAACCGTTTACTTTAAAACGAATTTAATTCTAATTGAGCTATTTTTTCCTAAAATACACACCAAATGTTTCCATGATGGTTAGTGAGAGGTGTTTTCATTTCTGGAGGTAATGCTCCACACAGCACTCATTAAGACTGTCTGAATAATGTCAAACAATGATGGCACCTTTTAACAATAAATTTTACATTGTAACATTAAAACAATGAATCGTAAAGTCTAGTTTGTATTTTGTTTCCTAGGTTTAAGAAGAGGATACACTGTGAAGCATAAAAGCCTTCATTTCACATAAACAGAATACAGAGTTATAATTCACCCATCTTGTGTGTGTAGGTGTCTGTCTGTTGACATGTTGTAATGCCCCACTTTTGTTGGCACATCATTTGAGGGGAAACTGTATGCAGGTCTCCTCCCAACAGTGCACTATGCACTTTGCACTGAGCACCAAAATACCAGACAGAACAGATGGACAGAGCAAACTTTGAGTACAAGAAAATGCCCAATAGCAGTCCAAGCACCACAACAAAACTGAGGCCCAAAAAAGTTTCAAACTTTACTTTTATGAGAATGGCATCCTACTGCAGTTTTGAGATTTGGGGTTTATGGTGTGTTTCCTTCATGTGTTGCAAAAAATGTATGCAAAAAAAACATCCAAGAAGAGACAAAAACAGTGACTTGATGAGAAAGACCACATGATGTCTTGCTCCAAAAAATATTGATAACAGAAATACTGACAAAGTATGTTAACACTTTTATAATGGTAGAAGGGAATGGGGAACTGAAAATTCTAAACAAATCTAACAAGTTAGACAAGAAATCTCAGCATGAATTACATAATTTTCATGAAGTGAATAATAATCTGAAAAACAAGTTGAGTAAATGAATGCTTACAAAAATGTGTAGTTATGCTAATTCAGCTCTCGCTTCCTTCAACTAAGGTAGGAAATAAAATTGGTCTGATTGTTCAGTTTACCTGTACTCCAGCATCAACTTACAAACTGGTTCAAAGAATTACAAACTCAAAGTGTGACTAATCTACTCTCAAGTGTCATCTCAGAGAACAAAATGGTAGGATTTTATCATGTAAAAAATCCATCCCATCAAACAGAAAGGCTAAAAAAAGAAAAATCACCTGAACACCCTGAACAATCTCCCCTTTTTATTATTATATTATTATTTCTTTTATTTATTGTTGTTGTTGTTGTTGTTGTTGTGTGGCACCTAAGTGGTCGCTTGTAGCAGCGACTCCATTTTTCCTGCCTTTTTTTTCTATGTTCTTATTTTCATGTAATTATCTTTGTATTTTGAGCCTGTAGTTGCTTTTTATTTCTCATTTGTTGGCCATAGACACCAAACTGTTAACACCTGCAGTGGTGTTTTACTATTTTTGCCCGACCCGGAATCCTACATGTAACCGTGGTCTCGTTGTTTATACACAAAATCAGCTGTTAGTATCCTGTAGCATATCCGTCCTACCTGGTGCTATGCCTGGTGTTCCCCATGAGCTAACGAGAAGGAGGTGTAGACAATATGCTGGCACTGGGGGGCACTAAGGAGAGACAATATCGACCTGTTCTTCTATCCATTGCTTTGTATCGTGATGGACAAGCTAGTGGTGCTAACTCCACACCAGAGGGAATACCAGAGGGCAGAGTAGCATCATGCTATTCAAAGAGTGTCTAATGGGGCTACTCAGGATACAAACATCACATAGGAGGGATTTCACCTGCTGTGAAGAGATAGGAGTCTGAACAGTTTGATGAAGAAGGCCAGCTCTCTTTTGAAGAATTTCACACTTAGTTCAACCCAGATATAATTTCTGATTAGCTCTGTAAATCGTTTAAGGAGAGAATGTGTTTGGACAAAAATTAATGACAAAACTCCAGTGACTTTATATCGATTACAGGTACAAAATTTAGTGCTTAAAACACTAAACTGTGACTTAAACCAGACAAAATTTTGTTCTGGGACTGAGACAAAGATTGAATCTAGCATTGCTTCCATCACACACACATGTATCAAAGCCTTATTTGATGTTGTATTCTAAATACTGCACTGGGACTACTGTAGCTGTAAAACAGCAGAAAAACAGTAAAATGTGATGATTGGGATGACCAAATGTTGTACAACATGACATTAAATCTCTTTAATTTAACAACTTAAATGGACCCAAATGGATCATAAAGCACTTCAGCTATGAGCCACGGTCATTCATGAATACAAAAACATTTCTTTTGGACACACTGTGAGCTGTCAAACACTGCTGCCGTGGGTGGGGGGTTGGAGCTGGCATGGTTCTCTTATGGCTGCAGCAGGTGCAGCTTTTACAGTATAGAGACTCTTTTTATTCCTCTCAGACTGAAATGACTGCATACAAACACATGAATAAGCACATTCTGTGTGGATGGACGGGGGCAGCAGTACATGGCCAGCACTGAGGGATGAATGTAGCATGTCCTCAATAGGTGTTAAAACTGCTTCACTGCCTTGTGTCGAGGTAGAGTTGATTTATTTGGGTTATTACATCTTACATTTTTTCATTTATTGCTCGTGGGATTTGTAATGAGGACATGATTGTAAGATGTTTAGCTGTATTTTTTTTTCCTCTGGGTGCTTGGAAGGTAATCAGGGACGTTAATGATAGAATCTGCTAGAGCCAGCATCCATCCCATCAGGGTTAAATGTGTGATTGTTTGTGAAAGCAGTTGATTTTTTCATCACTTCACAGAGAGAACTCTGATTGGTCAGTTCACCTGAACTCCTGCATTCACTTCAAAAAATTGGATCAAAGAATTTCCAACTCCAAAGTTGGTTAATCTTTTTTTTTTTCATTTAGAAGAAGAGAAATGTATTCATCCATTGTAAAACAATGCTTCACAGCCAGCAAACGAATCACTTCTACAAAAATAAATCTGGACATTGTGTCACTGTTTAAAAAGTGTCTAATCTACTCTTAAGAGTCCAGTTAAAGAATAAAATAGCAAGATTTTATTTTGTGCAGAATACAACCCAACAAATAGAAAGGCTGAGAAATAAAAAAAAAAAAATCACCTGAACACCCTGCACAATTCTCTTCTTTTTGTTGAAGTGCCCAAGACCTGCTGGAGCTCCGACAAAACATCCATATCCTCTGATTTTAAGAAGTAATAAGGGGGCTCACAATCATGTCTGGTGTGTTTAAATAGCATCATTGGGGCTGTGTCTGTGTTCTTGCACTTTGTAAGAAAATTGCTGGGGAATGTGCTACAAGGATGCCTTGAGAACACAGAAAGCAGAAGCAAACAAGGATGATTGTAATCAACTCCAGAAATGGTAGCAAAGCAGCACACAGAGTAAGTACAGTAGAGGCAATCAGTACAGCAATCAGCCGGGCTTAAACTGAAATAACCCACTTCAAAACATGTTTTCGAGAAAACCAAAAATACTTGTCTGCCATTTGAGAAATTGCTCTGCATGGTGTTGTTATTTTAAGTGAATGAAAAACGTAAGCGTACGAAATTTGTTTTACAAAAGGAATGCAAAGGAAATGAAAATGTGTTTCAAACACAAGCAAATCAGGTTAAACAGGAGTGCTTCAAACAAATACAACACATTTCAAAAGTTATTTCAGTATCTGATCCGTTTGTGTATTCTGTACCTGCAGTTCATGACATATATGCTAGATTATGTTCTCCTATGCAGTCTTCTTTGCCTCATTTCTAAAAATAAAAGCCTCAGCTTTGCTAAATCCTTTGATAACAAACACAAAAAAATGTATTTTCCATTGAAGCTTCCTAAATGCATGCTGAAATGGACTTTTTAATGCCCTCTGATTTCCCCCTGTTTGTCACCACTCTAACTGGGTTGCAGTCTTCCACCTGAACAAGATTATTTTCTTCTTAGGCACTCTAACAGAGGCAGACATCCTCAGAGACTTACAAACTGTTTACCCTCCCAAATCCCACATCCTACTCCCCCCACTCACTCACACACCACACACATACCCCGAACTCTGCAGGAAGCTGAATGATGCCATCCTCAGTGCCTCTGCACTAGATTAAATAGATGCAAGAAAAATAACTGCATTTTGTGGCTGTACAGAAGGTGGTTAATGACATATTGTTTCAGGTATAAATTAGTTTCTTGTTACCTTTGTTTATATGACAAGCAAACACACAGTTTAGCACCCTTTGACAAGCTCATATCAAGACAGGAAGGTGTTGCGACATTTATAAAAACAATATGACAGACACTTTATCTGCAAGTGTGAATGCTTCTTCCCTTTGGAAAAAAAAGGCAGCTATAAGCTTTGGGCAAGTCTGCAGATACACTCTTTTCTCTCCGCACTGCAGAGACTGTCTCTGCCTCTCTGAAACTCATGTGAGGCATCCCACTTTTATATTCTCAGGGGCTGTAGTTATCACACATAGGAAATATACAATTTGGGGTAAACAGTTGTTCCACCAGCTGTCTCCGTTTCTTCCTCCCTGTCAGCACACTTACAATTAAGCACACACCACCAGAAATGTGATCCTCACCGTTAAAGGATTGCCTGTGTAATGAGGAAGTCATGAATAATACAGTAACCAAGTAATAACGTGGTCATTATTAAGCCCTAATGCCCATTAGGAGCCGCTCTTGGTTCCAGCACTGCGTAATGCAGCTAATGCTGACCACAAAGGCTTTCTAACTGTGAGCAGACGCTGTCCTGACCTGCTTTTCTTCTCTCATCTCAAAGTGCCTCATGAAACCTCATTTCTTTTATTTTTCATCTGCGTCACTGATTGATGGAGATTTATATCACTTAGATTCATATTCACTTACTCAAAGCCTCATTGTTCCAAGATATACTGTGATTAATGATGCACATAAACCCATTGTTTTTGTGATCAGTTTTTCAATACCACAAAAAAAGTCTGTGCATAGATTATATGAATCTCTCTCAAACACAAACAGGCACACAACGCAAGCGGCAATCTCAGTCACAGTGCTGTTGAACAAAAAGGCATTGTTTGACACAAACATCCTTTGATATTCAACATCGGGCGGCCGGAATGAAAGCTGCTAACTTCAATAAATATCTTCTCTAAGCATTCAGGAAGGGCGACGGGGTCTGGGTATTTTTCAAGAACTGTGTGGGATTGGGGAGCAACTACTGATGACAAATGTAGTTTCTGACCTCTGGGATTGATATGCGACTTCACAGCTTTCAGGTCTGCTGCCATGGATACTAGGTATCGCTTCTGACCAGAGATCAATATAATTCAGTTCCCAGCACCCAGCCAGTCATTAATCTTAACATCAGCTGTGTCAGTCAGTCCCTGTATGGCCTCAGATTGACATTATCTAACGAGGCATGGCCTAATGAACAGAGATATAATGATAGAAAGCAAGCAAGCAGACGTATTCCTCCCACCGTCTTATGCCAGACTCATTTACATTACAGAGGCTTTGGTATAAATCACTTTGGGAGATCATTTTCAGTTTTGAACTAACATTCATAGTGACAAAGATTTTTCATGTCCTGCTCCTGCTGTCAAAGGCGTCAAGCAAATTTCTGTTGTTAACAGTTTGATTCTGATTAACATACGGCTCTTGAGCTTCCTATTGTTCTTGGCCCATCACAGATGCGTGGTAGATGCAGCGTTGTTTGCAAAGAAAAAGTTTTAGGAAAACTGAAATAAACCAGTGGAAAGACTGGTTCAAACTTTAAGTATCTGAGACCGTCTCATCTTATTGAATGTTTTTGTTTAGACTTATTTTTCAACAATAACAAAATAAAATCTGAAGGTTGTCCATCATTTTGATGGATGAGAGAACTTAGGGTTGACCGTTCCATCTAGCAATTTCCCATTAGCAATCCCTGCAATTATGGTGTTAGTGTAGAGGGAAATCAAGCATTTCTTCACAAGAACTGTATGAAATGGCAACTTATGATGTTTGATCATGTATTTCAGTGTCTTTCACCCCAACAGTCCATTGTATGTAATTCATGTATGAGAGAAAACCAGTCTCTGCCTGAACTTTTCAGCAGCTGAGACTCAGTGACTGTATCATTCAAATTAATGTGAAAAAACCTGAATAGTGAGCCAGAGGTATTGCTAGCATACCAGCACTATAAGAAGCGCATCACTATGACTGAGTAAATAACTTGCTTTTTGGCTAGCCTCTAGAACTAGGGCCTTCTGGAGGAACTCTGTGCTTTTTGACTAGAGACGCAAGGTTCTATATCTAGCTTTAGGAATGATCTACTCCTTGAAATGTCCTCAGCTTGGGGATAGTACTTCCCAGATGTCCAAGAACTTTGCCTGGCTGGACCCACAAGCTGAATGTTTCTGATTGGTGTCACACAGGCAGAGTTTACTTTCTCTGTCTACAATAGCATGTACCAAAGGTGCACAGTATATCTGCTCCCCATGGCACAGTTTGAGGAGCAACCCTGAAAATTGGAGACCCTCACCTTCAGTAAGAACATGTTGGAGGATATCTACTGTAAAGGGCTAAATGTCGTCAATCAATGGGCCTTTTTCTTCTAAGCCAAACTCACAGGTGATCTCTGTTGATTAATACTTTGAGTGAGCAGTCCAGAGTTTTGCCAGTTGAAGACTTTTCTGGGGCGATGGTTTTGCCATTAGCCCTTGTCTCTTTTCAAGTGTTGCTTCAACAAATCAATGCAATAAAGCATGGTCAAAAGCAGTACAGGCTGAATATACCCGATGCTAACAAGCAAACTGCAGAGCTGCAAATAATGACACCTGCCTGTCTTCTCCTTCTATGGAATCATTTTTGCTGTATGGCCTTTGTTGTTGTCTTACTGCCCTCTACTGGTCTGGTGATGTACTGCAATGCTTTCTATTTTTTTCTCAACACATCACTAGCATGATGTGGATAATCTACCCTGGTCATCAGCCCGTGGTAGAAGCACGGACAAACAATGGGCCATGTAGTCCCCGGGAATGTTCAGGTTAGCAAACACAAATGTTAGCCGAACAAAAAATATGAATGTAGCTCATCAGTGATTTTTATTGTGGGGTTAGTCAGAAGATCTTTTTCTTAAGAAAAAAAAAAGTATCCCAATAACAGAGATCTGAAAAGAGATACTGTTGCATTGTTTGTGGAGAGACTGATACTGTGCCATAGACTGTATCTCTTCAAAAGTAGAAGAATGACAATTAGATAATAGCATAAAACTGAAGGAAGGTAATTTGATCCTTTCTGTCAAACTGACAATGAGAATTTCAGTCCCAACGTCTGGAGTTGTTTTTTCCTTTGTACCCAGAGTGATTTTCATCTCTTGTTTTGTTGTATTGCTGGGAAAGTTAAACACACATTAAGCACAGCAAATACAATCTCATTCATTGATTTTTCAACAAGTAAGAAAGCATATTTAGTTTTCTCTGGCAAAAATAAAGCCATGACAACAATGCTGTCCCTGCTGATGCACCACAGTAAGAAAGGTTCAGTGCACATTGATAAAAGTGGTGTTATAGATGAATGATTCTTACTCCAAGTCAAGTAAAAAGAAAATACTCTTTCTGTGGTCACTATGGTTATATTTTGATTCTCTGGCCTCAAATAAAAGTGTTATGAACAAACAATACAAGGGCTGTATCACACTTTTATGACAGTCCCCAAAGGTACTGACAAGTGCACTGGACAGTCTGTGTATCTTTATATTTTGATCAAGAGTTTTTTCAAACCTACAGAATATCTTACAAAATGTGGCTTATCCCCAAAAACATAAATCATGCTGTACACATGAATTACCTAAGGATTTAAGACTCTACATTAGTGGCTTTATCAGATGATCCACGCTTGCTTCTGAACAAGCATTTGGTTTGATTTGATCTAAGTTCAAACATGTAAAAACCAGCTGGGATCTTTCAGATGTGTGCCCGTTTGATCATTATTTCACCTGATTTATGTCAAAGAATGAAATCAAAAACAGTGGTTGGGACACGTCTTAAGAAAAGACCATGCTGAGAGCAAAAAGATTTCAAAATTGTAAGGGCAAAACTTCTTGCATATTTCCATCACGGAATATTTTCTGTCAGAGAAGAAAATGTATTGCTTCAGTTTTTCTGCACTTACTCAAGTTGTTTAGTTTAGGCCCTGTGAAGTCGAGAGAGTATCTCAGTCATGCTGTTCTATCGCTGAGAGAGCTGTGTGAGCCCCTGTGCTCTTGGCATAGTTTCTCCACAAAATGTAAACACCTGCATCACTGCTGTGCTCGTTCTAATTAAAACTCTGTCTGTCTAATGAGAGCCGTGCCTGTCAGGCCCCCCCACACACTCAATAAATCACCGCTGTTCAGGCCTGCTTTACCCCACAGTATGGAGAGGGATGCGTCTGTCCCTCGGATATATGCAACTCAGAAAATCTCTCCTGCATCCTGTTTGTTCTCTGCGGTCTCCATGAGGATTCATTGTCATCTCCACTACATCCGCTGAGTCATAACATGACCAATGTAGAGTGGCAGCTCAAAGTAAATCTTCTCCACTGGTGGCTGTGGTTACTAACTAAGCACTATTTCCCTCGACTGCCACAATAAGACAGCTTATGTAAGCAAACAATAACGGTCCACTTAGAGGGCATTCAATGTATGATGTATAGAAAGTAATGCCCTATGAGTTACATATCTAAATTGAAACAAAGAATAATCTCCATCACCTATTATTGGTAAATCAAGAAGCCTTTCTTTTGTGTTAGTACAGAGGAGTATGCAGGACGACTATGGATAAAGTGAAATGCCTGTTTTCATTGGGTTGTCAAGTGAAATTTGTCCACAAAAAATGACGAGACATGCAAGAGGAGCAGTTGTGAAAGGGATATGGGTTTTTTTTTTGTTCACTGCACTGCCTGAAAAAAGCACCTTTATTAAGCAACTGGACCATGACCATCTTCCTCTAGTTAGCTCGCAGCTGAAAGCCAGGCTAAAGCCAAGTCTATCAGCTGGAAATACCAGCAGGCTCCTAATGGAAGCAGATGAGGGGCAGTGGTGGTCTTGCTGGTTATGCCAGCACATTCAAAATCATTACATTTGTACGTTGTATGTCAAATGATGCAAAAACTCACAAGTGGGTGTGAGAGGCAATACAGCATCATTCAATTTATTTCTTATGACAGATTCTGCCAGTTGCAGTAATTAAAGTTTTAAACGGAATCAAGTTTTTGACTAAACGTGAATTAGACTGATGGTGGTCCAACACAGATTACATGTGTACAAACTTGGCTTTGTCCCCCTCAGGTGTCACAATTCCCTGATAAATTGGTATGCCTTTTGATCTGTAAATATTGTTTAAATCTTGTCAAGTACATTTCCCATACAACAGATTTCTTCTTGGTATCTCACTTATGCCAGCAAGTGAGAAAATATGTTGACTGGTTAATTTAAAAAAAAAAAAAAAAAAGGGAACAAGTGTTTGTTAAACTTCAATGCAAAATTGGTTACCGTAAGAAAAGCCATAAAAAAGTCAGAGAACTTTAAAATTGCATCTTTGACCATTCTCCACAGCAAATAAACAACCGATATGTGCCTCTGCAACTCTGAGTAGATTTCTCCACTTTCTGGGTCCATTTTCTGCTGAAGCCCAGCAGCTACTGTGTCTGTCTGGTCGGTGAGTTCCAGCTGCTGCTGCTGCTATCATAGCTTAGAGAAATTGTTAAAGCCCAGATTCATTCCCCAGCTCTGGCTCTGGTTGGAAACCAAACACCAGATCAACAGGGGCCTGGAGTTAATCTAGAAATACGAGATTTATGTGGCTGCACTTTGTTTACCAGTGTAGTGCTGAATGCCCACAAGATCAGGGTGTGATGGTGGTCCTGTCTTGCTGTTTAAAGCAATATATTGAGAACACTGAACAGTGTGACCAGCTTTTTGTTGTGGTTCTATAACGGAGTTATACTGATCTTCTTTCATAAGAAGCCATGAGTGATCTTATTTTCTACCGTTTACCCGGGCAGCAATTCACTGGTACACACTCATCAGTTCCTGAAGCAAGCAGAACACCCAGCTCACATTGTGCTTTCTGATCAAGAACTTTAAAATAGTTCATTGCAACGAAAATGCTCCAGCTTCCTTGATTTATTGATTGAAAGGGCGAAAGACATCAGACAGATCTTGTCTTGGAAATACAAGTGTGAGGAGGTCCTCACATAGGTGCAAGAATTACACCAGTCAATGTGAGCTCTTGATCATTGCCAACAGAATCTAGATCTTGGAAAGAGAGAAGTACTGGTACTCTGCAGTGACCAGCCCCTGATTCTTCCTGGACATCTTGGTGAACACTGGTACCTCAGCCAAAGCACAACCATATGGTGGAAGGCATCATGCCCACTCCTTGGTGAACTGCAAAGAGGAAGGACTTAGAAGATGATGAGGGTTGGTATCCTTGGTCACTTATTCCAGTTTCATTACATCTGTCTAAGCTGATGGCTTCCCTTACTACACCCACACTTCAACCTGACAGAGCCATGAATCTGGTCCCATTAAAAGCCATCAATATTCAGAAACTTTAAGCTGTCATGCATTTCTCCTGCTGGACTGACTTGGGCCTCAAATGCAGAGTATGTCCACTTGAACCATGTGGATCAACACCTCAGTGAACAGGCATTGCAGGGATCTCCCTTCCTTGTAGAGTTGTGGGCTTAGGGTTGTGATGACAGGCTTGGTTGCAGGTCTTACAGTGATCATAACTTAGATCTTGTAACATCTAATGCCAATGAGACAATCAAATCTGGCCAGCTGTTCCAAGACAAGTGGTCAGGTAAGAGCTGGCCTTGTAAAATAAGCCGTGACTCGTGCAGAATGTGCAAAGTCAATGCTCACAATGAGAGCTTGAGGCACCCAGCAGCTGATGTTGTGACTTAGAAGTGTAAGGGAATAGATTTAGAAGGTATTACTCATCATGTTGAGACAACAAGGGCCAAGGTGCACATTGATGGTATGAGTACAAGAAATAAACACGTTTTTTTTTGTTTTTGTTTTTGTTTTTTGTGGTAAGCCAAGCATAGTCAACTCAGCTCTTTGGTAGTGATGTGCAGATTGATACTGAAATATCGATACTTCCAATACCAGCTCTCTGTGCTCTAAAATCGATTCTAAAACCATAATATCGATACTTTTGATACTTCAGTCATTTGAGGTCCTGTAAATCATTAACAGGAACACAGCGAGTCACCAAACTGTTAAGAACCCATCTGAATGATTCGCCGTTCTGTTAGAACTATTTTTTCTTCCGCCTGACTAAGTGCGTAATGCATCAGTGCAGCTGCACGCTGCTCAGTCTGTCACTCACTTCTACACTGTCACAGGACAAAATGGTAAAGTGCAAAAGAGGTCATGTGTGGAGCTATTTTAGCTCCACAAACAGCCAAGATGCAGTTTGGGATATTTTAAGAAAAAGCGTCAGGACTTGTGGCAACACAGCGATCCTTCTTAAACACTTTGGGTTGAATCACAACCAAGAATACGAGGCATTTATGATGAGCGGGACAGAGGAGGAGGAGAGGTCAGCGTCAGATGTTGCTAGGGTGAGACACACGTCTCTAAATCCTTCAGTGCTGCAGGCCGACACCATCCAGGTACAGAGGGAGAAAATGTGGGGCTTTAAGTGTTGCTAAGCACTGTTGTAATTGTTCCAATTAATAGACATAAGTAACAAAATAAATACATGATACTTCAACAAATAACTGCATGAGTTCATTTAGAGTAATAATACATGAGTCAAGGAGATAATCTCACATAGGCAAAACAGCCTAGATTAATTCAGGTAAGGTTCCCTGAGGGATTTATCATTTGAAGTGGATTACAAACAACAGGTGTCATTAAACTACACAGAATAGTTGCAATAAAGCAGTCATGTTAAGGTTAAGAAAACGATCTTCTAGAAAACATAAATAAAAGATAACATTTAATCTATAAAATATACCCATTATAAATTTACAACCCATCTAATTTTCTTTAACTGTTGAATAAATCATTGAAAATGTAGGTATTGACTCGTGAACTTGTGAAATCATTGGGGCATGTATTTATTTAATGATGTATTGTACTGGCAAATACTGGCAAATTCAAGTTAGTGGAATGATTTGAAATGCGCTAATTATCTTTTCTATAGATTTACCAGACCCATTACAGGTATTTACACTAAGATCAGTATCGGATCGGTATCGCCGATACCAGCCTGAATTTTACTCAGTATCGGATCAGAAAGGAAATCAGTGGTATCGAACATCACTACTCTTTGGGACCATGGTTTTTTCTAAGGCAGTCAACTGAAATAAGAGGCATGTCTAGGACCTTGATTTACAACGTATCTCTCACAGACTGGACTGGACTGCATTAGTGAATGCCCGATTGAAAACAAGTTGATTTAGTTATCGCTTGTTTGAGTGTATTTTCCAAAAAGAAGAAAAAAAAGAATTTACTTTGGCACCTGTTTTCAAAATTTAACATTTCTGTGGCTTTAAATGCTACTTTAATGTATATGAACAGCCGAAACAATAGATTATGGTCTTAGATTTAAACCATTAAAACATCTCTGAGTAGTGGATGCAAAAGGCTGGTGATTGTAACAAGGTCTGTACTGAATCACAGATAACTCAAAGCCAGGCCAGAAAACCTTAAGATGAAAAGTACAGACTGACCAATCCCTCACTTTGGCCACATTCCCAGTGCGGGTGGAAACCACCTCTGCACTAACTAGCTAGCCTGAGAAATATGTTTTCTGCCAGAATTTGGTGATATTTTTGAAGGCTGGAGCATAAACCCATTGGCAGATGGCATGAAAGACTTCCGTTAAGTTTGATCCTTAAAGACAGCCGCACAAACTGTCATTCCAAGAAATGTTAGCAGGGCCTCTTTCAATAAGTTGCTTGTTATGTCTCAACATACTGCATTGCTGTGAACTATCACAGTCCAGTTCCACTAGGGGGGAAGTCCACATCCCTAGCGTGTGGCCACAGTTTATACTCCCATGGGGTTGTGAGTTGTTGCTTGTGAGGATGACGGCTGGCAGTGATGATGGGAGAGATGCTTAATTTAAAGCGGCTGGCTGTGGTGAGCCAGAGGTCTCTGTCTGCACTCGCATCCACTGCTTAGTCGATGTATGGACTGTGAAAGCATTGAGCTTATGTCTCTTTGATCTATATTGTTTTCTTCGAACCAACAAACACGGCGAGCCATATTTTTGTTTATGATAATCTTAGTGTTACAGCTTTGTTTTCAAAAATATGTGCAGTAGCAACCAGCTGGAAAAAGTTAGTGAAGTATATTATGTGGGACCTTTCTAGAACAGGTGTCACAAAGTGCTTCACAATAACAAGTCAAAAGCAACAAGACATAACAAAAATTATATAAAAGCAGACAAATTACATAAAAGCAGACGGGTCAAACAATGGATCGTCAAAATGAAAAGGTCTTCAGCCGTTTTTTTCATGCTGCTCACAAAATGAATACAGACTGAAAAAAGCCCCGAAACTCTGACTAGAGAGATGTAACCACCTGGGAACCTGACCACAAATAAAAACTTAGACCTCTGTTAGTAATGAAAGGGATAAAATCAATAGAAAGGTGTAAAACACTCTAACATAACCAGATTAAAACTGGAAGAACACAAAACTGTCCATAAACATGCCCTTCAATCAGTTCACATGGAGGTGAAAAACACATCCACTCTCAAACACTAAACTTATGTTTGATGGTTGTGTCCGTTCATAAAGGACACAAGCAGCGTGTAACTGATTTAGTAAAAGACTTTGCTCAATGGTAAAACAAAAAGATCAATCATGATGCAGGACTGTATTGATCGACTGTAACATTAAAGTGCTCAAATCTTCCACAGACAGCATTGAATATTGCTTATCTTCCAAAGAAATCTCAGCAGTTTAACTAAGCAGAGACATCAAATGGCTCTGAAAATGTCAAACTGTGTGTGATGTGTTGGACTATGTATTTTATAGATACTGACAGACTGAGGGTTTCACTTGGCTGCTTTCACCATCCTGTCTGTGAAGACATGGTGTAAGTCAAACAAAAGCAGAAACTGCTAGCCAGATGAGTTGAATGAGCAGTTATTTTGGAAATTTGGCATACAGACAATTGATAAAATGTCCAGCCAAGAACAGGCAGTGGAACATGTGGCAAATGAAACTGTTGTGATTTTCAGAGTTATACCAAGATAAACAAAGCCAATAGTGCGAGGAAAAACAGGGGAAATGCAGAATAATTAACCCCTCTGTAGACTCTGACTCTAGGGTTACGAGTTTCTGTCAGTATCAAAGACACTGCAGCCTAGTCCGTGAATGAATTGGCAAATAATCCCACCAGTTTTTCATTATGCAAAATATATCTTGACCCCAATGCAACCCAACTCCCACAAAGATCGCATTATGCAGCAATCTTGAAAAGAAAAAAACTCCCTGCTAAAGTTTTAAAAAACATTATCAACAGAGACATCCTGTGAAGACAAGGTTAGCGTTTGGTTAACAAGATTAGAACAATAAATAGACACATTACCCCACCATGACACCAGGGTGCCTGGCTGGTGGGGGACATACAATCTCACATCTAATATTCATCATGATTATTATTCTTCTGTGTCTCAAATGTATTATTATTCTGGATGACAAAAACTGTTAGAACACATGCTGGTGTGTGATTTTCCAAGGTCTGAGCTGCAGATTCTTTTTGAATAGGTCTTGATTTTCTGTTTACAAATAACTAAACCTATCAAAAGAGAATATTTTCTGTTACTGTTCTTAAGTGAAAATTCAAACTAATGTTTCATATAAAAAAAATACTTCTTTCCCTCAGAAAATTTGAAATGTTCAACTTTTGATTTTCAGTTTTTAGTATTTATTTGTATTTGAGAGCTGTAGTGTATGGTGGCTACATTACTTTTTCTTCTCTCTCAATCTCTGACTATCTACAAACTGGAATAACCAGGAGCTCAAACAAGAGTCAATGAGCTGTTTGGCATTGGCAGAGAAGATCTAGCAAATTTTTCATGGGTGTAGTCAACATACTCAGCTCTGCTGGTCATCCCACAAATCCATGTTCCTTACTAATGTAGCACCATTTAACAGAGAAATAAATCAGCTTTCAATGACACAGGATCTATTCCGAAAAAAGAAATAATGTGCCAAAAAACTTTCCTGATTTTAGTGCTAAATTTTGATACACACGCACTTTTTTTGGCTGTCTTATTACATAATTGTTTAATATAGTTCATCAGTAAATCAGAACAGACTGACAGAAGTTTATGGCTTCACTCTCTTCAGCCAGTTTCCCTGACTGCTGAAGTAATTTTGACCATACCTACAAATAACAAAGGTGACTTGGTTATTAGGACAGTATTTTTCTTGTCTGTCTGTCTCTGCACCTCCTCAGGGAGTGATGCATACATATGGCAATTAAGGTTTTTTGTTGTCGCAGAGAAAGCTGTCTACAACTAGTCCTCTGTAGGTTCAGTCTTTCAATTGATCTACACATTACAGCAGTGTTTTCCAGCCTATTTTGAGCCACGGCACATTTCAAACATTGAAGCCTAACAATACAGTGTTTTATACTAACACACTGCAAAACTTTCGCCGATTTAGATTAACACAAAGCTGATTTCCTGACTTCCTTTACAGTGTCAGAGCCAAGCACCTTCTCATTAATGCCTTTGCAGGCAAGTGGTAGTAAAGACTGTCAAAGTATGCAACCTTTTTGATTTAGCAACAAGTTCAACAAAGTGGTAGCTAGCTTTGAGGGTTGTCTTATTCACCTTTGTGGTTTGTCCCACAAAAGTTGGCTCTCTCACCGTGTTTTCACGAAGGTGAACAAAGCAGTCCGCCTGCTTGTTTTGAAGCATCGCGAGGTTCATTTGGAAATGGCCTACAAGCTTATTTGGGAACATGGCACTGTTAGGTAGCTTTTTGCCACACATTCTGCTGTACAGCCTTGAGTTCACCATCTTTTCTTTCTTTTAATGACCTCCCATACTAGAGCCTTCATCTGGGCCTGTTTGGACTTTGGATTATTCTTTTTCAAAAACTTCTTCATCCTTGTCATGGCAACCTGAGGGGGGGGGGGGGGGGTTGTTGCCAAGTTATACCATAAAATTCTAGATCCCAATCACCAAATGGTTGTTCTGCACACCTCTATAATTTTGAATAATTAAATCAGCCTAAGCTGCTAAGCTGATTTGATTTTACTGACAAAGTAAAATGTATGTGTCACTTTTCCAACATAGGAGCACCCTTGCAAACTTAAGTTAATGAACGGAAATTATTTTATTTTTTTTTATTCCAATCATCTTTTCATCTTTGCTAAGCTAGTTACTCCAACTAGGGCTTTTGTGTATTGGTGTTGCATAGATAAAGCTAATCTGGCAGTATCCTGCTGCTTTTAAAGCAAACACAAGAAACAACTTAAAGACAACGGTGAGTTTCTCTAATCCAATTAACAGTCAAAAACCAGTTTCAGTTTGCATTTTAGGAGTACCAAGATGTGCTTTACATTTTGGACGGAATAAAAAGCTCACCTGGGGGGAAAAGTGCAACATATTCAGGGGAATGGAAGAAGTAAATGAATAGCCTGGAAAAGCCCCATAAAAATCAACCCAGGGATGAGCCAGCACTCCAAATTGATACATCAAAACAGCTTAGGCACAGCTTTACCACAAGACAGCAATTAGCAATGCATCCAAATGACTGACTGAGTGTTTAGACGACAATGAAAAGCCAACAATGTATTGAGACAACCGCTAATACTGCAGTGTCCTATTTCAAGTTTTTTCCAACCTAAAGATTCAGTACAGCTGACTGGAAAGCCACGCTGTAGCTTCAACAAGCTTTTCATTGTCATTTAAACTGAATGTAGATGCCTTCCGCACAATGGCTACATCCAACGAAATAATTGCGAGAACAACATATCAGAGCAGCGTCAGCTGACAGATGTGAAGCTAAAGAGATTACATGCATTTTCCTCCCACTCTTCCTAGAAGTGATTATGAAGAGGCAGTGAGTCATAATGGAAAAAAGAATGAGTCCTCAATAAAAATCAATAAATGGTTGTGTGATGAAAACGTGCGATAAGTTATCAAATATGCATGCTTTTGACCTTGACTGAAGTAGTGCTGCTTTTCTCCCAAGGAGCAGAATTTAAAGGCACAATGTAAGTTCTCGTATTTGTTGATTTCCACTTTGTTTGATGAGAAGGTTCTTTCATACACAGTGAGGGAAAATTATTAGACCACCTTTGTTTTCTTCAACTTCTTGTTTATTTGAATGTCTGGTACCACTAAAGGTACATTACGTGAAGAATACAATGAATTAGACAAAAAAAATGCAACTGATTCCATGTTATTTTGTGTCCTACATGACATGCTTCGCCCCTTGATGCATGTTGTCGCAAACTTTGCGACACACTCTGAAAGGTCTAACTGCCTAAAACAAAAGAATTATGTGGAGCCAAAAGGCAGCCATCTTGGCACGGCTGGAAACTAATATTAATAAGAGATAGGTAGCAAGTAAACTGAAGATCTCAAAGACAGACATTCATTTCACCAAGAAAAAAGCAAGCCGAACATGGTACCACCAAACTGGTAGCTGGTCGAGGCAGGAAACATCTTTCTACCCCACAAAATGCCTGTGCACTCATCTGTTCCTGTGTCAGGAATCCTCCTCCAAGGACCTGGAAAATGAGGAGGCACTGTCGAGAAATGTCACTTGTTAAAGCAAAGACAGTTTGAAACTGACTTTTTGGAGCTGGTCTGAAGTCACACAGGGCACCTTCATCAATGAGAGGCAGAGGAGGGCCCGGTTACTCTTAGCTAGGGATCACAAGGATTGGACTGTTGATGATTGGGTGAAGTTCTCTTCAGCAATAACTCCAATTTTGAATTTATGTCCTCCAGCCAACTAACTGGTTAGGAGGAGGCCTGGAGAAGCCTAGAAACCAAACGGTTTTTCCCCTACAGTAAAACATGGGGGTGGATCAGTGATGATCTGGAGTTGTTTCAGGATGTGTGGAACAGGGCAAATACAACTGTGTGAGGGGCGTATGAACCAGGTCAGTCTTCTTCCATCAGCTAGGAAACTCTTTCCTGCCTCAAATGACTGGATTTTCAAACAAGACAATGCTTCTCACCACACGGCAAGGTCAGTTAAAGAATGGATGAAGAACCAGAACATTCAAACCTTGCCTTGATCAGCTCAATCACCAGATCTTAATCCTTTTGAAAACCTGTGGGACATCAGCAAACTCAAAATGGAGAACCACAAGCCCAAAACAAAGCAGATGTGTTTGAATTTTTGAAACAGGCATGGGCTCCTGTGACAGCAGAACAGTGTCAAAAGCTGGTGGAGAGGATTTCAAAAATGCATGGCTGCTGAAAAACAATGGTTATGCAATCAAGTTCTAAGTATTGTGTGTTTTATGTGACTAAAACAGATAGGAAAAAATGGAATGCCTGGAAGCACCATTCTTGGCAGTGCATAACATAACTATTAATGTAAGAACCTAAATTCTTTTGGTTATTATCAAGAAAACTATGGAAAATGGCCAAGTATCAACCCTTAATTTAAACTCTTGGAGGTATTTTTGTTGTTGAGATTATATGACAAAAAAAATGAATACGAAATGGAAATAAACAAGGGTGGTCTAATATTTTTTCATGACTGTTTGTTACAACAGTTGGATGGATTTCTGTGATGTAAAATGCATCATTTTCCCCAACACAATAATCTTTTTTGAACAGCAGTCTACATCACATACTATAAAAAACACATCTTTTAAAAGTAGCCAAGAGGTATAAACAACAACGATCAGGCATACATATGAAACGTGCTGCTTTCAACACATATCAAGTGTACCAAAATACACTCATGTTTTGTATGTTTTGTACATGAAGGTTCAACTCTGATGAGGGGAATAGCCCTCTTGTGAGATCTCTGTTGAAAACAAAATCCATAATCAAAGGACTTCATCTCAAAACTCAGCCAGCTTCAGAACCTGCCCAACTGCAATTACTGTCAACACAAACCACGGCAGAGCAGCAGTGTCTTGCTGTGCCTCTGGACAACAACAAAGGCCAGAGGGTCACAGCAATATGCCTGTCAATCTCACAGCATGGTGTTCAGCCCAGATTGGGTTTAATAACGCCCAATGACTCATGTATTGAATGGGATACGACTCCAGTGGAGCATCTGTTATGGATTACCAGGCTTTGTTCCAAGAGTGTATTCAGCAAGGGACTTTGCAGGATAAAACATTTTGGTGTAAGCATGCTTTAAAATCCCCAAAACATTTCTGGCCAGTAGATAAGAGCAAGGAAAAGTAAACACATCTATAGCCATTTAAGAGTTGCTTTTCTCTCACAATGATGTAATTATTTACCAATTAATGAGTATAAAAATGTGTAAGCGAATCCATTCATAATTAATTAGCAGTTTTAGAAAGAATTTCAGTTACATTTCTTTATTTAAGCCCAACATTTGGACAATGTTGAATATTACTTGGTGTTTATTTGAAGATGTGGATTTGTGGAACATTTAATTCAAAAATATACATAGAGTGTAACTAGACTTTAACTCCACTCATAGTTTATCATCTACTTGAGTCAGAACAATCGCTGTCAGGCAAATTATTTGAGATGTGTCGTGTTGCTACTCAACTTTCCTGCTTGGTGTGAATAAAAACACAAAGTTCTGATGCTCAACAACAATTTACAACGTACAGTCCATCCATCTTATAATGCTTTGGTACAACCCCTCACCAGAGCACAGACTTAACTTTACACCTAGTGCTCGAAGCAGCTTTTAGCTAATACATTTTATCTATGACTGCTTCAGTGTCACTCAAGGTCACCTTAAATTCACAACCAAAGCATTGGATAAAAATAAAACAAAATCATTTACACAAAAACAACAAACAGAAGAAGTGAGGATGGCATGGTCAAACAAAAAAGACTAGTCGAAGCACAAGTTTTAAGGTGTGATATGAAGGTGGAGAGCACGGTAATGTCAAGGCTAGTTAGTGTGAGTGAGTTTCAGAAACAGGGTTCAGGTGTTATGAGTGGCACCTACTCTGCTACTTGTTTAAACCGGTTGCACACAGACTGGTTAACATCGTGGGTCAGATCAGAAAAAAAGAAAGCTCCTCATGCTTCATTTCAAGAACATAGTTGTGTATTCATAGAGGAATATCTGTAGTAAAAATATCAGTTTTTCAACATTTTGTGAACTAGAAAGAGAGTCCGTCATTAAAAGAGACAAAACAAGTCCAACAAATCCAAAGGTTGTCTTCTCTTCAAAAGTCTACACAACCATTATTGAAAACCAGCTTGCCTTGATTAAAAACACAGGAGGACATAATGGATCCCACCTGTTCAGAATCCACAAAGGGTAGCTTGAAATGATGAGATTCCTCATTTAATTTGCATGCAGTATGCAATTTGATAGCATGGGCTTTTTTGTTGCGAGGTTGATCGAGTAAACTAAGAGTTATCTTTGCTCCAGTACTGCGGAGTCTGAAAAATACCAGAGGACTTCTGCTTGGTGTAATCTCTCTGGTACTTTACAGAAACACTTGCAGTATACTTCTCAACACTCAACGCTGTGTTTGTGTTTGGTGCGTTGCTCTGTGGGTTTCTTTTACAACTACTGCTGAGTGGATTCTGACTTTCCTGGGTATTTTATAAATTTATGAAATGCTTGCGCAAGGCATTAAAGTTTCTGTTTTACTAAAGGTTGCCGAGGTCACTCTGAATCAGTCGAGACAGTTCTGATATGTCTACTTGTCCCAGGATCAAATCAATTATAGTTATTTCTAAGGTCATTTTATGAATAATTAATTGTTCTGCCATACATAGTGGCATTGCAGAACTATGCATTATCATTAGTAGTTGTAGTAATATTATATTTAGCTGTATAGCTATAAGGAATTTTGTATTAAATTCTCTCATAAGTTTAGAAAGGAAGTTATTTTCTCTTTGGTGTGATGATTTAAACTTTCCAGGGCGTTCCATGTTTGATTCTGTTGTGGTTGTGAAGAAGGACCTTCTCCCTCCAGATGAAAGATTTGCATATTTTGGGACTTATTTTACTCAATCAAAAAAGGCTTCTGACCTTGACTGCCAGGCATTCGTCTGCTTAATGAGACCGATGAGTGAATCTGAACTCACAATAGCAATCCTGAGTTAGTCTGTGTCCCTCTTCATGTACAACAAGCATTCTGTAGCATAATGAGGTCAGTCTTAGTTGTATTGTATATGCGCCACATTGCTGACCCCTTTGAAGAGCTTTGAAAGACAACTTTCCAGCTTTTCCACCACAATCTCAAGAGTGATTTTTTTCAATAAAAGACTTTTAATACCCTTTATGTAGCAGGGACCAAAAGTTCAAGAGTTTTGCCATGACTGGGAAGTCATTCACTTTTGAATAATCAATCTGACTTGGTTAAAATTTAAAAATGTTCTCAGAAGTCAATAAGATCTGGTCAAAATAGAGTTCATTGTAATAGGCGCAGTTTCACAGCTTACATTGGTGTATGACTTTGTTGATGTTTTGGTAACAACCAAGCAGCAATCAGGTCTGGGAATATGAAGCGTATACAGAAAAAAACTGTAGTTCTTTTGAGATTCTGCGGTATATATCTGCCGTATACTGCCTGGTCCAAATAATGGCTTGGATCTGAAAAGTTAATTTTCTCTTGGCACACACAGTACAGGGGGTAATTTTTGTATCTTGCCATCGTTGACATTATTGTACTTTTTCTATGAGCTTTGTCCATTTAAGAGCTTGGCTGGCTTAACTGACAGGTGGACACCCTGCAGCTGTCGGCAAAGAGGCTGAAAGCCCGCCTCTTTACCTTATCCAAAGTCAAACAAAGCTAGGTTGAGTTCAGCATTTCTAATATGACCTCTGCTGGTGATAGGCTTCAAAACTCTGCAGCAGAAAAAAATAGATGACATCACAGACACTTCGCCCATATACCATACAGTTTATGGTAGCAGCCAACCCCAATATCGCCTCATTAAAATAACACTGAATCAACAAATTAAGCTTTTACTTTCCAGTTTTGATAAGAATAATGTTCAGGATATTGCTGCATGCAAACCTAGCACATTTGTATGTGCTTATCTAGTGGAAGTGTGACAAATGCATGCTGTGTTCTACCTGAAAGTACAAACAAAAAGAGAGTTTGCACGAGCTTAGAAGTTCTTTTGTGATAGCTGCAAAGAAACGTATCAAGACAGACCCCTTTATGTGACATGGGGGAGTGAGGCAGATGAAGAGTCGAATAACTCTAAACATTTTCACAGACAGAGTCTTACACCAGTGACTGCACAGCTTTCATGTGCAACAGTACCAAGGGATTTCTCCGTCTTATTGCCTCATCGCATACGGGAGTTTTGCAGTTCTCTTGGTCGTCTGTTGTTCAAAGCACTGATAAATGTAGTTTGGAGACAGATTGCTGGGTGCAGGAGTTGGTTATGAGTACAGTTGTCCTCAAAAGTGACAGCCCAGGTTTGTCCTCATTTTGTGCGAACTGTCGGTGTTAAAGGTTTTCTAAAAAAAAAAAAAAAAATGTATGCTGTGTGGAAGTGCTTGCTCTGTGTCATTTAGCATTCCCAGGAGTAAACGACCAGTTAATCTGAGGATACACCACCATCTGCTTCCAGAGTGGCTACTCCTAATGCAATAAACACAGGGAAACGACACATGAATGTAGAGGAAGACAAGAAGGACAAATCTAAAAATACACACATTTAGTAGACAAGTATCGTTTCTTTGCATCCATAAACCATACAAGGATCTAAGCAGTGGTCACACTTTAACATACAAATGCGTTTCCAGTTCTCTTAACACAGTGGTAAGAAGAAAAATAAATGAAAGTAGCATCTTGGTCCTGAAATCTAATCACTTTTGCATGCACAGCCATGTGTGACTTTATGCTCTTGCTGTGAAAATAACACTTTGTACTGTATGCTGTATGATATTGACAAGCTGTTCCTGTAAGGCGCGCTAAAGGCAGCCTCCAGTGTGTCCTCATGGAAGAGAAGGAGCGAAACCAAACATTTGTTGCAAGATAATGACAATCTTACAATGAAGACATCTGACAATGGTGTTGCTTCAGTTATCAGCAGAAGAAGAAATACATCGATGAAACCCTCAGACAGCTCAATGATAACCAAGTCGGTGTCCTTCTCTCTTGTGTACACAAAAACTTATCAAACTCAACTCAGAAACAGTCTTTTCTTTTCTTCTGCTAAGTAAATTGTAAAAAGATGAAGAATATGTCTTTTTGGTAGCACTCAGTCCTCCAAAGGCTTCTGCCAGCTTTGTGAGAACCACATAATCACAGAGGCAGGTGTATTATTGATGTACCAGCTTTTGGAACTAAGGGGACAAAAATCTGAACCAGCTGTCAAAAGATTTCATACTGAGTCTGAAAAAATGTGTTTTTAATCTGCTTACCTTGAAAAACAACCAAGTTTATTCTGCTCTCTGCTACTCAGGCTGCATCAAGTGAAGATTTAATTAGTCTACAGCCACATACTGGTTTAAGTGACTCCCAAAGTGGCTATAGTATGCTCATAGCACTAGTATCACTTTATAGAAGTTTTTTGAGTTTCAAAAACTATCTTTGCCACAGAGCTCTGCAATTTCTTTTGTAAGCTCTTATTTTGAAAGGTTCCATTTAAATTAAGTTTTTATTCCTAACTGTAATTAATGAGCCTATAAATTGTCTTTGAGAAAGGAAAGACAAAACTTTCCACTGTTTATTTTTCAGTGTCAACAAGACCTGACAAGTTAAACTCATTAATTTAGGTGTCTTATACTCTGACAAAATATGTTGAATTTTTGTTAACAGACGGGTTACAAAATATTAGTGGTGTACCACTGAACATTAAAAACCAAATGTCATCCCACTGTGTCTATATGTCTAATATGTCTAAATACAAGTAATGCAACTGGCTCAGTTTGTTAGCTAAGGGGACTTGGATCATTGTTCTGTAATACCCCCTTTATCTGTCTATAATGGCCTTCCCTTACCTTAGTAGATCAGCAAGGACAGCACAGCATCTTTTAATGGGAGGACACCCATGCTGAATTATTCAACTAAGATATGGCACAAGCTAAATAGTTGAGAGAGTAAAATGGTGAAGATTAAAACTCTTGGTACAACTTTGAACGGCTATATGAATGAATTTAAAGAGAATATGTTTTGACTAAAACTAAAAACCAAATATTCTTTGGCTGAAAAAACAAATGTATTTTCATCTAAAGGCTAAAACTAAGACTAAATCTAAGATAGATGCAAAATTTAACCTGAAGCTAAAAGAAAAAGAAAGGTTTAAAAAGTGAAACAGGAAGGGCACACAGAGAACAACATACAGTTGTGTATTTTGGGACCTCTGAACTGGAGCTGGGAGACCACTTGTTACTTAAGACTGATTTAATTGGTTTTAGCCTGACTCATACCACAGCTCAGTAGCTAACTAAACAGTGATGAATTGTGTCGAGACGGTAACATTGCACACAACAAAGGCTTCATTAACTCAAGAGGTAAGCACATTAAATGGCCCCTCTAATAGCCACTTTACGCAAACCTAAGCATATGGAGGCTATCTATTGTCTTCTATACCCAAACAATCCATAAAAAGCATCTACATTAGAGTGTCCTCTGACCATAACCATACTTTTATTTAAACACAAAGACATACCTTCCATTGACAAACCTTTTAGACAGCATCAAATGCCTCCATTACACCCAAAACCACCTCTTCAGCAAAAGCTAAGGCAAAAGACAGCTCCAAAATTTTGCACACAGAGCAGGTCACAAATAAAGGAAGGTTGTTTTTTATAATACTTTTTAATAAATTCATTAGACCACCTTACATTAAAAGAAAAAAAATCATCCAGCATTGTAAGGTGCTTTGATTCAGACTCTTTCTCAGCAAGTTCTCTTCTCCTTACCTTTGTGAATTGGAGTGAGTAACCACGAAAACAAAATCCTCTGATCAGAAATGAAAGTAAATAAAGTAATTTCGCAATGAAAAGTATTAATGTGCTTTGCTATTTATCTTCTTTATGTATTACAGTATATTTAAAAAACATGGATATCAACAATAATTTTATTTTAAAATTAAAGATATTTTGTGGAAAAAGCTTGCTCATCATGGTAGATTAACCATTACAGAAACACACACAAAAAAATATTGGTAATCAGCAATATATACTGTTCATTAAGGTCAGTGCTGGGAAACAAGTGGCCGAAAACACCTTACACTAGATGGTGTTCTTATAACTTTGTTATGCACTGTATAGATTTCTTCTTTTCCCTCATCCTAGGGCTGGGCAATGGTGGCAAAAATTAGGGGTGCACGATATATCAGTATCAGCCGATGTTAGTTATTTTTTTTTACATATCTGCATCAGGCAGTTTGTAAAAGTGGGCCGATATTTGCTCATTGGCTGCCAGCCATTTTCAGAGCATCTTGAATAACCTCTCAAGACCTATATAATACTGTTTTCTATGACTATGTAAACACCAAAACTACCTAAGAAGAGTGGATCCTCTTCTTTTATGTCTCTCTTCCTGTTTTTTATCCAAAAAACAGACAAAATGTACTTTTTTGATCGCGTTTATCTTGGGCGCTCCGTCTTTTGATCCTCTTCATGGACGTCTTTTCTCACAATTGCGCAGCTCTTTTTCTCTGAACTACCTCAACACCTCATCTCAGATTTTTTACCAAAATTGATATCCGTAAATAACGGTTCTTGATCATAGTGCCAATATTAATGTCAGATATCAGCCAAAATGTATATATCAGTGCATCCCTAGTAAAAATCTAAATTATTATTAATTGAACCTTCTACTTTCATTTTTGTTAATTCACGATAATCCCACTCTCAACTCTATTCTGTAATTTTGAACAAGTAGCTGAAATAAACATGCACAGATGACAGTTAAGGTTATTAGTTAAAGCAATGGAATTGAAAACACATAACAGCAACAATGGAAATGTTTTGTGGAAAAAAAAAATCAAATTTAGAGAAAGTATACCCAGGGCCAGTAATCTCAATAACAGTCATGGCAGCTTTATGTCGATTAGAAGCTTCAATTGTCAGTTTCGATTACTTTTCAATGAATCGCCCTGCCCTACTTGATCCCCACACTTTCAGAAAGAAGGAAGAGAACTGCGCCTCCAGAAAGCCAAGACTGAGCATGCTGGAGTGGAGAGTACATCAATTCATCAAATCTGTGCTTCCTTTGGGTTCAAACAACATCTTATTGATTCTCGGCAGTACCTCAACAACTCAACCTTAATTTTCACTCGGCTCCAACTACAAGTCCACTGTTTTCATTTAATTTAGCTTAAAATCACAGCACATATCTAATGTTTCTGCTTTTACCTTGGTTTTACATTAATTTTCTTTGGCCATGACTTTGATGGATTTGAGATAAACTGAAGACTATTTTTTATATCCAGGAGAAAAATGATTACCTTTAATACACACATCAATTTTACAACCCCTTTTTTCAAACATGCAGGAAGGCCAAATTACTGAAGAATAAAAACTCTCATTTGAAGAGTGATCCAACCTCAAAAAGAATGTTTTTCATTACTCAGGGCAGTGCCTTGGAGAAGAAAACAGACCAATAACAAGGTACATATTTTTAACTACTCTCAGTAACCCTAACTTCACCTCCCCTAGACTGCCTGCTGTTCACAGGGGACGTTAATAATGAAAGAAAAAGAAGAGCAGTAATCTCTGTTGACCATTTCCACATTTGTTTCTTTTAAAATTATGGTATTATGGTAGCATGACCATTGACAAAACTCAAAATTTGCCTCACTAAGTGCACTATTTTTAGCATGAGAGTGTGTTTTTATACAAAACAAAGAGCAGGAAAATACAAATATGCTGTTAAATGTCAAAATTCAAGATCAACCACATTTTAAAAAAAAAAGCCAAACTGGCTAAAAGCTGGGGTTACAGGATCGAATCAAACACATTGTGTGGTTTCTTTTTTCTGTTTATTGATATTCTGAAACAACAGGGAATAATGCATTAATTTGGTGGCATTAGATGATATATATCTTTATATCTGTAGGACGTATTGCAGGTAGTTTCTGTATTCTAGCTGGAAACCGGCTCAGCATGTTACCCTGTGGAAATATTTCTTGTTCTTCTGGCTCACAATGTTTTAGTCTGGGACTTTCAAATATTATCAAAGCTTTTCATAATGCAATGTCCCAGTCAAACTGGCTTACCTTGTCATAAGTGTATAATAGAGACATTGTGATGCGACCTGCAGTTCAGCCTGTTCCAGAGTCCCACAGCTTGTGTGACATGTGACAAAATAAATCCCACAGCACTTCTTTCAAGAAATCCTTATAAATAGATTTGGAGGAGAGAAAGAAGATTGCCTGATGATTGCTTGATGGGATGTTAACATCAGGTAGACAAGCGATTTATCGTACCACTGAGAATTCTGTGTAGACCTCACAAGATAGGAGAGTTTGTTTTTGCTTTGAGCTACAAAGAGAAGCTGCCAAAGTCGTTTTCTCTGACTCCACGTTGGAAAAGCACAATGAATCTGTCGTCAGTGTCCCTCAGCTCAATCCAGGCTGTCACACTCTATGAAAGACTAAATGAGTTATGGGAACATAAGCAAGAGGAAGCATTGTGAGAGCAATCATCACCGGCCAAAGAACAATCTATTGAACGGAGCTTTAGCAGTCAGTGATGCGTTACTTTTACGGTCTCAAGAATATAGTGATTAAAAAAAAACACATTATGAAAGCTTCATACACTTGTTGGTTCAATTCATCTGCAAATCTGAAGGGATGGCACATTTAACAGGAGACAGGGAGCTGTTGCTGCAATTATGACAAGATAGAGACTAAATGTTCTTATGGATGGAATACTGTGCCACTGAATAACTTCGCCAATATATCCCTGAGTAACTGATGCAACATCTAAGAAAAAGAAAAAGACATCATATCAGAACAACAGTAACTGCCTGTAAACTGTGTGCAGAGAATTTTCAAGAAGCAGATGAGGAAGATGAAAGCTAGGTATAAATAATGGTATACCTCTGGCTCACCTACTTCGAAAGTGCATGGAGAGGAAAAAGAGAAAGGAAGGTAGGGTCAAAAGGGTCAAAACTCCAGCAAAACGTAGAGTTTAAGGTTTAACATTGAGGCCTGAACCACACGTATACGGATATATTCCTAAACGCACATTTTTCTGTCCGATTGGGCCTGTCAACCATACTAGCACGGCGATTTCACCCACATAAACTGAGATTTTTAAAAACGGATAAAAATGTGAAGAAATAAAAAAATATCCGGTTGAGTGGATCCGTGTAGCGGTGTTAAACGGAGCCGGTGTTGACGCGATGTCGTCAAGGGCCTAGCAACAAGTCACTGTGTTTGACTGTGCATGATCATAACGTTCTTCTTCTGTGGTTTTCACATTTTGCTAACCTGCTACTTATCAGCCAGGCATGGCATTGCAGGCTTCAGAGGTGATCGTTTTCAGTTTGGCCTCTTCGTATGGTCAGAGATATTTCTTTGGTGTGGACGGAGATTTTTTGTTAAACGAGGACAAAGATATCCGATCAAAAAAATATCCATATACGTGTGGTTCAGGCCTGAGTTGCTCTCCTTTCTTCTAGTAGTGCAGAAATGTAATGCTTCTATACTTTTTTTTAGGACATCAGAGTTTACATTAGTTTCCATACATACATGCGTTGGATCAAATATCCTGCCAGGAAAAGACCAATACTGTGCTGTTTGGACAGTGTTCAGGCACATCAACATGTTTCCCCTTGAAATAACAAAGACTGATCTTCTGCCCAGGGTCTTTATCAGGGTTCTCGCAACGGCTCAGAGAAACACCTGATTTTTCTGACGCCACGTCACGTTTACTGAGTGACATAGCAGCACAATGAAACCCAAATACTTAGTAAAACACCAGGAAAACGCTTCTCCATTGATTTTAACTGAACAAGCAGAGACGTCGCCATGCTTCAACGTCTGTCTGACAAAGTCAGTGAAAAAGGTGACCCCTGTGGGCTGGAAGAGGATTAACTATCAACCATTTGCATAAAAGTCTTTCACAAGTTGATCTGGATGAATTGCATTGAAATCTATACCACACTGTGAGACAAGCGGGATCGCTGAACAGCTTGACTGGTGTGTTGGCTTGGCCAGGTCTCCCTAGAAAAAGAGATTTTTGATCTCAGTGGTGCAACACCTTCAGCTGATTGACTCACACTGAAACACGCTTTTAACTTAAAATACCTCCCTGATAGCTGAATGTAGTATGAAACCTCATGTTGTTTGATCCAGGTAACAGAAACCTGTTGCAAATAGCGTGTTTGAGCCGAGGAACAAAATCCAGTCAGTAAAAATGAAGCCTGTGAGCAAATGCTAAAAGTTGCTGTTCACTGAGGATCCGCTTGAGGCTGGCTGCAGAAAGACCAAAGTCACGTACAGACCCAGCCATAAAAACAGACTTTTACAGCATTAAAAAGCGTCTTTACAGCCTGGTTCAAAAAACAGCTTGGGTCTAAAACGCTGATCTTGCTATCACACACTGTACGGTAAGTGAATTTTTTTCTAACTCCGAAGATAAGAAGTTATCAGGATCGTTTGAATGTTCACCCAGAGACACAGCTCAGGTCACGTGACTGGAGGGCGCCCTGTATCTGTGTGAAGAAAAACTCACAGCCAGTGTCATCGCAAATGTGGCTGCATCTGTGGACTGGCTTCATTTCAGTTTTAGGGCCAGACGAGTGACTACGAGTGAGCGCTTTCTTGAAAATCAGTTAATCCATAGGTGTTTACCAGGGGGTCGCATGAAATCTATAGCTAGCCCAATTTGTTGAGGAGCTACAGTAAATTAAGTTTTGCAAACCAATTTGTGTCACCAGTGACACCGCTTGTAGTAAACGGGAGAAGCAACCAAAACGTGTATCTGTCTCCAAACAGTTAACTTCCCTGATGACCACAGGGGTTAGTTCACTGCTCAAAGGGGAATTTTGTTTAAGTCATTTCTCTGCTGTTATTTTCTTTTTCATTTTTGGTACGGAAAGACAAATACTTTTTAATCAGCAATTGAGTTTGATGTGGAGAAAAACCTAATTTATATTTAGATCGTGTGGCCCAGCCATAACTGTGAATACTGTATTATTCTGATTTAATATTTCTCACTTTTTTGATTGCATCTTAATTTCTTGACCAAAAAAATTGCTGCTTTTCATCTTGTTTCTTATTTTTCATGTTCCATATACATTCACCCTTATACACCAAAAATGAAGACATGTTAATATCTGTGAAAACCTGTTTTCTTGATCCTGGTTCTGACTGGTTAATTAAAAGGTATGTTTGTACACATACATGAACTCTAACACTGAACAGCTTTTAATGAATATGTATGACAAGAACATATATGGAAATTCAGATTTGCAATGCACAGTAAGTGACAGAATAATTTTGTGTCCGTCAGGTGCTGATCTGAAACCTTCAGTGCATGTCCCCCCGCCTGCTGATCACAGGAATTATGGTAAAAGGGAAGACTGGGGCAATAGCCCCCAGTGAAAAATCTTAACCCTCTGCCAGTGCCCCATGGAAACGCCCCCAACGCTGTACGGATTCAAACATATCAGGGATTATTTAAGGGACCTGAGAACAAGGTCAAAGACTTGCTGAAGAACACAGAGCAAGTTAAACTTAACTTCCACTTCATCCCCGAGGCTCTGAAAATACTTAGGAGATAGTTGAGGCAGGCTCTGTTGAAAGCTCCCCCGCCGGCACGCAAAGCTTTACTTTTGATGTTAATTCCTTGAAAGCTGTTTCTTTAGCTGGGGATTAGCGCATGAAGAGCTAGGCTTACCATGCTCTGGCTAATAAAGATGAAACATCTAACACAGGTACTCGTACATACACTCGCCTGGGAACAGTGCCTATAAAGTTGCCTTAATTATAGGGAACTCACTATGCTTCAGTAAGTATAAGAATAGGATGACATCTGTACTTTGAAAATACTGTGGTATTAAATGCTGGAAATCCTTTGTATTTTTCAGTCTCTGGGTGAAATAATGAGTACATAGGCACATTCCTTTCTCAACTCATACAATCAAAGGTGCCTGCATTTCATAGTACGCTCTCAGCCTGCCTGGCTTATCATGCTCAGAAAAAGACTGACAATTATGAAGTGTGTCCATTATAGCCGCTGATTAGCCTCCATGTCTGCTCTGGCTTGAGCGACTGTTGTAGCTAATGATTCTGTGGCAGAGTGCATAGAAAAGCGACACCACAATTCATCTGCCCGAGCCAAAATCTCCATGATTAATAGGTGTTTCATGAGAACATTCGCCCCTTTGAATATTTGAAATGGTTCTCCCCATCACCGAGTCCTCTGCTTTGACAGTTTAAGAAGTAAATTAATCAATCCAATCACTGCATCCATCCTGCTTTCAAGCACAATGAATGGTTTGCCTTTCATCACTTACTTGGCTATTTTCCAATAACTAATACAGGGATGATTAATTCTGGTGACCTTTATTTATTAAAATAAAGGCCATTATTGAACATCACTGAACGTATATTGACAGGAAGACAATATCAGCTAATTACCTCTATAAGCTTTACAACCACACATTAAACATACTAAAACAATACACAGGAACCTCGAATCAAATCATTTTATTGCCATTTAGTGTAATGGAATTTCATTAGTAGTCATATCACATTCTTCTTCCAGTGTAAACACTCCTCTGTTTGTTCATTCTCTGATCATCCCTGCCATTTATGTCCTATGAAATCTCTTTTACAAGGTATATTTTGATTACAGATAAATCTATGACCCAGTTTGCTCTTCTGAGAAATGCATTAATATACCACCGTCACGGTTGTCAACTTGCATACAGTTGTATCACAAGGAAGGAAGGCACAATTATGTTAACGCCAATGAGGTCTGTAAGAGGGTGGTAAATCTTATCTATCTAATCTATAATGATATGGCTGCAAAACACATTCGCCCCACTTGTCTTTGTGAATATTTTAGCTCAGCTACAAAAACACACTCAACACCTGCATAAAAGACTCTGAGGGAAAATTGGTCCCTGAAAGTGCTGTCAAGGTGTAAATCTAAAAAAGCTGTTAATTAAAGCATTCATTTCCCTGTTTCATGGGGCCAAATTGTCGCAGTAGCAAACATTCCCTGAGATCTTCATCGTCAATTACTGATTGTCAACAATATCGTCCTTGTGTAATTCTCCCAACTTTGTCCCTTCAGGTGACAAATTCAACATCAGGTATCCTTCACACTGCATAGGCGTTTCAAAATCTATGCAACAGTGTTTCTGAATGCTCAAAGCAGAGTGGAGAAAAGGTGATTCATCTGTATATGGATGACATTAGAGTCCGTTTCCTGGGGGCTCCAAAGGAAAACATAAATCATCAACCTTCTGTCGCTATAAATGTGCTCTGGTGCAATTTCAACATGGAAGTCAGGTACATTAAGCTGGTTCACTGAGTGCCCAAAGCGAAAATTTAAGATTGAACAACCCCACTCTATTCCTCTGTGCCGAGCCTTTATCAGTCATTGCCAGTTAAAGTCTTGACTCTGTAATTATCTTCAACTATTGCTCCAACATATATCCAATGTCTGACACACAAACAGCCTGTACACTCAAAAGAACAATGTACATTTAAGAGCTTTAATACACAGAGAGAAAAAGAAAAATAAGCAAAAGAGGCATTATCTGTATTTTAACATACTGTATCTGGAGGGTGCTGCTTCATGATTTCTTCAACACCCAAGGACTTGGACCCAAATGTCACCCATTAGTCTATCAAGGCATACATCACTGCACATAAACACAGACGCACTCTGAACACACTGAAATGGAAAAATGCAAAGAGCCGTATATTTAATGCCTAGGGAAGTTAAGGCAGCAGATGGATAGTAGAGAAGAGTTGTGTGTAGCATGATATGATAAATGAAAATTTCAATCTATTTTGACTTAGCCTCAGGGCTGTCAAGTGCCTGTGATCTGTCTTGCATTTTTCACAACAGAAGGGTTTTGTTGGTTATGAGAGCAAAAATTCACACAACTGAGGACATACAGATAAAACATATACCACAGATTAGAGCTTCAATTATTTCTTTTAAACCAATTATTTCATTAAAAACAATTCACTGACTCTGTTTTAATCACTAGTTTTTGATCCCCCAAGTAGTCAATCCATAGAAATTATTTGGGGTTCTTAAAAATTGAGAAGTTTTCATAAGATTCTCTTGAAATAAATCTTTTTTTTTTAAACCTAATGGCAAGATTAATATTTTAAAGAAGCAATGGTTACAGCCCAAAACACATTTAGGAATACTAGTTCTTAAATTTTGATGAAGAAATTATCCAACATCTTGTAGCATCAGATGATTTAGATATTACAAGATAACACTGTTCGGATTTTTACGTGATACATTTATTGAAATGCAGGCCCTCAATATCAATATGTAGCTGACATGATTTAGTAAAAGTGTTTAATTATGGTTAAACAATATTGCCAACTGGAATTGGGATAAGTCTACTTCCTGCAGGCATTATTGATAGTTATGAAATATATATTTCTCCATTAAAAACACAAAAATATGTTCAGTGAAAACATGTTGAATTTTTAAAAAGAATAACACAAAAGATATTATGAGCAGCACATTTTCTTAAGATAGACTAAGTGCCTGTTGCACTCATTGAAGATGCGTGTCAGTGTGAAGTGTCAGAGTTACAAAGTGTGATCTGATCCCCGCATGCTGAAACCAGGTGTAAATGACCCCTGAGACTCCATAATTATTCTCTAATGGGCTTTTATTTGGCTTTGATGACATCTGGCTCTTTTCTTTCCCTCCACTTGAACTTTTCATCACACTTATCTATTTGCTCCTTAGATGTTTGTGCAAATTGTCCACATTGACATTGGACATAGTGACTTTGACTTAAAAGGTTTAAGGGCACGGTCCCTCTTGGCTCTCCGTCTCTATAATTCATCAAAATACAAGTGGGTAAATGCTTTCTGCTCTGTTATATTCAAATATTATTCTTGCTTTCAAGTTGTGCTGGTGAAAAATCTGTCACAGTTACCCCACTGTGCAGTTTATAAACCCTCACTCCCCACTGTGAAAACTACCTAACGGCTTTGATTTGCTTCAAAGGTGAATACAAATCAGCTTTTTATACTACAAAGTAGTGTAAAGCAGACATAATTTTGGGATTCTTCTAATTGTCTTATTTTCAATAGTACAAAAGTTATTGCCATGAGTTGCATCACTTGAGTATTCAATTCTAACACTCAGGCTAAACAAGGGAAAGAGCAGCATTACTGGGTGATGTCATCAGATAAGTTGGCATGAAGAGGCACTATTAGAACAGTAGGGATGAAGGAAGCCTGTGTTACTGGGACATGTCATCAGCATATAGGTAGCAAGGATCCTCAATGCCTTTTTCTACCAGGTGCTGGAGTGAAAGTGGGGGAACAAAATACCTGATAAAAGGGCAAATTTGTCTCAGTAAACTATGCTGAACACACCAGGTCAAGTTCTTTGATAGACAACACAAAAGCATGTGTGTAGTTTACTGCCCCCTCAGGATTATCCCTCAGTTTGACAAATGTGCAGTGTTACTTTGAAAGGATGTGTGATACAGCTTTTCTCATGCTGCCTAATAGTTAAGTATAGAGCGTTTGTTTCAGTGGTGAGGAGAATGATTATTTGTTCACACAGGTATGCATGGCTTAATCTTACATGTGCACATTTACTGTTCACTAAAAAAAGTGTGGCAGAATGCTCTTTAAAATATTAACTAACCCTGAGTTCACCTGGAAATGAAATTAAATCTTACGACCATGCACAATGCCAGCAAATTAGCCACTGCAGTTCCATCCCAGCCATTTCCCAAACAAGTCTAATGAACTGGCTCCAAAACAGGCCATCTTCTTCAGCCATTAAATAATTCAATGAACGATTCATTGCTCAGACTGCAGCCTCAAACTTTGTGTTAAATTGGTGCCTTGGCACAAAATCTGATATTGGTGTTAAAAGGGAAATATGTATCATTTCCGTTTGTTTTCTTTCATTTGCCTGGTAATTAATGAGTGATGTTTGCTTGTGTGTTTTTATTTGGTTCGATGAATCAGGAGAAGTGGGGCAGGTTATTTCACCCCGCTTAATTAGCCTTGACTTTCTGTGTGAAATTAAAACTGGACAGTAGCCTGCTTCTATCACAAAAGTGCTTGTTGATTTTAATGGTAAGAGCCTGATGTCACATCCTGTAAACATTAGCTGATAAAGTTATAAATTTAGCTTGTTTTCCAAGGAATTAAAAGCAACAAGGAACCATTAAATTGAAATAACTAAAATATCCCAATTCTCACTCTGCTAGTTTTTATTACTCTCCTCGGCCCCTCCTAACAAAGGGACACTAAACACAGGTGCACATTTTGTTTGGCGTGAGCGTGGAATTCAAGTTTCCAATATGTGGTCACTGCAAGTTGTCTGCTTAACTATGCCAGTTTTTAAAGAGTTATAGGCAATATTTTGTCATTAATTTAGAGCACCAGATAACAGCATGTAGAGATAATTTTTCTTTTGAATTGAAATGAATGAAAGATACGCTGACAGTCATTTAGTACAGGAATGAGGTTTGTGCCCAAGCAGCACCCAGGTGATGCAAACATGCAAGAGCTGCAGTACCTTTGGTGTCCACTTGAGGCTGGCTTTGAGAGTCACGGAATCCCCACGAAAGGGATAGTTTGTTTGATTTTTAAGTGGGGTTGTACAAGGTACTTGTCAATAGTAAGTGTATTAGCCGTACTTCTTCATCCACTTTTCTCAACAAAGGGCCCGAGCTGAATAGGATCCCCTTAAGCTAATACACTTAGTATTGACAAGTAAGTCAAACAACCTCACTTCAAAAAAACAAAACCCTATCCCTTTAGTCCTCATATTGCAACAGCCTACTTGAATAAAAACAGGTCTCAATCTCTAGGAGCTAAAAGTTTTTAATTCATAATGCATAATTAGGGGTGAGGTGAGTTGACTGATAAGTGAATGTGTTACTGTCCTGTGCCAGAAGCCTCTAAGACCTGCTGCACCTTCACCTCCTCACCTATGGCGAGATTGAATCAGCATTTCCAAACTGATAGCCACCATCCTTGGAATTCTCATCAGAAAATACAGATCAATGTTACAGAGACTACATCCACCTTTTAAACAGTCTATGTGTGGGCTGTTGAGTCATTGTGCTCCACATCTATAAGCACCACTGAGGTAAAACAAGACTGAGACAAAGTACAGGAGGGCAGCTGTTTATTTCATCATTACTTCATTGATGACATATGTTTAACTTTAACCCATGCTTGTAACAATAGCACAAATATAGTGCTATAGATAATAAAATCCTTAAAATTTTGGTGTTCAATTTTTGCCCTGTTTTGGTGTACACCTGCCGCCTGTCTCCCCTGCTGCCCTTATCTGTGTAGGTGCTCTGTCAGGTCAGGCTGGCACACAAACATATGCCACACAAATACACACACACAGGAACGGCATGCGCCACTGTTTACTACCCTGGATGTCAAGCCTCTCCGCTGAAGGCCAGGTTATTCGGATCAAGACTTTATGACAGGGCTGCTAGCTGAGGGTTTTTGTTTTCCTTGACCCAGGAGGAGGCGTGATGTGCATTTTTCCTCACTAATCTGTAACAGGATCTACACTGCACCGAGCGAACCCTGCTCCGTACTGACCCTACTCTGCTTCTCATTAAAACTCTCACACACATACACTGATCATCACAAGTTTGAGCTCAGACCATTAAATGAATCTCAAGTGAAAATAGTTTCTGCCATACCAAAGTGACTGAATACAATTACCTCTGCACCCCCACTACCTGGATGGAAGCAAGCACAGGTGACAGATGGCATCTTGAAGCATGGTGTGGTTTGGCAGTAATATGGTGCAGAAAAATGGAGATGAAGTTAAATGCATCCTGTGTCAGGTTAAACTGGTTTAGAAACACTTAATAGGGGCATTGCCCAACAAGCACAGGAAGGTGGTGTTAGCTGGTGCTGGTTCTGCTACTGTTAGCCATATTCAGAAACCAGTCTAGCATCATTTACCTGAGCTTCAATTTTCAGCCATGTTCATAAAATGTGATATTTGAGCCCTTGCTTTCTTTTATGGCTAAAACACACAGGATGTGTCTCTGTTCTGTTCCCGCAAACAGATCAAATAGGTTTCATTCAAATCAATGAGTCAACTTACACAGGATCTGTTCTGTTGCAGTACTTCGTACGTTGTGTTGCAGGTAACATGCAGTCATCCTTTTTTTGACAGACACAGAGCTGTGACGCATAAATTCAATGTAAGAAAGATCAAGCAGGACAGGAAGTCATGACTGGAAACTACCTAAAACACCAAGGGACTTTCAAAATAAAACATACTGTGTCAAAGTCGTATTTAACTTGATTACAATGATTAACGGACATAATAAGCGGAGCCAGACCAGGAGTTACAGGTTTGAGGCCTTACAGCCCAATATGACTGAATAGAGCAGGGGCGGGCAAACTTTTTGATTCGTGGGCCGCAATGAGTTCTAAAATTTGACAAAAGGGCCGGACCAGGAGCAGATGGATGGAGTGCTTTGGTAACTATCAGGGTATCATGCGTTCATTCCATATCCATTTTAGAATCCAAAATCGGAAAACGGATAACTACTTGTTATTAAATTTTTTGTTTTCAAATCAAAAATCAGAAAACACGTAACGGTCTATTTTTCGCTGTTTTGATTTTGTTTTGAAATCAAAATTAGAATATGAGAGAATGGAATTATAATGGGATTTTTAATCCATGTATGGTTCGTTTGTTCTTTCGTTATTTTGTTTCAAAACAAAATTTAAAAAACTGTTTTTCTGTTTTAAAACCAAAACAGAAAAACGGAATTACAGAAAAACACGTTTTTTCTGTCCTGGTTTTAAAAATTAAAAAACAAAAAAATAATAAAGGATTGTGTCAAAATTGTTTGTGTGATATTTTGATATTAAATGTGAACTCTCTATACAAAATTAGACAAATAACTCAAATTGAAGGTTTATACAGACATGTTTCTGAGCTTTTTTTTTTTTTATAAGTAACAGATCCATGACGATCCACTCCATCTTATCCGCGCGCATATGCGCACTTCCATGTGTTTCAATGAGTTTTGTTTTGTCCACTTTCCTTTTCTTAGGTCAGTTCATCTTTCCAGAAGGGCTGATGGGTCAGAGGGTAAAGTGCAAACGTGGAGTAATAGGCCTACGCTTCACCTCAACAAAGCCAATGTCTCTACAGTGCGCCATCTAGTGGGAAAACATCAGAATTGCAGGGAAAATAAAACATTAACAAGGTTTATTCATTTGATTTTTTCATGTTCGGCGGGCCGGATTAAAACGTTTAACGGGCCGCATGTGGCCCCCCGGGCCGTAGTTTGCCCATGCCTGGAATAGAGACTTATCAATGGAAAGGGAAGCGTGGGAACTCCTCCGTCTTGTGACTCCAACTGTCTGTCAGTCATGCTGCTTGTTGGACTGAACATGCAGCCATTTTATGAACATGGCTGAAAATTGAAGCTCAGGTAAAGGATGCTAGACTGGTTTCTGAATATGGCTAACAGTAGCAGAACCAGCACCAGCTAACACCACCTTCCTGTGCTTGTTGGGCAATGCCCCTATTAAGTGTTTCTAAGACGCAGCACAAAAGAGTCGCACTGCAGATGTATCTGGTGTATTTCAGGCATTAGACTATTCAGTTACTTGGACTTTGCATATCCATCAGGAAGACAAGAAAATTAGTCTCTTTGGAACGTCTGTAGCACTAGTTTAAACAGAGTCAATGTGGGAGTTATGTGCAAGCTTATCCTGATTTTTCTATCCAGACCTGATGAGTTTTTATAAAAACATTATTAAGACAATATTAGGGGGCTATAATTTAGTGATACAGATGAGACATTATTTCACCTTCATACTGCAAGTGTTATGTTTAGGGTCAAAACCTTATTTTAGGCAAGTGTAAATCAAATAATTTTCCTCATTGTGGCTGAAAAAAATAAAATAAATAAATAAATAAAAAGTACCATTACACAATTGGCTACAACAGCCACCAGAGGTCACATTCAGATGTGAAGACAGAAGGAATACGCAAGGTAATTTGTCATTTCTTTTGTCGTTACTGAAAAAGGCTCACTGTTGTACATCATACCAGAAGTATCAAAGATATTTGCTTTAATGATGGTCTATACTTAGGCATTACCTCATTTGGTGCACTTTGTTTTATGCGATAACAGTGCAATGACAGCTCAGATGGAAGGTGATTGAGTACCTTTGCTGTTAATTGCTATTGAGTCCTTTTATGCTGCACAATGGATTGACTTGTTGAGGAGATGAATGTTGTCTTATCAAACCTGGTCCCTGGGCTGTTGTGCTGAAACCAAGATATTAATAGCATCACTATTGATGAACTGTCAAATGCTCAGCACTCAGCAGATGGACACTTGTACTTGATAACATGTTCGCGGCTAGCAGCCATGTCCCATTTACAGAGCCCAGGGAAAAAGAGTGTGTATGTGAGTGTGTGTGTATGCTGTTACCCCGGCAGACAGATGCATCAACCATAATTTGGACTCGAAATGTGTTGTAGATTACCGTATTATGAGGGGGGGTGTGTGTGTGTGTGTGTGTGTGTTTTAGACTTATACACCAGGACCAGACAATGTGCCGGTTCCCCTTGAAAGCACTTAGGTTTCATGTGCTTGTAGTTTGTGTGAAAAAAACACTTCTTTATCAGGGATTGCTCCTTGTTTGAAATGAAGTCAACAAAAGCGTGAGATCAACGTGAGCAAACCACCATACAAGCTTTAACACTGTTGTCCCAGTAGTTGTGCCCAATCAGGATAAGTGCTTTCTATCGATTCAGCAGTCTGTTTCAGCTCCTGCTTTTGATTTCCCCCATTAGGTCAACAGAGTAGGTGAACCTATTATCAGCCTGCTTCATCTTGATAACTACAATTTGTTTTTCTAGCTGATATATGTGGCTCCTGAACTACGTTGTATGTGTCTCTATGTGTGTGCAAGGAAGAGGGCGAGAGCTTAATTCAGTCTCTCAAAGAGTGACATTTACATGTGCTCTCGATGTTTGAGATTTATGAGTCGTGCTCATCCGTCTCTGATATTAAGTATTAAGTCTCTAAGTGCTAAAAACGAAGGGAAATAAGAGTGAGTAATTTGGAATGAGAGCTGTTACGAAGAAGTTGAATTATAATCTCATCAAGAGCCTGTAGATAATCCTCTATACGTCAGTTCAGGAAAAATCGAAGGCCCTGGATTTTGAGCTTCTGTCAAATCACAGATGCTCACTCTCTGCAATTATACTGAAAAGTTTAATATGGGTCTTTTAGTGAAAACTTCAGATATTTATGAGAAGCTTTATGTTTTTAAAAAATCTACACTTGTAATACATAAAGAGTAATATATTATATAAGGTACAGAAGCAACCATTACCACCAAAGTGCAGAGTAGTAACCTATTTTCTCTGGGTGTTAATGTAACAGATGTGGGGGCCTGGAATTGTGCTTTAAATATTCTGAATGTGAGAAATATGAAGTGTATTTGCAGCACCCCTAATGATATCAATCACTTCCCCCTAGCATTAAATATAAAGTTTAAATCATTATGAAGCACCTCACCCCAAGTCCCATCCAAATAGGGTTACAGCTCACAAGCAGAACAAAGCTTATATTTTGAATATTAATCAGCATTAGCAGCACTAATAAGCATCATTGTGTCCCGGAAACTAATTTACAGTCAGAACATCAAACAGCAGACACAACGCCTGGCTCTTTACCCACTTAGCATCATTATCCACAAAATCTTCAGCACAAAACCTAACATATTGATATCCAACCATCGCCTAAAGCATGCCCATAGAGAGAGGGGAAAAAAATCTGCAGCTTTCTTTTAAAAAAAAAAGAAGAGGCAAATGTGTTTTTTTTTCTGCAGCCAAAAGACAGATAAACATATCAGAACATATCCTGTCCAGAGATAAAGATCGACAATCAACACAGTCCTGATATCCTCTGCAGTCTGCTACAGCTCCATTTCTTCTTGCTCCAGGGAGAAAACTGCAGTGTGTCATCCAGCTGAGAGGGTCATTGCTTGCCAGTTGCTCTCCGCTGAGCAGTCGCCTAATGCCAGAGCAAAGAGGAGGGCAGGGAGGATTGCCTCCGACACTGCCCACCCAGGCAATCAACTGTTGGAGGATTTGTGGGAGGTGGAATTAGTCCATCTCCACTGGCTCTGCCTGCCGCTTCTGCAGCCTCTTCCTCGATACCTGTCCGCCTACTCAGCTAGCCCTCCAACCTGAAACACATCTCTCAGCTGACTGCCTCCATACAACCCTACATGCTCAATGTCCTTTCTGTTTATCCACCCAAACCGGTTGCACTAGCACATTTTGCTTCACAGTTCTGTCTCTTTTCCAAAAAGAAAAGGCATCTCTTCTGACTTTTTCAAACTTTAGGAGAGATTAGGGATCCAATTAAACTTACTTTGTGTATTTATTTTCATTTAAGTCTTATGTCTAATGCTGCGTGCACATTCATTCAGGCAAACAGAAGACAGCAAAGTGGATAATATTTTAGTGGATGAGAGCAGAAGGGAACAATTAGTTGAGGCAGAGGGAAGGAGATGGAATAACAATCCAAATTTAAATTCTCTGACCTTTTTTTCTATGGTTGAATTTTCTCGCTCCTCCAAAGCTTCTGAAATGAAATCGAAATGCCAATAATTTTGGTGCAAAGACTCAAAATCATATTTTTTGATGAACAAGGGACACATCAAGTATAGTTACCCTTGAACAAAAATCCACATTTGTTGTTCAATCCAGCTCTCCAAGGCTTTTTTTAAGCCTGACCCTCTCCAGCAGATGTGCTCTATAAGTGGCCATTGTTAGAGAATAAAGAAAAGTGTTTTCATGTTGGGTATTGTGGTGCAGGAATTCAATTCCATTGGCTCAGTCATTTACACTGCCACTTTGAGCAACAGCAAAATAAATGACCATTCATCCAAAAGACTTTTTACTTTTCAGCTCGTCTTTTGGGACTTGTCTGCTCGGTTGCCGTTATTAATCTGACTTTTAATTCCTCATGAAATGATATGCAAGCTTTGATTGTGTGGAGGCTTGTCCTCTTCAGTTAGCTTATCTCTGGTGATTAGTAAAATAATTACACAGAAGAACAACCTCTCAAGAGTTCCTCATCCATGGTGTGATTTTGTTTACCTCTGAAAAGTATTTATTTAAGTTAGGATAGCACTGTTTAGAATTACTGATCTGCTGTATGTTAATGGTGGGAGGGAAGTAGAACAATGTCTGTCTCAGAATTGGAAAAAAATAAAGCCCTTACATAATGCTGAAACTACATCACACCAGCGCCTGTAGACAGTGAGGTTATAAAATGTTTTAAATCAATTCCTGGATAGGAAATTGGATGGAAAAAGGGAAGGATAAATGCTTTTCTCTCCTCTATAAATACTGAGTTGCTCTGGAGTGTCGCCAACTGCTCCACTGAGGCTCCACAGTTTGCAACAATGCAACACTATTGTTAAACTGTGTGCCTCCTCAGAGTAAATACTGTACATCAATGTGAAGCAGTGCTTTCTTTAAAAAATGGACATTCTGGCTCAGCAGATTTGTGTGTGTGCGTGTGAGTGTGTGTGTGAGAAGTGGGGGTCTTGTGCGTTTGTTTGTACACTTTTATATGATTCATTTAAAAAGGAATAAAATGCTTGTGTCAGCTTTTACTGGAAGTCCATGCAATGCCTGTGCACTTTATATCACAGCAGCAGAGGAGTTTACATTGTATTCACCAACACAACAAATCCCAAGTCCTGGTGACATGTAGCAACCAAAACTCTGCTTGTACATGAGGTGGGCTGACAGGTACGGATACCAGCTGATCACTAAAATGCTTCAAATCCAAACAACCTGTTGACGCTTATGACTGGAAATGACTGATTTTTTATTGTTTTCCAAGGAGTGTGACAAGTACAAGAACATGATAGCTCTAACTGCTCCAGAGCTACAGTAGAGATAATGCTGTTTTCTGACTTTTTCATTCAACACAGGCATCAAACACACTGTGTATATGTGTGTATCTATGCCAATGTTCAGATCTCTCTGAGTAGATTAGTGGATACAGAGTTCATTTCAGCCTTCAACTGAAAAACATATTAGTTTTGGCCATCAGCCAGGAAAATGTGCACTTTTTTTGGTGCAAATTAATTTGCTAAGAGTGTTAATTAATTTGTATGTTACAGGCTTTACCTGAGGCTTTGAACATTTACAAATTTAGATATCAATCCATCTTGGCATGTTGTGGCAGTGATAGATTTCTGCTAATTATAATTGGAGAGATGAAGCACTCCAGCTCTAAACACTAAGAGGAGAATGAGAGGCTTTGGGAGAGAGAAGTCATATAGAGTGGTACGCCTTGTCCACAAACACTGTCCAATGTTTCCAATATCTTGTTGACACACATTTTAATGACTAATCAGGACTGTTACATAGACAAATGCCAGTAGCCAGAGGGCAGTTTAGTTTTGACGAGTTCTGCCTAATGACTGTCAAGCCTTTGAATCATTATGTTGTAAAGTGGAGCTGGTATGACATGGACACTAACAAGAACTGACACAGAAATATTCATTACTTTGGCATGTAGAGCCTAAAAAAGGGTTTTTCAACATCTTTGTTCTCTCATTCTGTTCACCTGTACAAGTGTTGTCTCAATGATTAGTAAACACATTGGATGTTTGCTTCTTAATAGAATTTGAATACTCACACATCAACATTGTTTTTACCCCCATTAAAAAAAAAAACTGTAACAACTGCTTTGTCAACAAGTCAAAGCCAGAATTTTGGGTCATTACAGCCCGTGCTTGATATATTGCATAAGAATTATTTACTGGTGTGAGTATTAGCTTTTCAATCCTGCTGAGAAAGCAGTGGGGTATTACAGCCTTGGTGGATAGTTCGAATCAAAGCTGAATCAGCTAATTGCTGTTTTGTCCCTGATCATTAATAAAATCGTTCACTGCAACAGGAATCAGCAATCCAACGTTTAGATGAACGTTTCCTGTGAGCAAAACAGAAAGATCCGTCATTTATTCCACACAGTTTGTTAATTTTTATGTGCCGTTTTGGTGTTTATGGTTTTGGTGTTTATGGTTTTGAAATGTTTGCTGTGTTTTGTCTGTAAAATGATGTTAAATCTGCAGAAAAGGGAAGGCTGAAAAGACTTCCTCCACATCATATCCATATTCCATTAGAGAAAGATTAGACAGATACTGACCTCTACAGGTATGATTCTGCCTTGCATTCCTGACAGATATCACTTCACATTATGGAGCACATTCAGGCGCTTTTATCAAACTCAAAAACTGGAAAATTCACATTAACAACCAACATTTATCAAATCTCACTTAGGAGTATATGTAAGCATGCATGTCTGTATGTACTATATAAATGTTGTGAGATAGGATGGCACAGGTCCGTTTATCAAAATGAAGTGCATCAGATAGCAAATCCGGTCTTGCTGAGGCGCTGATAGATAATGAAATGTCTCACTGGGGCCAAAATGTAGTAGCAGAGCAACAGGGAGGCAGACAGCTAAACCAAATAACTGGGCTATCAGCTTCTACTGACAAACAGCCACAAGCCTGAGTGAACTGGGGAAAATAGAGCAGTGGAGGAGACATGGTGGCAATGGAGCACAAAGTGGAGATGACAGCCTTTAGGACACAAGTGACAGCAATTGAGGGTAGACTGAGTACAAGTGAGTGTCAGGCTGAGGGAAAAGCCATGCTGGTGCAACAAGCATTAATGGTGACTGGCACATGAGCTAAAGACAGACATAGGGGTCTCTACCACAAGTCCCTCTCAGGCTGCAACTTGCTGCCCAGTGGTCAGTGGAGGAGTACATAATGATGTTTCACTGCACAGATTTCTAAACCTTATTTATTTGGGGGGAAGTTGACAGACTATACTTGTTCTTTTTCACCACTGTCAAGCCCCTACTCTGAACTACAGGTCCACTGCTGCAGTTTGGGTTGTACAGAGGTCAATGGCATCTTCACTCTAGTTTGGAAAAATATATTTATACACTATTCAAGACACAAAGTAAGTGCTTTTGAAAAAGAACTGACAGTTAAACTACTTAATATGTAACATTCATTGTTCTAGGACCTTCTCGTTTTATGCCTTTTGACTATCGTTCACCAAGTTTATTTTTAGAAGAGTGCAGCTCAAGAGTGTGTGACCTCCTACTGAAAGACATATTGGTCCCAGACAGAAATGACCAGCCTGTCACACTGTCTTGACTTTATGAATAAAAATGGTTACACATTCCCCACACGATGGGAAATTAGATAATAAATCCAGGGGATATGGAGAGGTGGCAACAGAGGGTCTTCTGAGTGAAGGGAGCCGTCTCCTATTGTACAGCTATGTATTTTTTATTAGGCCTGCAAAATGCATGAGGGATGTGTGTAATGTTGAAATAATGTTTGACACTGGAATGAATAAATATTGAAAAATGTAAATACACTGGAAAAAAGTTTTTTGTTTTTCTTCATTACTTCCTTGTAATGGTTTGTTTTTCAGTAAGTCATTAGATTTAATGCACTGTGAAATAAGGAACTTCTAAGCCTTTCTAGTACCTATAAATTGAGCCAATATAGTACCAACAATAGCACAGAGGGGTTTCTTTACTGTGTTACAGTATTTTACCAGCAGATGGAACGTCAAGAAATGAGTGACCGCTTTGCTGTGCAAGTGGGTCACAATTAGAGACAGGCCAATTAATGGCTTCGTCCAATTAACAATAAATGTCTGCAGACGCCTCAGGCATCCTCATCAGTGTGGCTGCTGCTGAGCAATACTAACATGCCTCTGCATGATGACTCATTTTTCCCCATCCTTAATGCCATCATATCAGATCCCAAATGGTCACTGGCTGATTTTTGATAGAAATTCTGTTTTGATGTTTGCAATGATGCAGCTATATATTTAGGAAAGGTAAGATCTAAGATAAACATTCTGACACAGTGCAAGAAACATTAAATAATTGATGTATTTCATAAAATGCAAAAAATCATAAAACAACTTCAGAAAACAAAATCAATGTGGCATCAGCATTTTTACAATTACTACCCAACCTGCTCTCTAATTACGAACGTCAGCCACAGGGATGAGTACCTTTCACATTTGAAACGATACGGTACCGATGCCTGGTACCTGGCAATTGGTACCAGTTACTCAACAGTACCAATTTTCAATACTTTTTTGTGTTTATGTGGTAAAAAATATCAATTTATTCAATAATATATCTCTTTTTTTTTTTTCAATTTTACATATTTATTCTTCAATATATAACCTTGCAATATCCAGCATGGAAAATCACCTACTCTTCCACTCCATATGCATTTAGGTACCTAAACATGGTACCTTTTGATTTCACATGATTGGTACCTGGTACTCTTGACAGAATTCGGTTGGTGCCTATAAAAGTACCTTACTCTGTAGCCATTCCTAGTCAGCCATGCATACAGATAAAGGCAATACACAACAAAGTAAATAAACCTTGTGGAGAGCTTGTTTGATAGAAAAGATTCATCCCTCACTTTAAGACAAGAAGTGATCAGCAGAGGGGGGTGTTGTCAGTCTCTACAAATTAGTTGCAGGTAGTGGAACTGTATGTCACAGCTTCCTGAGTTAGTGTTGGCTAAACTACTATCAGCATGATTAGTGGGATCAAAACGCCATAAAGAGCTAAACAGCAGCACAGAACCTGCATGATGATGAAAAAAGTAGACACAATTCTTCACACAAGATGACAGTAAAACACTGTTCCTCCCTGGGGAACCCACAAAAAAGCACAATGTTTTTATAAACAGGTGCAACCTATGTATCAGATATAACTGTGTGTGTTGTGACTATACTGTGTGTTTTTTCTTCTTCTCTTACAATGCCACTGGAACATGTCTTAATACTGCATGTTTGAGATCCTTCTCTGAGACAGTGTTACACTCCCACACTGCAGACACTTTCTTTCATATTTGACCATGAAAATAAATCCAAGTTTGGGTGACTCCTCCTGACCGATAAAACACCTCTCTGAATCAGCAGGTAGGTGTACTAGCTTGCCAGAATTAAATCTGGCTCACCTCAACAGATCACCACTGTCTGCAGACATCGGTGCATGGCACATTACCTGCAGATGGGCTGATGTCTGTCAACAGGGCAAATACTGGCTGATACTGATGTCTAATGTTTGTTTGCCAATAATGCATGACAGCTATACTTAGCAGTTTGATTGTGTATTTGCTACCAGAATTTAATGGGGGTGAAGGGGTAAAATGCCCAAGGACGTTTTATAATCCCAGAATGCACTTAGAAACCATGACCAAGAGGCAAAATTTATCTATTACACATATCTTCTGTTCATTTAGTCCCTGTCATTTTCAAGGAATCTGTCGCTCTAGAGTTCATACCATGCTGCTGTTAACAGAGAGGGGGGGAGCAGAGTAACACTGGCTGCTCAGATGGACCAATACCTTGTTTGAAAAGCCCTCAATACTGTTACTGCTGTCACTGCTGTAGTGAAGAAAGCAACCCAAAACCAGGCCATCACCCTCACCCCCCTGAGCAAATGAGACTAAAAACTGACCACAATCCTCTCCTACTAGAATGGAAGGAGTCCCCATGATCCTGGTCCAGCCTATGACTTAATCCAAACACATTAGATCCACAAAGATCCCCGGATTACTTCAAATCTACAGAGACTGTCTGATCTTGCTCAAATTGTCCATGATCCATCTTACCAATCCAGACCGTGGTTTGAATCCTGATGTCAGCGCCCAAATTTTCACTTGTCAAAGTGTCCTTAAACAAGGCAACTCAACCCTGCAAAGCAGGCAGCGCTGTGCCATTAGTGTGTGAATAGGATCAGTTATTAGTGATGAGTGTTAAACACAACAGGTCTCTGCCCTCTGGTGTCACTGGGTGAACGTGACATGTCAGGTAAAAAAGTGCTCTGAGTGCTCAGGAGACTAGAAATAGCACAACAAACAGTCAAATGACTATACATCAAACAGAAGTTAAAGATTTCTTATCAGTTTTTAGAATTAACACCAGTTAAAGTGGAGTAACGGATTAGAAGATTTGTGCCAAGCTCAGATAGTTAGTATCTACAGCACAACAGACATTAATGTGTTGAGCTCTTTCAAAATTTATCTAAAACTATATTTCTCACAGCTGACTTGGCATTTTGATTTGAGAGTCACAGATAGTGGGGATGTGTCATATTCTTTTTTTTCTTTTTTTTTTTGGTCCAAATATATTTATTACATTTTCTATTATTGCGGTGTGCACAGAAAAGAAAATGACATTTTTCACACTCATTCAAGAACAAAAAGGACAAGACGACACACTCAATTGACACGGGGTATCAAAAAGTTGACAAGTGGTGTTGCAGAGAGGAAGAGAAAAGGAAAGACGAGGGACAGGGAAAGGAAGAAAAGAAAGGAGAAATACACCTATATATCGAATACTATTCAAATAATAAAATTAAATGAATAAATAAATAAGTAATTAACTGACAAAATCAGCAAATCAGAAGTATGTTGGTTTTCAGCTTTAATAGGCAAGGTATATGAAGTAAATAAGGTTGGCTGATTTCATGGAGGGTCTGAAAGGAGAATCTGATTTTCTCAAGTTTCACGCAATGTAAAATTTCTTGAATCCATCTGTTATGTGTGGGTGGGGATGAATAAGTCAATTTAAGAAGAATGAGCTTTCTTGCTAGCAGGGTGAAAAGGGCAATAATAAAAAGGCAAGACTTTGACCAGCCAGAGGATGGAAGCAATCCAAAAAGAACAATAAGAGAGTCAGGGTCCACAGTGCAGCCAAGGACTTTCCCTAACATACCGGGTCATCATTTCTTAACTTTTGCCTTACTTAGTCAAAAATCAAACAGTTATCACAAATATCATCTTGTTAAATTGATATAAATTATGGAAAGGACTATTTCACCTCATGTCTTTTTACATTGTCTCTCTCTGTTAGTCTTGATTGAAGCTGTGCTTTTTGTTTTTATTTTATTGATCTCATTGTTTTGTTTGTGTTTCATTATTTTGTGCTGAATGATTGTCAAAGCACTTTGTAAACTATGTTTTCAAAAGTGCTATACAAATAATAAAATTATTATTAATTATTATTAAGAAATTTAAATTTTTTATCACTTTGACAGAGGCATAGTTGTACTATGTTTTTCCAGCCATATAGCAGCTGCAGCATGTCTCACAGCTGTTTGCTTAATAATGGAGGAAAAAGAATGGTGACTGCAAGAAGAGAAGAAGAAAACATTAGCTACAGTTGCTTGAAATGCAGATGTGGTGCTGTGAGATTCAGAAAAAGAAGTGGAGTGTTCTCTATGATTGTAAACACTTGCAGCACCAACAGGGAAGAGATTTGCTGGTGTATCTACAGCATTTATACCAAGTATAATAAGCTAGTATTTACAAGTCATATTTACACACAGTGGTGGAGTGGACCAAACGATAAATGATAAAATCATGCATCAGCTTTAAATGCCTATCCTAGCTTCACCTGACTGCATCAAAATGATATAAGGGTTATTATATTCATGCCTAAATGCACCATCCAGATAATGAATGTGTGCATGCTGAGTGAAAACCTCAGATTGCTGAAATACAACACTACTTCCATAGATACTCATATTCTCATTCAATTTTTTTTTATCAAAAATAGCAGGACTTGAGTCAGAATGACATTGCAGTTTAGTATGCAGCGCTAATTCTTGGTGAGCCTATGTGTCCAATAATGCAGACAGATTCATTGTAAAGCTCATCTAAAGTAAGAACTGAAGTTATACAGACTGATCTAGGATTCAACATGAACCAGACAATACAATTATGGAGTTATAGTGTGACAATTTTGACAGACAATGCTGCTAAAACACACTGAGCAACCAACAGTTTTACGAAATTACAGATCAGAGCTGTGACAGAAAATTTACTTCAACAGTCACTCGTATGTTTGTCATTTCAGAGAAACATCACAATGCTCGTAATCTGAACTACAAAGTCAAGCTGACAGTAAGTAAAAATTCAGTAAACCATACTAATTACAGTGACATTTTGGATAGCTGAGAAATGTGTGTTTGCAATGAAATCATTCAGAGCACTGAAATGTACTAACACAGTAGGTAATCTTCAACTAACTGCTTTGTTGATGTGTTTTTCAACACATAACACTTTTTAACATGAAACATTGTATCATTTATTTATTTATTTATTTTTTTAAACTCTGGTCAGCATAAACCGATGTGACAGGCAAGGTGTTCTCATTGTGTGTCAAACAGATTGATGTGTTGGTTGCAACAAAATCAGTTTTTCTTGAACCTGTCAAGATAATCATTTCCCTTTGATTAGTAATGGCAGGTCGTCTACACAGGACTCTATTCTAATCACGCAAGTGCAACTATAAGCATAGGGTCACATAGGTGGTCTGAGCCCAGACTGTGTAGGCATCTCACAGCTGCTGCTCCCGTCGATGATGGTGAAGCAGGGCAAAGTGCAAAAGGGCTGAGTGGAAAAGACTGCATGTCGAAGCATGTGGTGATTAAAACGCTTCCAGCCAGTCAAAGCATTGGTCTCATTGCTACGAAACAGCTGTACCAATCACAGCAGCACATAACAATTCAATAAAAAACCTGCTTCTCCAGGAAATCATAATGTTGTCTGGCCGGTGCAAAGCTGCACAATGTAAACACATGGCAATTTGCAGCCAGACGCAGATGGTGTATTTTTGTTAACAGTTCATAAGTGTGATGACTTTGAAATAAGGTTTGGCCAAGCTAGACTACATCTGAAGTTTTTACAGTGTACATGGTTTTATCAAATGTTAAAATGTATGGGAGCAGTTTTTGCTTTGTTCTGCAGATTTTTAGGGGAGACAACTGGGAAAAGTGGCTGTGATGCACAAGATAAATAATCTCTGGTCATCCAGAGTACTGAGATATAACAGTCACATTTGTTATGTGGTTTGTGTGTATGTTTTGTAGTCGCCTGGTGTCATTTGTATGTAATTCGGAATAAAACACAGCGGTCTAAAGTGCATAATGGCACTGTGCTCTGGTGCAGGGCTGTAGATTTATCATAATATCTGTCCTGCTGTCTTCAGATGGCTGCAGGGATTTAGAGAATTTAAGGATAAGCTTTTCACGGTATGAAGCAGCTGTGGACAACAGATACTGTAAGAATCCCTCTAATTCATTTTAGGTCAGGGTACATTGATTTACAAGTGTTTGTTTTTTAACCACATGAAGTGTTGGTTTTTATTTTTTTGCTGATTTTAAAATCACCCACAGGCTTGGGAGTGAATAAATGAGTTAATTTACATCCAAAGAATAATTATGTAATTGATCCCATGTTGTTTGCAGCTGTTGACGACTTCATCAGATTAGCAGCAGAGAAGGAGACAGACTATTCTCAGAGCTAAGTCTGAGACCCATTTCCACCCAAAACAACAAAAAACTTGTTTTGCACCGGCTTAATTGAATGAGGCTCCAATTTGTTGCAGCTCCTCAGCTGGGAAACGCAAATTTGAAGATCAGGCAAATACACAAAATAGAGCAGTGTTAGTATTGCTTGCTGCTGAAAGCAGCATCAGCATTAAACTCACACCTTAATTGTGTAAAAAAATCCAAAGTGGAAATCTCAGCTCTCTTTTTTCTTAAATTAATATACAGATAAGTGAAAAGAATCAGCACAAATGTTGAATTTTCCCTTGTGGCTGCATATTTTTATTGTGTTGCTATTTTGTACATTTTCCTGCACTCTCTGTATGTGGTGTGATTATTATGCAGTATATACAGCACAGTGGGCGTTTTTATTGCAAAGCTTTTCTGCAAACTTGAGCATGAACTATTCTTGTAATGTTTCAACAACAGGGTTTATCAGCTTGTTGTTCTGAGGTGTATGAATACAGCATTTTTATCACAGCGAGAGCATCTGATCTTACAAAATGTAATTTTCTTCAAAGCCCATAGGTGTTTTTTCTCTTATCACTTCTGCGCTAAGTGATACATTGATGTTAGCAGGGGTCAAAACACATTGTTCTGGAGATTATATTTTTATATTTTATTCAAGGTCTTGCCCTAGACGGATGGGATGACACAGAATACAATATAAGGGTTTTTTGATTTCTTTTTCTGTTTTTCAGATACAGTTTACTGAGACATTCTGGTTTGATCTGAAATATGAGTTTTTAGCCCTTGAAGTGCCAGTCTTACATGATACACTGTAAACATAAGCTTTGACATGATAGTACAAGTTCTCAGGGCTGAAGTACTTGATAAATTCATGGATCATTTAGTGTGCAATTCTTTCATCAATCTATATTTTTTAGTTTCTTTAACATCAAAATAAAATCATCATTAAAGACAAAAACAGAGGGCTTTAAATTGTCTTTCAGTCCATTAACATATGTCCTCTAAAATACAGAATCTTTGTATTTGCTTTAATAAATGAAGAAAAAAAGGTGCTGTATTTTTTTTTAATTCAGAAGCCACACTGAGCCAATACTGGATATCTTCTTGAAAACTGTAAAATACTTAACCTTTACAATACAGTAAGTGATTACTTTAATGTTGACTGATTTATTAGTTTATCAAGAACTGCTCCATCAGTCAATTCTAGATGAAAACAAAGTTTTTTCATTTCCTTTTTATAAAGAATCATCTACATCTAAAATACAGAAATTCACTTTGTTACTGAAACTAACAGCTAGAGGGTTTTTGTCTTTCATGAAAGCAACTACACTACCTACTCATTACACACAGAGTTATTTGTTTAATAAATTTGTATGTATACTTTTGTTATGTAAGCTATTCTATTCTTCCAAACCTCCACATTAAATGTCAGGGTCTTGTTTTTTCTCATCTTTGAAGTGGCAGCATTAGGGGCTAAGACAAAGTGGCGAGTCTCACTTGGGAGACATGAAAGCGATGTAACTGCGGAGCTAATGACATTTAAAGGAACCAAAATTTAGCCAGAAGGGTCAAAAACTATTCAGGTATGCTTGATTCATAACTGCCTTATTGATTATGTGATAAATGGAGTGCACTGTACTGACAGCTGATGTGATAATAGATTTGGGTCGGCAGGGAAGGAAAGGAAGAAAGAAGTAAATAATGAAAAATGCAGATTTCTGTCTCCAGATGTGAAAAATTATTCAAATACAATTAATATTCTATGAACTGAAAACATAAGAGTGTGAAGAAGAAACTAAGACAGAATTTTTAATAAATTTCAGCACAGCAGCACCCAGAATTTGCAAGAAACTACTTGTTTCTTGAGTGTACAAAATCTGCCTTCAAGACAATAAGAAGAGGACAGATGTGTTTCAAAGAACTTTACAGGCCTCGGATGCAAAGCTAATTTTCAGGGCTTACAGCAAGGGGCACCCCTTGCACTGTCTGAGCAGGAGCAAGTGTAATATGCATTCAGTTGCCGGTTTATTACAAACACCAAAGTAAAGTAAAGTCTCATAAACTGGCTCTGCAGTAAATATGAACGTCTAAGTTATTATCTTCAATTTACAGTAAAACTTTAGAGAAGGCTCATTAACTGTGTGGTTTTATTCTCCTCAGTGGTGCTAAGGAACCCTTTCCCTTTAAGTGTTTCTTACATTTTGAACCACCCCTTTTATATAGGCACATACCATACCTATCATTGAAGGTACCATTAATACTTTTCATTTTGCACCATCCTGCTATGGCTTATTGGGGTGTCTCTATCAAAAAAGGACCTTGATGAAATTCAAATAGGGTCGGTAATAAAAGTTTCACAAAGATTTATATGCAATATTAAAGGCTGTTGAACAAGGAGGAATTACCAGACTGCTCTTCCATGAAGGGCAATGAAACCACACCAGAATACGAGAATCAAAAACCAATGCTGAGCACACCACTCACACCGACTGCCTTCTAACATTTACATTTCATACAATGGACAGCCACAATGTCAAGTGCTTCAAAGCCCTTCAGCAGGACAAAAATACAATGACATGCGAAAAGAAATGGGCTACTCACCAGTATGATAAATGGCGGTCGCTGCATAGCTGTGGGCGTTCTGGTGTTCATTTCTTAATATCTATCACATCTGGTATTCACCTGAGGGCAAGGTCTGTCTCCGGATTGCAGCTCAAAATTGACGTACCACTTCTGAAGAATGACTCGCCCAATTTCACTGAAATGTGAAGAAATGTTAAACATGTGACAAAGTAAAGGACAAAGATGGGGTTGCCTTTTGCCTTAATAATCACATGCTTTAAATCCCAAACTGCTGCTGGGATACATCAACAGTGAAGACGACATTTCCTAAACCAGTGTTTCTCAAAGTGGGTTCCTGGACCCCCAGGGGTCCTCGAACCATAGCTTTGGGGTGTGGGGAATAATTCAAAAAACATTTGATAAAGTAAGTGAAAAAGCAAATCAACAAACTGGGATCTCTTGCACCAATGAAATCAGCTTTTTTTTCCAGCACTCTCCCCCACTTGAGTTTTTCTGCCATGAGATCAATTCCTATGTGATCATGACAGGTCAATCAGTTCATAGTTAGCAATGCTCAGGGAAAAAATAAAAAATAAAAAAATAAAAATAACAAAGCACCTAGGTGTAGTGGGGCAGACTTTTTGAAAGGCAGGGGCGAAAAGAAGAAAGAAAATACGAACACGATGTGCATTTTTGTCGCCCAAGAAAGCAGTTAATCATATTTTAACCACCTAATAGGACAGATAAGTATTTTTTGTCAACCAGGAGGGCACTTAGCCACACGTTTGGGCTCCAAAGAGGACACTTCAGTGCATGTTTTCCTACAACTGCCCCCCCCTGCACACCACTGCCTCACAGTCGACATTTTTTTGAAGTTTACAAAAGGAATTGCTTGGAAAGGATAAAATGTAGCCTAATTTTATTGCTGCAAAGTACATTTTTAGATTGTTTAAATATTATGCTAATCAATGTTGTGGCAGTGAGGGGGAAACCTGAAAAAAATGCTAACCTGAAAGGGGTCCATGGTCAAAAAAAAGTTTGACAACCCCTGTGCTAAACAACCGGTTTTGTCTGTAGCCTACAAGACGCATTTGAATTAATAGGACTCATTTGTCTCTTTCCAACTCAGCGTGGATGAGACTGTCAAACTAATTTGTTGTGTCACTGGAACAGGTATATACTGACCAAGTTGAAGATAGCTGCTAAATCGTTGCAGCGTGGCTCTGTTTCTTCGGACTTCTGTCACTTTTCCGCGTCTTAACAACATCCTCAGGTGTCACAGCTCCTTGCCTTCAAATTGCAGGCGTACAGATGTGAAAACAGCGAGCGTGTTGCTTAGAAAGCTACTCTGAGGTCGATAAATCATTTTCCATTCAAGCAGCTCTTCGGTGACTCAAACCAAGCTTGCGTCATCAGAACGAGGCTTCACGTGATCTAAATATGAAGCGCGCGCTCAGCGCACCTGCTGTCGGGCTGCCCTTGATGAGTAACCACATTCAGTCACGTTAACATACTGTATGTAAAGTCAACCGGAATCCAGCTTAACAGCTGTGTTTATCCACCTTTCAACAGGTGTACAGAGAATAAAATTGTTTGATAGGGATGTACTGAAGTGAACGGACGAAAACAGTGAATAACCAATATCAAGCTAACTTCGCCCCTTACTACCACTGCAATTATAAATATACCTCAACTCAGCTTTGCCAGCTACTTAGCCAATGAAGGTTTGGATGCAAAACATCGAATAGGGTTAATTCAGGTTTATAAGGTTAGTTTTTGTAATCCCCCACATATTCTCTCAAGATATACATAATTTTATTTTTAAAAAATGAATCAGCATTTACAACATGTAGCACAGTAATATTTTTTTTTTATTTATTTATTTATTTATTTTTTCTGGTCTCTTAAAACTGGTGTTACTCGGTGCCTGAACAATAATGTTTTGTCAAGTTAGTACATTATAACAATATTGTGAGGTCTATAGCAGAGTTGATGAAACAGTTTATAAATAAAGTTTTTTTCTTAAATCATAAAAAAAAATTACAATATGCACTTCAAAGTGGATTTTTGTCTGCATCTCTGTGAATCTGTTCAAATAGAGATGTCTTATTACTTAGATTAAAAGTGATATGAATTCACTAGCGTTAAAGTGCATTATATCAGTATGTAAATGGTGTCCCCAAATAACCTGAAATATGCTGTCCCAAGTTACCACAACATGTTTGGTAACTTGGGACACCAAGACAATACTGATAAAATTTTAAAATGTAAGCATCATTCAGATATTTTTACTTTTTTTTGTCTACAATTAAGTATGTAAAGCCTTATTTTTTTAAATAAGACAAAGCATACATTATTTCTCTTACCTCATATTTCTTGAGGTCAACTTCAAGTTTAATGCTGTCCACAACCTCCCATGTCATTTCACATCATTTTCTTTTTTCATATTGATTTTTCACCTTCATCCAAAGCAAGGTCTCTGCATGAACTGCTTTGGATTTACCTTTAAAAGTAGAAAATAGGTCCATTTCCTTGAGCTGTCCCAATCCCCCAATTTATCTGAATCCTACCAACAAAAAAAGTGTCTATAGAATCAAGAAAAGTAACACTGAATATCAGAGAAGAAAGTGGAAAAAGTTAGTTATATCTTGATCAATGAAGCCAATGAAATTTTACTAAAACCTTACATCCACTTGAAAAGAGAGATGAACTGCTGTAATTTCACTTTAAACACATCATGAAATAGCAAGAAACACTTTCATTGGATTGTTCTGGCTCAATGCTACTTCTATAGCTACTTCATGCTCTCTGGAATGTGATGCTGTAACACCGCTGAAGGGAGCAGTAGCTACCTAAAGTGGGACTTTTTGATACGGTGGTGATAGACTTCATAGTTTTGAAATACAGATCTCTTTGAAATTTTATATTTTATTCAAGAAAGAACAGATTGGAGTGTAGGATTTTCCTTGAATAATGCAATACTGCCTCACTGATGTAAAGGCCTTTTGAAAGGGAGATATTTCAGATAAGAGTGGGGGAAAGCAGTGGTGTGACTAATAAGTTTAATGATGGTTCTGTAAGCCATGACAGTGTAAAAGTGAGACGCATGCACAATAAATGGTCCCTTAAACTGGAGCAGCTTAATAGAACTCAAACACTGTTAATTTTGCTTTTTACACCTTTGTTTATTTTCCAGCTGTGACATGGGAAAATGCTTTATGGCTTTTGTAACTTTCAGCTCTTGCACACAAATCACAGAGGTTTACTTCAGCTGATCAGACCTCTGCTCACGTTTAATGTGGGTGTAATTACCTTGATGTCACAGGACCTCGTGTGTGATAGAGGTGTGACTTGTCCCACACAAACAGGTACAACAACAATAACAAGAGAGTGAGTGGGGTGTGGATGAAGACTGTCTGTACAAGCACAGTCGGTCCTGATAAATGGTCTAATCAGCCAAAACACTTAAATCACCAATGTGGGTTTGGTGTGGGTGTGCAAAGCCTTTAAATACAGGCTATGAATACTTCCTAGACAAGTGGTGGATTCAGTGCAGACTGTTATTCAATTGATAGAAACTAATCACAATTCTAAGAAGCAGTAATGTCATTAGTCAAGCAATAAATCTTCATTTTAGGTTTTCACTAATGATAGTTTACTGTTTTTCTCTGCTTTGCATCATTGTGAAGTGATTCCATAGATTTTAATATTAGTAAAGAGGCATCATCAGCCATAGAAACAGCACATTTTACTGATCTGATATAATACATGGATAGTCATTACTTTTAAAGCTATAAACATTAATGAGTTGTTGAAGCTGCCTTGGCTAGATCCAAATTAAAGCGTCCTTCAGTCTGTACAAGCTGCAAGAATCGTGAAGTAAAGTTGCATATGCCACAAAAAGATTGTGTATCAGCAACTCTGATTTAAAGGCCCAACTGTCACATCACAGTAGTGTCCAGATGGTCTGTTTTAGCTGGCAAGACAATATACTAAAAAATTTAGTATATAATACAAAATTGGAACAGAGCAGAACACTTACTTTACTTTGTGCCACTTGCGACTGTAACACAGCTCTCTTTTCAGCACAGACTTTGCCGTTAACCAATATTAGATGTATCTTATTTTAAACCCATTATGTCAGAACTTTTGACGATGGAACAAGAATTTAATTAACAGGAATTTTTGAATATTAGACGTGGGTATAATAAAAGCAAGTAAGGACCATAAGGGAGCATCTGTGATATAGTTGATTAAAACTGCAAAACCAATCTCTGAAAGCCTCACAGCAGAGAACAGCAAGCCTTATGATAGGTCAAATCAGCAGGTCAAACTCCTCTCCTGTCTGCAGTCTGCCTCTCTCTTCCTCCTAAACTAATGATCATAGCAACAGAGGAGAAGCCTCTCAAATTGGCTGTCTAACACTTCGTCCTCTTGGGAAACAAGTCCATGCTACACAGAGTGAGCAGTCTCTCTATTGATGCGTGGTGTTGCTGTGTTGTAGCTCGGAGACATCTGCTTGGTGGGGTAATTGTTTAGCCTCTCTGCATCCGGCGCTGACCTGAATTGCTCTGTAATCTCAGAGTCTGAGACATTTTCTTCCTCATTTGCAAAATAGTGCTCATTCCAGTCAGTTCTTTAATGGCTTTTTTGGAGACAACGCCAGCGTTTGGACCACATAAGATAAATTGCAATAAAAACATTAAAATGGTAATAACAATACACATTTTTTGTGTAAATGTCTGACCAGAATGGGCAACCAAATTATCAAACAACCCTTTTGGGGGTTGTCTGATGGGTTAAAGAGGGCAGCTTGATGACAAAACAAGTGTTATACTGAAGGAAGGAAGGAAGAGTTTGCCAGGTTTTTCAGAAAGAAGTAAACAAATCAAACTTTAATCACATATTGCTAACTCTTTACAAAGGTCAAATCATTTATCATTCACAGTGCAGTTTTGATGCAGTTTTGACCTGCCTGAGGCACTCTGAAAGGCCATATATATATATATATATATATATATATATATATATATATATATATATATATATATATATATATATATAAGGCGTAATTTCAGCTTCCTTCACTGGACAGCACACTTCTTACAAAAAGAGCTTTGGTACAGAGGTGTCATGATGCCACTGTTCAGTAAGGTGGTGACTGCCTCGTGCACATGAGGGGGAAAAAAGGGGGAAAAAGAGAAAAACAGATTCTTTTCTGGCTATATCTCATACTTTCCCGAGACTGTGTGTTGCCTGGACAGGAATTTAGTGTTGATGATTCCTGAGGCTTTCAGAGCCAAATACCAGCTTGCTATCTTTTCACTGACTTTCATTTTGAGTTTGAAAAACACACTAACTGAAGCTATTGAGCCTCTGAAAATATGAGACTCAAAGAGAGGAGTAAATAACAAGTTTTTCACAAGCCACTTTATTCACTGTGTAGAGGTAAATTTATGTTGTTGTATATTGCAACTTTGAGGACAATTAAAAAAAGCTGACCTCCTGGTAATTTTAGTAAAACTCAAATGAAGAAAGTCTTAATATCCTTTTATTCCTCTCAGCATCTAATTTTCTGAACTCTAAGGGAAAAAGGAGCACCATTTCTTTGGTGCAACAAAGTCATTAATAATAAACACAACCACCCATGCGCATGAAGCAATATCCAAATGGATTTTTTGCGGACTATTGGATTGCTTAATTTATTAATGAAAAACTATGTTTACAGATAGAATTGGAGCCAGAATGCTCGTCTTTGGTAATATTATTTGTTCTGTTGAGTACACTTGATAAACTCAAACCAACACTTTCTTCCTGACTGACCCACATTTGAATTTATGCATCAAATTCTCCCACTAAGACAATAAAGCCATAACCTTTCTCTGTGCAGCAGACTTCCTGTATCATTTCATGTCTGTTTTGCACCTTTCTCTGGTTGCATGTCTGTTATATCTGCAGTGTGTGTCAAGCAAACAGGAGCATAGATGAGTGGAATTTCCACTCATAACCACAGCAGTCAATCATGTGAGAAGTCCTCACGGTCAATTTGCTGTCGGCTCTTCCGACCAGGTGGTGCACAGCATCTGTAATGTTTCTCGGGAGGTTAAGTATAATTCAAAAATAATTAGTTGCACTCAGAACATGTTACATGAGAGACATTTTTTCCATTTGGGCGTAATGCACAACACAGTCTCCACGCAACTAAAACCGCTTAAGTGTTAAAAGCTGCAGAATATAGGCTAACCTACTCTAATCCCACAGTTTAAAGCTGGAAAGTAGTTAAAGACAAAGGGATTGATATTCTACTTTTGCCCTTGAGTGAAACAAGAGGGAGGGAGAAGAGATATCGTGTGTGTGTGTATGTGTGTGTGTGTGCGTGTGGGTGTGTGCGTGTGTGTGTGTGTGTGTGTGTGCAAGAAAGACAGGGACATGGGAGATAATCTCTTTTGTATTTTTGATCCCTAAATGTGGTGGTTGTGTCCTCTTATCCCAGCTACTTAGTCTCTGCAATGAGTAAGTGATGCCATGCACTTAGGCTGTGAAAAGCAGGTCAGTATGACCACAGAGAGAAAACCACATGTGCATCACATGGATAGCCCTGGGATTATTCCTCACAAAATGTCTTAATTCCTCTGTTCACTAATGATCCAGGGAAAATGCCCTCTAATCTCCATTCCATTAATTAAAAAGAGCATGAGCCCGTGGAAAACCTCACCATCTGCTGCAGCTTCATTCCCGCAGACAGATTGTGTTTTCAGTTTTTAACCGGGGGAACTGGGTTTTTTAGAGCAACTGGGTGGAGAATACGTTGAGGTGGATGGTAAACAGATACAACTGCTCTGTTTGAGTATTAATGCAATGAAATATGCTGGGGAAAAAAAATCTGTTTTAAACAAGAGGAAATGCTGCCAGGGTTCTGCAATGACAACTGGGAATATGAGCTGCTTCCTGAGCCCAATTTTTCTACTTACAGACTTCAAACCCGTTCTGAGTAACCTAAAAAAAGCCTCCTTGGAGTCATTGTATGAGGATTGAGTGTTTCCATAAAATATCCATATTTTTTCTGAGAATGATCAAAAAATATATCTGTAAAAGATGGTTTTATTTTTATATAGGGAAGAGTCTTTTAAAATGTTCTCCAACCTTCTTATGAAATGAAACTCTCCACATCTTTGACAAAACAAACTATTTTTTTCATATCAACAATTTTAACTCATCAGCTTCAGTATGGCAAAGTGTTAAAAAAAAGTTTCATATTTCATAATTAAACACCAAATTCCTTTTTCCCCTCCCTCATTTTCCCTTTTTACAGCATTTTGAAAAGTAAAGATAAACCAGAATTTCAGAGAACTGTAACTTTTCAAAGTTTTCTGAGTCAGAGTCAATTTGCTGCAGGATAATTGGTTTATATCCGATTATGCTAAAATATATCTCCTCAAAATGATGAAACAGTCTTAGAAGAAAATGAATCAAGTGTTTGACCCGCGGTCAGAGCCTAGAGACTGTGACATGAATTTGATCGGGCTAGTAGGCAGGAAAGATTATCCGAGCAGATGTCGTTTTCCCTCCTATTGGAACAGTAGGGCCAATAATAAACAAACGCACACACTGACACACAAAGCGCACACTAATCTGAGATAGGCTACTAGCCCTTGCACATCCTTTTCTCCCTCCTCTCTTTTCTCTCAGGCAGACAGACGCTGTGCCAGTCCCGCCAATGTCAAGTTTATACCAGACTGTATTTAGCACATTTCATCTCGTATGAGAACACTTCAGACTCAGTGTTTGGTGTGAGATGCGGCTTTGCTTCAGCCTACAGATGGACACACCAGGAGCGAAGAAGAGTCTATCTGGGAGATGGCACGCAGTGTGCCGTTTAGCGTTGCTCACTTGTGTCTTGGATGCAGCCTGGGGACAGATCCGCTACTCCATCCCTGAGGAGTTGGAGCATGGAGCGTTTATTGGCAATATTGCGGAGGACCTAGGCTTGGATTTGAACAAGCTCTCTGCGCGCAGATTCCGGATAGTCTCGGGTGCCAGGAAGCAATACGTGGAGGTGAATTTGGAGAACGGAGTTTTATTTGTCAATGAAAGAATTGACCGTGAGGAACTATGCGAGCAGAGTTTGTCCTGTTCCTTTCACCTGCAGGTGGTCATAGAAAACCCTCTGGAGCTGTATAGAGTGGAGATGGAAATCCTGGACGTGAATGATAACTCTCCAAGCTTTCCATGGACCGAGTTCAATCTAGACATATCAGAGTCGGCTGTGCCAGGATCTCGTTTCCCACTTGAGAGCGCACAGGATTTGGACGTGGGTTCCAACTCGTTGCGCACCTATTTACTGAGTGTAAATGAGCATTTTCTTCTGGATATACAGACACGCAGTGATGGCAGTAAATTTGCAGAGTTGGTCCTACAGAGCCCGCTGGACAGGGAGCAGCAAAGTGCGCATCAAATGGTCCTAACTGCGGTGGATGGGGGCGCGCCGGAGAGATCCGGCACTGCGCAAATTGATATCACGGTTTTGGATGCAAATGATAACGCGCCTGTGTTTGATCAGTCGTTTTACAGAGTTAGACTTGCTGAGAACGCACCAAAAGGCACTGTTGTCATCAAACTCAATGCCTCAGACCTAGATGAGGGTCCCAATGCTGATATAACGTACTCATTCAGCGGCCACGCTCCCCTCAAAGTGCGCCAGCTCTTCAGCGTAGACGCGCGCACTGGGGAAATCAAAGTCAAAGGCGTGATAGATTATGAAAAAGCTCGTATGCATGAAATATATGTTCAGGCTAAAGACAAAGGTCCATCAGCGGTGGCAGTTCACTGTAAAGTACTGGTGAACGTTTTGGATAAGAACGACAACCTCCCAGAGGTGATCCTCACATCCGTGTCCACACCTGTGCAGGAGGACGCGCCCCCTGGGACAGTGATAGCTGTCATTAGCGTAATGGACAAAGACTCAGGTGAAAACGGTAATGTGGATTGTGAGATTCCCCATCATGTCCCATTTCAACTCCATTCATCCTTCAAGAACTACTACACATTAGTAACTTCTGATTTTCTGGATAGAGAGGCAGTCGCTGAGTACAACATCACTCTCACTGCCAGAGATATGGGCTCTCCACCTTTATTCACCCGGAAAACTATCCTGGTCCAAGTCTCTGATGTGAATGATAACGCGCCTCGCTTCAAGCAGCCCTCATATACTGTGTATTTGACTGAGAATAACGCGCCCGGTGCATCCATCTGCTCTGTGACTGCGCAGGATCCAGATTCTGGACAGAACGCATACCTCTCCTATTCCATAATGGATGCTGATATTCAGGGGATGGCCATGTCCACGTATGTGTCCATCAACTCGGACAATGGGAACATTTACGCACTGCGATCTTTTGACCACGAGCAACTTAAAAACTTTCAGATCACAGTTCAGGCGCAAGACGCAGGTTTTCCTCCCCTGATCAGCAATGTTACGGTGAATATCTTCATCCTGGACCAGAACGATAATGCACCTGTTATCGTGTCACCAGTCACTCGGAATGGCACAGCACCCAGCCAATCCCTGCCCAGATCTGCTGATGCCGGTCACCTTGTCACCAAAATCAGCGCAGTGGACGCAGACGCAGGTCAGAACTCGCGTCTCTTTTATCAGATGCTCCAAGCAACTGATCCGAGCTTGTTCAGCGTGGCCCTGTACACGGGGGAAATCAGGACAATCCGACAGTTGGTGGAGAAAGACCCCACGAGGCACAGACTGGTCATTCTCGTGAAGGACAATGGTCAGCCGCCCCTCTCGGCCACAGTTTCCATCATCCTGTCAGTGGTTGACAGCCTGCCAGATTTACAGCCCGATTTGGGTGACCTGTCACTAAGCCCGCATCACAGCTCTAACTTCACCCTCTACTTAATCGTGTCTCTGGGCGCAATCTCCTTCACGTTTCTGGTGGCTATAATCGTCCTGGTTACAGTGCGCAGACTGAAGGGCAGACCGTCCAACAGAGAGACCAACTTTCCCTCCATCAGCGCGTGCTGCAGCAGCGGCTGCTGCACGCGCTCGGAAGCGTCCACCACCACAGAGGTGTTCAAAAAGTCAAACCTGAACGTCCGGATGTCCACGGGCGCGCCCGGCTGCGCAGAGGCAACCAGCAACGGAGCAGTTCCACAAGTCTACTGTTACAAAATGTGCCTGACCCCTGAATCATCCAAAAGTGACTTCATGTTCCTCAAACCCTGCAGCCCTGTGATGTCAGTACAGCAGAATAACGCCAAGAGCACGGATTATCTGACCTCTGGCTGGAGCGCGCTGGACCGGAATGAGCTGGCCAACAACAGAGCAACAACCCCAAATGAGGTAATATAGCCCACTGAAACATACCCAAAACATACAAAAAGACACAGTGGGGGGCTCATTTCTGCCATCATATCACTTAAGTACTCCACTTAGCCCAAAACTAGAACACTAGTCATCCCTCTGTCTCACTTTAATTAGACACGACAGCCTGGTTGGCTGCAGGGGCAACTCGTAATGCATTTGACACACTAAAGGACGCTCTTAACTTTTATTAAATCTCCTGCAAGGAGTTTTCATCTGGGTTTTAAACTAACTAAAAGTAAAAGCAATGTCTCCTCATGACCTACAACTGCAAATGAGAGCATCAATGAGAAAGATTAATCATCTCAGTTTAGGGGGATATGCCAAACCAGATTATTTACAGCTTTCTGAAGAAACTTTGAAGTTTTGTGTTGTTGTTTGTTTGTTTATTTTTTTAAGCAACACAGTCAGTGCAAGCTAAAAGCTCCCAACAGCAGCTTTAAATTATGTTTAAAAATCAAGCAGCAACCCCTGGTTTTATACAAGGGAATGTGAAAGTGCAGTAAAGTGCAGTTCATCAAGCGCCCACTAGGGGCTGGCTGCAGGAGCCTCAAAAAAACACTTAAAGACCAATTTAAAAAGATAGGTCTGGGGTATTAGTGTATGATTTTTGCGTCTCATTGAGCTGAACATTTTGGTGTTGTTTCATCTCTCTACGACATTCCTAGCCCGAGCTAGGGCCGTTCAAGTGTGTGTTTTTTTAGAGTTTTTTGGCTCTAGAGAGATTATTATGGGATGTCGGGGGGTCATGTTTGGTATTTTATCAAATTTTTCCGCAATCCTGATGTGCATGCCGATTTTGGTGAGTTTTTGAGCATATTTAGGGGGTCAAATTAGTGTTCGTTGACGGGGCGGAATAATAAGAAAAAAGAAACGGACAAAAAACAATAGTGCCCTCCGCCAAAGGCGAAGGGCACTCTCTAGCTCTTGCTAGAAGGTGCCCTCTGTTCAGGCAGAGGACCCTAAAAAGCTGATCTTAGTAAAATAAGCAGGTTTACTGTCTGGTCCAGAAATGGGTTTGGTCTAAAAAGCTAATCTCTGTGGAGGATGCATTTTAATTTATTTAGGATACAAAACTTACAAGTTTTGCCTTTTAAAAATATTGCTATTTCCTCTTGGCATTCAGAAATGATAGGCTCCAAAACCCTGCATCTGAAACAAATGAGTGATGTCACTAGCCAGGTTTTAACTGTTTACATGTTTAAAAAGATCTTTTCAGGTCTGGTGTTGTATACTTTTATATGTGCCACAACATTTAATCAGAAAAGCAGCTTTCCAGATGTGTGACACATACAGATCAATGAAAACATGAGGTAATTATCAAAAATGGAGGTCCATTGTCTATCTCCCATAGCCGTTTCGATTGTTTTTACACAACCTCAAAGCTGTGGATGAAGGTCTGCAGCCAGTGTTGTCAACTCCTCAGTAAAAGTTACTTTTACAAATTACTTTTGTGACACCATCGCCTAATTTGCAAAATAAGTCATTTGCATGCAATTTTCACCGTCACTGTAGGACGGAGGAATAATATTGCAATATTTTTAAAATTATTTTTGAATCAAAATAGCAACCCTCCTCCTTTTTCTGGGCTTGCGACTGGCCAAAGTGACCCAAAAGAGATGTGCATGATGTGCAAGCTGGCTCCAAACTCCAGAAAATTTGTTAGATTCGTTGCTAGCCCTTTTTTTGACTAAAAAAAAAAGAAGTAATAATAAAATAAACAAATAAATAAACAAAAAGTTGCTAGAGGGGTTTAAAAAGTCACTAAGTTGCTGGTGGGAATGAGTTTTACTTTTGTTGCACATGTACTTTAAGACAGAGTATGCACAGACAGAACCCAGCCCGACAACATTCTGTTTCACTGTTTACATGACAGAATTTTCCTTTTGATACATATGGAATGAGGAATATTTTACTTCTGTGCAACCGAATGAAATTCCATTCTGTTTTGACCTGTGTATTCTAATTGAGGTGTTTAATTTGGGGCATTTTTATTCATTTTAGGCTTCTAAACCAATTCTAATTGGAATCTAAGGCTCCATGTAAACCCAGATCCAAGTCCTCGTCAACTTATGTCAAAAATGCTGAAATTACAGTGACATAACTTCAAGCATTAACCTCTTGTTTAAATGTCAGGCCGATTCCAAAACATATATAGATCAAACATTGCAGCCCTGCAAGTGCTCACTTGGGGGTGGTACCAAAAACCAAGGCCATTCCCTTTGACTCCTACTTTTTTTTTTTTTTTTTTTTTTTTTTTTTTTTAAAAAGGTGTTTTACATTTACAGTACAGTTAATCATGTTTGCAACTGGATACTAAAATATCTCACATATTTATTCATACTTGTAGACGGCCACATTTTTTTTTATTCCTTTAAAGGTATTAGGCTTCAGAGTTATGCTTATATTTACATAATGATGGGTGTGGCTGAGTTGACTTCCAGGTAGGCAGTATGAGCCTGTTTACTAAGAAGCATCAGACCTGTCTTGTCTGAATCTCTTTACCTGTTAACTGTTGAGTAAAGGTAAGGTTACATTCCCATTTCTAGCTATGGGCCATAGCTGGTCATCCTAACAGCTAGAAACCACTGAATGTTGTCTTTGAGGCTCAGTCTATGTTTTATACAGCCTGTGGTTAATATTAAAATTGTTAGTTTCTTTAACTTTTTGAAAACAAAATCAGACAACCAGGCTATATTTGAGCCCTTGTTTTTTTGTTTTTTTGTTTCTTTTTATCCAACTGCTCAAAACAGCATACAATGCAAGAGTATTCTGTAATGGGTATGCAAGAAATCCATTAGAATAAATAGCCTCAAACAACCCACATGTTGTGACAGCATACCCTGCAGTCTGGGTAAATTACCACAGTGTGTCAAGGTGCATGACACCCGCATAAAAGGTGTTGCAGAGATAAAAGAGATGCATATATTTATCACAGGCTTGAAGCTGTCTTTTGATCTTGCTGTAGTCAATAGCATCAGAACATCCATACAGTTGTACAGCCTCACATTAGCTACATAAGCAGATTAGTCACTAACTGATTTAGAGAATTCATTTTGCTTTTGATCTTTCCCAATGATAATGTTGCTCGTACTGTCTGCCAGTGTAAAACATGCATATTAAAACTTTTGAAATTCACTAGATAGAAAAAACTTCTCATCTCTTTATGTTTCTAGATAAAAAATGCAATAGCTTTGAATGTATGGCGTTATGCTTTTCAAAATGATACTTGCAACGTTATGCACAGTATTGCATCAGGATATCACTGACTTAAATCTTCTGTTCCCTTGGTGCAGCTCAAGTATTCAAACAAGGAATGGACCTTGACCAAGAACCAACGCAACTCAGCTTACAAAAGGTAAATACATGAACCAATTACAAAACAAAGCATGATGAAACACAGACACAACTCAACTTATGCTGCTGCTGTGTCTGTGTCTCTGCAGGTACAGTTCAGCAAACATGGAAGGCACCCTCCCTCGTCAACAGAAGTATGATGCTGATGGATTATCCTGCCCTGTCGCTCCTCAGTATTGGACTTGGGGAAACCACATGAAAGGTAGGTGGCTCTTTATTACACACATAAAAGTGGGCGATGGCGCGGGGGCTCTCCTGTGTCTGAGCCTCAGGATTTATTCTGCATTATGAAACAGTAAACTGAAAGCAGATAATACCCAGCCCACAAACTGTAGGGGGATTTTAATGCATCAACATGAGGATTACTTAAGTCCCTGCAAGAAGTGTTTAGCCTTTTTTTGCAGGAAAATTTTAAGTAGATGCCTTTAAAGCCACCTTATTCAGATCAAGTACACTGTATGCAAATATTAGCTCTTTGCAGAAATAATCTGCCGATACAAACAGTAATTTATGCACATTTTACAGACTGCAAGATGTCGCTTCAAGAGGGAGCGGTTCCTAACTACTCGTGGGTTCCAAAGTACACTCAGCCTCAGTCTGAGCCCCCAGATTACCAGCACAATGTCTATATACCTGGCACCACGTCTGACTACAGCACTCTGAAGCTGGCACCCAGAGGAGAGCTGGATGTCTACAACACCTTCTCGACATTTGGAAAGAAAAAGAAATACATCTCACACTACGAACAATCTTTCAGCAGTGATGATGGTATCATAGGCCACGACATCTTCAAATGATTCCATGTGTTCTGTATATTCTGTGTACTGTAAATGCCATTAACTGGTTTAAATTTTTAACTCGACATTTCTTCTACAGTGTGAGTATTGTTCTCGGGGGCTGGTTGACTGTTTCTCCTTTCAAAGGTCATTTAATAACACTCCATAACAGAAAATATTTTTATTTATGTAAATACTTTGAGTATGGCAAAGTCTAGTATAAAAGCTGCATCCTCTGCAGCCGTCATTGAGCTCAGGATTTGCTCTGTTGGAAAGTTACTGGTGCTTAGTAAAGTCAAAGTGAATGTCTTGGGGGGAAAAATATTTTTCTCAATTTTGACATCTAAAAAAATCTATAAATCAAGAGTTGTTCATGTTCCAGTCACATTTATCGTGTGTAGATGCACCTTATTGTCTTATAGGAACAGCTAATGAGTGCAATATTGTGTCAAAGCTGTGAACCAACTAAATGTAAGAAGCAAGACTTTCATTTTTATAAATATTAAAAATGTGTATTTAAGAAAGAAAATACAACTTTGTGCTTGATATGAGACAAAATCTTTGATGGCGTTATTTTTCACAAATGTAAGTCTTTAATAAAAACACAGCTTGGTTATTAACATTGTAGTCACTGAACCATGCATGATGAATTTTTGTAACAGATCATTTGTTCTCAAGTCCATTAAGTGTGAAAACAGTCTATACACAACGCACAAGCGATGCTTACAGACAGCAGAGGCGTTATAATAATCATTCCAAGCAGCACATGTTTCTTTTAAAAGAACTGCAGAGTAGATGCTTGTGACTTCAGGAATATGAATCAAAATGTTAATTGTGTCCATCAGGATGTAAACAAGCAGGGTTCACTGAGCAATCATGTTACGAGGGACAGGGACACAGATGTAATGTTGCTCCTTTGGCTTGTGCAGAACTCCATAACAGTGACACATCGCATTAAAAAGTTGACACTTGAGGGCAATAACACAGCAACAATGCTACTGCAATAACACTCTGTAAGGTCACTGCTGTTTCAGAGGTTGTGTGCATTTCAGATCAATATTTATTATTGAGTGTGATTTGTATATCTAAAATGATGCTGTATATACTCAGTGTACAGTATATATTAATATCAATAAATTTGTTCTCAGCTGTACTGTTGCATTTCTCACTAAACCACAATTTTATTCCTGTTGCTGGAAGTGCTGTGTCAGTGTGTTTCTGAATTGTCTGAGAGATTGTCCAAGGTAAGCAGATGGGTCGATGGATAGGTGCATGAATGTGTGGATGGATTGTTGGATGACTGATGGATGCATGGATGGATAGACTTTAATAATCCCATACCTCACTACTGTGGGCCAACAGCATCAGGTTTTCAGTGCCAATACAAAACTGCAGAAAAAGCACACAATAAATAAACCTTGACACTTGCAGAGGGTTGTCCAAGCTTTTTTATTGCCTGGGTGGCCTTTCTTGGGCTCTGAACTGTTAAAGGGTTGCATGAAGTCTGTTAGCGCCCATATGAATAATAAACATTCTTCTGTCCTGTTGTTTTCTACTGATCATATCTTCTGTGACAACTGGTGCTCACTAACATAAAAGTATTAAAAAGATGTTATACTCAGTGTAACAAATCAGAGGAACATTGTTAAGTCTATTTTTTCTTTTTAATGTATTCATTCCTCTGTATATGTGTGTAAAAGCGCACATGTAGAAGAAATGTACTGACTGCCTGTTGTTGTCGGTCTCTGAAAAGGCATACAGCCTAATGTGGTTTAACAGTGTGGGTGACCGGTTTAGAAAAGGCCCCTGCTGATCCTATTACCCTTTGAATAAGAAACATTTTCATACAAAAATGTTTGATAACATTGAAAAAAGTGCATATATATATATATATATATATATATATATATATATATATATATATATATATATATATATATATACATATATATATATATATATATATATATATATATATATATATATATATACTTTTATGTTGATGTTGGTGTGGCCTCTCTATACAGGCTATATTTGTAATTCCAGCAGTCATTTATCAAAATCACATACCCTTTCTACTGTCTTTTCAGTGACTGTGCAAAGGTTAACTCATATAATGAAAGAATACCTCCGCACATCAATAACAAAAGTTCCTTAACTCTGTAAAGCTACAATCTAAAATGATTTAGAAATCCTTAATAACAATTAACATATATGATCTCAAAACATAACAAATAGTATATATTTTTGGTATTTTTGTTCTTATTTGAGTGAACAGATAAAGAGAGGAAATGTGGGAAGAAGAGAGACTGGAAGACCTGCAGTAAATGATTGAACCAGTGACAGCAGACAGTCTCTGTACAGGGGGCGCATATTTAAACACTCCCCCACACATTGTGATTTGAAAAGAAAAAAAGAAAAAAAAGAAGATTTTAAAAAAGTAAAAAGGTTGTTAAATGTGAAAACAAAATATAGCTGAAATATGAACACACTTAACAGAAATCCATATGGAAAGGTTTTTACAATTAACAAATGACTAAGTTTATAATTTAAAGTCATAGAGCAAGCCTGTGACTGATTTTGTTTTTAGTATTTCACAATTGCATTTTTTTTTCTTTATCATAATTTTAAGCACAATGATATGCAGGTGGCCAAAAATAAAATATATTAGGAACCTGATCAGCTTCCCATCCAGGTCATTCCTTTTTGATATTTTTTAGTAAATAAAAAGATGACGATAAAAATTGCCAGGAGCCAAGAGTCCAGTCTCCCTCAGGAGGAACCTCCCTCCTTCATCTGTCACCTCTAGATGAGGAGGCTGGTGTTAGCTGTTATGGTTTATGGCTCTGAGTGTTATTTAACCCTTTCTCTTAAACTATTCTGCTCAGTAAAGTCAAGGTTTCAGGTACTTCTCTGGGGATAATCCTTCAGATCCTGCACCTCTGAGTGATCTATTGCTGTCCAGGGAGTTAATCTTGGTCTGGAGCCTGACTGCCTCAGTGAACTCCTTCATGTTCAAAAAGCTGAGTGCCAATGGCAGCTTTCAGATGTATTTTAAAGTCTTTAAAGCCGGAGCCAGAGGGATGAAACCTTAGAGGGAAAAAATGAATTTATTTTTCTGTCATTAAGAGACAGACATTAAAATTCAAATCCAGATAGACCCACAGCTATATCCTGCCAATAAGTACAGATAATCAAGCCAAGATTTATCTTTGACTGTGTCACAAACAGAACTAAAAACCAGCCAGGCTCAGCAGTCATAATAAGTCCCCTGAGCTAAAAGAAGAGACGCTCAGCATATGTCTGTCTTCTGTGCCATTTTAAATCTGCTCAGGTTCCAATTCTGGGCTGTTTCCCCCTCTCATCTCTCCCATCAATCCATGGCTTCTTTACCTCCAGTTAAGCAGCATTTTGTTCCTGTATGTCTCCACTAGATGGAGCCTGTACACCACAGATACGTCATCTGAAGAAACCAAACATGTCTGCGTTGCCAGAAGATTGAAATTAATTCAGTCATTGTTCGTACTTAAAAGTAGAGAGGGTTTACATCATGTAAAAATGTCTCATTCACTTTCAAAAAAAAATCTGATCACATTAAAACAGTGGTTCTCAAACTTTTTTCAGTGATTAACCCCCTATAATGTGTTGTTGTTTTTTTTCTGCCAAGTATCCCCTAACAAGCCCAAAGCAGTTCTGGTTAGAAATTACTATGTAGAACACATCAATGTACTATTTGTGTCTATTGGATATATAACTCAGTTTATAAACTTAAACTTATATTTGATTCAAACATTGATTGAATAATTTGTGTTTAAAGATTTTGCTTGGTTGCTATTTTTTGAGTTTACATCTTTGATTCTTGTGTACCCAAATTTGAGAACCACTGCCTTAAAAGAACTTAACTTAATAAAATTGGACATACTGTCATCGAGTACATTGGGAATACAAGTTATGTTTCATGGGGAATGTGCATCTTTCTCCTGCTTAAAGCACTATCAAATCAGTCATATCTGACTTGTGGCATGGATTTACACAACACGTTTTAGCAAAATGACTCATCTTTTTGTCATTAAACAACTGAGAGATCATAAACCTTTGCAAAAATCCCAAATCCAAAATGGTTGGGTACAGTGTAAAACGTTGAAAAAATTAAGTATAAAATGAGATTTTTTTTTTATCCATTACCAAATCACTTTCTCTTTGTAGTTGCAGGGGGCTTGAGCCTATCCCAGCTGTCATTAGGCAAGGGGCAGGATACCTGGACAGGTTGCCAGCCTATCCCAAGGCTAACATGTAAAGACAATCAACCATTCACAAACATACTCATAGGCAATTTAGAATGACCACTTGATCTGATTGGCACGTATTTTGGACTGTTGGAGGAAGCTGGCGTAGTCAGAGAGGACTCATGCATTCAAACTTCACACAGAAAGGGTCAGGGGCATGTTGAATTGCATCAACTTTTCCTACAGACTAGAAACTGAGGACATCAGTTCCTGTAGTTTTAAAATGAACCATTGTCCTGTTTCTGTCTGATGTAGAGTTTCAGTAGTTCAACCGGTCTGAGTTTCTTACATCACATTCTGTATTTCAGGACCTGCCAAATAAGGGCTTTTGGGTACGCAGCACCCTCAGCCTCGAGTCTGTTGTAGGATGACTTTAAGCTCAAAGAGCTGGTGTCCTTAATTTTTTTAAATCTAAAATGAAAGACATGGAAGTAGATTTTATAAAGTTTTGATGTTTAAGCTCAGCTGTTTGAATTGATTCCCAGAATGAATCATCGATTTTAATCCATCATCTTGTGTTTATTGACTGTGCTTTGTCTCTTTTTGTGTTTTCTGTCGGAAAATTTATGTTTTTCTTGCTGTCTGTCTTGGCTAGGTGTGCCTTTTGGTTTGAGAAAACACAGAACAGTATCTAGTTCCTCTGCGCTCAAACCTAAAGAGTTTGCCAGTGCTACTGGATAACATTCATACAGTGCTTTAGTTCACTAATTTTTTGCCATGAATTTGTGAATGCAGCAATAAACTGTGTTCAAAGATCATGTTTTCAGGGAATTCTTTTTTAACCATGAAGTGATTTCCAAAACATTGTCATATATATATATATATATATATATATATATATATATATATATATATATATATATATATATATATATATATATATATATATATATATATATTTTTTTTTTTTTTTTTTTTTTCTAAGGGCATAATGATCACAGCTAATCAGGTGATTGTTTTTTTTGGCCTTGTCGCTTTCTTGATTTTCATTTTCTGTTTTTATTTTTATTTTTACAGAGATTTCTCCTTAAAATACCCAAATTATTATCATTATTATTATTCTAATTCTAAAACTGTTCAATGAGTTGCTAATACAGTTGTTAGAAAAAATGTATAATGACACTCAAGGACACTGAACACGATTAAAAACAACCACAGTAAAATCAACAGAAAAAATAAAATTGACAATAATGATAAAAACCAACAATAGAAAAGCACAAACAGAAAAGGACCGGTGGGGAGAGGAGGCAAGTTATTGTCAAGTGGGGAATGCAGTCCTGAACAGGTGAGTTTTGAGTTTGGACTTGAAAAGAGACAGAGAGGTCAGGTTATGGAGGTCTGGCGGAAGAGAGTTCCAGAGCTGGGGAGCAGAGCGACTGAAGGCCCTGCTCCCCATGGTGCTGAGGCGGGCAGAGGGTACAGTGAGGTGGGTGATGGAGAAGGATCTGAGGGAACGGGCTAGAGTGGCAACGTTGAGGAGGTCAGACAGATATGGAGGGGCGAGGTTGTGGATGGCTTATACAGAATACAGAAGGATTTTGAATTCTATTCTATGCTTGACCGGTAACCAGTGGAGCTGCTGAATGATGGGGGTGATGTGATGGTGGGAGGGGCTTCTGGTGATAATACGGGCAGCTGAGTTCTGGACCAGTTGGATTTTATGGAGTGACTTTTGGGGAAGACCAAAGAGGTGTATGTAAGGGTGTGTGGACTATTTTTAAAGAATAAAGCCTTTGAAGTTATCAGAAGGTTATATTGCTGTTATTAAGGCATACATTTGTTAATTAGTCATTGAGTCTAATTTAATTTATGTTTCCCATATTCATAAAGTTCATAGAACTATCAGTTAAATATGTTAATGATAGACCCTAATACGTTTTTCTTATCTTAATGCATTTTAGAGGTGGTTAGAGGGCTCCATTACATTGTTCTCTTTGTGATATTGTTAGAGCTAAACATAAACAGGTCAATAAAGGGTGCATGGAATTTTTCTTCTGTTTTTGAGGGGAACGCTGCAGAATAAAACCAGCAGCAGAGCATTACAAGAAAAACTATTTGCTTCATTATTGTTCCAGTACTGAAACAAGCTTTACAGAAACACTTCTCCCTGGCAACCATAGGCCAGTTCATGGGAGCAACACAGTCTCCAAATTTTTGTTTGGAGGTTGAAAATTTCAGGGTTCTACAATCTCATCAAATAAGCCATGGACAAATGGATTTTTTTTTTTTCTTAAAACAGGTTTCTGCATATTTAAAATTATATCAAATATTTCATAGATCTATAAACTGTAGCTAGAAAAATATTTTTGTAAAGTCTGCACTTGATAATGAATCCGTTTGTTGCTGCTATAAATAACATGCATTAAAAGTAAGAGCATTTGTGTTCAGTGGGTGAAGTGCAGATCCTCCTGTAGTTTTTATAAGTGTCACTAGATGGAGCCAAAGGACAATAATGAACAGGACCTGCCTTGTCTTTTCTCTCATGATATCCTCCTAGTGTGGGAGACCAATCACATTAAACACAATGCCACAAACAATCATTGGAAGTCAAAGCTGCTTTAGTTATCTCACCGTAATGACAGTGGCTGTTGTACTTGAAGTAGAGCTTCACTGTAGGTCTAAAGAAATTAGAGGATATTTCCCACACAGAGGAAATATTTTACAGGATCTTTTTATACAACACGTTATAAAGCTCCATGATTCTTTGATGAGTGCATTGTGAGTGTAGTGGGAGTAATCAGTACAGTTGAGTTGTGTGCTATACCATTTTTTAAATAGCTGTTAAATAAAAAAGTTAGAATCATCTACAGCTATGACTTTAAGCGAGGCCCCCAGCCTAATGTCAGGGCCTCACTCAGTCAATCAGGGCACCGAGTAAACACGCAATGTCTTTGTTTACTTTCATATGTTTGAAATAGGTCTTGTTTTAGGGACGAATCATAAACAAAGTGACTCTTTTTATTTTTTTCAAAGTAATCTGGGTTATTTCTCCATTGGATATAATTAAACAATAGCCTGCAGCAGAGACAAAATTAGTCTTTCATCATAGTACTGCCAGTCCCTCAAAAAGGGGCAGAGAATGATATGAATAACACAAATTAACCTCATAAAAGTACAAACTTTAGAAACTTTTCACTTCAACACCTTGCTAATATTTGCAAATTATTGAAGTATTGGATCAATTTAAGAAAAGAAATGATGTATTGCTAGTATATAGTTCTAATATTATCATCAACTAACTTTTTTTTTTTTTTTTTTTTTTTTTTACCAAAAATCTTCTTTCATTTTTCACAAATTTGCTTCATTATGGATGGGAACAAAGAGGTCAGCTGAATTTCAAAGCCGTTTTTCTTTCCTTAAAAGAGGAAAACCTCAAATTTTAGACTTACAGTTGTCGAATCAGACAACATGAGCAGTGGTCAGCTGAAGGAGTGGGGACAGAAAAAGACTGAGGATCAGTTCTGCCCTGGACTGCTCTTCAGACTACACAGAGGTGGGTAAGAGGGGGATGTTAGACAAGCTGGCATCCATCATGGACACTCCCTCTAAACCCCCCTGCATGTGACAGTGGGTCCATGAGCAGCGTCCTTCAGCAGCAGAATGAGACACCCTTTCCTCTGCAGGAGGAAGTGCTACAGCAGGTCATTCCTCCCATCTGCAACCGGACTCTTAAACACCAGCACTCATTAACAAGTAGCTTTTAGATACTTGAACAATACCCAGTCATTGCTTTAAATACTGTATTTTCAAGTCTTCTCTAGAGCACCTATTTCACAATGTTATCATTATACTGTACACGTTATAGCATCTTGGAGCAATTTTCCCTGTGAAATAACTTTGCTAATCAAAGTAAATGTAGTCCATCGTGTATATATTTACCATAGTCAATATTTTTACCTTCACTTCTTTTCCATCACAACACTGGAGGTACATTGTCACATCCCTCTGTTTCCTGCTTCAACTTGCTGTAAGAAAGTATTTACCCTCATAGAGATTAATAAAGCACATATCTTATTTTATCTTACATCTGTCTTACAAAACTATTGTTAATTAAAAACTAATAATAATAATCCTGTCACAGTCGCATATTTGCAGCTGAATATAACTATTTCTGGTTGTTGTTTTTTTTCTATAGTGTACACAGTGACTGTGTCAGTGCAATTTACTGCAAACTGTAGTCAACATAATGCATTTTTTAAATAGACCTTTGATGTATCTTATTACCCATTCAGCTTATGTATATATCTGTCAGTCACTACGACACAAAGGGTGTTTTAATATTTACTTTAGCATTATCTGAGCTCAAAATTTGACTCAATCATTTTTTTTAGTTTAATCTGTGAAAGGCAGTTTACTGAGTTTTTTATTGTAATGTAAACAGTGTTTTAATGTTGATACTTCCGGCATGTGTTAAGTTTGTTGTACTTTTTGAAGCAGATGTGCTTTTTGTCCAGCTGTACTCTGGATATAAAACATGGGTGTAGTCTCGGTAACATCACTTACTGGTTTCTAAAGAGGCATTATTACCAAGGCTGAAGATGGTTATCAGCATTTTAGAAATGCTGACACAGTCTAACTTCCAGGTGACGTGGAAGGGGGGTTAATGTCAAAGCTTTTTGGACAACACACCCACATGTTAGATGGAAGTCTTCATCTAGAAATATGAATTAAATCAAAAATAGGAGTCCTCCCTGCATTTGATATAAAAGGATATGAGCCACATGGACTGCAACCTTTTGTGTGTTTGTTTGTGCTATTTTATACACATCTTTGGCTCTGCTTTAAAGGCAATCATCATAAAAATCATAATCATTGTCACCTTTTTTATGCAGAGTAAGATGATCAATGTTAAAAAAAAAATGGTTGCACCACTTGACATTTATTAGTTACGACTCTTTCACCCTAATACTAATTTTAACTATTACTGAACCCTATACAAACTATTTTTTTGCACTTTTAACATACACACAACATGCAACAGACTTAACAAAAGGTTAATCTGAATATTTTTTTCAGTCTGGGACATTCTGACTTGAGATTTCCCTTTGTCAGTCAGGCCACCTGGCCAGCCCACACAGAGTCTGGCTACGCCCCTGCAGAGCAGTAGCGTGTGAGCCCCGCTCCTCCAGCGGTACTGTACCGTGCATGGCCTACTGCAGCTGCAGCTACAACTCGTGGAGGCGAGAATGACAGCGGCGCTCCCCTGCATGAAGACAACCTGAGCGTAAGGAAGGATCTTTTTTTCATTTCTACATTTAAAAAGAACCACAGTGATGGCGCTCTTTGTTACATCTTTATGGACACGGTTGATCGTGCCGGTTTTTACATTCATGGCACTGTGGGGATGCGCGCTTTCCATCACTCGCTACTCTATTCCAGAGGAAATGGAAGAGGGCTCCTTTGTTGCCAATCTGGCCACAGATCTGGGTCTGGATGTTCGCAGTTTGGTGCAGCGCAGCGCGAAACTCGATGTCATTCACAGCAAAAATTACCTTGACATCAACAAAGAGACGGGGGAGCTGATAATCCGCGAGAAGATAGACCGGGAGAGCATATGCATGACTAAAACCACCTCGTGCTTTCTGAAAATGGATGTCATACTAGAAAACCCTATCCGTATTTTTAATATTGAATTAGAAATCATGGACATCAACGACAACGCGCCGCTGTTTCGTAGGAAGACAATGCATTTGGACATTTCTGAGGCAACCCCTCCCGGTGAGAGGTTTTCATTGACAAACGCGGTGGATGCGGATGTGGGGGCGAATTCAATCAAAACGTACTATCTGAGTGAAAGCAAATACTTTAACATTGATATTCAAACTGGCAGTGATGGCTCCAAATATGTCGATTTAGTGCTGAGCGGTAATTTGGACCGGGAGGAGCAGTCAGTCCATAATTTGATTCTAACCGCTGTGGATGGAGGGGTTCCTCCCCGCTCAGGCACAGCCAGCATCGTTATTAATGTGCTGGATATCAATGACAACGCCCCCCAGTTCAGTCAGCCGGTTTATGCAGTGAACGTCTCAGAGAACTCGGCTGCAGGGACAGTGGTCATGACCTTAAACGCAACAGACTTAGATGAGGGCACAAACGCCCAGTTGGTGTATTCATACACTCTGTACACCTCAGAGAAGACTCAAGAGCTCTTCTCTCTTGATCCTAACTCAGGCGAGATCAAAGTGAAGGGGGTGATTGACTATGAAGAGAGTCAGAGTTTTGAGATGCACATTCAGGCTCAAGACAGAGGGGCAAATCCACTTTCCGGTCTCTGTAAAGTCTTGGTGAATGTCACAGATCTGAATGACAACTACCCGGAGGTGACCATCAAGTCTGTGAAAAGTTCCCTCACTGAGGATGTCGCTGTCGGGACACTGATTGCTGTGATCAGTGTCAGGGATAGAGACTCTGGAGGAAACGGGGAAGTAGAGCTCACTTTGAATCAAGAGAAATCTTTACCGTTCCTTCTAAACAAATCATCAGAGGGTTACTTTGAGCTTCTGGTGTCAAAGCCCCTGGACAGAGAGTTGATCAGCAAGTATGACATCACTCTGAGGGTGACGGACAAAGGCTTGCCACCTTTATCTGAAAATGAGACCATCACCTTAGAGATCCTGGACATCAATGACAATGCGCCCAAGTTCCCCCAGTCTTTTTACACAATCCATGTGGTGGAGAACAATCTACCAGGGGCGCTTTTAACATCTCTCAGTGCGTTTGACCCGGATCTCAATGAGAACCAGTACCTCGTATACTTCATCATGGAGAAGGAGATTGTTAACACCTCTATGTCAATGCTGTTCTCCATCAACCCTGAGAACGGCGACCTCTATGCCCTGAAGACCTTCGACTATGAGAGAGAGAGGGACTTCCTCTTCCACATCGAGGCGAGAGACTCTGGTGTCCCCCCGCTGAGCAGCAACGTGACGGTTCACATCGTCATTCTGGACCAAAACGACAACACACCCCTCATTGTGTCACCTTGGCGGGCACAGGGTTCAGTCGTGGAGGAGGTGATACCCAGGTCGACAGATAAAGGACACCTGATTGCCAAAGTGATAGCAATCGATGCAGATTCTGAGCAGAACTCCAGAGTCACGTATCAGCTCTTACAGATCAGTGATTCCACCCTCTTCAGCCTGGATCAGTACAACGGAGAAATCCGGACAACCAGGATGTTCAGCTACAGAGACCCACGAGTACAGCGGCTGGTGATCGTAGCTAAAGACAATGGTCAACCCGCTCTGTCCGCCACTGTCACCATCAAGATATCAACAGTGGAGCACGTCTTACCCTTTTTAGAGACCACAGAGACACCCATGGATATTGAGCTCTTCACAGACCTGAATCTGTACCTTGTGATCGGTTTAGGGGCTGTGTCATTCCTGCTGCTGATAACCATCCTTGTAATCATCGTGCTCAAGTGTCAGAAACCAAAACCGAAGGCCATCAAGATCCCCCCAGCCAACAGGAACAGTGTGATCAGCAGAAACAGCATGATCAGCCAGAGGAGCTCCACCATCGCAGATTCCACCCTGATCTCCAGCGACGCCTACTGGTACAGTTTGTTCCTCGCCGAGACCAGGAAGGGTAAGGTGGTGGTGAGACAGCCCATCATCCCTAAAGGAGCTGGGTACTTTGTGTCTAGTATACCGAGGAGCATAGGGCCCAGTGAGACCACAGACTCCAGAGCGTCCACGCTGGAGGTATGTATGCATGAAATGATAGCTGGGTGACTATGTTTTTGGGGGAGGAATGTTTTTGAGAAGGAGGAAAGGAGGAATCAAAACTGCAAGATTAGTTTCTTAAAGTCAAGTTTTGAGCCTGAATGACATTTTTTGAAAATTATTTCATTCATATTTAAAGCTATTCTGAAATAGATTCCCTATAGGCTTATCAAGTTTCAGGTCTATGTCAGACTCTTATAGTGACCCTGAAGGTCATCTGCATAAACAGTACATGATCACAAAAACAAGTCACTGAATGGCAAAACTATATCACTGAATTGAGACATATTTTATGCGACACAAAAATGTTCACACGACATGACACAAATTCACGAGATGTAAAGATATTAAGAGAATGCAAACTATTCAGCAACATCTTTAAGTATTTCATCAACATAAGATATTTAATGAAGTTAAAAAACTTTCTAGGAATGCAAAAATTATTTGATAAGAATTATAATTATTTCACTTATAAAAAAAAATCCTTTTTTTTTCTTTTTTTGTTTCTGTAATATTTTTTTCTTGTTTGTTACATAAATATTTTTAGTGTCTGTTTTTGATTTGTTCTTGTGAATTTTTTTTTTTTTTTTTTTTTTTTTTTTGTCTTTCGTTAAATTTTTTTGGTATCCAGTGAAATGTTTGTGCAATTGATCTTTAGGGCCACTGTAGATACTCAAATTTGACTTTCCACACAAAAATGGCATTTAAACTAAACTAGTAACAATTCAATGGTGATGATTTATATAATAACTGGGCATATGCATTTTCACTTTGACATATAATCCAGCTGCAGATGGGTGCTTCATCTTTATGACTATAATGATGAAGTTCATCATTAGTGTATTACTAAGGCGAACTCTCTGCACTTTCATTGCATAATTAGGCCAAACAAATACCCCCAAACTGGAAATGTGCCACTATTTCATGTCTTATACTGTATGTAGGTCATTTATTGCAGATGCATAACACAATCAGAGCATAACTAGTGGGCGTAAGAAGAAGGGGGGAGCACTTCAAAGAGGCGCAGACATCGGGGGGAGGAGGAGGAGGAGAGGGTAGTAGGAGAGGAGGGGGTTCTCTTCAAGGACAAGAGATATACGGCTGTGCTGAGTGTGATGCATCATGTTGGGGGTCTGCACTCAGTAGACTGTAATCAATGGTGAACGGCTGAAAGTGATCCAGATGTTGTTTGCTTTTGTGCATCTGGACCTGCAGACTAAACTGAAACAAGTGATCCCCTGAAAGATTAAACAACATGAATATGCATGGCTGCACAGGTGCATGAAGGAGCTCTGTGGATGATGTGTATGTACTGTGAGTGTCTGAGCTTAACACATGCAACTGAACTTGTCTCTTTTTTCTGTTCTTAAGTACTCAAAATGAAAGGAAGTCCATTCTACAACTGGAGGTATGCTGGTTGCTAACTACATTCTGTAGAGCCACTATGATTTCGTAGACATTTCCTATCCCTTTCTATTTGGTATACACTATTGGTTTGGCTAAAAAAAATACTCCTTTTTTTAAACTGTCACAGCTCCGGATGTTGGTGTTGTCTATTGGTTTCCTCCTGATTAAATAGAGAACAATCAAATATTTTCCATTCGTCCGAGGTCAGGCTCACAAATACAATATACTTGTTTTCCAGAGCAATGCTACTGTGAGCGCTCAAATATAAATTGGCCAGTCTCTCAAGTGCAAAAAAAATAAAACCTATCAGCTTCCTGAGAGCTGAGATTAGAATAAAAATTGGCTGCCGGTCAGTCTTGTGTTGTGCACATCTGGCTGGCTTGGCAGTGATTCAGGGCACAATGATGGCACAGACTGGAAAAAAGGGATTAGGGAGTGAATTGTCCCAAATAGGTTCTCAGCGTGTAACATACCTGAGAGCGGAAACTGAGTCAACTATCTCCACATCCCTGCGCATGAACTCTGTTTGGGCTATGCTTCAAATTGTCCTAGAATAATAAGGAACCTCTTTTTTATTATCAGCCCACCAAATACCAAATATGATCTTGTGATGCCTGCTTGTGCATGCTTTAATTACACTTAATGCTTCCCTATTTTAGTGCAAACTGTCATATTTCACTTCAGCTGTGTCTCTCTAGTTTCTGTGAATGATTTGGTAAAAAATCAGAATAATCAACCCCTCTTTTGAAAGATATGCAAAAAATGCACCCACATTTCTGATTGATTCAAGTGTCCCTGAATTCCAATGACATGGTGGCAGTAACCAGTCACGATCCACTGTTGCATGAGTGAGGACTTTCTATATCCAGGTCGCCTCTCTGTCTTGGCTAATTTCATATTCTGCTTTCCTGCAGGGACCCAGAAGAGAACTGCCATGATATAATCATCTCTTCATGGGAGTCTCTGGAAGAAGTTTTTTTTTTCCCTGTGACTCACAAAAAGAAGATGTACTCTCCTCCCTCAGTCCCACTGCTCCTTTGATCCTCCGTACAAACATCGACCAGGAATCACCTCAGCTTTCTGCCTTCTTTTCTCTTTGAAGCATGAATCTGCATGGTTCTACATCATATTTGGACATAGAAGTATAAATCATTTAAGGCAGGATATTTGGACATTCTTCTAGAGTTGCCTCATGTAGTAAATCACCTCTCCTTAACGCTTTGAATCTCCTTAATGGACATTTTGCCTTCTCTACAGGGTTTACGCAGTGTGCCGTAGTTCTAGAAACCATCAGTAGCTCAAAATCCGTAAGTCATGCAACATTTCTTAAGCTAAAGTTCAAGACACGCCTATTTAAAAATTCTCTCATGAATCAGGGTGAATAAGATTCTTCCATAACTCTGATAAATACTGAGCTGTAGCTGGTTCTGTCACCGATTCAGGCTTTGCACTTGGTGTTTTTCCTCTTTGAATAATAATTTTTACTGTCTACTGTTACTTGCTGATGAAAAAACCAATGATCTGATTTTACATTTCTCATTTTTTACGATGTTTGTTGTACTCAGCAGTGATGAATGTGTGAAAAACAAAACAAAAAAAGAATGACAGAAAATTGTAAAACAAAAAACAGGAGATACAGTGTTTCTCTTTTTAGTTGATTGTAGATACTGTAGTTCTTAAACGATGATGAAGAGGTCAGAGAAGCAAAAAGACTCACATCAGGTTTTCTCTTATAGACATCTGTGCTCTTACAAGCATCCAAATGGGCTGGCAGTGATCTGGCTGCATTGGGAAGGCACAAATTACACAGCAATATGAAATTATCTGGAACATGATCATGTTCGAAATGAAGTTCATCTTCTTCTTTTCAGCCTGCCTCCTCTTGCAGGGGAGAGATCAAATCTTTACTCAGAGGCAATCACACATCTCAGATTGGGGCAGGGCCAAAATGGGCTGACAGTGATTAGTCAAATTTAATGAATATAACTTTTCAAAACCAGGTTGAAATTCTAGTTTTGCTTTATTTGCCACAAGATTTACCTTTTTACATTTATAAGCTATTAACTTTACAAAGCTAATCCTGGCTGATTTTATCATCTCAAAGCTGAGAGTTCTCATTTGATCAATGCACTCAGTGCAAATCTTATCAATCAGTTAAAAGTATAATAAATTTAAATGGGAAGATATTTTGTAACGATAAATACTGTGTTTATTGAAAAGAATAAGACTATAAAAATGACTTTATCTTTGCCACGGTACAAGGAAATATAAGGCCCAGGCAAGGTGTTGTTTTATGAACCTTCATGTTTTTATAGATATTTTATGTATTAACTTCTTATGCTGCTTTTGTGAGCTTCTCTAAGGGCATTTTGTGTTGCATATTTGTAGTTTGGTGCGTATGATGTTGTTTTGATAGTGTACATAAGTCAAAATAGCAACAAGAGTACTTTTCATGACCTCAGAGGTAGTGCTGTTGTGCTGCCGTGAAGCCCAGGACTTTTAATTTTCTCAGAAACAAGGAGCTTATTAGGACTGCTCATTAGGGTGCTAAATGATCAAATGTAATTGGGTGAGGTAAGGAGATTGGACTGTGAGAAGGGGAACATGGTGTTAATTATAGCTTCTGTATTCTGGTGCTGACTCTGCAGTAAAAACACAGACAGTGCTTAGAAGGTATTACACAGATGATAGCACTTTGAAAATATGCATTGAATCTAAATGTGATCGCTGCACTCACTCAGTAATGCAGCAAGAGGGGAGATTTCTCTGTGTATCAAGCTACATAACCTGAGTCAGGGAAATCGAGCCTCTTGTATCCTCTCTTGCTGGATGAAGCACGGTCCGTCCGTCAGACTAAAAATGTCACTTTTGTGCAATCAACGTCTGGACCCACCAATTCCAACAAATATTTATATTGAAATTGCACATATAATGAGCTCCTTGTGTGCCTTCTGCATTGTAAAAGATGTTTGCGACTGTTTATGAATGAAGTAAAGGCATGTCACACAGTATTACAAATTACAGTTACCCCAATGATTAAACGCTCAAGAGTTGTGAAGTAGGAGCTCAGCCTTTTGGTCTCAGAGCAGAAGAACCATAAGATGCATTTACTGTAAATCAAACTGCTTTATACTTTGTGTTTTTTATACTGTAGATCTTTTTGATATCATCTGTATTCACTGTGATCAGATGGCACAGGAGGTGCTTGTGCTCTGCATCGTAAAAGTGTGTTATTTCTCATTTGTGTACACAGCTCAGTTTATCCCTCGGCTAATTTTGCCAGTCGGATTGTACAGTATGCCTCGAGAGTTACATCAAAACCGTAATTCAGTTCCATCTCACTTAGTGGATCAAAGACAGTATGGGAGAGAATGGTCTTGCTTTATTTTTAAGTCTAGATAATTGTCGGATTTTGATGTTGCTTATTTGGCTTAAATGTTCTGCCTGATCATACTAGTTTGAATAAAGCTTTTTAATCTGTGTTTGTGTTGAGTCTGCCATGAAAAATGAAACAAAGTGATCAGAAGTGACTTTTGGAAAGCGACACACATTCTCCCTCTCTGGGTGTCTCTCACTGAAATTCCCCGCACACACGCACACACACACACACACACACACACACATTTTGACCCAGTTTCTCACTTTAACGCTCTGTGCTAATTCTTGGAAATTGAAAACCAAATAGAGGAGATGTGCTTGCAGTTCAAACCGCGGAAGCTGACAAATAATAGCTTTGTCAGGATTAGTGAAAGCTCAGAGACACATTATATGGTCTGCTCTCTGCTGTGACCACACAGGCCTCTCACTCTGCTGTCCTGCAGGAGGCTGACGTGTGAGGGCCACATGAATTGGTCTAATGTGAACCATTCCTCATTATAACCAGCTGCATGGAGATTAACTCTGGTTCAGAGAAAACTGCATTTTTGATGGTTACTATCACAAAAAAACCCTAATAACAATGGAAATGAGATATACTTATTATAGATGTTGTGGTTGATCTCAATAAAATTGCCAGTGTTTTACATTTCATAATTTTGTATTTGAAAATATGTAGTCCAAGCAAATATAACTAATTTTTCAGTTTAAAGTCTTCATCCTGCCATGAATCCACCAAACTACACAGTCTCTGGACTCATTTCAGAAGTTCAGGTGTTTGCGGTAAAATGTGTGTCACTGACCCTGTTGAGGATCTGACTTTGAATGTTTAGAGATCACTTCATACTCAGCATCTGCAAATACATCTTCCCTTTTATTTATGTGACTTAGTTACTTTGAAAAATGCTGGAAGCCACAGTCTTCACCCCGTGACTCAGTCCCAAAACCTGTTTCTGCTATCTGTCCTCAGAGAGTGTTTTGAAACAATGGTAAAAGAGTTTTACGTGTGTTGCTCCTTCAGCCTAGGGTGGATTTGGGTGAGTGAAGTGGCTTCTCTAAAGGTTTTTAAAAACAGACTGAAGGTGCTGGAACAAGGTGCATCAGCTTGTAGATGCCTTGACTAATGTCCTTCTGTTATGTAATCCAGATCAGGATGCTGCTCCAAATTGAGATTAGCTGACAAAATCCTCGATCTTTGAAAAAAGGTGGGTCAGAAAATGCTTAATGTTATAATTTCTGTGCTTTTTATCTTCAATTGCCTTAGCCTTGGGCTGTCATGGGTGAACTTTCCTCAGTTATCCTGCTGAATAAGCAGTGTGGTTACTCACAATTTTGTTTTAAAGCTGGGAGACTTTATTTAAAGATGTGTTTATTAGCCTTTTTTAAATTGCCTCTAAATTACCTCTCTAAAAGATTTGGTTCGTCTCACTTCAAATAAAACAGGGGGCTGATAAATTTGTGTATCCTATCTTCAATGGTTTCTTCAACATATGGGTTGCTAGGCGCCGCCCTGTTGGCTACGGCTGCCTTTTGCAGCAGCTCTCTCTTCTCTTCTTCTCTCTCCCATTTCTTGTAATTTTTTTCGTCTCTTTTTCATAATTTTTGTATTTGGAGTGGATCATTACTTTGTATGGCTCATTTGTTGGTCATGGACACCAATTTTTTTGTGTGGCTTCAGTTATATTTTTATTACTTTTTCTCCTGTGTTTGTCTGGAGATCCTACATGTAACCATGGCTGCATTGTTTACATGTGAACTCAGCTGTTAGCAGCCTGTAGCATGTCAATGCTAACTGGTGTAAAGCCTGATGTCTTCCCACAAGCTGAGGAGAAGGAGGTGAGGATGACGTGCTGGTTCTCAGGTGTGAGTTAAGAAGTGACGACATGGACCTGTCCTTCAATCCATCGTTATTGGGAACATAAGATCTATCTCCAATAAGATGGACAAGCTAGCTGTGCTAACCCAGCAACAGAGGGAATACCAGAGGGCAGAGTAGCATCATGCTACTTAGACATGGCTAATGGAGCTAATATCAGACACCAACGCCACATTGGAAGAGCTTCACCTGCTGTGAGCAGACAGGATCCAGGAGACAGAGACTGAACAGACTGCTGAAGAAGCTCAGTCCTGGACCCTGTGGAGGTGGAGGCTGGCTGAACTGGAGACTGATGGACAAGCTGTCATCATCTATTTTCTTATGGACCTTTTTGCACTTTCTATACATTTCTTACTTTTGTTTTCTTGATTGCTGCTGTGACTTCAATTTTGTTGTACTTGTTACAGTGACAATAAAGTTCTATTCTGTTTTTATTCTGTTCTATTCAACATATTCTAGGACAATATTTTAATATTGTTAAAAATTCTTAAATTTTGTCCTGCTGGGGACATGAAGTTAAAAATAGGTAAACGCCTGGTCAAACAGGTGAAGCATCTCAGCAGCACTTTGAAACAAAGCTAATGTTATATTTACAGACCTGATGGTCCTCTGGCTACTTCTGCTTTAAAAGGACTGGAAGTAGGTCGAGGGAAATAAGCAGGGCACCTGTGGCTACTTTCATGTGTCTTGACTCTCTCTGTTATACTCCCATCAAATGTCCCCATAGGTCTGTTTGCACTGCTGGTGCTGTCCATGGTGCTGAAATGCTTGTGTAACGCAGCTGTGATACACTGGGGGAGCAAAGGACTGCTTTCTTTTTGTTTCCTTGAGAATAAAACTGTTCTATTTATTTATTTATATATATAATTTTTTTTTGGTAAAGCAGGTCACTCTGCAGGGTTCCCTGCAAGATGCTTTCAAACAAAATCTTATTATTCCAGTTATTCCTCCGCAGAGTATCTTAGGTAAGAATAGTATGTAGGGCAGCTGTGAGTAGCCACCCACATCTCTGGTTTCTTCAGCAATTTAGATTGCATAAAAGAGCAGCACTGCAAGATAATGCAGTTCACTGATGAATGTCCTGTATTAACATTTTCACATGTTGACCGTTAGATGACCTGGTGACCCATCACAGGTGTTCCACTTCGATTATTGTACAGAAAGCGGGATTTAGTCCTGGAGTGACCCTGACAAGAAACAGACCAGAAAATCAATAAAATAGACTGCGCTGTTAATATTGTCGATGCATCTATAATGGAAAGGGATGAGGAGTTTACTGACCGCCAGCCTTTTTGTGTTGGGTGTTTGAGACTCTTGAGTGTTTCCTTGATGCACTTACACAAAACAACAGTGTAGAAAAATTCCCCCCATCCCCAGCCCCAGCAGTAAAAGTGTTGTAAAAGCTTTATCAGGTTATGACTGATGGTTTCAGAAAGGTTTGCAATTAAGCAGCCATTATCCATCATCAGGACTTCTTTGTACAGAGCTGCAGTGCTTTCATTTCTGATCTTTTCACTTCATCATAAATCACCTTATGATTCTCCTCCTTCTCAATCACTGAACTGCTTTTGTTTGCACAGTGCTGGACAAGTAGGCAGCAGTCTATTGATCCTGCAAATGGGTTTTCCTATCGAGTACTGTCTGTTTCACTATTGAGCACTGGATTAGGATATTAAAAATGGAGATTTTCAGAGATGGCGGGAAGCTGCTTAAGCATATTTTAACCAGATTATGTGGATTTGCTCAATCCTGTCTAGATTTGCTCAGCATGAAAGTCAGTTTTAAATCAGTTTCAGTGCTCATGGCTGCAGCCGCTGCATTTTCTGACATCAGTCACAAACTGAGGCTCCTAATGTTTCTTTTGAGAACCTGGAGGCCAGTTCCTACCTTAACACTGAAAAAAAGCAGGATTCTATTTAAAATGTGGATGCTTTAAGGTATCAGGAGATAGTGCTCTCTAGTGCCCTCTGTCTGTGCTGAGAGGTCTGGAGGATGTGAAAGACTTAGCAGTGAGTCATTGTTGCAGCCACAACAAAAGCAATTGACTCATCCTTGTTTGTGACAACAACAACAAAGGAAGTCATAACCTGGATTTGTTTGATTAAATCCAACAGCTGCCATGAATCACTGAGAGCAATGACCGTCTGGAGGCATCGCCAAACCGTACACACACTTTCAAAACAATCAAAACTGTAAAGAAACAGCTAAGGCAAACTGTGAAAACTTGAGCACAAGACCCACAGTCACAGCGTTTAACAACACCTCAAATGAGACAGAGAGCTGATGTCTAGAGAGGAAGGAGCATAAAACATATCTAGATGCCATTATTATGAATGCCCACCAACTACCTTCTCCTGGGAGTTCAACTACTTTTGGGTTTGCTTCAGATAAAAACATTTTTATCACAAGTCAGTGGTATAATCCGTCCTATTTTTAACTTTCATCACCTGGTTTGGTAACTGACCTCATTTGTCTCAAATTTTCGCTCTAAAAAAGAGTCACAACTAGGGCTCGTGACATCCAACTGTGGCCTGCACATCCTCTTTACAGCAAATTTCAGCCTGTGGTCAGAGCACAGATTATTAAGGGCAGATTCCACCAGGATGAAAAATCTTTAATCTTTTGGGTCATTACACTGCTCAGTCTTCAAAATGGGACACAAATCTTTTCGCTAATGATGTTTGATGATAGTCTCTTTTGGAAACTCTCATTTTTGGTCATGCAATATGTATATTTCTGCAGCTGTACAGAAAGAGTTTCATGTATGACAGATTGAGCCCCTAAACAAACTGAAAGTTGAAGCTGGTGTTAAAGACTGCAGGTGCTTGCTAAAACGATAGTGTCGGTTTTTCACTCATTGACTGTAAATAAGAACACAACTCTGTGCCTTGGTGACATTAACAGCAGAGGAAAACTGCTCCAGTTGTTATATAGGGTCGGAGTCACTGGGGTCAGATCTGATGAGCGGATCTGAAAATGTTCCCTGTAATGGCACCTGCTCTGTCTTGGTCTAGCTCCAGGGTCTTCAACCTGTGGCTTTGGAGCCTCATGTGGCTCATTGACTCCTTTGCAGTGGCTCCTTATAGCTTTAAAAAATATTATTGAAATAAAGAATTTTTAAATACTAAAACACTAAATAAAATTGTGTTAGAATTTTTTATAATTAAATATATGTCACCTTTTACAATAAGGCTTTAATTCTTTTTAAGTTTTTGCAAACTTTTGAATTTCAATTTTTTTACATATTATTTTAATTTAGAAAAATCAATTTTTGGAGGATTTTGCTTTTTTTAACATTTTTTTTCAAATGTAGTCAATTTTGTAAATTACTTTTCTGCAAACTAATGAAATTTTTGCAAATCTTTGACATTTCAAATCTTTGGAGAACTTTTCACATTTTTAATTAATTTTTTTTTTAATTTAACAAATTTTTGAAATTTCAAGTTTTTCAAATTTTTCACTTTTTCAAATTTTAAAAATATTTGCAAATTTATCAAAATAAAAAGATTGAAACATCACAACTACAATTTTATACACACAAAAACTTCTGGTTCAGTTATTCACTATATATATATATATATATATATATATATATATATATATATATATATATATATATATATATATATATATATATATATATATATATATATATATATAAAAATATATATATATATATATATATATATATATATATATATATATATATATATATATATATATATATATATATATAGATGAACAATTAGCAATTTGATGAACAATTCAGGATTTTTCTAAATCTCCCAGGCGTTACTTTCCATGGAAATTTTCCACCCCTTTGCAACCCTGCTTCTCCTGGAAAATTTCTGGAAAGTTACCCCAAATTTTCCACTCCCTTACAACCTATTTCTCAACAACAGGATTTTTGTCAATCATGGAGACATTTTAAGTATCTTGGGCTCAGAAATTTAAGCTTGGCGGTCTTACCATAAGGACATAAGATTTAAGCTCTACATAAGGTGTTTGTTCTTTCCAGAGGTCTCATGTTTGGGGATCAGTGCAGCACATTTTTCAGTCTGACTTCTTCAAATGCATCTATCAAACAGCAGGGTTTTATTTCAGGTGGCTTTATTTCTTGTATTTGACAAACATGGACTCTCAGCCAGGTTAATCCCCCACCCCCACCCTTTTCTATTGCTCATAAAATGTCACCTTAGTTCAATACATAACAATAAGGGAAAAAAACACAGAAATCAAGTCTGCAGTAGTCTAAAGTAGTCTAAAGTATGTTGGAAATACAACTGTAACAAACTAAGTCAGAGTGTGAGACAAGCTGAGGGTGCGTGACCCACTTGCTTGAGTGAGTCAGATGAGCAGAGAGGACACCCTGGCTGGAGAACATGCACAATGGGGTCAAGTGGAGTCCTAACACCTAGAGCCAGGGTTTTCCTCACAGCTGGGAGGATGGAGCAAAAGGCTCTGAAGCTGGAGAGAAGTAATGTGTCACTGGAGCAGAATCAGAGAGAGGCTTGATGTGTCATTTGTTTTCATCTCGTGTCTGGGCTGCTACAGACTGAGTGTGGAGAGATAAAACACTTTTTATATCACAGCAGAAATGGATATGAACAGGTTGTCGCTCTGATCTAGGAACACACGCTGGACCAGACAGGAAAACAAATGAATCAGAGCATCTGTAAACTGAGTTTTCACACTCCAGATCTCCACAGCGACTTCTGTCTCGTTGTTTTTATTTTAAGTCCATAGGATCTTGTTTTGATGAGACAAACGCTGCAGCAGATTAGAGAGGAATCATGTCGTGATTATTGTAATATTTATACATAACAAAGTGTAGACATGAATAAGGAAGAGGCTTCACATTCACAGAGGAGCTGGAGACTCATGCAGTCTGATCTGGAGGCCAGGCTGATGTAGAAGTAGCACGATGGAGTAAAGTGCATGGAGTTTCTCACTCTATCTTGAGTGACGCCTGTGGCAGGTTTTTTTTATGTGTGGCTGCCCTTGCCATGGGGTCACTGCTGTGCTAGTTAATGCTGGCCATTCTGGGTTTGTTTCAGATGAATGTGTGCAGTTAGAATCGAGCTCAAGTTTAATCATTGTTTAAAAAATTTAAAGAATCCTGGATCAGTGTGAGCTTTAATCTAGAGTTTGACTCTTAGACAACTGGTATCACATCGTATGGACAGATGGACACACAGACAGACTTGCTTTGGGGCATTGCAGCTGTTTCCACAATCTCTCCTCCATCCTGCTGCCTATCACACTGACTCTTTACAAACTGCTTGATGCAAAACAAAAAATGCAAATCTCCTTCTGTTAGACATTCATAACTTGAATTACAGGGAGTTTGCATCGTGCAGACGTGTTAACAAACAGCTTTTTGTGTGGGGACATTACATCAAATTTATCATGTTCAGCTGGCACTGAAACATTCATCAAATTCCTGTTGCTATGGAAACACTGTTTTCTGAGTCTTATGCAACAAAGCTAAAATGGTTCCTATAGTGGAGCAGGTGGACAATGAGGGTTTTAGAGGTACGTATGTTCTGTCTGTGACAGTATCTTTAATGTCCTTGATCTCACACATAACCACCCATCCATTAACTTTACTGCTTTTCTCTTAGGGGGTCATGCAGGCTGGAGCTTTCCTTTAGCTGTCATTTGGCGAAAACCGGTATACACCCTGAACAGGTCACAGATTTGTACGACTTTTTCCACACAATTTACAGATGATGCAGGAATATTAATCAGCCTGATAAGCATGTTTTCAGACTACATGGAGAGATACAGACATGCAGAGGGTGAACATGCAAACTCCCTGCAGAAAACCACCAGCCGGACCAGGAGTTTGAACCAGGTACCTATTTGCTGTGAGGCAGCACTAACCAATGCACCACCGTGCAGTAGGCACATTGTGTTAAAATATGCATAAATAAAGCTGTTGATGATGCAAGAGTCTGAGTCAATGTGAAATTCAACAGCAAACTGAAATAAAGTTAATACACTATATAAAGACTTTTTACAAAAAAACATTAAAGTGTGGCCAAAAAAAATCAGAGACATGAGTGTTTTGAATAATCGGAAATAGAAGTATGACATCATCTTGTAACTTCACATAACTTTGAAGTTACTAACAATAGCTAGAATTTCTGTGTGCTTGATATAATGAAATTATGTTGATGTGCTTAGAATGGACCCAATGTGAGGAGATTTCTAGTCTCAAGATTTGCCTGCCACATGACTTATCAATATGTAATTCCACACTACCATATACTCTGCACTACTTACAGCTGATGGTCTCAGAGGCTATCTTTGAGGTCACAATTATGCAATCTTGTTTGTCACACTGTAAATATACTCTGTACACCTGAATAAAGTTGACAGAGTTGGAGGACTGAACCAAGGACTTGTTTGCTGTCTCCTTTCTTTCTACCTTTGATCAAAGATTTAGGCTCGGCCCAACTGAGAAGCTTCTGTTATACTTTTTTACTTTGGCTAGGCCCAACCTAGAGATCCTTACTTTTACTTTGGCTAGGCCCAATCTAGAAATCTCTACTGTTTTATTTGGGCAGGGCCCAACCTTGGAATTTCAAGTATAGCAGTGCTAAACTTAGGTTACCACAGCTGATTGAAACAGGCAGAAGTTGTACTATGTAATCTGCATTTTCCCTATCTAATAAACCATAATAACCTTATGACATAAAAAATAACAATATTTACTAAACTTTGTGGACCTGATACTAGGGCTGCACGATTATCGCAATCGCAATCGCAATCGCAATGTCAGCACATGCAATTACGTAATCGCAAAAGAGGATATCGCAATCGCAATGTCAGCACATGCAATTCAGATTTTTCTCCATGATAACCAAGCAAGTCTGTAGACTCATCATGACACAACTTTTTTTATTAAATCGCAAGCACAATCGCAATCGCAATATTGTCCACCTAATCGCAAATCGCACCTTTTCCCCAAATCGTGCAGCCCTACCTGATACCAGAGATAATTTGCTTCTAAAGGCTTATAGTGCCAAAATATCACACTGATTCAATTACATTAATGTATCAAAAATGTGTATTTCATACACACCTCGGGTTAGAAAGGCAAAGATGTATATATGTTTGACTGTTGTATTAACTAGGTGTAAGGAACCACTTTTGTTAAAACCCAGATACATACACAGAAACATCAGTTCTGACTCTGAATTCAGTTTGTGTTTTTCTGTCTTTCTCAGTGCAGACCAGGGTACTCTTGGCCATCAAACCAAGCATAATCATTGGACTGACCTTAGAAGTCCATATGTCCATGGTAAAATTCATGGCACCCAGGTTGTTGCTCAGACTCTGGTTGTGTGCAGGGATCACATCATACAGGACAGCTGTGTGGATATCAGAGACCTCACATACGCAATCAGAGGGAGGAATCCATGGTCTTCTACACTGCAAAAAGAAAGGTGGCATAATTTTTTTTTAGCTTTTGGTTGGCATTGACAAACTCTTTGCAACTCTAAAATGCCTGATTAATATGAATAACAGCCCTCCTGCTTGGTGCTGATGCTAGTTTGTTATCCTCCCCTAAATCAGTCAAAAAAACAAACCAAAAAAAAACCAAACACACAAACAAAAAAAAAACATCTACACCTTGCACACCAGTTTTACTCTCTCAGCTTTAAATTGTTTTTCTTCCTCTTCACTATGTAACTGCTTGGGTGTCTAATTAAGGACTGCATACTGCCCCCTACTGCATCTTAATGTGTTGGCTTGTGAAGTGAATGAAAGCAACTTCTATTTTTTTATTGCTTTTATCAAATTAACCTAGAAGTATAATAAAATCATGAATGAGAAATACTACGTTGGCTGACAGTTTATTAAACAAATGTAGGTCAGGTATCCTTAAAATGACTGAATTAAAACAGCATCCTCTGAATACACAAAAAATCAGCACATATAATGTAACAAACTTCACTAAACAGTGTTGCAGTTGAGTACAGAGGATGCCTGAAAACAAGGTGTTATTTGCCTTTGCCACTCTAATGCCTGGGGATCAGCATATCTTCATTTTCAAGGTGACTGACAGAATCCAGGCAAGCTGCATAAAATAAGGCTCAATGAATGACACTTAAGGATCAGTTTTCTTCATCCAACAAGCCTAGATTACACCAGCTGACATTTATTGGCTTGTCGAACAGTGAGGTGATGGATGTTTACTCTCTCTGGAGTTTTGAGAGATTGATAAATGAGAACAGCCTTCAAGTTATTTCTCAGTGTGCCTCAAAATCAGAAATATTCTGCTTTTCAGCCTTTTCTCATTTATCTTCTCTTGCCTTCCTTTCTTGACTAGTTTTATATTTCAATCAATATCTGTACTGGTATGTATTGTTCTTTAACTTACATTCCACTGACCACCAACACTGCAAAAAAAAATCAAAACTAGGCAAAATAATGTATTTCATGACATGAAGTCTTTAAAGCTTTTGAATGAGCTAGATTTATCTGGAAGGCACAGAAAGGGATCTTATATGAAGATAATGAGTCAGAAATGAAGCCTAAATTGTTCACAGAATGACATTGACAGATTTTTTTTTTACTCCTTACAAACAACTTTGGCCTTATTTTTGGCATCTCACGTTAAAAGATATGTTATTTTTCTGGCCTTCTGGGATAATGTGATACATATTAAAACACTTTATTATGAGACGTATAAAAAACACTCACTTAGTTTTGAGTGTTTGTAGTGCAGATGTGCTGCTGGGGAAACCCTCTTCTATAACTATGTAAGTGTAACATGTTACAGTGGTCCAGTTGATCATGCATACATTATTCAAAGACATCATCACAGCTCCTCTCCACTGGATGCACTCAGGCAGGGATCTGTCGGCTCAAGGCGATCAGGACAGCCTTGCCCTGCCAGATGTTGTGACCGACTTTGCCTGTCTGTTTTGGATGGATTTCCCAGACTCCCTCAGCTTCAGCCAAAAATAGTGCTGCTCCGCTCTCAGAGCGTGATTTTGGTCCAGATTATTTTATTCATAGCTGTTTTGTTGCTTAAACAAAGGCATAATTTACAGCCAATATTCCTCTTAGCTGAACTAAAAGCAGAGCGTGTTAAATATTCAGCAGTGTCCCTCCAGTGTCTTTTTTGGTACATAAACACAAGGCCTCCAGTTCCTTCACTGCCTGATTATAATGTTGTTTACTCTGGGCTCTACCCCAAATCTTACACAAGAGATCCATGGCTACGGACCTAGCACTTCCTCTTTTAGTCTCCTGATTATGACTCATTCACTCCTTCAATATGTTCCCATTATAATCAGTGCTTTGCAGATTAGAATAAGACACATAGTGCTACCAAACTCTACGCTGCAGTCATTGCCATCTGAGTTTCTCATTCCACCCACATCTCTCATACAATTAAGTGTTTACTGTTCAGAAAGAAAATAAAACAGGTAAAATGACTGATCCTTTTAACATCATTGTGAGGTTTTGGCCTCAGGTGTGGGTATATTAACTGAATAAAGATAATGTCAATTGGCTCCTTCAAGCATCATTATTTAAGAGCTTGCTAATGTTTTGTGAAATGGTTGCTGACTGCATCTGATGCTCGATTCCAGTCATCGAACTGATACATTGATACTCTAAATACAATGGGATCGAAAAGCCACTTAAATATTGAAACATATCGATCAGCAGTGGTGGCTGATGGTCATATTGGACATGTGAGCTACCATGCATTACACCTATTGAGTCAAAGCAGCTGGAAAAAGCTGTATTACACCTTCAAAAAGAGATATGTCACAACACAACAAAACTAAAACACATTTGATGTCAGTAACTGTCTTTCTTTAACCCCCTTGTCCTTGACAACAATACTTGTTCTTCTTTACACCAGCTTGTTGTGTCATTGTAAAGCTCAGCGGTGACCCTCATCAAGTTGACAGGTGGTGTTAATTTGTTCTTTGTGCTATTTCTGATGTCATTTGTGCTGGGTTAATACCTCTGGTCCATCCTAGTGACAGCCCAGGGATTGCAAAAAAAAAAATGTTTCAAGTGGAAGAACTACATTGTTAATTACTTTTGAGGGTTTAAAGGTTAAATACTGGTTTTAAAAGTGTAAGCGTATTGATAGTGGATATATTTGTTTACAGATGTGTGGACCCCATGTTTATGATCTATCAGCTGACAAGGAGAAGATTGTTACATTAGGTGTGCAGATAGACTTGTCTTCCCATTCACACAACCGTTCATATAAAAGCATGTTTCATTTAGTAAACTTTTTAGTAATATGAAAGCTAAAAGATAAACACTGCAAAACCAAACAATAGAGCTTGACATTTTAAGACTTAATGTGAAAAACTTTAAATGAATTCAGCTACATTTTGTAGACTGTGCATCACTCGCGTGTTGCAGCCCTGTTTTGTTTGTGTCATGTGATCAGCTTTGGCTAATGCTAAAACACAGACAAAGTGTCCACTGGGATTTACCAAGCTGGATGTGGGTCACAGTCCACCTAGCCAGAGTAAATTAGGGGGAAAATTAATTCAGAGGGCCAACGCAAAATGTTACTGAGACAACCACACAAACATTATGATAACTCAACCCTGCAGTACACAGGCTGAGAAAGGGTGACGTGTATATTGGGTGTGCAGGTGATGAAATCAGGCAATAGAGAAGCTTCTGCATGCAAAAAAACCAACCTATCAATAAAACAGAAACAGCAGACAGCACTGACACAATCCCACACGGGCAGGAGGCACTTAACTCCAACAGATGTGCTCTATCTGCTCTCACTGAGGGCACCTGGTTCACCTCTGCATAGAGAAACAGTCTGTGAAATAGGTCAGTGAGGCAGCTGTGGAACCAAAACACAGTAAATCCTGCGTACCTCTGTTAACATTCACATGCAAATGGGGGAGCGGCTGGAATTTGATTTGATGCCTACGACAAAGAAACGGGTGAATCATCCAAAATCATTTGAGAGCTCAATGCATCAGAAAAAGTAGGTCAAACAGTAACTAAGATAGTGTCATAGAAGCATTTCAAACTATCACCTTTAAAAGTTGTTAAAAAAAAAAAAAGGAAACAGAAAACATCATCATATTAAACTCTGTGACAATGTTTTCATAAAACACATTAACACCTGTGGTCATTCCAAATCTTCCACCTGGGAGAGTATGCAAACTCTGACATAAATGTAGTTAAATACTCCCTACTTTATCATATTTTTTCCTTTATTTTTAAGCAGAAATTTTCTGGTTCCTTTACATTTCTTAACATCACAGGAGGGAATAGGTAAATTATTGCTTTCTTAAGCATAAACTAAGAATAATGAGCCTTGCAAGCAGGAAAATTGTCTGGATTATCCCTGGATTGAGGCAAACACTTCCCCTTTGTATCACGTCGAGTCTCATTATTAATTTCTTAATTCATAAGTGGATTCTAGCAGGCTGTCAGCCGTCTTGTCTCCGTGCCCATATATAACCCTATATCATGTGTCTCCTCGGGAGATATGGGCTGCTGTAGCCTTTGGAGAGAATATGAGACTCCTGCTTTGTGGGGTCCACCACGGGCATCTGAAATACGATTATGTGACCTGACAGTCCAGGGTCTACCACTGACAGTGATCCATGTGTAGGGAAGCTTGTGATTGTCAGTGCGATGCTTTCATTCTGCTGCGCCTTGCCCAAATGCTCGCCATGCGGTGGGCTGTGCCACAGAATCGCTACCGGCGAATTATCCATCCTTACGACTCCAGTCCAGACAAAGAGACAAACATGTCCCCACACATGTGTCTGTGTATGTGGCGGCGATTTTTGCTCTCATTTGGGTTCTCTTTGAAGGGTTTGGGGAGATGCTGAGTAGAGAACTGTGATTTTGTCTTAGAAGCAACACGATTCTGGACCAATTAAACACCGGTAAATTAAAGGGTGAATCCACAGATTTGGGCTAAATTTTCCATTCCAATGATTTCAGCATAGATGCTGCACCCACATGCTGCACAGAGGGTCTGTTCATTTTCATTTGGAACAAACCACCGATGTCGTGGATAATCCTGAATTTACATCTGTTATCATATTGTGGGGGTGCATTAAAGTGTTGGTCGTCTGTTTGCTTCCAGACCCCGACATCGCCATGGAGAGATGAGACGAGAGAAATGGGTGGGGAGGATGAGCAGGAGGAGGAGGGGAGCTGCGCCACAGTGGAGAGGAGAGAGCTGGAGTCTGAGAGCGCGCTGGGTGGGTTACTGTCCTGGTAAAGTCAAGCTGGCGCTGTTCTGTTGTACTATTTCCGGTTACCTTTTCAAAAACAAAGCTGCGTTAATAACGATGCCCAATACACTCATAAATTTAGAATGAAAAATCGTTACAAATGTGTCTGGAATCACTTTTCCGACAAATTTAGGTAAAGTAAGAGCTTGTAGAGAAAGAGACGTTCTTATTACATTATTTAGAATATCCATTGCGTAAAAAGTTAAATCATTCAGTGTCTGTAACAAGAAAATAACAAAGAAATGATGAAAGACCTGACAAAGTAAGAATCAAAAGTCTACATTTAAGCATGTAGATATAGATAATGGTTTGTTATTTAAATTATACGGTGGTTGTTCTTTTTTATCATTAAATCAGAGAACTAAATCTACAGGAAATCAAGAAGTGACACAGGCTGTTGTCTTATTTTGAAGGAGACTCACTCTCTATCCGGTTTCATTCTGTTTAATTTTCTCACTCTTGACAGATCTCACAGCTCCAGCGGCAGGGAAACACACCCGTCAGCAGCGCGCACTGGAGACAAAAAGCGCATCACGGACAAAGGAAATATGGGCGCGCTGGAGAGGATTCACCTTTGCCGGGTAACACAATGGATGAGCCGCTTCTGTTTCATTACCGGAAGACCAGTTAGCCCACCTTAATGAGGTGCTGGGCAAGATACTGCAAGCTAAAAAGGCGGAAGGCTGCGTTTAATCCGTCTGCGGATCCTATGAGCTTGCAATGGCTGTGGCGGGGATATGCAACCGTATAGGGAGAGATGTGCCTTTTTATTTTGTGATATTTTCCTTGTTTTGTGGCCTTTCGTTTGGACAGTTACGCTATTCTATCTCAGAAGAACTGGAAAATGGGGCACTCATCGGTGATCTGGCGCATGACTTGGGGCTGGATATTCGAAAGCTCGCCACTCGAAAAATAAAGGTAACCTCCAACAGCGGCAAACGCTACGTGATTGTCAACTCCAAAAATGGTAAGTTACTCGTCAATGAGAGGATTGACAGGGAGGCTTTGTGTGATCTCTCCAACCCCTGCCTCATTAATCTGGAGGTGCTGGTTGAAAACCCCACTGAGGTGCACCACGTCGAGGTGGAGATTGTGGACGCCAATGATAATGCGCCGCAGTTCCCCAGAGACGAGTACCAACTAGAAATCACAGAATCTGCTTTACCAGGGTCTCGTTACCCCATTGAGAACGCGGAGGACCCAGATATCGGGTCCAATTCTGTGCGCATGTATCAGCTGAGCACAAACGACCATTTCGCGCTGGTGTCCAACAAACCCTCCCTCAATACAAAGCACATCGAGCTGGTGCTAAAGAAGCCCATTGATCGAGAACAGACGCCTTACCACCAATTAATTCTGAGCGCTGTGGATGGTGGGACACCGGAGAAAACCGGCACAGCTATAATCAATGTCCGGGTCCTGGACACAAATGACAATATCCCCACATTTGACAGCTCAGTGTACAAGGTGAAACTGTTGGAAAATTCACCCAAAGACACTCTGGTCATTAAACTGAATGCGACTGATCTGGATGAGGGCACCAATGGGGAGATTTATTATTCTTTCAGCAGTTATACTCCAGAAAGAGTGAGGCAGATGTTCAGCATGGACACCAACACTGGAGAGATACGAGTGAGGAGCAATGTTGATTACGAAGAGACTAACTCCTATGAGATGTACATCCAGGCGATGGACAAGGGCCCTGGGGCGATGGCAGCACACTGCAAGGTGGTGGTGGAGGTGGTGGATGTGAATGACAACGTCCCTCAGATAGTGCTGTCATCTCTGTCAAGCCCTGTGAGGGAGGACGCCCGTGCAGACACAGTTGTGGCCCTCATTAGCGTGACTGATAGAGACTCTGGCGCTAACAAGCAGGTGAGCTTAGAGATCCCAGCAGGCCTTCCTTTCAAGATCAAGTCATTCAGAAATTACTACACTCTGGTTACCTCAGCCTTCCTGGACCGCGAGACCACCGATGCCTACAATGTCACTCTGAGTGCCACAGATGGAGGGAACCCTCCCCTTTCCTCCCAGAAGACCATACAGGTGGATGTGGCTGATGTGAACGATAACCCACCGAGGTTTGAGCAGACCTCCTACACTGTATATGCGACAGAGAACAACGCCCCTGGGGCATCTTTGTGTACTGTGAAAGCTCAAGATGCAGACATTAAAGAGAACGCACGCATCACCTACACAGTGCTCAATGACAACAACCATGGCATCCCTGTCACCTCGTATGTGTCTGTGAAGGCCGACACAGGCGAGGCTTACGCCCTGCGAGCCTTTGACTATGAATCACTGAGAGAGTTTCACTTCCAGGTCAAAGCTCAAGATGGGGGCATTCCCCCACTCAGCCGGGTCGCCACTGTCTACATCTACGTAATGGATCAGAATGACCATGCACCATTAATAGTCAACCCTCCCGGCAATGGGACACGCTCGTTGGAAACAATTCAAAAGAACACAGAGCCTGGTGCCTTGGTGACCAAAGTTGTCGCCTATGATGCAGATGCAGGTCCAAATGCCTGGCTGGTTTATGTGCTGGAGACAGCCACTGACCTGGACTTGTTCAAAGTGCATGAACACACCGGTGAGATCAGGACCACTAGAAGGATCTTGGAGGACAACTCCACCTCCTTCACTCTGACTGTTGTTGTGAAGGACCATGGGCAGCCTGGCCTCTCCTCCACTGCCACCATCAATGTAGCCGTCATGGAGGCTCCACCCAAAGTAGCACCTGACCCCAAGAGGGTCATCAAGCCCCACAGCACGCTGCTCTTCTCTAATGTGACCCTCTACCTGATTGTGGCTTTGAGCGCCACCACCTTTGTATTCCTGCTCACTGTGGTGGTGTTGGCCATCGTCCGTTGTCATGCCTACTGCTCCCAGCCTGGGTCTTGCTCCCCTTGCTGTGGGTCACAGAAGCCCCCTCCTGATGGCGGGAGCAGCAGCGTAAGTGCTGGTGGGCCAGGAGGAGCAGTCGGGGGACAACCTAATAATAATGTGGTGCTTCGGAGGGACCTTAAAGTTGAGCCACACTACATTGAAGTCCGTGGGAATGGTTCCCTCACAAAGACTTACTGCTACAAGACCTGTCTGACCGCCACCTCTGGCAGTGACACGTTCATGTTCTACAACACAGGACGACCCATCAGTGGCACCTGGGGCAGCGGTGCTGACCGCTTCTTCACCAGTGGAAGTGGATTTGTACGCAGGCTGAGTATGCCTGATGCCTCGATGCAACTCTGCCCAGAGGTGTGTCATTAATTTTTCATCTTTACCTTTCTACTCATTGTTAGTTGATCATGTTTCATCATGTTTATAGATTTTAACATTTTGGACTATTACAGACAAGTGAGGATGTTTTTAAGAGCACAAGAGACGTGGTTTATGTTTATTTCCACAGCTTGCATTGTTGCAGTGTCATGATTTTTGTCAGTGTTCTCTTGGTGCCGCAGGGGAAAGATTTTCCTTTACGCCAAGTTTGATCCCCTCCTGCTCTGAATTGAATCCTTGCAGGCTTCATCTCTCTTTGTTCAGTTCCCACTCGTACCGTGCAGTGGCTGAGCCCAGCCCAGCTCAGCACTCACTCTGCATTAGTGTCAGGTCTGATGCTTTTCAGGCTCCTGTGTTATTTCTGATGATTCAGAGATTTGTGTTTCACTTTGAGGGTTGTCATCACAGCTGCATTAAGAACAGGTCATACAGTCTTCACTACTGGCTCATTCTCTGTGCTAGCGGGTTTGACTCGTGTGTGTTGGGTGAGTGTGTCTGTGTGTGAGTAAAACTATTACAGTGGAGCACTTGGGGGTTAACTCACTTGATCAAAGGCCCTGCAGGAGTGGCTGATGTTGCCTGTGAAAGGGGGTCCTAAAGGCCATGGTCTGTTGGTCTGCATAAATGCATTACAAGCGTGAAATGCTGCAATGATACAATCTTTGCTGCTTTTAAAAATATGGCCACACAGACATCAAAGTATTTATACAATCAAACCCAATTCCTAAAGCAAGTTTAAACAGGCCCCAAATTACATGATGTGTTGTATAAAATCATATCTGAAATGCAGAGGTAACAACTCACTGATGTTGCTGTTCTGTCTTTTTTGCATTTTTCCATTTGGAAGTCCTGCATGCCTTTTTCTCTCACCATGCATGCAACACTTGTCTCACCCTTACACGTTGTAGCTGTCACGTATAAGGACTTGATGAGTTTGGACTTCACTCTTGTAGAGTATTTTGCTTTGAAGCAAAATGGAGGAACATGATTGGTGGTTCAGCTGCAGGAATAATACCGCTGTGCACGTCAGGTTGTTGAGAACAGGTCTCCCACAGTTTAGAGGTTAACACAGGATGCATCATCTCTATTATCAGCTGCCAGTCACCAGAATATTAGTTATAAGACAACCTCTTCCAGTACCAAGACAAGTGTATCCATATAGATTAAATTAACCTCCAGCCTCTGTCCCTCAGCCGGCAAATTAGATTTAGTCAAAGCGGCTGGGTCTACCAGCAGAAAATACTCCCCCCTGAATTGGATGCAGGAACATAATGTGCCATCTTTATGTGGAACACTTGCCACTACTGTGCAGGTTTGCAACAGCTTTTGTTATTCAGCGCTACCATGGTCCAAGGTTAAAACCCACATGATGCTGACACATTTTAGCATGAGCTGTCATAGAGATGTTCTACATCATTTAACACGGTGCATGTGCTCAGTAACTACTGAGGAGGAACAAGACTACAAAAGAGTCAGGGGGGATCATGGCAAAGAATCTGTAGCTCATGAGGAGTATAAATTTAGCTTTTTAAAACACAAATGTTTTAATCCAGCCACTGACACAGGTTAATAGGCAGCCTTTAATAGTTGATCAAAGTCTGTGTCTAAATATTTTCTGTTCTTCTAAATTTTGCATCTGTTGACACTAATGCTGAGGTATTATACAGAGTTTTTAGAAATATACCCATTCAATTATCAAATTAGGAACTTTGTGCCTAATTTGGTGCCTTGTCTTCACATAAAAATGCATAATGTAACAGACATGTTATATTAGCAACCATGTCTATAAGAAAGCCAATGCTATTAAAAATAGAGATAGACTAATGTGAATTTTTGGGGGCCGATACCGATACTGATTATTAGTAGGCAAGGAGGCCGATATTTGAAGCTGATATTCATTTGCCGTCAAAGTGAAAATATTGGCATAAAAAATTTTGAACAATACAAACTACAACACTTAAATGCCTTCAAGCATATGTTTATTAAACAGCTCCCAGGCTCATTAGCATATTTTTATAAAGGTAAATGAAAACTTAAAACAATAAGTAACTAAAGTTTTCTACAGTAAATAAAGTTTTCCAATTTTTTTGCAACTGCAATAAAATTGAGTTTGTGCTGCCTTTTACAAGCATTTAATGCAGTTGAATTAATTTTATATTTGGTTTTACATGACTGATTTTAAACGACCATCTAGGGCTTCCATAGGGTAGACAGGGAGAAATTCTGTGCAGAGAAGCACCAGAGCCAAAACAACACAGTTTTGAATGGGTTTCGGCCATTGGATTATAAAAAAAGGCTGATGCCGATATGCCCCAAAAAGCCAAATATTGGCCCCGATAATCGGTCTATCCCGAATTAAAAGCTAGTGTTTAGTTTTTAGTAAATTCAAATCAGACATTGTTTACATGCTGATAATGTCATGCGTGCTTTTCAAATATTCTATACTGATATTTAGTAGTTCATGAAACTCATAACCAATCAAATGTTGAACCAGTTTCGAAGCTTTTAACATCATATAATGGTGCTAGCAGTTACAGTTACATCACACAGTGGTCAAGTCAAGCCAATCAGGTATCAGTTGGAAAATTTAAAATGGGAGTATTCTGCATACCTGTATTTTAAACATGGTTATGAATAACAATGTTGAATTTAACAATAAACCAGTACAGATTAAAAACACTGTAGACACTGGTCATTTGATTTAATAGGTTCAGAGAAACTGTTGATCAGAATCAAGAACATTTGCTTACAATAAAAGAGATGTTTTGAGTAGCCTTTTTGATTTTTTTTAAAAATTCAAATGCTAAAGCTTACAGTCAGATTGTTTTCAGGCCAGGATTTAGCCTCCGTTGCAATTATTGCTCCTGCATATTGGTTTTGAAAGACAATAAAATACAAGAGGTCTGCCGGGAGTGTCGAGCACTCAGCCCAGGCAGGTTCATCAGGAGCAGACAAACATGTCCACACATCAGTTTATACAAACAGCTGAGCACTTAGAGAAAAGGCATCACATGCCCAGCTCTCACATTTATAGAGCCGTGGTGTGAGAGGGTCCAAAACTCATCAATATGGTGCTCGGTTAATGCCCTTTTTAAAGTCATTCTGTGTCTGTGACTGTGGGTGGATATCAATATGCATGTGTATGTGTGTGTGTGTGTGTGTGTGTGTGTGTGTGATGATTGCAGTGTTCCTATCACGTCCAGAGCTGGGATGTGTATCATGATTAATTGATGAGCCCATGGCCCAGCCTGGATCTGCACAGTGTGAGATCAAACTAAACTCTCTCTCTCTCTTCCCCTTCTCTTTCTCTCCCTCCTCTCTCTCTCTTTACCTCTTGCTCGCTCAGCCGAAAGCCCCTAATGCTGACTGGCGATATTCTGCATCTTTGAGGGCAGGGGTGCAGAGGTAAGCACTTTCCATCTTTAACTCTTTTGCAACTTTGATCATCTGCAAAAAGTAACACCCATTCCTCTTGCTTCCTTGTTTCCTGTCACGACCCTTTCCTTAAACCCCAGCTGCCATGTGTCGTGTGTCTACTGACATGTGCATTGACATCTGACATCCCACAGATACCTGCATCAGAAACTAAAAGCTTTAATACAACATACTGCAACATCAGAGTCTGCCATGATTAGAGATGAGCACTGGAGTCCTTTCAGCATCTGTCTGAACCCCCAACCCCTGTCCTCCTCCTTTGGGGAAAAGCCTTCTTTTTCTGCTCCCATCAGTTGGAGCACAGCTCTCCTCTGCAGTGTAACACTATATAGGTCATCTACATTCTGAGCGTCGCCTCCCCCAGTTACAGTCTTTAAGCAGGAAGCGTGAAGGACAAATGAGCTGACTATGACCTTTCTCAGATTATCAGATGCACGCATGCATCAGCGTCTGCACATACGACTACCCAGCATGCACATATGTGAGCCTTTCTGTGTGTGTTTGCACAGTTTGGTCCAGGTATGAGGGGAGGAGTCATGAACACAGACAGCAGAGGACATTTTGGTCCAGTCACTCTTGAAGCAGTTTCATGCACTCTGTTTTTTTGCAGATACGGCGTCATTAGGGCTCATTGCTTGACCAAATCCAATTAGAGATTGATATAAGTGTATGCTGTGTGTGAGTTAACACATTTTGGCAAGTATTGCACAACTGCAAGGCTTAATTATGTTGTGAGGAGAATTTGTTAATGGGTTTAAAATTGGCATCTCACTACAATAATGAGCAGGTTTCTACGATTTGGGTTAAAAGTGTATCTAGGGTATAAATTAAGATTTTGTGTAAGTGAGTAAAACATTTGAGTACTCCTATCTTTGTCAGATTAATGAAGCACTACACGTTCGCTGCTAATCAGGGCATACTGAAATTAGGAGGATGTGAAAACAAGTAAATAAGGTAGTTTTTTGTGCGTCTTCATCTGTCACTTTTAGTTTTCTAATGATCTATTTGCAAAAGTTGGATGGAAAGATAATGAAGTGTTTTGCTTATATGAAAGGAGGACAGCTGGAACATCAGGGAATAATGAGTTTTACCTCAACATGTTTGTCATTTGCACTGAATCTCCATAATGTCATGCTTACATTGCTTACCCTTCTGTTGTGCAGTCTTCTGCTCAGTCTCAGTTTGATTTGATTGGATATTAGTGTTAATTTCTATGGTGTGGAGGGTATCATAATGTGCATCATGTCATCAAGTCTCTGTAACATGACATGGATTAACATAAATCATCATCGCAATTTGCCGCTGCCATCTCTGGAATGGCAGAGCCTGTAACACTCAGAGACACACTTCATAGACTCATATTAACTCTTAGCCCCAGCACACGCACACAGAACTCAAGGACCAACAGTCCTGACCCACATTCCCGGTGTAGCCAGTCAGTGGAAGAAACTACTGATCCTAAGTCTCACTCTTTGAAGCAACACCTTTGCTTGTGCAAATGCTTTAAAACCCATGCAGCTCAAAATACACACAAAGCACTTTAGATCCACAAAAGTCTTTGTTCAAAAAAAGAAACGTGTTGCAGGTTTAGGGTAGATTCTGGGTGTGCTGCATTGCAGAGGCTCCAGTCAGGGAGGGTCTCCTATAGAGTGAGGGCTATACATTATGAATGTATGGGAGGTAATATCCAAGCCTGGGGCGGAAACTGCCTGTGTTCACTTCGTAAAGTTATTTCTGTAAAATGATATTTTCTAAATTCAAGGAGATGACTTCAAAGACATGAAAACTCTGCACAGTCAAATTTTCAAGTCACTTTTATATTATTATCATTATTTTTATTTATTTTATTTATTTACTTATTTATTAATTATTTATTTATGTGGTGGAGGGTGTTGGACCTTTCTGTTCAGTCCCTTACATTTTCTTAATTATTGCTATTAGTAAAAATTGAATTATACATAATTTCCTTTAATCTGCTTGTTGTCAGTGTTTAAAAACAGATTTATTATCCAAAAATCAAGCTATTTAAGTTAAAATCAAAAACAATAATACTAAAAAAGAACAAGTAGTGTGATTATTTTCAGAGTGTTTTTTTTATTATTATTTTATTTTATTTTTTTAAGGAAGTCTGTGAATTCCATTCCTGATCCTGGTTGACCAGTGCTCTGTATTAATGAAGGCAGGGGAGTATGAGGACCCAACAACTGTAAATTTAGGACACAGAATTCCTCAAAACTGAAGATGAGGCATTAGGTCAGCACTTTACAGCAGTGCTTAACACCGTAGCTCGTAAAGCTTGAATAATCTTCATTTGAAGAAACATGCTGCAAGGGCAGAAATGATGCAACTTCGAAACTCCAAAGCAAATGCAACAGCAAACATGCACCCCAAATGGAAAAAGTGCTCCAAAAAGCTGAACCAACTGCATTTATTGTAATCCAAAACACACCGAACCAGGAAAAAAAAAAAGTGATCCAAATCCAAACGCTGTAACAGAAGTGCTCGAGGCCTGTAGGGAGCGCTAAGAGGAACAGCTTTATTATTGATAAAGAGAGAAGTAGTCATTGAATCAGTGAGAAATTACACCACAACAATAAATGTTAGAATTAACAACCATTTCCTCCTCATGTCTACTGTTTCTAAACACTTTTTACAAAAAGTGGATTAAAGTGGCGTTATTCAGCTAAAGACCAGCTACCATGTGCCAGGCTCTGACTACATTGTTGGTGTTTACTTCTCTTACAACCACAGGAGCTGCAGAACAATAAACTGAAGTTATGGGGCCTTGGGCGTAATGCATTGCTCGAGAAAAGTTTAACAACAGAGAGCAGTATAAGAGATTTACATCTAGTCCATTCTGGACTCTGTCACAGGAGATGAAAAATGCATTGTGGGGATAGAGGAGTCGTCAAAAGGATGTCAGGCACAAGATTCCTGAGCAAGAGCTCCAGTGGTAGAAGCATTAGATGCTTTGAACTTGCAGGTTTCCTCCTGCTCTGTTAATTGTGGCATCTCCATGCAACAGACTTGAGTTTGGCTGCACATGTAGCAGTACAGCTGCCCAGTGACAGCCTCAGAGAATAAAGTAGAAAGTAGAGTAGAAAGGAAGTAGAAAGTTGATGAACTCTATTAGCTAAAGAGTTAATGAGCTCCAGGCATCCCAGTGCAGCTTCACAGAACCTCCACCCAGATCTCCCAAAATGAGGAAAAACTGATGCAGACATCCCTCCCTCTCCTCATCCATCTTTCTGGTATCAGGTATCAGAGTCAAGGTCAGACTCTCTTAGCTAGAGTAATCTTAATGGTTCTCCCTGATATGAAACTACTGTAGGCTCCTTTCTGACCTACACAATAAGTTTAGTGTCTGCTTTTCTATCTTATCCCATCATTTGGTTTGGGTTTGCAGAAGTTATCTTTTACAGTTGTTTTCTTGTTCTGTGGGTGATTGTTTTCTTTGCTCATGATTAATGCAGTTGTTCTAGCTTATTCTTTTCTCATAGTCATGTTGTTTGTCTGTGTGCCTTTTTTTTTTTTTGTATTTTCACATTTCTCCTCCTGAAGATTATTCAGACTACTGCAAACCACTGTCTGCCCTTACCGCCAGTTGTTTAAAGCTCCCATATTATGCAAAAATCACTTTATTAAGTCTTTTAGTGAAATTTGTGGGTCTTTGGCTTTCCTCCCAGCCCACAAAATGTGATATTTAATGACAAAACCTGTACTTAGTAGTGCTTATGAATGTAAAATCCTGATCTAAAACGAGCTGTTTGGATTTTGGGGATTTGCCGACGACAGCGATTCCCTTTTTTTGACCAATCAGGAGCAAGTCTGACCTGATTGGTCCACCGGAGCAGATACCCCCAAATCTCCTCCCCACCCACTCCCCTCCCCACTACTGGATAGAAATCTCTCCAGCAGCGGGGAGGAGAATGCCAAAGTTGAAGAGCCATCACCGCTCTGTTTTTGGCTGTAAACAGCCACATAGTTCCATGCACAAGCTTCCCATCTCGGAAGAAGACAAGACTCAGTGGCTAGAGTTTATTTATCAAGGAAATTTGCCAGCTCCTAGTGACTCATTTACTTATGAAGGTCACGCCCACTAAATCAGACCGTTCTGAACAGAGGGGCTATGAGAGCCTGGAAACAATACTGCTGTGCTTGATTTATTGGCTTTTTGGACCAAAACATGTTACTACCATTTCATGAAGACATCAATGATCCATATTAAACTGCAGAAAAGGAGCAGAATATGGGACCTTTAAGGACTGTGAAACAGAAAGTGTCACTGATTCTGACAATGAATGGGTAGAAAATCAGGTGTGACACTGGTTTATGAGGTCCTGTTCACCTTACATAACCAATAATGGAAAAATTCACCTTTTTTTCTGCTAATTACAGCTAAACCAGCACTTTATAAGAAGACTACAGTTTGCTGTTAATTGGCATACAGCTCAAACAGAAGAAATACAATCATTCAAATAATTCAATCAACCAGTAAATTCACTCACAAGAGTAGGATACTATGGTTTGTTAAAGGGAAGGAATCCTTCCAAAATAGCTGAAACTTTGGTCATAGTCTTGCTACCGATTTTGTTATTCCCACTCTTTCAGCTAAGCTGGCATTATTTGCTGGTGGCAGTAACTTTCTATTCAACAGAGGGAAAACGTGAGCTGAGCAGCTGTTACAGCAGATTTAAACCCTAAGAGGGTGAGCAGAACACATACTCACTATACAACATCCTTAACATATCTAACAAGGCTCTATGTGAAACATGAAGTTACTGACACCAGCCAGTTTTGTTAGCATAGCTAAAAGACTGCAAAAAATGGGTGAATTCAACTGACCTAGCTTCGTCCAGTGTTAATAAAAAATGCATTCCAGCACATCTAAAGTTCACTAAAAACATGTTCCAAGTCATTTGTTTTAAAACAGAGCTGGATACAAGACATAATGTGGTTTCAATGGGGGGTTGTGTGTGGGTTCGCAAAACTTTGCTACCATCAGAGAGTCTTTGGTTTGCTTGTAGCCTGAATTTTTTATACTTTCCAGTTGGAGTGTTTTGAGTCCTACATTTTACACACATTACTAAATCATTACTCTGCAACAAGATCAGCTGAAAATACTTAGAAAATTAATGACTTTAAATGGGTTATGCATGCCAGCTGAATGTAAATGAATATCATCGGAGGACAGGGACAGATAGAAAAATAAACACGCCTGTTCTGTTTTTGTTGCTAGTTATGAGATGCAGTTTATATGAGTCAGTCCATGAGAATATGAGAAGAGTCAAAATATAAATTCTTGTTGAGGCCTCAGCACAATCTGTTTTTATTCATCAGAAATGACTTTTTTATCATGATGTTGTTTTTCCCTGCTGATTCTGAAGCACATCCAGCAACAACAATGCAGAGAAAATGTGGGTTTAACGTTCTCACAGGCCTTCAAGTGATTTGCTTGTACAAGGCTTTCACTGTGAAGCTGCTGCAGTCAGCATTAAGAGGCCAAAACTTTGTACAACAGGGGAAAAAAAACTGAGGTTTAAATTCACAGGGATCAAAATGCTCAGAGGCTTATCATATTTTACACAGGAAGAAACCTACAGAAAATATTAGACACCTTCAAAATGGCCACCCTTAATATATCAGATGATACTTGGAAACGCGTTGTAAAATCAGCAAATAGTTTTAGCAAGGGACACCAGACGGGAGGCTTCGACTTCCAGGTGATGAACTTCACATTTGGTTTTTCTTACAAGTGGGTGTAAAATATTGCTGCCAAATGAACAGTCATGGGCGTAAAAACTAAATATCCATGTTTTGAAATCTCTTTTCTGCTAATAAGACTCGCCAAGGCAGATGGATATTCAGAAATCTTCTAGTTTGTCATGAGTCTTTGAATGCAACACATTCGGGTGTGTCAAAAGTGTATTTATTGAGTTTTGACTGAGCTTTGGCTTCCTGTTTTTAAGGAAAACAAGCATTATGTAATTATTTTAAAGAATGATGATACAACATTAGGGTGATTGTTTAGAGTTGAAATCATAATTAGGGGTTAATAATGGCAGTTAGACTACAGGAAAAGACCTCTTTGCCCTGCAAGAAAACATTTTCTCCTGTCCAGGCCTCAAACAAAAAATCTGCTTTTAGTGTTGACACTGAGACTATTTTCTTTGTTTGCTTTGATTTCAGGTTTTGAAACTAAAATGTCTGTTACAAAAAGAAATCAATAAAGGAACTAATGAACACCTGGGGGTGGTGTTTTTTAATTAAGAGGCAGTGTTTGATTCAGGGCTGGATAAATATTTGATGTGAAGTGTGTCACTGACTGTGCTTAATGTGTTCAACCTTTCAGCTCAGTCCACATGGAGGAGGCCTCCGTGATGCAGGGCGCTCAGGGCATGCTGGTCCAGAACTGGCCCACGGTGTCCAGCGCTGCTGGTGAGTAACAGTCTAGTAGGCAATTCATGAAAAAACACTGATTCTGACAGCTTCTTTGAGGAGGAGATTACAGAAAACTGATTGTGGAAAGAACAATTCTCCTACCTGTTTTATTTTAAATACATATATATCTGCATTTGAACAAGAAGAACCGAGAAACATTTAAGGGATATAACTTGTGACAATAAGCAAAAGGAGGGTTTTTAGGTCAGCTGCAAAGAAAAATGGAGGCTAATATACACTAACATGAAACACCTTTTTCATTGATTAATCACAATATGGTTTTCAAATATCAGATGATTAAAGGCAAAGTTCCTGTCCACTAAAACTTGTGTTTGAACATCAGATTAGTGGTTAGTTACAAATTATGTAATATAAAATTATAACAAGTTTAGAAGCTAAGATATTAGTGTTCATGGTTTTCATCTGCACTTGTGACCTCTACTTCCTCAGAAGCCTGTCACCCCCAGGAAACGACATAGGTGCTGATTAATAGCTAAAAGAAACTAGAAAATGAAAATAATTCCTCAAAAGAACAACTACCAACCATTGCAAAGTGGAAGACTATGATCATCCAACTAGATAAGCTAAATTTTTAAAATGTTATAAGATCTGTAATAGGACGGTGGAATATATACTCTGTTTTGAATAATCCCAAGTTCCAGAGAAAAAGACATAAAAAATGATATAAATATGTAACATAATAACCTTTAGAATTAATTTAACTGACTGGTCTCTTAATGATAGTCATGAAGGAAATGTTGTGACGGTGGGAAAGCACTTCATCAATTTACTGTTAGAGATTAGATTAGAGACATTAGATTTTCTTTAATTTTAATGTCTATGTTAAATATAAAGTTGGGGCTTACTATTTGTCTAAGCTAAGCTTGAAAACCCAAAGAGCATGGGTGGTCAGCAGCGTTTTATCCAAGATTGGGTTAAAAAAAAATCCACCTCTCAGCATCTCTTGGCTCTCACATATCAATCATTTTGTGTGTGTTACAAAAACAGAAGTTTATTCTTAAAACAGTTTGACTCATGTGTGATTCAACTTGAGAAAAACTTATACCTTAGTATGCCGTTTAGATTTCTTTATCTACCTACCACTAACTAGGGTTGTAGGTCCAAGTTAATGGCTACTGCCAAAGCTCTACTACCCTTATGTAAACAAGCAGGCATAGTATGTTTCTGAATGGCAGTGTTTTGATCCATAGGATGTAAATAAGTTGTTAATTGGGCATGTCTGGTCAAACAAGTGCCTCTAAGTGGTGTAATGGTGACCAGCACAGGTGTGTGGACCCTGACCTGCAAGGGGGACAGAGGGCTGGGGGTGCTAGCTGTACTAAAGTTATCCACACTTGGTAAATGAGTCTGTTAAACTGTTTCCCCTCCTTTGAAAACAAGGAAAACCACACTTTAATAGTATTTAATACCAATTCATGTGTGCTAAACTCTGGCTTTAAAAATGTGGCTGCATTTTGACAGATCTGTCCCTTCAATATCTACATGATCTTGAATTCCAGGGTAATGTTCATACAGAGCTTAGCTGAGGTGCCAAAAGCCCGGGGCTCGTGTGCAGAGCCTCAGATAAACAACTGTATCCTCCCATAAAAGCAGCTGGCAGCAGTTAGAGCCGCAGACTTTAAGAGGCAACTGCTTTTTAATGAGACATGAGATGTCCTGAGTGGGCGTACACACTGAAAATATGCCGCCACACATAGGAAATGTACAAACAACTGGCCTTTGAGATGACCTGAGCAAACACTGGCTCTGGACTAATGACTAGCAGCTTCTGTCAGTTTTACTGAAGATTTTGGTAACTAAGATTTCCAAACAGCATTTGGAACATTGTGAGCTGGTCCCTGGTTCCCTCAGCCAGTCTGTTGATCATTGATTTTCTGTCAGTCTGCAGGAATTAAAACATAGGTAGAGACTTGAGGGTGAGGGGTGTAGCATCACAGTCTCTCACCCTGTGAGTCAGTGACAGGATATGTCTCCCTGCCAGTCAGCTTTTCTCTCTGCGGAATTAGAAAGCTGGGGAACTGTTCAAGGTACAAGCTGTACTGCTCCCCCTTGTATCTGTGTGCCAGTTTGCTGCAGAAAAATGTGTGTTTTTAAGAGCAGATGGCAAGCTGCAAAGACTCAAATATTGTCTTTTAAACAGGCTGCACAGCATACTGCAGACCTATTAGGGGTGCATTGTTGCATTAGGATTGTTAGAACGGCTCAGTGCAGAGGCACAGACATGCACTGGTTTGCAGGTTGATCCTCTTTAGTATGCATGAAGAGGTGGAGTCTTTCCAGTGACACATTTTCCTGTCTGCAGCGAATTGTTATCATGATGAAGTCGTCTGATACGCTGGGATGCATCTAAATGCGGCACCCTAAAAAAAAACTGTGTTTATGTAAGTGACCTATGTTGCAGATGAGGAGACATTTGTCTGATGCCAGAGGGGTAAGAGAGGCTGTTATCTGCAAGACGAGAGAGAGGAAGGTTAAAAGGAAAAAGGAAGAGAAGGTTCTGGTAACATTTGAAGCAGTTTTGGGGAGGAAGAGCCAAGGAGACGTACAGGAGGATGGAGGGATGGAGAAAAGGAGCGAGGTGTGGGGGGAGGATGGAGGAAGAGAAAGGTTAAGAGGATTGGCAGGTTCCTGCAGTAGTGTTGTTGCTAGGGAACGCCATGTGACCTGTTGCCTGGCAACACTGTCTAACTGAGAGATTGCTGCAGCAGCCGCACCCTCCATCGGCGGGGAGTGGGTGAAGGCAGTTTCCATGGTAACCAGTCATATCTCTGATTTGGAGATTTAAAGATGGGAAAAAGAGAAGGAAACGAGTAGGGGGACTCGACGAGGGCAAGCATGAAGAGAGGAGAATAAGTGTTTCAGAGGGAGGGATGTTACAAAATAAGGATTCAGGTTGGTTTAAAAGCTGAGTGTGTGATGCATCGCGTATATTCATGAAAGAAATACACTACTCTCAGATTTGTGCATGTGCTACAAACCTCCGCAGGGAGTCATTCTGAATTGGAAGTATGTCCTGGACTCCACAGGAAATAACACAGCCTGTTCTCAAATGTAGGACAGCAGGTTACACAAAACGCGGCTTCAAACACCTCCATCTCCACAGCGTGTGTCAGGGCAGCCTCCTCACAAGCAGCCGCACTGACCTGCTTACCAGATGTTACACCATAATCCATCTCAAACGCCTGTTTCCTCTGAAATATGGGCTAATATGAAGCAACAGCGGAGTTCATATTAATCCTCCATGTTAGAGAAACGGCAGTAAAGCTCCTCGTAGTAGCAGCAGATTCGTCCAAGTTGTGACATGACGTGCAAGTTATGAATACATTTTCACTCCAAACACACACCCACAGGACGATCTCAGATTAATACCTGGGTCAGGATTCTAATTAAACAATGTCAGAGGTTTGGATTTGTCACAGACAGTGTAGAGAGCTTTGGGATGTCCCAGGACTCAGAGACAATATGCACTTGATTAGATGCTTCACAGTCACTTGACATTTTAATGCAGCTGGTCACAGGCTTATGAACTGCTTAAGGCACATAAGGTGCATATCAGCCAAAAACTGTACCAATGTGAGTGTTATTATTGTTTCAGTTTGAAGCTCTTCTACAAGTTCTGTCATTTTGAACACAGTACACGTAATGTTTTGTTCATTTCACTGTAACACGTATCAAATATTACATAGCTGCTGTTGTCCAGGACACGGATCCAAGACTCACTGGTTACATCTAACGGATTAAGTGTGTGCCTAATGTACAAAGTGGATATCCCTCATTGCATCATTAATATTATTTGTATTTAGTAAAATATTGTATCTTTTGCTTAATTATACTCCAAACTGTGCTTTACTCATTGAAATCTACTGAGTAAAATAATGGTATCCAGGTTCCTCTCCAAAATGTTGCACTACTGTTTTTTTCACAGTGTCAATGGTAGTGTCCTAATATTTGCAGAAATCATTCAAAATACATATTTTTGTCCCCCAAAAAGGAAATGTGGGTATTTATTAACTCAACAAAATGTTGATACATCAGAGAAGCTAATCTTTTTCTGTAGGATACTGACTGAAATGAAAAGTCAACATAGCTCCTCGACTCAAATGGTTTATTCAGAAAGCTTGTCTAGGAAAAATGATTTGATATATACTGGATCTATGTTTTCCTTCCTAAGTAAATCAGTAAGTAATTAAAGCACATCTCAAGAGCAGAGGTCACAAAGTACTGCACAATAAAAGATTATGAGGCAAAACATAGATTGCATTAAATGCAGACACGGACAGATGGGTCGTCAGCTCCTTTTAAAAAAGTGTTAGCAGTGTCCACCACTCTTAATTCCAATAACAGAATATTCAAAGATTTCAGAGCAACAACTTTGAACTACTCCTGTCTACCTGGGGTCCTTTTTTCAGGTCTACACCTTCTTGTCCACTGCGCTCTGCTTGTGAAAGACGCCTGGTGCTCCCAGTCCAGCGCGGCTCCAAATCTCTAGCCAGACTCTTCTCCTCTGTTGTGCCCAAATGGTGGCATGAATTACCAAACTCTATACAACCCACAGAGTCCCTTTTTACTCTTTTTAAAGTTATTTTTGGAGCTTTTATGCCTTTAACCAGATAGTAGAGAGGACAGTGGACAGTGCTGGAAATAGGGCACGAGGGCAAATCCCATGAAGCCTGACCTAAACCACTAGGCCATCTGTGCTCTAGCCCTTTCTACTTTTAAGAGATGTCTGAAAACTCATCTGTTCATGGAACACCTAAGCACTCAAGCTGACCCTTCTCATCTTTGTCCATAGGGGTAGAATGAGTCAGAAGGTCAAAGACTCAGCTCTTGGTGAATTTTCAGCACTAATTACTGAATGTTGTTGAAGGTTGAAGTATATTGTTGCAGCAATTGATTGTGATTAGTTGGCTGGATTATTCTACGTTATTCAAAAATAATCCTGCACTTAATGGCAGCACCTGCAGCCAAATAGCTTATATCACTTTGTAACTTGATTTTTCCTTCTGTCTAAATTCTTGCTTGTGTTGTACATTGCTTAGGACAAAAGCATCTGCTATATGAACCTGTAAAACTGTACAACTTCAAAAGCACAGACTCCTTTAGTTTTGATCCTGCTTCAAGTTACAACCAGCAAACCCAGTCCAAGAACCTCAGAGTCCTAATGCTACAGCTTGATAAAATATGCTAAGGGTGTAACAGAGTCTGCTGACTTGGATCTCTGCATTGCATGTCATAAACAAACAGAATACATAGGCCACTCAGTAATATCATGTACACCAAGTGTCTCTTTCATAGATCCCAGTCTCTTAGACTGATTCTCTGGCTTAAATGTAAAAAAAGAACTCAGAGTGCAGACCTCCGCCAAGCATATTGTATATTATCACACAACACTTTAGTCCTACTTTAATGTTATACTCCTTTTCAACCTACTGTCTGCTACAATTTGGTGTCAGTTGCAGATTTGTACGATAATTTGTTACCTTACAGTGTTGAAAATTATGATGGCCCAGTACATATTTATTCCAGATCTCAATATCCAGAATATTTGCAGGATCTGGATCGTTCTTTTACATCTGGCAGAAATTATGGTGACCTTGTCTCTTTGTTTTGCAAAGCAATCTGACCATTTATGGTGGAGTTATATACACATATGGTGAAAACAGCCCCATCTCAAAATGATAAAGAACCCTTAAAAAAATCCTGGATCCAGACGGTGAACCAGATCACCTCAAAAATTTAATCACTTCTTCCTAATCCCATTTTGACCATTTCCTGAAAATTTCATTTCAGATCTTACTTTTTGAGTAATGTTGTTCACAGACAAACTCCCAAAAACATGACATGGTTGGCGAAGGTAATAAAAAACATCCTAAATTACATTACTGTCCAGATATGGCACTCCGTAACTCATCTGCCTGATGTCAGATTTAACCAGCACCATCAGGTAACACGAAATGGTTTGTCCCCTATATAAAATGGAGGCACATTTGTGTTCGGCTGTGCATTTTACAGTTTCTTTCCCCTCAAAGCTCTCTGCTTGCTTCACGGTAGTCCTGCACATCTCCTTTGAATCACCGGCTGTCCTTTCAGCTTATTTTAAGCATGTTTGTCCTCCTCCACAGGGGGAGCAATCTTGCCTGCCTTAGCACTGATAGCCACTGAATGGGACTTATTTCAAACACCAGATCCTGTTCCTGGATTTAATACCAGGATTAAAAAAAAACAGACAGACCATACCATCAAATGTCATAATCCCTGGAAACAGACTTACAGCATTACAGCATTAAAGCAATTACTCTGCTTACTAAGGTCGAGATAAGAAGATGATATCTGACACTGACTGATCACTAAACAAGGTAATTTGCAAAGGTTAATTAGCTTCTTTTTTATGGTATGTAAAAATACTACACAGAAAAGAAGCTGAATTTCCTCTATAGTCATGGTCTGCAATGGTCTCTATGATATCCTGGTCCTTCCCTTACTAATTATTTCATGTAACTTAAAAATGAACACTTCTATTTTTAAGTAGAAGACAAATTATTTATGTGGGACTGTGTCCAGACGTTCCTATCGTGTGGTTTGTCTGCTTCTTTAGAGCCGAAATATCAGACCAACCCTGCTATTTTCAGAACCACCAGCTTCACACAATTTGTTTGCATGAGTTAACATACAGTGTGATCAATATTCAGAGAGTCAAGGCTCAATAATATATTGCAGCGCTCCATGAAGGCGTGCTCTGTGCAGGAATGTGCTCTCTTTGACAGAGAGGAAGTGTCCATTATATCTGCTTTCATTATATTCTTTACGAGTAAATTAGTCTCATACTCCATGAGCTCGTTTCTGAGACTCAAAGGGACCCAGTGCGTATGAGGAGTGTGTATTTTCAAAATAGTGCTCTTCCCATCGGGACAGTGTTTGAAACCATTTCAGAGCTTCAGCAATGTCATAAATAGCCTACAAAGAAAAATCAAACAGAATCTTTTTGCATGGGCCTGTGTTTGATCTAAATAAAATCCAGACTGAAAGTAGGTCAGTGCAGAGGGAACTGGTGTGGGCCTGAGAGCACTGTGTCTGCAAAACCCGCCCACCCCCATCTTTCTTACCGCCTCCCTCTCCCTTCTCGTCTCATCTGACATCCTCGCTCTTTTCATTCTGGCATCTTTAACCTTTTGACCTCGCTTTGTCTTGATTTCACTTCACCAGATGATTTTTTATTTATCAGTTTCTTATTCTGTCTCGCTGTTTTGGGTCTTTTTCTGTGTCACATCCCTGCTTGAGCACCAAGGTTGATTTCCCTGTCTGTGGCACTCCTATGAGAGCCGGATTAAGCCGCTGCCATCATCCAAATACAGATACGAATAGAAAATCCCACTGCTGAGTTAAACATCCCCATGGTTTGAAGGTTAGTCCCTTCCAGTGTTCCCTCCTGTGGTCTCAGCTGAATCTGGTCTCGCTGTCCTGAAAATATCCACTCCCTGTGGCTATCACTGCATTGTCAGGCTAGCGCACTGCTCGCTTTTGCTTGATTTCTGTTGGTCCTCTCATGTCAGATTTTATGAGCATCTCACAGACAGCTTGGAAAAGTCTAAAGGACAGAACGACAAGCTGGACAGTTATTTTTAAGATATTTCACTTTCCAAACGATAAGGAGGAATTCTACCTCTGAGGAATGCCAGGGATGAATAGATGAGTTTTATTTTTATGCCAGTAAACGTTCAGCCTACTCACCAAAGGGGACTGTTAAACTTTAAAAAAAAATCCCCTCTGACATTAATATGATTATGAATTTTTTAAGAGAACATTTGGGCTTTCCATGCCCTTAATGTGCGGGTAGGACAGCAGATAGAGTTGAAAACAGGGATAAGAGAGTGGGGGATGACAGGCGGCAGAGGGCTGAGGGTCAGAGTTCAACTTCGGAGCTTTGAGGCGCTGTAGCCTCTGCACATGAGTGTGCTATTTAATCACTGAGCTCAACTGGCAAGCCAGCAATGTTAAAATCTTAAATGTGTTCCTAGACATCTCTGTTTACACAGTGGAACATTTTGTCCTTTCAGAGGATGCGAAAAACAACGCAAATGTTGCAGTATTACCCCTCTTTAGCGTTCAAGTCAAACCAATCTAAGTCTGGAGAGGACTTCGCTGGAACACACTTGCAACATGCTCAGTTACCAAATACAAATAAAAACATTTGTGACACATGATGATAATGAATGGTGCTCTAAGAGAGATGACCTCTGGCCGAGAAAACAAGTCAGTGGAACAGTGGACAGACCACAGAGAGGGAAGTATCTCAAATTTAGAGAGAGTGAAGCGTCTGCAGCATATCAGCACATTTTTATAGGAAGTCTACTAAACACTGGAGTTTAATTATTTCACTTAAAGGAAACAGAATCTGACTTCAATGGCTAACATAATTTTGCTCTTAAGATCAAATTTGTACATAAGTGTGAAACTGACCTTTTGACATTTTACGTTTTTCTCAGTTTCTTCACAATTTTTTTTTATGATCGTCTGACCCCCACGCCAAAAGTCATCCCACCACTGACTGTATATTAAGTAGGGATGGGTACCGAATCAGGTACTTCTATAGGTACCGACCAGATTCTGTCAAAAGTACTGGGTACCAATCATGTAAAACCAAAAGGTACCATGTTTAGGTACCTAACTGCATTCTTGTGACTGTGAGTAAGTGGAAGAGTAGGTGATTTTTCAAACTGGACATAAACACAGCATTACAAGCTTACATACTGAAGAATAAACATGTTAAATTGAAAAGAATTAACATTTTATTATTGAACAAATTGATATTTTTCACCACATAAACACACAAAAGTACCGGAAATTGAGTACCGATACCAATTCCCAGTACCTGGCAATCGGTACCGTATTGTTTCAATTGTGAAAGGTACCCATCCCTAATATTAAAACATATGATTAATCTTCAAACTCCCTGGTTTTACAAGTGAAGCCAAAATCCCAAAACAATTTAAGCAAACCTGAACGATAAGGTCAGTACAGTCTAGTATTTGATTCCAAAACAGACACTCTCAGTTTTAGCAAATTGAAATAAGACTGCAGTGTTAGTGTTCATAGTGTTATATCAGCTTTTTCTTCTCTACTCTGCAGTGTAGGAACCACATTTCCCAACAGATATGTATGAATAAAGTCTTAAAATAGATAAAAACAGGATGTCTCTGGAAAGTAAATTAACAAATTAAACCAGCAAGTAGACTACAACTGGCACTAGAGCTAACATTAAAGAGGTGTTTTCATGTTTTCCCTTATTTTAAGCATGGATACAAAGTCTGCACTAAATGTGTGCAAATTTTATTAAACAGATTCATGGATTTCTGCAACATGTGAATATGCCTGTAAACTGCTCAAAACAGTCCATTCTGAAAATGAGCAAAGATCAGCATGGGATCTTCAAGACTTGCTGATATGATGGAGTTATCACATAAGGATCTCTAAACTGGTCCATGACACATTAAAGGAATGGGCCTCAAACACCAAGGTCTGCCCACAGCTCTGGCCTGACTGGTCTCTAGGGTTTGTGGAGGGTTTGAGAGCCTTAAAGAGACAGCAGCTGAAACCATGTGTTGCAAAGAGAGACTGAAATAAGAGTTCTCGAAAACACCAGTGTGAGGCATTAGAGATTTTTGAAAATGTAAATTATGTAAAGCAACTAAGGAGGTATCCTAGGGAGGGTATAGATTCTAAGCATAAGCACAATACTTCCTATTTATAATGAACACCACGTTACAGAAAAATGTATCATCTGAATATGTCCCATCGGTCAGCATTAAGGAGATGGGGTTCATTGTCTGTACTGCAGCTGATGAATAGGTGGACGGGCACTATCATCGTTTTATCTCTTTTCCTTTGTCCTCAAGTCAGACATATAATTTCTGTATTTTTAGTGTGAATTGATTGAAATTAATGAGTTTGTGGTAACTTAGTTTTCTTTTCCTTTGCACAATGTCACACCATGTGTTTTACCTTGATTTCTGGGTTTGTATAAGTAAAGCTAACTAGCTGCTGGCCGTAGCTCAGATTTTACAGCATGAAATAGGTTTTGATTACTGAAGCTTGTTAACCTACCTCCAAAAATATGGAATCAGCCTTTTGGTGGCCAGGGTTCTCACGTTTTCTTTTTCTTTCTCTTTCTTCTTCACACCTTCAGATGGAGAGGGCGGTGGAGAGCTGTCACCCCCTGTGGGCGCCGGAGTTAACTGCAACAGCTGGCAATTCAGATATGGCGCCCAACAGGGCTATGGCCCTCCTCAGCCCCTGAAGCCTGGAGAGATTCCCCCTGAAGCCTTCATCATCCCTGGATCCCCAGCCATCATCTCTATCCGCCACGACGCAGGCCCTGTGGACGACAAAGGAGACTTCATAAGCTTCGGCAAAAAGGACGAGGCTAAAAAGAAGAAAAAGAAGAAGAAGGACAAGAAGGACAAGAAGGAGAAAGGAAAAGATGATGGGGGGGATGAGTAGAGGAGAAGGGGTGACAGAGCAGAGCTACCAACAGAACATCAAAACTAGAAACAGAGCCAGAACAAAAAGCCAAATGCATATTGTTGAACTGAGGGAGCCTGCTTGCATTATATTTGCATAGACATTGTACAGTGGCCAAACCCTCATTAGACCAGGCTGGGCTCCCTACTCATGCAAACTTGCTATAACAATAGATTCTTTCTCTTTCTTGGCTCATTCGGCCCATAACTTTGGCCAATAAAAGTCAACAGTTTATGGAAAACAAATGCTCCTAGCAAACCGACTTCATCTAAAGGCTGGACCAAATTAAACACATACAATTTTACCGGATTAGATTCTGTGATTTGCTGCCCCTACTTTGTATAATAAAATATAAACACCTGAAAAGGTGTGCTATTTGTATCTGACCATTGTCAGCTGAGGCTGCCCGAGTTGGCATCTCTGTCTTTATGCAGCCCCCTCCCCTTTTTAACATGCCTACTTACAGGTGAAGTCAAAGCCAAACGCAATGAAATGAAACAGGCTTTTTTTTCCAGTTTCTGAGGCCTTGTAGAAAATCAGATGATGTGGTCTTTTGTATAAAAAAATGAAATAAACATGAAAAAGTAACAACATACAGTATATGAACCATGAGATTAATACCTTTAGATGATTAAGGTAGCTGGACCACCCTCTAGTAAAGAGCTCTGTTTCAGTGTAATATGGCACATTGTAGAGACGGGGGACCTGAACTGGGTTGCACCAGCTATGCGCAAGTTTGTTCCCATATTAAGGTTTAAAGTAAAGGCTTCATAACTGTTGGTTGATTTGGGGTTACTTAATTTGATTGTACTTTGTGGGGGACTGTTTGGCTGAAACTAGTTATAATGTTAAAAAAATCAAGAGTAAGCAGTCAGTTATGGCATTTTCCTGATGGCTGTTGACAGCAAGGATTTGTAGGTAAATAGATTGGCGTATAACATGATTGGTTTATAAAATCCATGTTTGACTCTTTAGGGACTGTAATCGTTTTTTGGTTGTTTCAGCCCTTTCTCTACCAGTTAGCTTAACTTAAAACCCCCTCCTATCAGCTAGATCAACTGGTAGAAAACGTGCTGGGACATCTTAAAATCAGCTCTTTGGTCCTTAAAGTGTCAAAATGACATGAAACCACTAAAGAAAAAAATACACTGTGTGCAAAAACAATAAGAAGAAATAATCCTGCTTTAACTGTTAGTGAGTGCAATTGTGCGACTATATCATTTGCACCTGTTTTATTGCTTGCTAAACTATTTAGTTGTTACTTATGGTTAAGTTTTGTGGTGCTACCGCTTGTGTTTTAGCAATGCGTGAATGCGGATCAGTGGCTCTGACTTTGGATTTAGATAGGGAACCTACGTGCAGCTGATGCAACCGACCTCTGACCCTGTCTCGATTACATGGCACAGATCATCGGGGTCTCACCCAGTCTGACGCACATGTTATTCTACATAAACACTGACTCTTGCATACACACACCACACACACTCTGTAACATCCAAACACACACACACACACAAATATATACAGAGATAATACCCGCCTCCTTTATAGAAAGACTGAAGGCCAGTGCTGTGCATACTTTGGGAGTGTATTATATGGCAGGGAAGCAGGAACCTTGCTTGTTGCTTCATTTCTGTTCAAGCCTGACCCCTCTACTTCTGTCTCTGAATGTTTAGTAGTTGTTCTTCAAGCTTTGCACCACTGCCTCGACTGCTTCAGCGCTTGTAGGATTCGCTTTGCCCGCCGCCTGTTTCCTCTCTCTAGTCCTGCTTCTTTAAGTCAACACAGTCGCAGATGACAACTTTTCAAATAACTCTCCTTCAATGAACTGTGCCGTCGTAACACGGAAACATTTGTGTATTTGCATATTAACACACAGACAGTTACACATACGCACACACACACACATACATCTTTTGTTAGGTAAAGCGCGTCTCTCTTGATTGCTCAATGTTGACAGCTCTGTCATTTCTAGGATTAGATGTATGCTTTGCATCGTGGCGATGTCTGACAGTTAAGTGAGAAGTGAGACAACGCTGTGGTGAATATAATGATACAAGATGAGGAGATGGGAAGATAGCAGCCATTGTACAATATCATGTCGCTCCAACGTAGATGATAAAGAAACTAGTGCAGGGTTAATATGGCAAGCCAGTCCTGTTTAGCACGAGCAGAGGTATTGTGGTTGTTTCTGTGTGTGTGAGTGTGCGTGTGTGAGTTATTCGTGATGACTGATAGACTTGGGCCAACTGAAGACAGTATGAAAATAAGTAAGGCTGCAGTGAGAAGAGGTTGTAGGTTGGTGGGGAAAGGGAAAGACCTGCTGGAGATGGATCGTGCTGTTGGTTTTGCAGCTGAGAGTGTTGAATTGATAGAGAAGACATGACCAGCAAAAGGTGCAAACGTCAACAGAGTTTGATATTAACAGTTTGCTTTTTTTGCTGGATGGAAACATGAGAAATCATGATGAGAAAATCTTGCAGTTGTAGCGAAGGACAGAAAGACTTCTTCAGAATCTGGGGGTGAGGAAAGATTTCTAGTGCTGGGATCTTGGTTTCAGTTTGGTGGTAGGTGTTGTCCACTTGACTTTCATCCAGCAGGAAAACGTCTCCAAAGGAAGCAAAAGAGGCAGACCGAATCAACCACAGTAAAATCCCTGATGTCGTATGCTACTGTTGACTACTGTTTACTACAATTTGATGTAAGTGTAGACGCAATTTTGCATCAAATGTAGCGAGTCAGACTGTTAGCAACAACCAAAGGGAAGAAGAAAAAAAAAGAGGAAGAGGTCTTGGCCCACAAATTGAATAACCACTAGCAACACAGGAAGCCTTGAAAGATTAGCCGCTGCCCCTGAGGGACTGAATGGTCATCAGATGAGAGCGGACCAGTTCTGAGATCTTCATGACTTAAGTGATGGGTGTTTGAGATGAATAGCTGTATTTGGCCCTGACAGTGTAAAGCCCAGGTCTGGTGCGGTAGAGTAAGGCTAGTAGATATTGGACCAGCATCAACATGATGTAAAGTGTCATAAAATCTCACCTCAGTGTTCCTTTTTTTTTTAGACCATCGTCCTACCTGTCACATTAGGGGTATATAGGTGCTGCTATAAAGCTCAAACTCTCCCATGCACACATTCTCTCTCCTCCCCCTCAGCCCTCCGCCCCCTCCGTCCTTCAGGTGTACTTCTGTGCTGTCAGATCACCAAGTGGCTGTTTGCATGTTATAAGCAAAAGGAAACAGATAATATATAGATACTATATATACATAGATATGTTTTTCCACTGGGAAATGCGTATTGGAATACATATACCTCTGATACACATTCTCAAAGACAATACACACCCATGTAAAAACCCACTCTCATCCACACATACACACACTTATACATACATACATACATAAAATATACGCTATTGCGAAACAGTAATTTGTGGAAAAACCTAAAAGAATCACATTTTTTATCCTGTTAAAAATGACTTTACTCTTCTAGATATACATAATGCTATTGTGTTATGCTATGAAATGCTTTTTTTGTTTTGTTTTTACCCGTATGATTTTCATAGGTAAGAAAATCAGTCCTTAAAGTTGTGTTAAGCTTTGAAATGATGATCAAACAAACACCATTGTGAAAATCAAATCATTTACTCACCCTCCATATCTATCCCTTCCCCTGTAGATTTAAAATAAAAAAAAGAAAAGGAATAAAAAAAAAGAAGAAAGAAAAAAATGTGTGGAAAAAAAACAATGTTGATGTACTCTCTGCTTGTGTATAGTGAATGTTCCTCAGTCACTGGGCGTGGTGTTGAGTCACTTCCCAGTAGACTGTGCAGATCTGTTAATAACTTTTTTTGTACACCTGCTCATCATTGTAAAGGTGATAATAGTGATTCTTATGATTTCATCAATCTGGTAATGTGTTTTGTTTATAAGTCACAAATAAAGTTTTCTTAAATATCTTACAATTCAAGCGGCGTCTTGACTTGATTTTTTTTTTGTTTTTGAGTATTTAAGTTTAGTACTGTGAGTTCAGACATATTTTTCCTGAAATTTTTTATCCTGTTTGATGAAAAATACAGAACAGTATAAAATCAGAATATGTTTATTGGTAAATATAGCATCAGTCTATATTTAAAAAAACACAGGTACAAAGTAAACACAGGTACGATAGCTGGGGTTTATGATGTAATTTCTGCATGGAAAAATACTTACACTTGAATGCACAATTTGTATCAATAATGAGTACTCTGTAAGAGAATACATTTAAAAACAAAAAGAAAACAGAAAGATCTTTACAAAAACCAGAGCTTGGCATGATGCTGAGTGCTCTGCTGAAATAGTACAAAAACACTGACATACATGTGCATACATCCGATTTAAGATTATTCAAAGTCTTCATCACACCAATCAAATCTGACAAAATATTTCTGGATTTATCCACACTGTGTCACAAAAGACAGATTTTTCCCAACTTCCTTCACTTTGAATCAGCATGTCTCAAATCAGAAATCAGAAATTTTGCGTATAATATCAACATCTGACCCCCTTAGATCAGTTTTCTTAGTCTAACAGACATCAGCAATATCTGACATCCACCATCTTTATTGTAACACAAACAAGCTGTTATTAGCTGTTAAACTGTGTCTGGAAGAATTTATTAAAATAATAATAATAATAATACTGGTCTACAAACATATTGTAGCACTGATGGGGGCAGCTGCTAAAGCAAGAGTCCATCAGTATTAGCTAATCTCATTCATTAATAGTCACACATCTCTGACCAACAGGGGAAGCACTGAGCTTCACTGTCTAGGACATATGTGACTGAAGAAACTGGGAGTGAACCTCTGACTGTCCAACTGAGGGACCTTTAACTCTTCTCACAGTCTTTCATTTGGAGAGAATTACACTCTCAACACTTTGAAGATGCATTAGTGGTATCAGAGTACTTGGCTATAAAATAATCATCTGGCTTGTGCAAACTTTCGTCTTAATGTGATAATGTCATTAAACTATGAAGTGGTTGAACACTAGCATAAGAAGTGAAGTCTGATGTAACGCTCACTAGTGGGTTGTCAAATATGCTTTTCAACAAAAATAATAATAATAATAATAATAAAGCAAGATTTTTTGGTATCCATTGACTTGGGGGCTGCTTTTCTATCAGGAAGCTATGAAATGACCACAACCTGACAGATAGTTATAGTATCTGTCAGTAATAGTATTATTGCATTGTATAGTGTCACACTGTAATGAACCACATCCTATCTTGTGTTTAACTATGCTGTATCAGTATGATTTTAACTAAAGGGGCTGCAAACTTTTCCATCTTTCATTCTGGCATTATTTAATCCTTGCATGTCTTCCAGGAAATCCGTGTTCATAAACTGGAACACTTTGTTCCATTGGGTAATCTGAAAAACAACACTAACATTGCACAATAAGCATTCCACTTTGAGCTCATCCGAGTCAGAAAATGGCCTTTTTCAACAAATCTGGGACCTTTTCAGTTTCCAAATAAAACATTGTGAAACACTCCTTGGTGGAAATGTGGTTCCTCCAGGACTCTGATCCATAATAGGGAAAAACTGGTCAAAGGAATGAACTACAATACTAAATTCATAAGAAGTTTTTCTGCATAATTTTGTGCATTGAGCTCAGGGTGAAGAATCTGCAGACACAGAGGGGTTGATTCAGAGGAACTTGATCTTTCCCCCCTGTTTGAACAAAGAGTTCTGGTGTTAAATGTTTTTCAGATGAAACAGGCCTGTTCGTGTCTGTGTCATGAGCTCCATCTGTCTGCAGAGTGGAGAAATCATTAGTTCACACCTTCATTCCTTCTCTGAGAGGGCATCTCTCCAGCAACACTGACACCTACTGATAGAGGTTATTCTTGCAACTGACCCACATTATTCAGTTACTGTACAACACAAAAATGCTCTTTAAGTACAAGAGGAAAGGTTACCTGGTAAACAGAATAATTCGCAGAGCAAACAGTTTGCTGGTTGTATTAGTTGAGGTGACATGAGCATGATTTGCTTCACAGTTGTTATTGCTTTTCTTAAGTCCACTTGAAAACCTGAATATCTGACTAAAACACGAAAAAAGTCATTAATAAACTTTCAGTTTTGTACTGAGAAAGCCTATGCAGCAAGATTTCAAACTGCAGAGAACAGATTATAAGCTTAAATCACAGGCCTGGCCCCTTGTTTATTAAATAGAAAAAAGGTTTTAAATGTTCCTTAATGAAACATACTGCACGTACACACTCTAACCAGCCTTAAGGTGTTATTAATAGCATTGAATACTATTCCAGTGTTCCCTTTTATCAACGTTTACTGGAGCTCTAAAGTTATACAAAAAGCCTTGGTAGAAGTGTCTACCTGGTGCTCATCTGCCCCCTTGTGGCCATTTCTATGAGTGCAGCTTTTAATTGCTCCTATATATATATAAATGGTAACAAAACAGATTTCGCTTTAAATAAGACGTAAACACTTGCTTAAATTTTAGTTTTTGCATTGTTTATTACAAATCAAAAGCTTTATCCACCTGAACAATAAAAAGTCCTTAAAGCTTTGTCCCCCTAACTTCAGCATCGTGATCTTGAGCACAGAGTTTTGTGAATCAAATGCAGTCGTGTAAGCTGTGACTTCTAATTACAGAAAGATTTTTTTTTAAATACATAGTCCTTCAAATTCTTCTTAAAAGTGTGAAAAGCTGCATTAAAACTTCACTTGAACTTGTTTTTAGATGCCAACATGGGCTAATGTAAAAATATTCCTGCCTCCCAGGTCTTCCACATTGCAGCGTCTCCCTCGTGGGCCTTAATTAACCCCTAATGTGGCGTTATGAGCTCCACCTGGACCTCATTATGAGCTTGTATCAACCATCTCCCTGCAGGGTCTGATGACAAATACTGCAAAAGAAAATAAAAAGGCTGTATTACCAATATTACATCACTGCCCAGAAGAACAAACTATTAGGAGGAATAAATGCAAAAACACACAGGACTCTTGCGGTGACAGTAAAACAGTTGTGCCACATTATTAAGGCACAGTAGGCACACTCACTGATACAATGTTGTGTAATCACCTTGAGGCTATGGAACAATTTCCTATTCACAAAGTCAGCATCGTGTTCCCATGGGCTGCGGTGATGGAACATGAGTGCAATCTCATGCACTCAGTGCATGCAAGCATCCTAAACCTATTTCAACGCATTAACATTAAGTATTATTAATCTGTGGAAGCTGCCGGCACATTTTCTAAACCACCGACTGTTTGTTAAGGTCCTCAGCATTGATATAAAAGAGATTCAAACATTTGTATTGTCTTTTGCAGTAAACCACACAATGTATGCAGCTGAGTAAAGGAGACTCTTAAAAATCATCAACTGCCATTGTTTCAGTGAAGTGATCTTGTGCCACTCACAGACTCACCAGGACCAGAGTCTCCCTGTGGAGTAGATTATATTATCGGAGCAAGTCATACTGGAATGGAAACATATCTGTACAAGTGGATATAAGAGGGAAAAAGTGGCTGAAAAGCTAGTGCAGATAAGTGTGACTGTTATAAACCTTAAGATAGAAATTAATACTGACATGAAACAGCCTATGGCCTATCTATGTATTTCATAACTTTCTGGCATCAGTCAAAGATAAGTTACACTATCAGGAATTCCTGGATGATGAGCCCACAGCCATCTTCAGACCAGCAATGGAGTCTAAACATTTTTGATAACAGGCATCTCACCTTAAATTATGTACTTATTATTATCTCTTAATGTTATCTATGGGCTATGTACACACTGCAGTTAAAATTGACCTGAATAAGATTTTTTCACTCAAATGTGACCCATATCTGCTTTGATTCTGACAGTGTGAACAGGACAAGTCACACTGTATCTGACATTTTCAAGTAAGATTCAAGCTGTACTGAATTCTGATTCATTGCTCAAAACCAATTTATTGTTTGGCTGTTCACATTACATTTTTAAATGTGGTATGTTTGCGGACTGCGATGTAAACAGCTCACGCTCCTTAAGTGCCCACTTGAACATTAATGCTATCACACAAGTGTTCGCGGAAAATAACTCAGCAGCAGCCAGTAGTCTCATTTGTGGGCTTATGTTAAAAACAGTATGGAGCAGTTGCTGGCAAAAGCTGGTGAAAAAGGACTTTATACGTGACTCCTGCCTCCATTTTTGTCGGCGCAGAACTTCTTCTGCTTTGGGGTTTGTTGGCAGTTGGCAAACCAACTTATCGGTGCATTACTGCCACCAAATGGACTGAAGTGTGAAACAAGCTGTTAGGTGTGGAGCAGAACTGTGCTGTGTGTCTTTCCAAAGTCACATCTACTGCAATGTTTAACCCCGGTCATCTTGTAAAAATGTGATATGTATCTGATTCAGTACTTCAATTGGAAAGTGGTCTGAATTGGACTTGAAATTATCATATTCAGTGTGAATTGGGCACTGTCAGACACAAAGCATATACGGGTCATCATTGAGCAAAGAAACCAGATTCAGGTCTTTTAACTGCAGTGTGAACATAGCATTAAAATTGTGGTATTAAATTAGTTACATATCGGATTGTTTTGAGGGTCACTCTGGTCTGAATGGGCAGGTTGCTTTCAAAAATGTAATTTGAACAGCCTGACAAAAGATTTGAGCAACAGATCAGATGTTAGCATTCAGGCCGGCAGTGTGAACGCAGCCTAAGAAACCAAATTATTACCATCCTGTGTAGCTTTAATGCACTGGAAACAATAACAATCAGAAACCCAGAAAGTAAATAAAAAGTGTTTGTGCAACAACAGCACAATGACAGATAGGGAATATCATGTGTAAATGGTTGGTTTAGTAAAGAATAGTATGTTCCTAATTCTCACTTTCACCTCACTTATTAACTGGTTTTAAACTAAAGTCAAAAACAATTTAATCTCTGCTGTTCCCTTACTCTATTAGAAGCACACAGCTGTCGATAGCTCTCACACTAAATCAAGAGATCAGCTTATTTCACTTTCACTCAATTTTCTAAACTTACTTTTCTGGATTGTTGCTGTAGACGGCCTGCTGCCATAGATCTGACAGACTCCAGCTGCTACATCTATTGCAGTCTCTCCATCATTATCACCACTGCAGCACCGAATTACAAACTGTGTCCCCTTCTCTCTCTTTTCTACTTCTTTCTGTCCATCTTTCCAACTCCAACTTGGTCGAGCTGGATGTCAGTCAATCATGAGTCTTCTTCTGCCTGCCTTGCCATTGTAATTTGCTGCAAAGTGATGTTCTCATGGTGGTTTACAATGAGATAAGATGCTGCAACGTGGCTAGCAGTCTGGTCCAACACAACTGTTTATTGTCCACAACTAGTTTTAGACCATTTAAAGCCAGGTCTTCATAGTGCTACATTAACTTATTACACATGAAAAGTACAACATAAAGGCTCAACCTTCACCTACTCTGATGAGAGTCCTCTTGTTTGGGGATGTAACTACAGCTGACATCTCTGAGTAAGGATGGGTACCTTTCAATGTAACATAAATCGGTACCCTGTACTTTTGACGGTCATTAACTATAAAAGTACCTAATTCGGTACCCATCCCTATCTCTGAGAGTAACTACTTGTACGTATCTTAAACCAAAACAGAAAAGTGGCACCACCTAGTGGTGCTATTTGGTACTGTCAAATTATGACCACATCTATATCAGCTGTTAAAACTTCTTATCTGGACTTGATGTTATGTCTCTGTTAATAATATAACATTGTAACATAAAACCTTTTTGGAAAGCATCATTAGATAACATTTGTGATTTGGTACTGTTAGGTAGAGATTATAGGTAGATGATTAAAATTATTCATTTTTTTCCACAGTGTCAACAGGCAAAAGTGAAATGTGCTTCATTCTTTTTCACAGATTGATTTTTCTGTATATATGATACTGTTTCTGGCATTGCTGTTGTTGAAGAGGAGGTGTATTGCCTGCAGCTTGTGTGTCGCAGGCATGAGCCATGAGCAGTGTAAAGTGTAAGCAGAGGTTTTAAATCAGGTTCAGGCTTATTGTAAATTTTAGAGACTGTGTCTCCTGGACTACACCTCAGTGTCCAGTTGCATGGAGTTGATCGAAACCTTTCAGCCATTGAAATTTAAGAAAATACCCAGTTTATTGTGAATGTAGCCCAAATTGGTTCTTTTAAGCCTCTCCCCAGTCCATCTCTGTTTTCTGATAAATGTCTCCCTAACAGCATCATTTCTTTTGTGAGCAGACTTTTAAAAGTGTTTTCTCGCCCCTTTAATCTGAGGCAGAGAGGTTACTCTCATTAAACCCAAACAACTGCGTTGATTCATCCTGCGAGTGGGCTCAATGAAACCCACAAACTGCTCAGTGTAGCTGTCATCCAGTGGCTTTGTGGGGGATTTCAAAGTGAATAAATAAATAGAGAGAGTTTTTTGATCATCAACTTTGAAATGACTTTCACTGACTTTGTGTTAATGAGTCCTGATTATTTTTTTCCACACAAGTTCTGAATCACGCTACACTTTTGTTTTCTGTTGAAGTGCAGAACGAATATTCAATGTGACAGAGCTTAACTCTGTGGGACAGTTTAGTAGGGCTGTGGGGCTACTTTGTGCTGATCACTCTAATCGAGAGGACTGGATAAATGACAAGGCACTATAAATACAGTGGCCTGAAGTCAAATAATGGATAAATTAAATTGTCAGTGCACTTTAGTCCTTTAACTTTGGATGGAAATGCTGTTGAAACATATCTGCATTTGATTAGATTAAAATATTATCGTTCAATCTCACTGGTTGTCTCTCTTCATTGAATATGTGTTTACATTTGTTGCCACGTTGTTCAGCCCTTTAAACTCTGTCATAATGAATCCAGCAGTATCTACAGAATCCTTTGTCTTTACTGACACAGCACTTGGATAAATTAATGGAAAAAATTGTAATTGACTTAATTTGAACATTTTCATTTATTTTGGTTGTCTTTTTCATTTAAAGTATAACACCTCAGCTAACTGGTCAAAGTGTGTAATTCTACCTGAAGATCCCATGCCAAAGCACCCCATTCACTCCACTTCATTCCGTGCACCTGACATTTAGACGTCATCAAGAAACGTACAACCATAAAACTCCAGATACAGCATACTTAGATTAAGCCAGTTTAGTTTCACCTGAAACTTTGCAGTGTCTTGTTCTCAGTTTTATTTTGACACAAAAAAAACCAGACAAAATCATGTCAGCAATCAACAAATAACATAAAGATGTTTAAAACTAAAGCCACCACTGAGCTTTACAAAAAAAAGAAAATCTGAAAATATAACTTGTTAAAGATTCTGTGAGGAGGATCCGTTTTAATTGCCCTCCCTCGCCACCTTGTGGCCCAGAGTCTCCACACACTGTCAGAAATTACTTTTAGTAGGAAGTTTGTTTGTTTTGGAATTAAATGGAGATTGAATTGAAACAAATTATCTTTTTTAGGACACAGTTTTACTGGATACAACATGCAGTGGTAAGGTTTTTATCAGTACAGTTACGGAGCGCCGCAGTTTGAAACAGGACATCAAGCCTAAGTTGTAGCAGCCAGCTATATTTTGTAACATCTTTAGGCTAATGTGAAAACAAGTAACATCGTCAGATTGTAAGTAGTTTGAACATTATCACAAACAGCTTAGTCCCGCTGTTATAGAGTGATACAGCTAAAATTAGCTAAGGCTAATTAGCCTTTAGCTCGGGTTGTATCACCCTCCTGTTCATCTTTCTTCTGCTCTTCTGTCCTTTTTCTGTCTGACAGTCAGGCTCCTGTGTCCACCATCACTACAAAATTAATCACAGAAATAGTTTTTAGCAGAGAAAAACACAGATCTCTGTATTTTATCTCTTCTCACAACTAAACCTCGTCAGCCAGTGTGGTGTTTTCATAGAGACCCTGATGTGCCGTAAAACAATCCAGTCCTGGTCGACCTGAACTGGAGGCTAAGACGTAGCAATTTAAAATAACTTGCAACCAGAAATATTGGCACTGATAATCTCATTTAAAAGAGTGTATTATAATCAGGAATATATCTAGAAGAGAGACTTTTTCAAGATCCATTTCAAACTCCTCACAGCCTCTTTAAAGAGGATCACATTAAGTATGAATAATTTTCAAAAATGTAATTTTTTTTCTTTTTCTTTTTTTTGCATTTTACTTTGTTTTTAATCTGCTGCTAGGGCATTTTCCTGCTTTTTTTATCTTGCTTGGTAATTTACACACAGTCCCTACCCCACTGATGCAAGTCACTTCCTCCCTCTCTCTGTCTCTGTCTCTCCCTGGCTCTCTTCTGCTTTCTCCACCCAGCTGTAGATCAGGCTGGATGAAAGCAGGGAGGAGGGATAGTGACAGCAATAGAGAGAGGGAGAGAGGAGTAAGAGAGAGAGGTAGAGGGGAAGGGAGGAGGAGGTACAAAGGCGAGCCATAGTAGGACAGAGTGTATTGGAGGGCAGTATACTGTAGCAGCATACTGCTGTGTTGTGATTATGGAGTGAGCATGGAGTAGCAGGACCAAAACAAGAGGAGAGGAGAAGAAGGAGGACACAGCTTGCTTTTACGCCTGATCAATAAAAGGTGGATCAGTTCAGAGTCTGAGCGGTGGAGAAGAGGGCTCATTAAAACAGCTCTGCTCTGCACAACTGAACGCCTGCAGGCTCCTTTTGAGTTTGGATCCCCGCACGATGGGACTTGAAATGTGAGGACAAAGTCACTCCAAACCTCGAGGACCTGGGAGAAAAACGAGAGCTGCCTCTTAACATTAGGACTCAGGATATAAGTCATCTTGCAGCAGCACCCCAAACAGGTAAGCAAGCTAAACCTATCAGAAAACCACATCAGGTATTAACTCTGATGGAGCAGAGACAGCTCTCTCCTTAAGTCCCAGCCATTTAACAAGTGTGTGACAACACAAGATAATGTGTCTTATCTGCTTCGCCCAAGGGGGATTCAATGGTGTCTTAACAGAGCAGGACAGTTGTCACTTAATGTTAGATGATGAAAACAAACATAGGTCAGTGACCCAGCTCGGGTAACGTCTGATGACATGACAGACAAGTATTGGATGACTAAACATCCTGTTTTTAATTTTGACATTCTTGGATGAGGACTGCTGGTGGTGGTTGAAAGGAGCTCTTTCAGTATGTGACTGCATGGAAATGTCAGAAATTCATTCTTGCAGTAGTAGCACTAAATGTAACACTTATTGAGACTGTTCAAGTGCAAAAAAATCAAATGCATGCTTACCTGCAGGCATGCCCCCCTGATGCTTTGATTAAATTGTTAAAATGACCTCCTGCACACACAGAAAAAAACAGCACTCATGCGTTTCATGGGCACACACAAAAAGCCACCCCTGTGAAAGTGTGTTCCTCTTAAATGCACGGTGTAATGAAGCCTGTACTGTATCATCAGAGTATATACTCTGGCTTCATTCCAAGGTGAGCTGAATGTGGAGGACAACAGAGTGAGAGCTGCTCGCTATGACAAACATTTCAACAAGAGAGGACGAGGAGAGACAGAGAGTTCATCACAGGAGCTTTAGTTTGAAAACGTATCCACAAATAAATAATTCTTTGTGCTGTCAGACACTGAGAGGGGATCTATATGTGGTGTGTTTGAAATGCTAATACAATATAGAGCACTTTCCTCCTTTATTATCAGCCTGAGCAGATTCTATTTCCTTCCCAGTCACACCACGTCAGGAAAGTTTAAAATTGAAAGTGTAATTAGTTCTGTCTTATCGCTTAATGTGCAAAAGATTTTTGACACTCCAGTTATCCTTCATCACTGCGGCATTGAAGCAAGCCCTTGTCTCAGCTCTGGCTCTTTGTTTTGTTTCAACTTGTCCTGCTTACTCACGAGAATCATCTCATCATAAACTTATTCCTCTTTTACTTTTAGACGGATGTAATGGTGTGGAAACACCGACGCTCTCTTCAATTCACAGACTTTTGAGTTGCTCAGACAAGGGATGGGGAGGAGAGCGGCTGACCTGACAACTCCGGTTCCAGTTTTAGGTGTTCCAGCCCTGGTTGGTGTGCGTGGTTGGAGGACGACAGGAGCAGACAGAAGCGCGGGAGCCCTGCTGCTGCAGACGTGGGGACCTCAGTGCAGCGTTGGTGTTCAGACGTCTCCGGGGATAAGCAGACCACCCACGGTGCAGCACTTAACTGATACTCTCTCGACTCCATCAGATAGCATTACTCAAACATACAACAGTTACATTACCACAGAAACGGAGTACAGGGATATATTACTGCTAACAAGGAGTGACAAGGAGAAAAGGGCTATTTTAAAACAGAAAAGTGGGGAATCAAAGACCAAAAAGGAAGTGACTTTCAAAGCACTTGGAGGTGAGGCCTCTACGGATGTGACCTCCGCTCAGAGCAACAGAAGTGGGACTTTTTGCTTTGCCAGAGCAATCAAGACCAACCCAAACTTTGCAGGGAATCCAAAGCCTAAATCAAAACCTGCTGTTCGTTATACCAATGGCAGTGTGGTTGATTCAGAGGCAATCGGTGGAATTAGTGTTCACAGTGATGAAGCAGAGCTCGGGAGGGGCGCTAAGTCTCATGGAAGAGACGAAACAGGACTGCAAGGTGATTATGCAGAGCAGGCTGGGAAGACACTGCTGTTATCTGAACCAAGATCTCTTGGTATGCATAAGAAAATATGCAGCAATTGTGGCGGGAGACAGTATCTAACCACTGCATTCGCTGCTGCAGCAGGGAGCAACCCATTAGCTGATGCTAGTCTTGGAGATAAACCACCAAAGTCGAGCGTCTCTTTGCTTTCAACTAAGACCCAGATGCCCCATATTGATAACAACCAAAAGTCAGGTCATGATGAAAAGCTACAGAGCAACACGTGTAAGGACAATAGGACAAACATTACAACCAATCCACATCTGTTATATCTCAGTGAAGACCTAAAGAATCGTAACACAGCCCATCCAGCTTGCCCAGTGCACTCCAAAGCCCATGTGGTCACTTTATCACAGTCACATCCTGTAGGTAAAGCAACACCAGCTCAGCCAACAACGATCCTCCACGCTAAAAGCGTCACTGTCACCAAAGCAACCATTGAAACAAGGCAAGACAGCTTGATGGAGCAATCTTCCCCGAAACAGTCACGAGAGTGTAAAATCCCCCGCCCAACGAGTCTAACGTTGACGCCACAGATGGCTACGGCAACAAAATCAAATAACCCACAATCACATACTTATCCTAAACCAATTAAAACATCAGAGCAGAACTCTGCACAACTTAACACGGCTAAAAGTGTTAGCGTGTCCGTACACGCTGCACCCCTTTCCCCACCTTCTTTTTCATACACCACAGCTGCAGGACAGGTCAACCCATCCTCTACCAACACACATGAAACAACAACAGTTTTTAAGTCTGCGCTGATGTCGACTGAAAGTATACCTGCTAAAGTTGCTAATGCTACACAGAAAGCGCAGCCCTCACTGCACGCAGTAAGAGTAAATATGGCAGCAGATGCATCTAATAGTCCACGAATGACCCCAAAATGCCCCGGCTTATCTCGAACAGCAAGTGCAAGAGACCCCATACATAAACCAGAAGCAGCTGTACGACTTCTACCTGCAAGGCCACCACGTACTTCATCAGATCCAGGCCGTAAACCACACGAAAAGTCATCCTCGAATGCTGACAACAAATCATCAGGCAAATCGCTTTTTCCTGACATCCCCCCCAATATATCACAAACACAAACGCCACATCAGTCTTGCAGCACTACTGTCCCACAGTCCACTCTGAATCAAAACTCCAATCAAGTTATGCAAAAGAGCGCCGAACATCAAACTGTCCTCGTCGAAGTTCATCTAATTAGACCTACCTCTTCAAAATCTGACCCTGCACTTCACGTCTCGACAGCATCTCCGAATGTGACAAAATCTCGACACCCGAGAGCTAGGTTCCCTTCAAGAGCACCTGCCACTTCCAAATCCACGTGTAACAGCCCTCTTTACAAAAATAAAACCCTCAGGAACTCCTCAATCAGTCTGAAAAGTTCACCTCCCACAGCTCCAACCTCTTCATCTACATTGGCAGAAAACCAAAGTAGTGTCTGTTTTTCAGGTACAATCTCACTTCAATCAGTAGATGCAACAAAAAACAGGCAAGAAGTTAGTCTGAATGCACCGTCCCACACACACCATCAGGTAACAGCCGCAAAAACTCAATCAAGTAATGAATCTAGTGTATCCAATGTTGTTTCCAATCAGAAAAACTCAAAAACAACTCCAGTCGCATTTTCTGGGCCGCCAAATGTGTCAAAAAGCCAAATCAGAGGCGTTGATGCAAGCAACCAAAAATCTAGCATTATTCCAAACAGTAAGTCTCACGCAGACACAAACAAATTTAATGGTAATCTAATCAATGAATTAGCTGTGTATGAGTCAAAAGACCATGAGGAATCACATTTATCACAGGTCACTAGCCTTCTGAATAACATTTCCCTAATGAAGTCAAGAAGCACTTGTCTGCGGGGGAGCATAAACATAGAACAACTAAGAGTCGCGAACTGTCAGGGATGCACAGGAAAAGAACAAGAGGCACACTCTGGTGCATGCCCACCAGTAAGAGGAGCCTACGAGACCAATCCAAACACAGAAAAGTTTGCCCCAGGAGTATCGTTCAAGCGTGAGGATATTAAGCTAAAATCCAATGCAGAAGAACAGACACATCCAAACAAGTCAACACCCTCTGTCACAGCACAAATTAACTTTGCACTACAAAATCCTCATGTCCACCCTGTAATCAAATCTTCTGCCAAGCAAACCTCTAATTCAGATCCTCCATCACGAACACAAGCACAGGCACATCCAGAGCTCTCTTTCACTGCACCAGCCTCTGTTACCAGCAAGGGACAGCTTTGTTCGCACACAGGCCCTGAACGTGATCCCACATTGCCATCATCAACAATGCATCCGGCATCCCCTCCCCGCCCACAGACCTGCAAGGCAGAAGCAATCATCAGACCCGGTTCAAACTTTAGCCCCACTCCCCTCCGGTCGTCCCAAGAGGACCCCTGCCTGGCTCACTCCCACCCGGCTGGAGCAGCTCTGCTGCTGCCTCCCTCCCCACAGTACTGCAAATCAGCAGCCCTGCAGCAGAGGCTGGAGACAGTGGAGGCCAGCCTGGCAGCCAATAAGGACAGGATAACCACTCTGCTCAACATTATCCATGACCTGGAGACATGCCATACTCCCACCAGCGGGTAAGAGGGTGTGTGAGTGTGAGCATCTGCATATCTGTGTGAGTGAGAGAAGTGTAGGTGAGCTGAATCTCTGTTTGAGCTTGTGTTGCATATCAAAGTGAAACAACACTCTTCCACAATGCCTTATTAAAGATTTAACCTACAATTTGTCTGCAATACGAAACCTGCAGGGTGGGATATGATCCATGAATGATTAATATACTCTACCTTTAGGCCAATACAGGCGCAGCTTTTTGCCAGATTCTGGCAAGTCTAGGGCAGTACTGAAACAGCAGCTCTGCAGTGCTGATCTTTGACTTTCCAGGGAGACAACACTTGAGTTTGCAGGAACCACTCAATGACTCAAAGTTCACTGGCAAAACATTTTTTTAGCAATCTATAAAACTTGTGTAAGTGTGTTTGTGTATTTATTTGAGTGATTTTTTTTTTTTTACTTTCTCTTCAATGAAGAAACTACTGATTAATGTGATGCCAATAGGCAGCCCTTCAGAAAAGGGCAAATATACCTTTTGTTTGCCAAGGTCTGGTTTGCAGCTGCAGATCTGCTGTTTGATTAGATAAAGTATTACATATAGCACCAGACAAGAATCAGAGACCTCTCAAAGTTGGTGGTTTTCTCTGGATCATCATTACATTGGTTTATGTCTGAGTGAAATTAACACATTCTGGAAAAATCTACACTGCATTTTTCCAAACTACCAAATAAAATCACTTTACTTAAGTCTGAGAAAGGAAACAAAAAGACGCAATATTTGTATATTTCATTTTTAAACAATAAAACTTGTGTTATTCAAGTTTTCATGCTTTTAATAGCACGCTCTCCACTGGTCTTTCAGATTGCTTTTGGATAACTTCTTGCCACTCTTGACAGAAAGAAGACCAAACTCTGACATGTTTCTAGATCAGCTCTCAAATGTTAGAGCTCTTTAAAATGTTTGATTAGTCGCCTGATTCTTCAGAGGACAAGTACCAAAGCTGGAGTGTAGATTTTCAGAAGGTAATTTCAGTCGAAGAGCGGACCAGAGCTCGTCTGAAGGCTCAAACACGAACAATTAACACCTGTCCCGAGCTTACACAAAGAGCTGGAGTATTATTTTTAGCACCACTGAAGCTACATAATTTTAATCCTGATGTGCCAGACACATGATTCAAATGTGGCGACACTGGAGGAACATCTTCTCACTGCTTGTATGGAAATGTGAAGTGATGAAGAGTTTCTTAAAAGAGAAAGGAAAAAAGCCACAAAAAACTGAGGAATTTTGCATCATTTACCCAAGACTCTCTACCTTTAAGAAAAGTGAACATTCACTTTTGCACTCCCTCTCCTTACAGCTCTGTAGGAAGAGCTGTAGGATGTTATTAGGTATATTTGCTTAATCACTGAAAAGTGAGAAGAAACCAAGTATGAATAAGTACATAGTAAAGACATCATCATGATTTGTAACAGGAAAAACTTACAAACACTAGAGGGGAACTAGAAGCTTTAGAAAATCTTCATATTTTCACTCTTTTTTTCTTCGACAAAATGTTAGCAAAGATTAAAACTATGAACTGTTAGAAAGCAGGGTGGGCCACTCTGTTCTGACAGTCCAGATTCAAGTTAAAATGCAATGCCTGTGTGCCTTTATCTTAGCTACGCTTCTCTTCATTTGGCTTTTCACTTCATACAACTCTGTATTTGCCGTCAGACCGTCCTCATTTGACTTCCTGCTGCAGCTGCTTGTTTTGTTAACAAATCTGTAATTCAGTCTGACCCTTTGTCTCTGCCGCCATGTGTATCCCATCATGGAGAGGAATATATATAGACCCACTGGAACGCTAAATGCTACTTTATTTATGACATGAATCGTGTGGCCTGTCTACCTTGATTCAGGTCCTGCAGCAGACTAATTTCTGGCTCCATCACTGTATCAGACCAACCATTATATTAACGTGTAATGTTTGTGTGTTACAATTTAACCTTTCAAGACCCAGCATCCACATATGTGGACATTTCATTTCTGCCTATCAGACCCATGATACTTTTTTTTTTTACTTTGAGCAATCAGCCACATTTAGGGACACTGCTCACATTATCTGTTGGTGAATCACAACATTACACCAATTTTAGTGAAAAAAATGTATTTAAGTCAATAACACTAATAACAAACAACTGATAGAGAACTCATAACACAAATTATCAAACTTCCTGTACAAAGACCAAATTTAGTTATTTTACTTATTAGGTCTCACTTATCCCAAATAGCAAGGTGAATCAAAAAATGAACACCAGACAAAAGCTCAAGAAAAGAAAGAGTTAAATTGAAGAGGTCTTGTCTGTCGATCTGGAGATGTGCATCAGTTTAAGTAACCCCTCAGTTAAGTATTACAATAATCATGGAGCATTACTTAAGTGCAGGTCTGTCTAGTATCTGGTCACGCACCCTGATGTATAAATGTTTTTTTTTATTATTTTATTATTATCAACACTGTGAATTGTGTGGTTGCATTTTTTTGTTTTTACATTACACATTTTTTACATGTTGCCTATTTTTTATGCTATTTCTGTTCCCCCTGATGTGTGATATCTACTCACAAAAATGGATGGAGAGGTGGTGCAGCCTTTAAAAAAGATTTTAAAAAAAAATAGAATTCTAAAAGTAGCAGTAATTGCCTATAAAATGTATTTATTTATTTATTTATTTATTTATTTAAATTAGGACTATGCATATTAATCAACATATCAGCAAAAGCTTCAATGTAAATATGCCAGAGTTAGCCCAATAGCTAATTTAGATCTGCAGTCCTAAGGCAGGTAAGGACAGTTAACATTGACACACACAAGAGAAACAGAACATACACACAGACATTACACACATGTAGTAACAATAATGCATTAAATCATTCTCACAAAGTTTGAGAGTCCCCAAAATATTAAAAAAAAAAAAAACTGAACAAGGATGACTTAGTGTGAGCATTTTTGGTTGGTTTTTAACCAATATTTCAGAGCTGTTTTAAAGGCTGAGTAGGTGCCACTGGGAAATAGAGGAACAATAAGTGCTTTAAAACAAAACTATTCAAAAACGAATATTCAAATAAATTATGCCAACAACAAGAAGGAACCTGATATATAAAAAGCTCTATTTACCAACTTCCTCCGATACAAGTCGGAGTCATCATATGAATTAGATTAAAAGGATCAATCTGACTGATGATTTTCCTGCTGCTTTTACATGCAGCACATTTTCAGTTGTGGACCCCTTCTAACCTTGAAATGCATCTTAAATGAAGCCTGAAAGCAAAATAAGTCAGGGTTCAATGTTCAGGGCCTGACAAGCTGCACAAACACCTTTTGAAGGCAAACATATGTTAAGATGACATCAGGCTGTCCCTGTGCACATAATAAATATGCAGTTAATTAGATTTTAATATGATGATGTGAAGCCATTGCTTCATTGTTCCAAGTTTACACACTGATCTGTGAATGTGTGCTGGACTGTGACACAGACCTGTTCAGTTGTTTCACCAGGCACATCTCAGGGATTTTTTTAGCCGCGTAACTCTCCTGGGTCGAATAACAAGAATTAAAACCACCTTCAGGCGATGTGTCTCAGTCAATCATTCTCATCCGGTGGTGTGTGCTAATAAGTCATGACTGCCTCTGAGGTCATGTTTCAGAACAACCGCCTCCTTAAAACCGACTGGTGTCTGACGTAGAATAGTTGTCATACGTCTACTCACAGCAAGCAGCAGCTGAATAAAAGGCCGAGAAGATGAGCTGAGAGGGTATATTGCACATATTTCCTGTTTGCTTTTTAATTTACTTGCTTTTTTGTGTCCCAGGCGGCGCAGCAACAATACTGGGCAGGACCTCAAAAACTGCTCAACCTGCCAGAAGACAGCTTGTATTGTGTACAGGTGAGATAATAGCGAAATTGCCAATTTTCTCTGCATGCCATGTTTAAACTGATAAGTGATCGAAGCAGCTCAGGAAGCGAGTTTTTGCTAAATGAAACTATTGTTGCAGAAAATCACGGATTTATGGTATGAAATTGCTTTTGTTGCTGCTCGGTGTTGTCTACGAGGCTGGGAACAGGACATTTTTCCTTTAGATACACTTGTGTGGGCTGAAAAACATTTAAATGGATCAATATTTCATGTCAGGACTGTCGGGTAGATGTAGCATAAAAGATGACTTCACTAAATATTTTGAGACAGCAAAACCACAATGGATTACTTAATTCAAGGACGAGTTTTGAAACACAAGTTTATTTAAAGTTCCTTTTGTGCAAGAGACACGATTCATCAAGATTAAACCCATTTGGCATCCCAGTTGCCGGGCAGTTCTCTGCCAGCGGGCTCCCGTCACTTCACTAAAAAGGAATGACTTACTGTACGGGCAGCTTACCAAATGAAAAGCTCCTTACTCCTCATTTGTTTCCTGCGCAGAATACATATGGAGATTACATTTTCCTCTCACAGCAAAACCATAAATCTTTTTGGAGCAACTGTCACATTTAAGCATGGACTGATTGTGGTTCAATCTGTTCACACAGCAGATTTATGCAGATTGAGATTGAGACACTCTAAAATTGAAGCTGCCAAAGAAGAACAAAGTCGAAACAGTTGAGCTGCTCCGTGATTTATAACGGTCACCTCTCTGAGGTCATTGTTTGCATCCATCTGCAGACAAAAGGGGTTTCAAATGCAAATAAAAAATATCATCTGTTTAGCTTGGCAGATAGAGACAAGCTGTAAGAAGTTGGTGAGGCACTCTATCTTGCATTGTGACGTCCTGCTGTTAGATATTTTTAAATTCTGCAACATTTTCAGATACAGAGCTCTTTGCATTTTTATCCAATAACAACAAAGAAAGTTGGTGGATTTGTGCAGTTGTGGTATGTTATATAGAACTATAGCACATTACAGAAATATACTGATGTATGTCATTTGACTTTGTGTAAGGTAGGGTGATTTTAGAATCAGATCATCAGGGGAGTCTGCTACAAAAAGACTGTGATATAGAAGATTATTTCACCACTTATTTTATTGACCAACAAAAAAAAAAGCTGTATTCAAAACAACAATACTTAATATCCTGAGTTTAACACCAAGCATTTTTAGGACAGGAAAGTTAGGACGCTAATTTTGCAGGTACTACTCTTATAACCAAAGGTAGGATTACCAGGAAGGTATAAATGCATCAGTTACTATGAACCATCCTGTAATAAGGTGGTCAGAATATCAGAATTTCACCTCACAATAATTTCCTTTAAAAAACAAAAAAGAAAAATCACAGTTATAATTTACCTTTATCTACGTGTATGAAAATTTGGGAAAAAGTCCATTTCTATTTTCTCCCTCATGCCGTCACAGTAGTTCCATTCTTCCTGCAGTGTCTGTGAGCACAATATCCATAAAACTCAGAGCAAACTTTTTAGGGGTGGTTGGATAGACTACCTTGCTTTTATCTTTCATTCTCTCCGACATGATATTCGCTGCAGCAGAAGCTTTACACTGCATTAAAGGCTTGCAAGCTAGCTGACAAGCAAGTCTTCTTCTTCTGCTTCTGAACCACAAACACAGTAATTGAAAAAAGCTGATCCTCACAGGAAAATAAACCCCACTTTTTTAGAGCCCGGCTCAAAAACATATTTGGTCTGAATAGATTATTTCTCTATTGGAACACACTGTACTGTGGGTGAATGTTTTTTTGTTGTTGTTGTTGCTTTGGTATGAGATATTGATGTTGAGATTGGGATTTTTGTAAAAGTAGGGGCATGGCTCACTTGATAAACAGAGGAGCGTACTGCAGCTGTTAGCTTGAGGACCAGAAGCTTGCCTCAGCTCCACCTCTTTGCCTGTTGTTAGCTCATCTAAAAAATGAGTCAGCATTTTTAATATAGAGATCATCATGATAGTGTCCAGAATTACACTTTTAAAATCATTGAGTGATGTCACAGAGACTAGTGCTATGTATTATACTCCCACTGATTCTCCTTTGAAAAGAACAAGCGGCAACCTCAAGAGTATGGGACGATGCAGGAGTGCTAAAATCTGCTGTTTCTCGCGTGTCTGCTTGAAGCTAGCTCCAGGAAGTACAGGAAGTCACTTACTCGCCAAGCAAAAAACAAAGGCATTCTTAAAGCAGAAATTAACCTCTTTACAGCCTGGTTTAAAAAACGTCTCCTGTTTGAATCGCTAATTCACCCCCCGCACTCACTGTGGGGGGGTGAATTTTTTTCGAACTCAGCAGTTCAGAGGATATTAAGATCGCAGGCTCCCCCAATCACAGGCACAGCTCAGGGTCACGTGACCAACAAGCGCTCTATAGCTGTACGCAAAGCCCTTGCCACTACCAATATGGCCGATAGCCGACAGGTGACGTCAGGGGAGAATACAGCTGTGTCCCAATTCAGGGGCTGCAGCCTATGAAGGCTGAATTTGAAGACCGATTATGTCACAGCGGTGTGTCGAAGGCTGTCTCATTTCAAAGGCTCCTTCAAATGCAGCCGACAAATACGGCCTCTTTTCCGGGTGCCACGAAAGGACGGATTCGGTGAATCCTTCATAGCCTCACGCATCCCAAGATCCATTGCGCGTAAATGCCGAAGATGATGGACACGGCTGAACTCCAGAAGGAGTCCTGTTTTATCCAGATGTAAAGGATTTCTGGCAACGACTATGTGATTGTGTTTCTAAAGCATCAAAGAGCATTTTGTTTTACTGTAAAAATGCGTTATTTGGGCTTTTTAAGTAATATACTGAGAAAAAACAGTTCTTTATAAATCTTCTCATTATTGAATAGAAATATGTTAAATGTAAATTCTCTGGGGAAAAAAAAATCAGCTGCTTGTATTTTATACATTTTTTATCTATCATCCTTCTAGCACTTGTTCAAATGTTTAAAATGTACGTTGTTGCCTCATGTAAATGGTGGTTCTATACTCTATCAATAAAGAAAGTACTAATAATAGTAATACTAATAATAAAAATAATAATAACGCAAAGCAAAATAAAAAAAAAATAGAAAAAGTCATCCTGTTTTAAACGTGAGGAGTTGGTTTATGTGTATTTGAAAAGTAACGTAAGCCTGACAGGTGAGGGCGGTGCTGTGTGACGTCGAGGGTGACAAACAGGAAATGTTTCATAGACCAGACTGTCTCAACTCAGTTTGGCCTTTGTGGTCTACGCAGGCTACGAAGGCTGGGTCCTCCAAAGGCTACACCCTACGGAGGCTGCAGCCCATGAATTGAGACACAGCCTACATCCATGTTTTATACAGTCTATGGAAAAGAACCACAACAACCTCCTAATGTGAACCAGTCATTTGCTTGGTGCTACAACATGCTCATTTAAACAGACGGTTAACATTTGTACTGTTTTTTGTGACAGACCTATTCTCTTATGTTCTCATTTTGAACTGGAAATATGTTTCATTAAAATCATCAGAGTTCATTTCTTGCCTTTTAAAAAGTCTGTTTAGTGAAAGTACCTTCATCTAAATTATATCTCAACAGAAATAACTGGTTTCATTTTGAACCTCTGGGTAATTCTAAAGAGGGAGATTTTGTTCTTCAACTTGACATGTCACGAAGACTTCAGTCCTTATCTACCCATTACCTGTGATATTTTGGTTGTAAAGTTGTCCACCCACTCATTCAGTGTCATACGGTTCATGCAGCTCTGAGCTTTATCAATATTAAACAGGATGCCACTTCATAGTCTTACTGCAGACATTATCCAGCAAGCAGGACGACAAAAATACCCGAATGAGAGAAGCTGGTGCAGAAGTATGTACGACGTGATCTTAACTGAACAGTTCATCTGTGTGGGTAAATAATCCTCAGCCCCAGTTTATGGAAGCAGCTCTAGGGAGTATCATATGAGAAATTTGTAGTGGAATACTGTGTGTTTGAGCTTTTAGATATTATTAACTTACCAAACTTATTTGTGATGAAAGCTAGAATATAATATTAAAAAACTTACAAAATAATCCTTGAATTTTAAATCTGGTTGAGAACATGTGATTATTGTGTCAGGGTTGCTGAAAAACTCCCAAAAAGGATCAGAAAAAGCCTACGCACTGAAGATTTAAGCACGTTCTCCAAGACTCATGGTGCAAAAGTGCTTAGCTCTCATATTCAGTCTTGGTTTCACTCATTAGCAGAAATGTTGCATCAGGTGGAGGCAACAGAAAAATGAAGTTTAAAAAATGATTGTCCCAGAAATATTGTACAGGCAAGGAAGGCTCAAAGGGGCTAATGGGTCCAAATCTTCACATCATGTTTGTGAGGAGGAAAAAAAGCCTCGTGCTCTACAGAGCAAAACCAAAAACAGGCAGTCTTGAAATGTTCAAAACCTTCCTCTTGATCCACTCATTTTCAAAAGCGCTTTTGCATGACAAAGAGATGTTATATAAGTTGATTGCTGACTGCAGTGTGTTGGCATCTGGTCCTTAAAGGCCAAGTGGGAGATAAAGATATTCAGACAGGATGTGAGCACCTTGAGAAAAGAAGAAACCCTGAACGTCTCCCTGCCAAAACCAATCAACCACTTTAAAACCTGACAAGAAAAGAGCTTCCCACATGGGAGAAAACAAGCAGCAGAGAGAAATGTAGCTGATAGAGCAAATCTGACAGCATTTCATTTAGCAGAGGCTAAGTCTTTAAGATTTTTGCCAGCCTTACATGTCTGTTCCTAACTTTTTTATTTTGCTTTGTGTCTGTCCAGTGTGGAGTATGACTTCAGGCAGCAGGAGAGACGCTTCTTGGAGGTCCTGAATTGTTCAGCGAGAGGAAATAATGCTTTCTCTGCACACCTGACCCAGCCCTTGAACTTTGGCCTGCTCAGAAATCTCATCATTAAGAGGTATAAAAAGTCAAAGGTGAAAAGCAAAAAGCTGTACAAGACCCTGTTTAAATGGCTACCGCGAAAAATCCAGAGGGTGTAAACTTTCACATTACATGTGTGCTGTTCAAGCTTTTTGTAATAAGTGACCAGCGGACGCCCCGGCAGAGGACTCTTATTACTCCCATCTTCCCCGTAGAATGAGATTACTCTGAATTACCCTGTAGAGTTTCACTCTCCTGCACACTGACAAAGCTTATAAGCCAGATTTTACACTTGAATTATTCCCCTGATCTCTGTGACCTACAGCTACTATCATCCATAAAGAGCTCTTTCTTTCACTTTGAGAGCGTTTGATAATTTGTTGTCAATGTGCCTGCTTAATCCTACTCATTTCTGTTCTACTTACACTGTTATGATAATACAATAGGAGCTCCTGTTCATGTTACCTTTCCCCTTTACCTGCCTCTCTTGCAAGAAAAATGTGCAAAAATACATTTTGGATATGCAAAAATAAACCAGAATTTATTAAATGTTTATGTGTGTACCGGTTGTTTCTTTTTCTCTGTACGCCAAGCAAAGATGTGCAGCTCCAGTGACTCTACTGCCGCAAAACTGTCCACACAAGAGGAGAAAATACAGAAACATTCATTATGCCTCTGCCAATTGTGCTGACGGTCTCCAAATCCCCGAACAATCTGAACTTCATAAAAGGTCCCTGTGTAAAACAATGACATGACCAAAAGGCAGCAATGAAGCGTGAGCCACAATCACAATGTTCATGAGCACATGCATAAAACCATGAACGCACTCATGAGCTCAGGGACAGAAGCATAAGAGGGAAAAGACAGAAACATGGAACAAAGCCTTGTGGTTGGTTCTGCTGAAGATATATTTTTTTATCTTCATAAATTATCAATGTGAAGGGAGCATGAGATTTAGAGCGTTTTGGTTAAAAGCTATGAGCGAGGATCATATGAACATTTTATTTTACTTGAGCTGCGAGCAAAGACAGTGATTTCCCTTTTGAGAGGGTAATACTTGGAAGCTTTAATTAAAATGACTCTTCGAAGAAATAACACTGGCTGAAATTCTCGCAGTGATGGAACCAGAGGGAGACATGTGGGTCTGCAGACTCTGCTCAGAAGCCTCACAAAGGGAAAAAGTTATCAACATTTTTCCTTCAGAAATCTAGTGGAGATCAATGTTTCATTAGGCAAACACTTTATTTTCATGAAGCTGCTTTTTTTTCTCTTTTCTTAAAGCTAACAATTGTACAAACCAGTATAAAGCTCTGACTGTACACAAAAAGTCTCCTTAAGCCTTTTGGGCTTGGGGACAGCTCAGTGTCATCTTATAAAGGCTAATCTCCCTCGGATAAAGCTCGCTTCAACAGTTTAAATTTCAAAAGAGCAAAGAGAGATGGATATTTATAATGCTGCTTAAAAGGCACAGTCACAACTTTGTATATTGTTGCTTCTTCTACTATGGTTTGAGTTACACTACGGGTCAGGATCCGGCTCACCATGTGTCTCTTTCAGACTGTTCCCACATTAGTGTCCAGTAACTGTCAGTATTTTCCCAACTCTTACAACAAACCTTGGAGAGTTTTTTTTTTTTTTAAATGGGGGGGGGTCAAAATGTTCATGTCAAGTTTAAAGGACTGGCTTGAGAACTGACAGAAGGCAAGAAGTGTGAGCTGGCTGTGTTTCACAACAGTCCTCTAGCTTCTGCCAGACGTACAGTATGTTTGACAAAGGCTTTGATTCTGCCAAACATATCAAATATGATACTTTAAGCACATTAAAGTGATATTCTGGGATGGAACAAGTTGGGTCCTATCACAAGGTTTAGGGCAGAAATTACCCCTACAGCAGTGTTTTTGTGCAGCAGAAGCCCAGGGCGCTCACACCAAACACCCCGTCCCTGCTCGTCTGCCGGTTTCCTCTGCATTCAGATGGGGCCATATTTTACTTGACCAAAAACACAAATAAATGGACTTCCACTGAAAAAATCTGATATCAGTCTGCATTCACGCTTTATTTAGAGAATTTTCAGCGCGTTACTTTCACACAAAAACACCGCTAAATAAGGCTCTAGTTCTCATCGTGTCATAAAACGGCGCTACCTCCGCTGCAGAGCCGCAGCTGGCTACGAGGCGCTCGCCGCTTAGTGTATTAGTCCGCGCGCGCGCGCGGCGTGCCAGATATAAACAAATGCAGGTAGTCTGCCAGGACAAAGAGACGCAATGAAAACTTTTTTAGGATATTGGTTTTACTATGTACTGGAGCTAGAAGTCAGATTTCAATGTGTTCCAAACTGCAGTAACTATATGCTGTTTAGCTTCTTCTCTTTGTTTCCTTTTTGTACCCAGTGTGATTATTAAGAAGCTTCAGTCGTGTTAAAGCAGAGAGGTCTAATGCCTTGACTTCAGAGTTCTTGCATTTCACAGCGTATAGACCTGCCAGTTTTGAAAAGTGGTTCTGCAAAATAACATTAGAGCAACAGCACCACAATGAGTCCTGGAGCCTAAGACAAATGGGTCAATAAAACAAAACATAAACAGGCAAGACAGCATACTGCAATTAAACTCCTTATCAAAGAATATATTTCATAGTTAATGAAAGAACCTGGCATGTGAGAACACAACACAGTTACGTTTGAAAATGAGTTCCACAATATCAGTCCAAGCCCTCCCCATGCAGCCATAAAAGGATCAGTCTAATTCACATAGTGGCAGAGAGGAAGAATTGAGTGTGTCTCTGTTATGTAATCATAGCAACAATATGATTGTATTGCTCCTTTTGAAGGGTGGTAAGTGGATAGAGCTAGAGGCAGATATTGGAGGGAAATTACTTAATCAATACCAAATTGTCTATTATGCCTCAGGAGATGATTCAGCACCAGTCAGGCATGAAACTGCAGAGCTGTTGCAAATAAGACGTGCACACTAACCTTAAAAAACAGCACCTAAAAACCTTTAGTGTTTTGTGGTGTCGTAGTTTTCCCTCAAAATGATGTTTAGCTGCTTTTTGCACTCAAGGTTACTGCCTCTGAACTTGCCTGTGAGCCATCAGGGCATTCAGCTACAGTGTAGTGTAAGCCACACCCAAAGACTGTGAAAAGAAAAAAAATGGGCATTATCTTGCTTGGCTCGATGTGAGGTCGGCAAAAAAAATGCTCCCCCTGGTGGCTGGCAGCAGTATAGGTCGAAAAATCTGTCTCCTGAGCCATTCTAGATGGGCTGTGGTAGAACTTATAAAAATGAATGAAATGTTTCTCACATCAGTTTGTTGTGGTGATCTGAGGAGCCTCTACTGAGAAGACTCTGGCTGCACAATGGCTGTGCCTCTGACAGGGGTATTTTGGCTTCAGAACTGTACAGTGGTAAAAAGCAGAAGCACGCTGTCCACTCTATATACAGACTATGGACACACCACTCTGGGCTGGCTTCTTTTCAAATGTTTAATGATTTCAGCAAAGCTTTTATGAACAAAAGTAAATTTAAAATGTACTCCCCTAATCTGAAATTAAGTAGGGTAGCACAAGATTTCATTACATATTAAGTTCAAGCTTGTAAGCATGAATTAATATGCAACCAGCATTTCTCTACCACTCTGTTAAAAAGCATAATTGCGAATGCAGTACAACAAAGTTTAGAAGTAACAAGAAATATCTCAGACCAGATTTTCTCAGCTTGAAAACAATTTCTGTGATTAATTTTGTAGTGATGGTGGACACGGGAGCCTAACTGTCAGACAGAAAAAGGACAGAAGAGCAGAAGAAAGATGAACAGGAGGGTGATACAGCCCAAGCTAAAGGCTAAACTGTCAGTGATAATGTTCATTCCAACCCACAGTCAGCAGATATTCTTCAGTGGTCTGTTCAAACTTGAGAGTCTATCAATAAAGTGAAGAGTGAGGTTATGTTAGCTCTGCTTATGGGTGTTGGCAGGACATGGCCAACAACGTAACACACTACATATGGACAGCTACTGAACTACTGTATGAACTGACAGTTTGCTTGTTGTTACGTTAGCCTACAGATCATAGCTGCTTGTAGCACAACTTGTAGCTAAAGTATGGCACAAACTTACAACATTTGCTTGTTGTCACGTTTTTTGGGAACTCTGATAAGAAACCAGGAGAGTGCTTTTTTTTAACTACCTGGGACCTTTTGCCTTATTTTTTTTTACATTTTCTAGATTTTTTCCATTAAGGGGAAATTTGTGAGTGTTTTTCGTGGTTATCCATAACATGCTTGAACCCTGAATCGGAAAGAAAATGACACATTTACCATTATTTGTTATGTGTGGGATCATAACTCATAGCTAGTTAAGATGCAAAAAGGGTAAAAATATTTTTTTTTTTAATAAAGAAAGAAAGACTTTAATTTTCCTTCATTTTCTCTACAATTAGATGGGCATAAGTTGTACACGCATGTATTATTGTCTTTTGAAATTGTTCTGTAAAGTTCAAGTATCCTTTTGGGAATTATAAAAGTCAACTAATTAAATATTTAAAAAAAAAAAGAAAATCTTTAATCGCTTTTACACAGCATTGCTCTTATCAACTCCAACCAGAATGATTTCCAGTTTGGTGAAATGATTTTAGCAGCAAACACTACACAGGTAGTAGCACCCAGTCTGCAGTCCTATGAAGCCCACAGCCACTTTCAAACCATTATTTTGGTTCACTGGTCCGTCTGGTTGAGGTCCAACGGCTTTCACCAGCTCCCTGAATAAAAAGCCATGAACAGCTGCCAGTTCATAAGCTCAAACACACTGCAAACTACCTGTGCATGAAAAGGAGAGCTGAGCTAAATGGGAGGCCAAAGAATGCTGAACACATACTGAGCCAATGAGGCCAACATTTCTCATCTCTGCAGCTAAAACAGAGCTAAAGGCCAAATAAATGAACTTAATTCGACAGATGGCAAGAAAGAAATGTGGCTCTGTTTTTGTTGCATAAGTAGAGGCGGTGGTTTGTTAACACTGAAGCTATAAGAACCCAAGAGGCTAATACTAACTCATTAGAGGCTGCGACCATGATGTAAGACGAGGTCAGACTAAATGTCACTTTGTGTTTTTCTCACTGTGGTGGAAAAACATGGTAATTTCTGGATGGAAAAGTTTGAATACATTTTGTACAGTTTAACTGCAGTAGCATTGTATTTGTAGGTAGTGATTGAACATAGCAGATCTTTGACCTCAGTGCTAAGGCTAAAGCAAGATATGTCTACTATCACAAAGCTGGAAGTAGTGAATTAGCTAAAATTTGCGGTGGGAAGAGACTAAAAAGCAATTATCTTGCAGTTAAAGAGTCCTAAGTTTGCAAAATGCAGTTTTTAAAAAGTAAAAGTTTTTGTTGTGTCAGGTTCCCGACCAGTTATTTCTGATGCATTACAGGTAGTCAGGAAATCTGAATGCTTGTTGACTTTTTCAGCAACGCATCCAGCTGAAATGTTGGTCTAGTTTCATAAAATTTTCATCTTCATCTGCATACAGATATTAATGTATCGAGATAATTATGGGGAGCTGGAGAGTCATGAGAGTGGACTGTGTTGCACCTCCTTCCCCCCTCCTTAATGCCTGTTTCCCCTGCCTGAAATGAAGTCTGAGGATATATAACCTGTCGAAAGTACTTGGACTACAAACACACCACAAATAAAAAACAGAAAAATATTTAATTTTGAATTCTGTGTGCAGAGATTAGCTCAACAGTAATAACCACAGAGTTCAGTAGGGGCTGTTGAGACTATGTTTTGTTTTTTGCAGGTACTTTGTCCAAACATTAATTTTGGATGGACCACAAAACATTGATGCTTGATAAAACAACAGAAGAACACAGCAGAGAGGAACTGAGGCCTGATCTGCAACACAGGGTTATATTGAAAGCTGTAATAAAAAAGTGCTGTGCTTGGCATTTAAACATAAAACATGTCTGCTGTTTTTTCAGATATCCCAGTCTGGACAAACACAGCGGACTGCCAGACAGACCCACATGCCATCCCCAGGGCTATGTCGAAAAAACAAAAATGAAAGCACGCCACAAACACGCACACTACCCTGAAAAGGCCACCAGTGCTTTTATTTATTTATTTATTTTGTACTGCTGCACCACAGCAAGCTGTCTGCGGCACTAATGATTCATGCATGCTTTTAATCCAGTTAAACGCATGCTAATCATCTGACAGCTGAGGACAGCTTCAAACATGAAGTGAAGTCGGAGCAGGAAAGGAACGGCCACTCTTTCTAACAACCTTTTAGCAGGAAAGAGCCCCCTTCCTTTTGAGATTCTGCCTTAACGAGGCATAAAGTCGGCCTTTAAGATTTACTTCAAATTAAGAGATCAAATATTGCAGCTGTTTTATGATTTGTCCACCTTGCTTGAAACAGTCTCAGAAAGGACTAAGCCATTTCACTCTGGTACTTTTTTTCCCCAGGGTGGCCAGCTGTGCACTTTTATAATCTAAAACAAAAAATTTCTGCCTGTTATTCCTCTTTCTAAACACAGTAAACTGTGAATAACATCTGCACTAGGGGTAGGAAACTTTTACCGTGACTCGTGCCACTTTGAATTACAGTTATGGCCGAAGTGCTGATACTTAACTCTTTCAGAAAATATTTTGTAAATGATCTGTTTTTACAATATTTTTGCAGTATTTAACCTCTTAAGACCTGAGCTTTTGTCTGTCGTACAATTTTTAATTCACCTTGTTATTTGTGAGAAGATCTGTTAAGTGTCATAACTAAACTTGGTCTTTGTACGGAAGTTTGATTATTTGTGTAATAAGTTCTCCATTAGTTGTTTGTTATTAGTGTTATTGAACTTTAAAACATTGTTATTTTTCACTAAAATAGATGTAATGTTGTGATTTAACCAAAAGACTTTGTGGACTTTGTCACTAAATGTGACTAATTGGTCAAAGTTTTAAAAAAATTGAGTATCAGAAATGTAATGTCCACTTATGTGGACGCTGAGTCTTAAAAGGTTAAACATGCTCACAGCAAAGTTCTCTCTTATCTGTCTTCCATCGCTGTATCTCACCAGATTGGCCAAGCACAAGACATTGCTGACATTCATGCTTTCATCCAAAGCCTGAATCCAGGAGCATCTTTGAAAACAGAAGTTTGCTGCTTTGACACGTTTTCTGGCAGGAAATGGTTTTCCATGCTTGGCTATGCAGTGATTAATGGTTCAACTTCCTTACGTTGCCAAGTGTATAACAGTACTGAACGTTCTGAATGTGCTGCTTTGTTTACTGTACTTTGCTAAATCTATTTTTACTGACTCCAATTTATTCGTCTCATCTCTAAAGTTTTTTTTTTTATGTGTTTGTTTTTTTTTGTGTGTTTGTGTGTATGTTTGACAGCAAAGGGTTCATACCGCCTGATTTCCTCTGGCAATAAATCCATACTCCCTTGTTTAGCTATGTTGGAAAGAATGACTAGAACTTGATAACACTATTTAGCAGTGTTATCATGACAAGCTAGCGGACTGAACGACCAAGAGATTTATAGTGACGCACTTGCAAGTCACATTTGTGTACTAGCAATGTCATGATTCAAATTTATTATTTAACGTTATTTGTTAAATTCTCAAGCAAGAACATTTATAGTGTGCTCAATTCCTTATGAGTTGTTTTATAGAATACAATGAAATACAGTAATTCAGTTATTGTTTTTGTGTTTATTTTGTCCTCGCCCTCATTGTATTTTTTCTCTGCGTGCCAACATAAATAGCCTTACATGCCAGCTTTGGCCCCCATGCCCTAGGTTGCCATCCCCTGATCTACACAATGTTTATACATACAACTTCACGTATCTAACACTGAGCAAACCAAGCAGAGCTCTTTAAAGATTGGATTTATGCAGTTTATACCACCTTTACAAAGCAGCTGTTACAATTATGAGAATATGTGTCATTTTTTGCTATAAATGAACCTTGACTCTGTCATCATGATCATGGTTTACACTCTTAAATGCTTTGTTAAGTCCTCACCTTGCAGTGACACCCAGAGTGCTAATTAGTTTCTCTCTCTATGGAGGAGTGAACCCTAATTGGGTTTCAACAACATAAGGGCACGAAGCAGGAGATCTATCTTACCTCTGTTTCTGTTCAATAGCTTCAGTTAAGAAATACGATGTCTCTTGAGTGCAGGTTATGAGTAAACACTAAAGTAGAAGTAATTTTTTTAGTTAATATTGTCTGTGTGTGTATCTTACATCAGTACACAAATCTTTGATTATGAATTTGTGGAAGTGCAAAATTTTACAGGTGGTCTGAACTCCTCTTTTCCATCTTACATCTCCTGTGAGCTTTCTTGTGTGTTGTTGAGAAGTTTGTATTCCCTGATTTCATTAAGCCATCATTAAGCTAATCACCTTTGATATCCCTCAAATGCACCCAGGAATGGAAGGTAATTCTTTAATAAATGATGAAGTCTTGCCATCAAATTCATTGGACTAATTCTACAACCAGACAAAAAAAAACATCAAAAACAGATTTTTTCTCTCATTTTTCTAAAGGTAACACTGCCCACACCAAATTTCTCTGTCCTGAAAACAATTCAAAAATAGAAAAGAAATGATGACAAGCAAAAGATCCACTACCTTACCTCAAAGTCTAAAGGAAATTTGTCAAATCTATTACTTTGTGTCACAAGGTACCACTTTTTTCACACAAATTTGTAACATTTTCTCAAACATCTGTTGATCTTATTTTGTAATGTTGTTTTTAACCTCTTATGTCTTCTTATCTCTTTTACAGTTTTCTACATTTTTTCTTCTTGGACCAAACAACCAGCAGATATTGAGTTGTAAATATGCTGTAGCTCAGCCACATTAGCTGGAGCTTTTACTGTAATACTGGATCTGGCTGAAAACAAACACCTATGACAGTTGAAATCTCAACAGAATTGAATTGCATGATGACTTCTGTCAGTATTTCACTTTGAAAAAATGAAGATGAAGTTTTATGTTAGTTGTATCCAGTTACAGTGTCATTTTACCTTGACTGGAGCAGAGTTGAACCAGCACAGTGTGTGGTTACTAGTCTGTATGTGTGACCAAAGATGGGGGTTACTAGCTCTGCTTGCATTAGACACACTCAGGGAGCCATTTTTAATCATTTATCAACAGACATTTTGAGTTTTTGTTTGGCTGTAACGAAAAAAAAAGTGCTCAATTAATTTTTTCTCCTTTGAGAAAATTAAAAATTCTGTTTTAGTGACTACAAAATGTGTTGGGATTTGGACATTGTGGATTTAAATAACAAGTCATTCTGATGTAGAACATAATGAAATAAAAAGGGTATTGTGGAAAAGAAGATTATGCAATAAAGATTGACTTTTTTTAAAAAAAACTTTGTTTTATTTTATACAAGTTTGTAACATGACTATAAAGTCATTTTCTTTAAAAGTATGAAATTGTTGAAATAATCATTATGAAATATTTATTTATAATAATTCGATATTAAAGAATAATAAAACATATTTCTTAAAACATTGCCTTATTTCACAATTTAATGGCCATATTATATATTTGTCTGTTATTTATCAAAATGGTATATGTTTTAAAATGCTGCATTTATTTATTTAATTATGAATCTTTTGGGGTTCCATATAAATCCACCTCTAACATGAAGTTTACTTGCTAATGTACTCTAACCATAAACTGTATAAAATACGGGCACAGTCTCCACGACGTCCCATTTCTGCTCCTGTAACAGTGAATTAAAGCCAATCAGCAGCCCCAGTAGTGAATATTTTGGGAGCTTTGAGCTTCCTTGCTAACAGCTATGAGGCGCCAGCCACGTCATTTACATGAGCTGAGCTCTGTCTCTGATTGGACAGTCAGACAATCTTAATATCTCGTAAACCACCAAGTTAGAAATAAAACTTGTAACTGCTTTGGGAAGCATTCAAGAGACCGAGGATGACTTACGCACATGGATCCAGATGTTTTCTTCTTTTATAAGAGATTATATATATATATTGGGGGGGTGTCTGCTGATAGTTTTTTGGACTATAATTTATTTATCCCTTTTTTTAATTTTTTAAGTAAAGCTGTACTCTTATCATGTATCGTACAGGAGGGCATGGATGTGAAACAAAGAGCCTGACGACAACTGCTACTATTAGTTGTTCAATTGCATTAGATTTAAGAATAATATTTTGGCTTACACATTTTGATAGTACTGTATTAACACAAATGACCAGGAGTAACCTCATTATGGTGTTAGTATGATAAAGTTGTCGGACAGTTTTGCTTGGAGGCCTTTATGTTGGTGCAATTCAGCTGTTATTGGTTCGCAGTAATGTAGAATATGTTAAACAAAATTAATGTAATCTAAATTGCTTTGATCATTTTTCACACATTCATAGAGCAAACTTTATGTCACCCTTGGTTGTGCTAACCCTTACTCATTTAATTACACGGTAAATTACCAAAAGGAAAATAAATCTTCAGTGTGAGGAATGTGCTCCCATGCAGATGTAGGGAGAGAGATGTGCACCATACACCGGGGTGGTCTGGATGCAAAGAGACAGCAGTATGGTTGTCATGTTAGCATGCACAAATTCACGAGTTGTGGCTGTGACCTCATTATTTGTGGACAAACAGCAGCCGCAGATATGAGCCAAATGTGGGACGAAAAAAAAAAAAATCAGCATCCAAGCCAAGTTTCCGGTCAGTTGCAATAGCATGCAGATGATCTCTGTTCCCATGTCAGCATTTGTTTTGTCTGTGTGTATCAGCTCTTTTGATTAATATTCATCCGCTTTTATCCCATTATATCCTGCAAAAATAAACACCACAGACCCTCCGCTGTTTCTGTGCATGGAAACATTGCTGCCGGTTCGATTCATGGACACATCTAATGACTCAGTGTGACGTGGAGACGCGCTGGCTGTGCTCCTTGAGGACAAAGCAGGGTGGAAGAGGGCAGAGAAGGGCAGATTAGGGTTTACTCTCACTCCTCCTCTCAGGGTCGCGTGTCATCCAGAGGGGCTTTAGAGGAGCAGTAATCCACAGAGATGTCAGAGATTTGCTTCCCCTGGGACGGAAATGTAATATGACAGAGTACAATGGAGGAGGAAGGAAGGAGGGTAGTGGCTGAATCTCTATACAACAGAGAAAAAGGATTGCCTTGGGCTTTTTTTAGGGCCTCGGATGTGTTATAATTTGGCATAGCGATCCTGTGCAACACACAGAACAATTTTCAGCTTTGCCTGTGTTTTTGTCTTCTGCCTTGCACAAAGTTGTTAGTCGTTTGAACCTGCAGGCAATAAACTGATAAAGGGTAGAGAAAGCATTGATGGTGGAAGACTTCAAATGCTTTTATATGAAATAAACTCTGTGTATAACAAAGCCAGGATCACAGAAGTCTCTCAGAAAGTAGAACAAGCTTTTGAAAAACTTGGAAAAAGGTTTGTTTGAACATTGCACATCTTGTGGTTATTTTTTTAATTACCCCAAAAGAGCAACACGTTCAGCTGAAGTGGACCATGCCACAAAACACCACCCAGCACAGAGGAACTTAACTCAAGACTTTGAAAAGTCTAATTTCTCTTGCTGATTAAACTTTTCATGCAAAACATCTTGTATAAATCCAGTGTTGCTTGGGATTACTTGAGGAAAAACATTTGATTTTAGAACCATATCCTCTGTTCATTCCAGTTCATTATAACCAAGCAGTTCCCTAAGTGTCGTCTGGGGGTGGGCTCCAGCCTCATATGAGTTCCCCTGCTGAGTAATCCCCATCTGGTCTGGTTTTAAAATGCCCATTCTGTCCACACTGTTGATGAAAATTAATGTGAAATATCCAAGTTGGTGATCCCAATCTTGGGCTTCGAAAATTCCACTCAGAAATCGGGGCTCCACTGGCAATATACTACTAAAGAATGGAGTGAATCGCAGGTACTACATATTACAAACTGCTTTTGAGTATTGTATGACTTTTCTGTTGGATCTGTTTTGTAGTGGGCTTTGCTGTCTTTTTTTTAAAGTAAATTAGCTGTTTATAGAACAGAATCAGTATCAGTTGTTTACAGACTCAGCACCTCCAAATCTGAGTCCTCAGCTGGAAAAGGGTGGAGTGCATTCTCCGAGTCGGGGATGAGATCCTGCCCCAAGTGGAGGAGTTTGAAGCTGCGTTTCCACCAAGCAGTCCGGGTCGGTTCAGTACGGTTTGGGACGGTTTGGTACAGTTAGGCCTGATCCCGTTTGCGTTTCCACAGCAAACTGTGCCCCCTCGTGGTGGGCGGCGTGTAAGCTGGATGCCGGAAGCCGCAGCTGTTAAACAATAGCACGACGCCGTAGCAGCTTTACCCGCTATTAAATCCAACAGAGAAGAGAAACGCGACGCAGTACCGTATTTTCCACACTACAAGGCGCTTCGGAATATAGGGCGCACCTTTAATGAATGGCCTATTTGAAAACTGTTTTCATATATAGGGCGCACCGCATTGTAAGGCGCATAGAGTAGAAGCTATAGTAGTGGCTGGGGTTGCGTTATGCATCAACTAGATGGAGCTGTGTTAAAGGGAATGTCAACAAAACAGTCAATAAGTCAGTCAAACTCAGGCTACATCCACACAGAGCCGCACATTTTCCTATCCAACTATTTTCTGTGCCGTTTTTAAAAAAAGTGCGCTGTAAAGACGAAGCCGTTTCTGCAGTCCACAAAAGCCATTACCAGAGATCAGTTCAAATGCCAGACCTTTGGGGGGCGCTGTATTGCTCTAACAATAAACAAGAGAAGAAGCCCGGGCCAGTCTGTGAGCTAATGTTAGCACTTAGCAGAATTCCTCTTTATAGGTTCTTACCACGTACCGCTGTTACGCCCCCTGATTACAGTAGCCATGATTAAGCAATATCGAACCATATATAAGGCACATCGGATTATGAGGCGCACTGTCCGCTTTTGAGAAAACTGAAGGCTTTTAGGTGCGCCTTATAGTGCGGAAAAAACGTTGTCAATATCGATCCATATATAAGGCACATCAGATTATAAGGCGCACCGTTGGCTTTTGAGAAAACCAAAGGCTTTTAGGTGCGCCTTATGGTGCGGGAAATACGGTAAACAAAGAGCACAGATGGAAGACATGCAGCATTTCATCTTCTCTGTGATTGTCATGTAGCTCTCTGTTACAAAGTGCAGAGAAGACTTTGTGCCAACAGGAGAAATGCAGCTGCTGTCGGGGTAAGTGACGATTCTTTTGACCAATCAACGGTCTGCAGTGTGTTGCTCTACCTTCCGAGAGCGGTTCGGTTCAGTTTGGCACCCATACGAAAGGGTCCCAAAAAAGTAGGTTGTCTCGTCTTGGTTTTTAGGGATCTGTCCCGGGATGAGTCAGTGGAAACGCCGCAAAAAGTGCGCCGTAACCGAGACGAACCGAACTGGTCTGCTTGGTGGAAACGCGGCTTTGGTATCTCGGGGTCTTGTTCACAAGTGAGGAAAGAATGGAGCGAGAGATCGACAGGCGGATCGGTGCAGAGTCTGCAGTAATGCGGACTCTGCACAGGTCTGTCATGGTGAAGAGGGAGCTGAGCTGGAAGGCAAAGCTCTCTGTTTACCGGTTGATCTTCATTCCCACCCTCACCTATGGTCATGAGATTTGATTGAGATTGAAAGAACAAGATGGCAGGTACAAGCGGCCGAAATGAGCTTCCTCCGTAGGGTGGCCGGGTTCTCCCTTACAGACAGGGTGAAAAGCTCGGCTATCCAGTAGGAGCTCGGAGTAGAGCCGCTGCTCCTCTACGTTGAGAGGAGCCAGATGAGGTGGCTTGGGAATCTAATGAGGATGCCTCCCGGACTCCTCCCTGGTGAGGTGTTCAGGGCACGTCCCACCGGGAGGAGACCCCGGGGCAGACCCAGGACACACTGGGGAGACTACGTCTCTTGGCTGGCCTGGGAACGTCTCGGGATCTCCCGGGAAGAGCTAGACGAAGTAACTAGGGAGAGGGAAGTCAGTTTCACTGCACATGTAACAAGCCTGTATTAAGTGTTGCAGTATTGGACACAAATCAGTTGAACACCCGGGTATTTAGAATACCACACATTATGCCAATGCAGACTTTCGTTCATCCAGGTCTTGGTTATTCTGAAGACTAAAAAAACAGTGGGTAGTGGGAAACTACACAGTTCACTTGCCTTGTTTTGAGTCTTCAGTCTACCACATACTAATTAGTACAAGCTTCTGGCATCGTGTTTTTGAAAACAAGTCATGAGATGCCTACAAAGGTAGATACTCCATGTTCACCGCAGTTCATCAGCGCTGCGATTTTGCTTTGTTGAAAGGCACACGCTAATTCACACTGGATCTATCCAGAAAAAACACATGTTTCAGTCGTAATTGTGAAACCACATGGTACCAACAATGTACACAGAAGTAACATCATGTGAACAATAAGCGCTTTATCTTTCCGTTATTGATTTACAGTTTACTTAGAGCTCATTATGTGATTTGGGGCTTCTACTATGAATAGGTGTGTTAGGTTATTCATAGCTCTTTTTTTTTTTCAAAGGTTTTCATTGTGTGTAGTTGGCCCTGTACCACCAGTTCTGACATTCTGAGTTTTTATATTCAAGGAAGTGATTTACGATCATCCATTATTTTTAAATTGACCAGCTACTCTGTTCATTTTCATGTTGGTGGCATGTGCCGGAGACGGACCTCAGCGTGCTGTGTGAAAATGTTTGATTAGAGTGGCAGCCAAGTAAGGTGCGGCCTGACAGACCATAGCGGGCACAGAGTATGTGGGAACTGGGAGTTATACAACCCTGTGATTATAACAGTTATGCTCAGCACCTTACCGTTAGGGTTGATAATTAGCTACTTTGATCATAGAATAAGCTGTGCTAATGTAAATTTGAGTTATGTTTTTTGGTGTACTGCACCAGACCAAAGTGACCTGTGTGCGTTAACTGAAGTGTTTGCTAAAAGTTTCAGACACTTAATTTCCCAAACACGTCTTCTTTAGGAATATGGATTAAGCTCCTCTCTTTATCTCTATTTCCCTTCATTTTTTACCCTTTCCATTTGCTCTGTTTTTTATGTGTACAAATAAAGGAGACTCCCAGCACACTGTTTGAAAAACTGCATAATTCTGTCCATTTTTAAAGCTCTATTTCATCGTCTCCTTCTCCACGACACAAACTTTTCATTTCTCCCCTGAGTGTAGGGAGCTCAGAGCACTTTTCAGGTCTGATATAGTCAGACAATGCATCATACTGACAAGCTCTTAGCCATAACCCATATCTAAGCGTCTGCTGCCTTCAAGTTGCTATCAGCGTGCTATTATGCTCACAATGACAATGCTAAAATCCATGAGTCATAGAAACCAAATGCACAGCCTACGGTCAGCGTGTTAGCAAGATAATACATCTTAATAGCATGCGATTTAACTTAACATTGCTAATTAGCACACAGTGCAGCTGAATCAATCATTTATTATTATTCTGTTCAGAGGTGAAAAATCAGCTGTGGCCAGTGTTTAAAAGGTGTTCAAAGCTGTACTGGTGTTTATCTTGGTACCCTACCGGGATCTCCTTGAGCCCCCTCATTTCATTGGAAATCAAACTGCACCAGCTTCCAGGTTTTCTCTGCTTCACAGCTCCACTACCGGTGATTTTCCAGTCTTCCTTTTAACTTCTTTTGAGAGAAATGTTTATAATGACCCTCTTTGTAACTTCCCTGAACTACCTTGAACATCACATAGCCCATAAAGCATTAGAAAATATGAAGAGTTTGAATGACGTCTTTGCACTATTTCATCTACCACAGGAAAATCACATTGAAAAAATGCTGCATCAAAGATCTTTTACACCTCCCTTTCTTCCAGTGAATTAAAAGATTAATTTGTTCCGTGGTGACATTTTGTAACTAGTTTTTTCGCAGTTCAAAACAAAAATGTTAAATCGATTTACTGCCTGACATAAATGTTGACCTTGTTATGGTTCTGAAGTAAAACTCAGGGTTGATTCTGAGTTTTAAAGTTACATAACAATATCAATCATTCAAATTTGTACAGTGAAACAAAAATTTTCCAAATCAAATCCCTCCAACCCTGACCATCAGTAAGAAATTTAATCACAGCCCTCCAAATGTTGGTAAAGGAATATAATCCAGGATGAGCCTTTTTCTGATTTGGAAAGCAGCCCTGATGAAAAGAGAAAGGCCAGAAATGGCGGAGCAGCAAAATGAAGCAGTCAGAGCGACGGCCTTGGAACAGTGAGAAAACCTTGTTAGTCAGAAGCATCACTTCAGGCTCTCTCACATCTTGTTAGTACACCAGTGTGAATGAGGATGATTGACAGAGCACACAGCTGGGAGGCCTTTTGTTTCCTGGTAATGGCCGAGAGGAATCATACTCAACCACCAGAATTATCTTACTCTGCTTGTTCTGCTGCACTACATGAAAACAGGTTTGTCATCACCAGAATACCAAAACACTCATTCATGAGCGATGACTGCACGACACCAAGCTCATTTAGAGACGGCTCATTTGACTGCCTGCTGACTGAAAAAACAGAGTCTCAGGTGAGTTACAATGAGGTATACAAAACAAGGTATTCCTCTTGACTGTCAACACTCAGGCTGAAATCAACTTCAATCTGTGCCTACAAAATAAGAAGATGAAAAATGTGACCAGTGTTAGATTTGATCATGACAAACTGTGATGTGTAACAGCTACACTTCACTAACAAAGACACAAATAGGTGTCAGCGTGAAAAACAACTTGATCTTTAATCTATTTTAATTAAGTGAAGCTTTATTGACTTTCTTTCCATCATGGATCAACTCAAGGCAGATCATAGTTCAATACCTGCTTGTGTCCAGCAGGAGGAAGAAATGAGTCAAAATATTTTTTTTCAGACAGATTTCAGAAAAAATAGCAGTGATTGTTATTATTTATGTTATTTATGCAATTTAAAATGTCGTGGCAGATTTTTTTTTTTTTTACACAGCACGGGAAGGTGAATGCTCACCCTCATTTACCTCCAAGAGAAACACTAAACCTCAGGATTAAAGGTGAGTTTATTTAACACGTAAAAGAGACAGTATTTGGGGATACTTTCAGACTTTCAATACAATTTCAAAAGCTATGTTATAATTATTTACTGCAGAATTAAGGTGAATCTCTGCTGTTTCCCATCTATCTCATGGTTCAACAGCATGGCCCAAGGCACACGGGTCAGTAATTCAATCCTTAGAGTGTTAACAATCAGGCCTTAAAAATCCTGGACATTTAAAAAAAAATGGACAGAACCCCCAGATGAAGCCACTGTGATGTTTTTAGTCAATACAAAGACCTCAACTTATGTGCAAATATACTGAGAAACTAGAGAGCTCCTGCAGATCCACCAGAGCAGCTGGGAGTAGAGATTGTAAAGTTTCATTCAGGAAAACCTCTTTTGCTGAATCAGCAGTTTCTGTAAAAGAAGTAAAATCCTAAAACCCTCATTTGGTTGTTTGAAACATACTGCACATTTTACCTTGCCAGACATTGCAAAAAACCTGCACACATCTAATCTTCTGTATGCTCTGTCAGTGCTGGATATGTTTTGTGTTTTAAATACTACAATTCATATTTAAATAAACTGTATCTTGCAGTAACTACCATAGCTTTTCTTTTATCTTGTGTGTTTCAATCTTGTACTCTCCTGAAAACTCTTCAAGGGACAAATCTTGCAAATTACCATCTGTTTTAGCACTACGATTCTTGCACTGGATGGCTGTTTCCAGTTTGTCTATGAATACTGTATCAGTCCTAAATAAATAAACAGAAAAATCATCCGAACAGTTCAAAAAGTTTGAAATAAGTTCTGGAAAAGAAAAGGGAATCTCACTTTAAAACTTAACACCAGTGAAATTGCATTACATCCAAGCTAATCACCATCAACCATTAAAGAGAAAAGATAGAGCCACTTATTGAGGGGATGGAAGAGCAGGTTAAAACTGTGAAGCAAGTGCTTAGCATGAGGATTAAAGCGATGACTCAACAAGATATTAAGCTACTGGATGAGGAAAGGGCGTCTTAATGGTGGACATAAGAACATAATAGATAAAGTATAATGTTCCACAAGGAGCAAAGGGATGGTGTATTTTTTCAATAAGGTACTGTGAGACACACTGGAGATTCTCTGTACAACACAGCTCAACATCAAGAGAGATACTATCCTGCAGCCCAACATACAAATAGAGGGAAGATTAGCAGATGGAATTTTATTAAGAGTAGTTAATTTCTCAGCTCAAAGATTCAACATGTTAACATAAATGTATTACATAGACTGCTAGATAAATGTCAGACCTCGCCTGCAGAAGTCAACCAAAATCAATTTAATGAATGGGATTAAAAGTCATCAAAATATTTAGGGCTGGATAAAAGACTTAGAGCCCATCTCTGAACTTGACAACTAACCAAAGTGAAGACAGGCTCGGGTCTACCTTCTCTCTAAGATTAACATCATACAGATGAGAGCTAGGATTTACTGATGTAACCCATCATACTGTGTCATGCTCAGTAAAAAGGTAAAATATTGAACACAGAATAACTTCCATCCCAATACATGCAGGTGAAGCTGATAAACCACTAACAGGACAGTCCCAAACCCCTGACTCTGTATCTGAGGTTTTACACCTACCTCAAAATGTAAAATATATTACGAAGATGAGGTGACATGAGGAAATGCATGTCATACAAACATAGATCTGACAGAGCTGTTAAGAAAAACATATTGGTCAGATACTGCTGATAAAATCATTTATACACATATAAAAATGTTAGAGTATGGGAAGAAAGGAAGGGTTAATAAAACTGAGGAAGAGTGGTGGACAGCATGGAGGTACCAGAGAAGATGTACCAGTTCACAGCAGAGGAGAGAGTTCAACTGGAGAAAATGCAGTAAGGTTCTCGGTTACACCCTCTCTGAAATCTCATTGTGACAATAACCTACTGGAGAAATTTTGGAAACCCAAATTCAAACCATTACATTTTCTGATACTGCTCTGTCATCACAGACTGTTGGAAAGGGGGACAGAGAAAAAGTCATCTGTAAACATCAAATGGTCCTGGACTATGAAAGCACAACTGCCCTGCCACCATTATTGGCACCCATGGAGTTTGAGTACATAATGTGGAATATCTTCTGAAAAAAAAATGAATCAGTCTGGGTGTGGGAAGGAGAGAAAAGAGAAAAATTGATGGCAGAAGTCTTCAAAGGTTGGTGCGAATGGTGGAAAAAACACTACGTCAAACATCCAGAGACCTGAAGGTCAACCTGTAACAGTCTGGGGTCATGGTTTCAACAAGTACCACACGACGCACATCAAACCAAACAGGGCTTTTTGGGCAAGGGCCAAGGAAGACACCATTCCTGAGGCAAGGACATAAGAAGGAACGACTAATCTTTGCCAAAGAGTACCTGGACAAACCACAATCCTTCCGGGAAAATGTTCTGTGGACAGATGAAACAAAAATAGAGCTTTTTGGCAATGCACACCAATAGTTTGTTTACAGGCAGCGCAATGAAGCCTACAAGGAAAAGAACACCTTCCCAATAGTTAATCATGGTGGAGGATCCATAATGCTGTGGGGCTGCTTTGCTACATCTGGTACTGGAGGCCTTGATCGTATCACAGGAGTCATGAAATCAGAGAATTATCAGGACATTCCAGAGCAACATGTCCTACCCACTGTTACAAAACTTGGTTTGAGTCGAAGGTCATGGGTCCTCCACAAAGACAAAGACACAAAGCACACATCCAAAAGCACACAGGAATGGTTGGAGAGGAAAAAATTGACTGTTTTAAAATGGCCAGCAATGTGTCCTGAGCTCAATCCGATTGAAAGAGTTTGGTATGAGCTGAAATCTGCCATTGGGGAAACCAGCAAACCTTCAAGAGTTTGAGCAATTTGCAAAGAAAGAGCGGGAGAAAGTACCAGCTGAGAAGTGCAAGAAGCTTATAGATGGCTACAAGAAACATTTGGAAGCTGTCATCACTGCCAAAGGTTGTGCAACCTAGTATTAAAGAGGGGTGCCATTATTGGCGCATATGCTGTGTTTTCTGTTTCTTCTTTGAAATTACAATATGTAGGTTGAAAATACAATTTCCTTTGTTAAATTACTTTGGACCTCCATTTGAAAAATCTTGATGATATAACTTTGGTAAATTTCCATTTATTTCTGAATATATTGTAGAGATTATGCAAAAATTGAAGGGGTGCCAGTAATTGCGAGCAGGACTGTAGGCTACCTTGAATGTTTCCCTTGAGTATGGTTGAAAAACCGTGAATGTCTTGCTGGCCAACAGTCAAGGGTCTAATACAGGGGTGGCCAACCAGTGACAGACCAAGTGCCACAAAAATTACCATGGTAAAACAAAAAGCCATCGCCATTTGTTGTGTTTGTAAGGGTGTTTAAATTCGTATTTGGAGCTGTGTCAAAGACAAATTTCTGTTTTTACTGCAGAAGAGACAAAGTTCCTTCTATCTATCTATCTATCTATCTATCTATCTATCTATCTATCTATCTATCTATCTATTGATCTAGCTTGATAGATAGCTATGAGCACATGAGCTTTTGAGAGGAGCACATGTAGAGAAGAGAAACTGAAACTTAAGTATCAATCTCTTTACCCAAGTATTGATCAGTACTGATCCCAACATTGGCATTAATAAATTGATATTTTAGATTGATCAGAACACCACCACTCACAACAATATATTTGTTTTTTTTTGTTTTTTTTTAAGAATGGATCAAAGAGCCGCACACCGAAAGGCAAAGAGCCACATGCTGCTCTCAAGCCGCAGGTTGGCAACCCCTGCTCTAATAAACTGTTGTTCGATGTTTTTCCTAGACCTTTGTCATAATTCATTTATTTGATGTGTTGCTAAAAGGACTTTGAACTGCCCTGTTGCTGAAATGTGCAACATCAAAAATCTTGCTTTTCACACGAGAACCCAACTTTTTATTGTATGAATGGTCATTTGCAAAACAGTGAACAACATTCATCAATCAAATCGCAGTTAACTTCTTCAGGGAAAAAACTGATTACCTTTGTAACTACCCTTGGCTGGATTTTGTTTTTTACACAACTCTGTCATAAAGACAGACCAGACCAAAAGTAGACCAGTGGTTCCCAAATAGGTAGTACAGACCCCTGGGGGGGGGGGGGGGGGGGGGGGGGGGGGTGCAAATCAATGATCTGGGAGTCGTGACACCCCGTCAAAAGTCAGAAACTAAACTCTAAAATTGTATATTTCATTCATTGTTGTGAGAATATAAACAAAATAAGTCTTAGAAATTCATATAATCTATGCAAACAGAATTTTTTTTATCTGTTCTTTTCTGCATGTTTTTGTTGCAAAAGACCCTCCCAGGTGACTAAAGCTGGACAGTTTTAGTTAAGGCAGATTAATTTAGGAAACAGCAATTTGTGCACAGTCTAATTTTCTATCAGTCAGCTACATAGGGTATCTTAGGCGTTTTTGTTTAGGGATTGGCCTGTAAGTGTATTTAAAAACAAAGGATTACTGAGGCATCAAGCTTTGGACCATGATGCTTCAGTAATCTCTTCAATCTTCTTCTTCTCCTGGGTGAAATGAGTTCATTTCTAAACAGCCAAGACACAGCCCCCTCCTCACTTTGACTTTACATTGTTAATCTTTACGTCCTCCCACCATGATAGACTTGTTTCTGCTATCTCTGTTGACCTGCTCTGTTTTATGGAGCGTAGCGCTCTGCTATTTCCAGTCTAACAAATAGTCCTGCCAGCCTGTGTGATTCCCAGGCCTTTTCCTCCTCCCTAAATATAATATTTTATGGCCCCCTGTTGGATTAGGAGGCTTACATAATATTCCTATCAACAACAAGACGGATCTTCCCGTATGTAATCTTCTTTACCTACATTTAGTCTTACATTTTAAGTGAGCATGGAAGGAAGTTTCCTTAGTTTGATACAGATATAACATGATATTATTGTATGTGTGAGCATATTTAAACCTGTGCATTTACCCATGACTGAACTGCATGCTAGGATGGTTTTTAAGGATGAGGACATTACCATAAACAGTAGATACACAGCTGTGTGTCACTACTGTGATAGATCAATGTCTTCAGCCTTTCCGATTTGCTTTAGTTTTGTGTTGTTTACACTAAAGGGTATGCCAAAAGATACCACCACTTTACAACAATAAAAAATGTTAACAGGAAGCACCGTAAATTTCCCTGTAATGAGACTTGAGGGTCGGGAGGATGCTGTTGAAGCACTATATTTAACATTCCCTTCACCTCCTCCACGCTGGGAACAGGGTCAGAGATCTCTGGCAGGTATTTAAAAACCTCAATTGAAAAAAGTAATAGGAATTTGAAGGTAATGAAATGTAAATCTGATAGCATCAGCCATGAGCACTTTCAGAACACAAAAATGTGACCATCACTTGCGCACAAACTGGCTAATTCAAATACCAAAGAGTTCAAAACCAATTAGAAATTACCAAAAACTTTATTTTATTGTTTATTTTGTTGCCTTTCAAGGGATACTAAAAAGCTTAAAAAATCATATTTTTTACTTTAAAAGCAAACTATGTGGGGATAAACTTGGTGTCCATAAATACTTTCCAACCACCTCTTCATTTAGAACCAAACTTTCAATACTCACCAACGCTCGGTTGGATAGCCATGAAATATGGTGTAAACACTTAGTCCCACTCAGTATATATTTTCAACTTTGGCACTGAAATAATTCTCTGATTGTTACCTGTAGCCTATGGTAGCATGCTGACTTCAACATTTAGCTCATTGCTAAACTCCAGCGTAACTGCCAGCATGAAAATGGTTATCTTCAAGAAGCGTGTATTAATACAACAATTTATTTTGTTTTATTTTGGCAATTGTTTAAAACATTTTTAGTATTTTAGCAACTTGTGTTGGAGATTTTGTTATTTTTTAAATGTAGAAATAGCCATTGGATTTAGGAGGCCGCCAATGATATTTTTGTGGCAAATTATTTCATAATATTGTCATACATACATTACATACACTCCAACTGCTCGTTACGCAAATTTCTACTCAACCCATCACATGGCAGCAACTCAGTGCATTTAGGCATATAGACGTGGTCAAGACAATCTGCTGCAGTTCAAACCGAGCATCAGAATGGGCAAGGAAGGTGATTTAAGTGACTTTGAACGTGGCATGGTTGTTGGTGCCAGACGGGCTGGTCTGAGTATTTCAGAAACTGCTGATCTACTGGGATTTTCTAGGGTTCACAGAGAATGGTCCCAAAAAGAGAAAATATCCAGTGAGCAGCAGTTCTGTGGGCCAAAATGCCTTGTTGATGCCAGAGGTCAGAGGAGAATGGACAGACTGGTTGGAGCTGATAGAAAGACAACAGTAACTCAAATAACCACTGGTTACAATCGAGGTCTGCAGAAGAGCATCTCTGAACACACAACACGTCCAACCTTGAGGCAGATGGACCCTCCTGTCAGCTAAGAACAGGAAACGGAGGCTACAATTCACACAGCAACACCAAAACTGGACAATAGAAGATTGGAAAAACGTTGCCTGGTCTGATGAGTCTGGATTTCTGCTCCACATTCAGATGGTAGGGTCAGAATTTGGCGTCAACAACACAAAAGCATGGATCCATCCTGCTTTGTATCAATAGTTCAGGCTGGTGGTGATTGTGTACTGGTGTGGGGGATATTTTCTTGGCTCACTTTGGGCCCCTTAGTACCAACTGGGCATGGTTTAAAGTCCACAGCCTACCTGAGTATTGTTGCTGACCATGTCCATCTCTTTATGAGCACAGTGTACCCATCTCCTGATGGCTACTTCCAGCAGGATAACGCTCCATGTCACAAAGCTGGAATCATCTCAGACTGGTTTCTTCAACATGACAATGAGTTCCCTGTACTCAAATGGCCTCCACAGTCCCCAGATCTCAATCCAATAGAGCACCTTTGGGATGTGGTGGAACGGGAGATTCTCATCATGGATGTTCAGCCGACAAATCTGCAGCAACTGTGTGATGCTATCATGTCAATATAGACCAAACTCTCTGAGGAATGTTTCCAGTACCTTGTTGATCTATGCCTCGAAGGATTAAGGCAGTTCTGAAGGCAAAAGGGGGTCCAACCAAGTACTAGCAAGGTGTACCTAATTAAGTGGCCGGTGAGTGTACAAATGTGTTTTCAAGTTTTAGCTAATGTGATAAAACACAACAAATAAGGTCAGAGGGAGTTTAAATGAACAGTATGTGTCTGCAACAAGTGTCCGTCATGAGAACAGAAGAGGAAGGAAAAAAAACGAAGGAATGGTGTGTGTGAGAGAGTAAGAGACACAGAGAAAGAGAGAGGGAGGGAGGGAGGGAGGGAGGGAGGGAGCGCAGGAGGGAGAATTAAGTGAACACACCAGCAGGATCAGGGAAACAGAGGAGAACATTCAGTTTGAAGGTTGAGAGTTAGGATCTGATGAATGTTTAAGACAAACCATATGAGGTGAGTCAGCACGCTTTAAGCTACTTTAATCAGTGTGTTTACTGTGCAAATAACTCTTCTGCCTTAAAGTTACAACTATAACTCATGTTAGGTCTTTATGTGTTGCTTAGTGACTCAGTTGTGTGTCCTTTACCGCTGGTTATACATTTATGTGATGTGAGCAAGCAGCTGTTTGGTTTGGCCTTGATCAAGAAGAAGTTTACTGCTTCACAAAAGGAGCAAAACAAAGTGTGAACAAAATTTATGTTCCAAAGTGCATAATAAGTGTGTGAAAGTTACTAAAAAAATGTAATTTCATGTTTCACTCAGCTTGTGGTTCCACCTAAGTTGATCCTCATACTCCTCTCTGATCTGGATTATTGAATCAAATTCTGGACAAGGACAGTCAGTACATGACTCGGAGGAAACCGCTCTAATTCTGTTTGTGCCTGTAACACAGCAGGCTTGGTTTGAGACTGTAGAGAGTAATATAAGTATTGTACTGTGAGTCATGAGAACAGCTGATACCTACATAAAACATATTACTGCTCTTAAACTGAGTCAACAGATCTAAACTTGATAAACGGCTTCTAATGGTTTCACTTTACATGTGTTGTAAAACTGCTTTATATATTTACTATTCTTAGCTCACCAGGTGTCAGTCTGCCATGTTGTTACCGCACTCTGTTGACCCTCACTACCTGTCTGTGATGTTGAAGATATTCTTGTTCCACGACCTGGCTGAGGTGTTCAGGTTATCTGATCTATGAGTGCAGACTCCATTGTGTAACAGCTTGGAAAATCAAACATGAAGCTTTACTTAATGTTTACATGAAAAGTGACGTTATTCACATGACGGCCACACTGCTCTAGGTTGGAAACTTAAGTGCTGATATGACCTGCTTAAGATCCATGATGTGAAAATATGACATGTTATGTAATAGATACTGAATAGTGAAAGTGTGATCATGTGAAACAGAATCCCAACAGGATAAAGAGGAGGTGTAATCATTAGCTTAATAACATTTCTGGACTTCTTTCTGCAGACTGATTTAATGTGTATGAGAGCTGTTGTATCCTGGCTGTTGTTTGCTATTCAGAATTGATAACCATAATCAGGGGTTTTTAACCAATCAGAATTGAGTGTTTAACTTAGCCAGGTTAGTTAGAAAAAAAAGGGTAATTATAAAAAACAACCAACTTCTAGGTTGATGAGTGATTAAATATGACTTTTGTAATTCTTAAATTCTTGAGAACTTTTGATCTAAAACACGTTCTCATTTTTCATGATGTCAGAGATGGGTTTCTGAAAGTTTTCTCTTAACAACACGATAAATTTTTGAGAAATTTGATGTGCCGAATGTTTGGATTGGAAGTCAGGACAGCAGGCAGGCACCTGTACTCTGCTGTCTCAAAGCTATACATGTAAAGAGGGGGCTTTTGATGCCTTTAATCAGATAGAGGACAGTGGATAAAGCAGGAAAAAGGGCAAGAGTGGGGAATGACATGCAGAAAAGAGGCAACAGGCTAGATTTAAACAAACCCGGGCCACCCATGCGAAGGCAAACCTAATGGAGCACAACCTAGACCGCTAAGCCATCTGTGCTTCAGAGCTGTACTTGTCAAACATGCAAAAGGTGGTTTGGCATTGTCTTGCTGATAAAGGCAGCGCATACTGCTCTATAACATGAATGTTCAGCATTAATGGCGCCTTAATGGCGCCTTTTCAGATGTAGGCTTCTTACATAAGGGAGGCACTTATACATCTCCTTACCATCACAGATGTTGGCCTTTGAACTGTGGGGCTTTTCTTTAACATTTATATATTTGGTTTCCTTTGTGCAATGTACAGTTTTGGCCTATGTTTGTGAATGCAGGCACAAACTACATTCACAGACAACAGTTTTTTCCGTTTTTTTTTTTGTTTGTTTTGTTTTGTTTTTTTGTTTTTGTGTAAATGGAACTATAAAGTTAAAGCCATAGACGGTATATAGAGTAGAAAGCATGGCCATTTACGATTTTACGGTTTTGACGCCAAAATACTCTGAGCCAAAAAGACTGTGAAGGATTCTGGGAGAATTTGCATGGAGCTGGGTGACAAAAATAATAATTATTTTTTCTTTCAAGCGTCGAATCACTTGCTGACTTTACATTCCAACATATTTTACAATACCCGAAAAAAAAAACACAATAGCAGCAGTTGTCAATCATCATTCTCACACGATCATGTAATATAGAACCAAATTTTTAACCTTGTATTACTAATAAAAATGAAATTTTTCAAAAAAAAGAGAACTTGAATACAAGGCACCCACATGATATCTTCAAATCACCACAACAATCGGACGTCTAGGTGTATCTATTATTTTAAACTTTGACCACAGCTCATCTGGAATGACTGGGAAGCCTGATTTTTTGACCTATAATGCTGCCAGCCGCCAAGGGGAGCAGTTGTTGTGGCGACCTCACTTCTAGTAGAGCAAGATGATGTCCGTTTTTTTACAGTATATGCTTACAATTGCTTTTGAACAGAGCTGGCTGAGGGTCCATATGTCATGGCCTACCAGCATTACATTTAGCCTTGCACATTTTGTGAGGAGATCAATCTATGTTCTCTCAATCTTTTTATGATATGAGCTGTAGATGATGGAATCCAAAATTATTTGCAACTTCACTCTGTGGACCATTATTCTGAAAGTGTTGAACCATTTGTTCTCAGAGTCTTTTACAGAGCGGTGAACCTCTGCTTGTTTTACATCAAGTTAAATATGGGAATGATGTGAAAACTATTAAAATTCCATTTTGTTTTAAGTTGCCCCATTAATGTAAAATAAAAAAAAAACACTTGATTCACAAGATACCTAACATTTCAAGTAATTGCAATACTGAACACAGCAAAATAACAGCATTTGTCTGGTGTTGTCAAGGGTTAGAGGATGTCTGTGTCGCATGCCAACCTCACATTACAGTTACATCATGAACAAACTACAATATTTACCAGCCTTCTCTCCACATTCATTAAAGGATCATGAAGCAGACTCATTAAATCAATAGTTTTCAGGTCAGTTTTTATAGTGGTTCAAACAGTTAAAGAAACAACATTAAAGGGACTTTTCTTTGACAATATGTATTCTGCTGCACATTCCTTTCATAATTACTAAATGACAGACTTTTTTTCCCACGCCGCTTGGATAGGGAGGTGAGGCTATTACTTATGTATAGACTGTAAAATGATCTCAGGCCCTTGTTGTGTTATCACCGTGTTGTATTGCAGCTGTTACCTTCAGTGAGAGCATCACTTAATGCAACATGAGAGCTTTTTTGTAGTTAAGTATAAAAACCTTTCTGACTCTCTGGCTGATGTAGTATCAAACAAGAGAATCAGGCTGACCAGGGGCTCAGCTCGCTCCAAACTCTGTGTAGAACAAACACAGTCACCATGGAAACAAGACGTGTTTGTCCCTGAGGGGATCTATTGACATTATTAAAAACCTTTAAACCACTGATTTTCTGAATGGCAGGATACAGCTTTAAACAAAGACACATTTTAAAAGAATTCACTTTGCTTCAGGAAACAAAGGCCAGTCATCTGGAGCTTAGAGGATGTAGCTCAATCTAAGTAAAACGTGTGTTCACAGTTTATGTGCTCAAAAATGTTACTCGAATTTACAGAAACTGAAACAGAAACATTGTCTATTTACCTTCAAACTACACCGTGCCTGTATTTAAACAGGGGGAATAATGCTCTCCCAAATTTGACATGGATGTATGGCAGCCCTATTCAATTAGCAGCATTCAAATAGCCACATGTGGCCTGAAAGCAGCTGCTAAGTGATTTGGATTCAGGTCAGACGAGAAAAACATCTTTTACTAATTCTGACAAGTTCTTACAAAAATTCCAACATTTCTACAAATATTGATTGCAACACCTCACAATCTAGCAACTAACCAAATGCATCGTGTCACTGAGCAGGTGCATCTGAAAAGTTAACATTAGCAGTCCTGCATTGGTGAAATTAGCATGTTTCTGTCAACCCTATGATGAAAATCAGCAAGGACAATCATCACTTTGATGCTGCGTGGACTGGAAAGCATTTGTTTTACCACCTGGTCCAAAGACCATACCAATGTGTTTGCTCTGTAACAAGTGTGTTACAGTTTTGAAAGTTTACAATGTCCAAAGACACCACACTAAAAAACATACTGTGTTTCCGACAAACTTTCCTGAGCAATCTCTTGAGGGGGCCGCTAAAATTCAAAGTTTGACTGTGTCTTACAAGTAGAGCTGCACAACAATAATGCAGTCTTGCATAGCTGAGGAGAGGACCACAGCTGCTATAAATGTGCGGTCCAGCTCATGGCCTTAGTCTGAAAATTTGGCCCAGACAAATTTCTAATTGAATAGCCCTGATGTGAAGTAACATTGAAATGAATCTAATTGTAAAATACTCAAAAAAAAAAAAAAGGAGAGGGAGGAATCAAGATCTGAACGAGACTTGCTGAAATTATGAGGTCATTTCAAAAGGATCTCCTAACTGGTTAATGATATGTTGGAGGGGCGGGCCTTAAACACCAAGGTCTGCTCTTTGCATCTTCACAAGGCCTCCAGATGGTTGGACAATGAGGCCCCGATTACACGACAACGTTTCATCAGAAAATGCTAAAACTCAGTGAAAAAAATTTTGTTTCCACGGAAACGTTGATGAGCTGAAAACGCTGTAGTAAGCATGCCAGGCCTGTAGTCAGCGCTATAACTTTCTTGTCCAGAAGCCGCTTTTGGGAGATCTGGAGCAACAAATGCACATTTTGTTGAAAGACAGTCAGCAGATACAGCTGATTGAGCAGCGCAAGTACAACACGGTAGTTCGCGACGATAATAACAACAGTACTGTTGTCCTGTTGTATGCCCGCATGCGAGGTGGAGTGTGACATCAGCGTTCCCACTGAAAACGCCGGCTTACTGTTTACATGGCAACGGTGTCGGCAGCGTTTCAGAAAAGTTTCCGTGTAAACGCAAACTTTTGCATTTCACCCTAAAACCGTTGTCGTGTAAATGCCCCCTAAGAGAAGAAGGTAGTTTGTAGAGCAAAGGGACCTCTGAAGGACAGAGGTAGGTGGCTTTTCTAAAACACCAGTGTGTGAAAAAAGAGATTCTTCAAGCTGCAAATCATGTAAAGCCTTTGTGTGTGTTTTGGGGTTTGGTTTGTGTTGATTCGTATAGTTGCTGCATTCAAACTTTCTCACCAACTTGGCAAAAAAAGCAAATGATTACATAAGAATAAAAGCTCATCTCTGCTCAAGTAGTCACAGATAAAGAACAGCAAAGTTTGTAATTCAGCCATAAGAATGATCTTTTTTTTCCCCCAGAGGGCTGAATGAGGGTTTCCTGGCTCTCTGGACAGCTTTGAGTGGATTTTTGAAGAAGTGAAGTTTTTTTCTCACTGATCTACTAGCGTCTTTTTTAAACACAGGAGGTTTCCACTTCAATCTGAAAGGCACACTCTGAGCAGAAAGTTAGGGTGCTCTAACAAAGGTCAGTGCTCTTAGCCTGTAGTAATATCCACTTATTACCTCAGATATATGCATATACACAGTTTAACCAGCGTAATTCCCCTTCCATGTATAGTCATCACTGATAACATAGTATAGGGAAGCTTTACAGAGAAAATGACAGTGAATCTATACAAGTGTGGTGGGTTAGAGGGGAATAAATGGATTTTGACAGGAGAGGAGGTTGTACTGTGTTTCTCTCATAACACTACATAAGCACACTTCAGATCCTTCTATGAACAGCGTCATTATTTCTGGCATCGAAACTTAAACAGTGATATACGTACATCTGCTCTTATCAGTGTGACTGCAAACACCTGTTTTTATTATGTGTCCTCACAGCAGGGGGGAAAAGACAGATGGGAAACCCTGTTACTACTTACAGAAACCAAAAGAGCATAAACCTTTCTAAACACTTATCTCGATCACTCTTGTTCTTTCTGTGTTTGGTAGCTTCGACAAAGTTTACACTGATATATCCTGAGCTAAGCATGAATGACTGGGCAGTTAGTTTATGTTCAGGGGTCATAAAGCCACAGGTGTTGATATTCTGTTATCAGTGTCAACAGTGTTTAATATTGCCTGTGTGTCACCTCTCTTGAGAGTCATGTTTGAATAAAGAGGTTAGCAAAGGTGAGATCCTGGTGCTATGCTGAACCTCTACCTGAGCCTGTAGGAGCTATAAAGAGGGTGGAAGAGGCTGGAAAAGGAGAAATCATGGTTCAGGTTCATTTTTGCATCATGTAGCACCAAAAACATGAGCAGGTTCAGGCTTAATGTAATAATTCAGCTTGAAAAGGATAATACTCAATCAAATATTTACACATCACACCCTTATTAGAAAATTTGAGAGCTATCAGTCTACACCAAATGTCATCTATATTTCATGTGTGCACTTCAGGTGGCCTTTTTGTGAGACAGCCCCTTATCTGATGACAAGAAATTAAAACTCTCCAACACTGGAAGACTATAAGAGCTGAACTCCATTTTTTTATTTTGTGAATATATTAGCATTACTTTGACTGAAAATGAAGATATTAAAAGTGCAGCTTGTTGTACTTTTTTTTTTTTTTAGCTTATTCCTAATTCAAAATTCCAAAAGGCTCCAAGAGTGATGACATATAAAGCCTGCAAGTGATGCAAGAGCAAATAAACAAGAACCACATAAACTTAAACGACCTCGGGAATCAGATGGATCTATTTTTAATCATACATAGATTTGCATAAAAAACTGTTTAGCCATCTGCATTTTCTTGAGGATGCTAAGATGGCAAGTTTACATCACTCTCACATCCAAAAAGTGGCCAATAAAAAGTCTTGAAATATATTTCCCAATAAAAAAACCTCTTTTATTTGGATACGGAGTACTCTTTAACCTTTTTTAGACTAGGGGGTTGGGTGTGTTTACTCTACTCCTCCAACTGCTACTGAATGTTTTATGATTGTTTTGAAGATCTTGTCTTGAATTAGCCTGACAGTGATGCATAGCACAGCACAGCCCACGCTTTAGAAAAAGCTTTCTCTCTTGTGAATTTTCTCATCCCTAGAGGACAGCTCCCCAACCTTGGCTTCTGTTTATATCTCTTTCTCTGTGGGCTTTTTATCAGAACATAACTTGTATTATTTTGACATCCAGACCTGCTTAAAAGAAATAAATACCATGGCTGGAACCTGTTCACTCTAACCTCTGTCCCATTTGTCAGTGCAAGAGCTGTTACGCATAAGCTGTAGCAACCATAGACTGTATATAGAGTGGACAGCGTGGCTGCACCATTTACCACTGTACCGTTTTGAAGCCAAAATACCCGAGTCACAGGCGCCACCATTGGTAGCAGTTGTGTAGCCAGAGTCTGCGCAGAAGAGACTGTGAGGGATTCTAGGATAATCTGAGTGGACTTGGGTGACAAAAATGATTTTTTTTTTTCTTTCGAGGGTCTTTTTACTTCTTCTACCTCCTTTTATATTGTTTAATAATTTTTAAAGCTTTGACCACAGCTCATCTGGAATGACTGGGGAGCCTGATTTTTTTTACCTATACTGCAACCAGTCATCAGGGGGAGCAGTTTTTGTGGCAACTGGGATTCTGGGAGAATCTGAGTGAAACTGGGTGACAATAATTATATATTTTTTTCGAGCGTCGAATCACTTCTTGACTCTACCTCCTGACATATTTCCTAATCACCGAAAAAAATACGCAAGAACGGCAGCTGTTCATCATTAATAAATATTACATAAAACATAGTTTTTAACCTCTTATAACTAATGAAAACGAAACTCTTCAGAAAAAAGAGGACTTGAAAACAAGGCAGCCAAATAATATCTTCAAATGACCACAACAATTGGACGTGAGAAACATTTCTATGAGGAGTACTAATTTTTCAGAATTTGACCACAACTCATCTGGAATGACTAGAGACACAGATCTTTTGACTTATACTGCAGCCAGTCACCAGGGGGAGCAGTTTTTGTGGCGACCTCACTTCGAGCTGAGCAAGATGACGCCCACTTTTTTACAGTTTATGTTAGTAAGCAAGACATTAAAAGCATAAAAATAGTATCCATTTTCAACACTGTGGCAGACATTACCAAATGGATAGTTGGGAACATCACAGCTGTTTTGAAGCAGACTGAAAGTTAGAGGAAGTGCTGGGGTTTTTAGGCAATATATTGGCCCTTTAGCTCCCTTATAGTAGCTCTACATGGTTTACAGCTCAAAAAAATACTACTGTTTTTCTTACAAAACCCTTGTTTGAGCATCTGTCAGTAATGTTTTGTTTTAGCTACTGTCTCTTTAAGGCTCCCTGCTTCCTTTGGATTGGCCAGCCCTTTGGAGGCATGTCAAGGGCAGAGTCAGTGTGTTGTGAAAAAGTTTGGAGATTCTTGTGCAATGACTTCATCATTTCAATAAATTCTTGTGAAGATCTTGCACAGATCTTGTGCTGATTTTCTGTTTTAAAGGAATCAATTTGCTGTTCTAAAAACACAGCTTTGCAGAATACAGAATACATGTGATTGCCTTTTTTATGTATATTATTGTGTTTTCTAATGATAACTGTTTTTTCTCCACCAGATGTTTCAATGGTCTTGTGATAGAAGAGGATCATGGTTGGGAAGTGCTCCCCACTCTGTCCCTCCATCTAAACCTGTTCAACTCCAACCACCAATACAATGGAGATGGTCATTTGATGGAGAAGCAGACTGGCTTTAGTTGAGACTTTGGGAATAAAGTGTTTTAATACAGAGATACTACCAGCAGCTCTGTCTCAGCGACCTGGTGCCTGAGGAGGAGATCACCATGATCTCCACAGCCCTCCGCTGGCTGGTCCTCGTTTCTTTCATCATTGTGACCATCGGTGGGAACGTGCTGGTATGTTTGGCTGTAGGGCTCAGCCGTCGACTGTGGCGCATCGCTAACTGCTTTGTGGTGTCGCTGGCAGTGACGGACCTCCTGCTTGGTTTGCTGGTGATGCCTTTGTCCGCCACTTCAGAGCTGCGTGGTGGACAATGGCCCCTTGGGGGAACCTTGTGTAACATCTACATCTCCATGGATGTCATGCTGTGTACAGCCTCTATCCTCACCCTACTGGCCATCAGTGTGGACCGGTACCTCGCCATTTCAGCTCCACTCAGCTACTCCCGGAGAGTTACACCTCTGAGGGTGACACTGGGCATGATCGCCATCTGGACCTTGTCACTGGCCGTGTCCTTTGTGCCTATCCACCTGGGCCTGAACACAGCTGACTATAGAGTGCAGCACGCGGACTGGAGCATTGAAGACGAGGACACGGAGGGACGCTACTGCCAGTTTGAATGGAATAACAACTATGTAGTTATTTATGCCTTTGGATCATTTTACCTGCCTCTGCTGCTCATGTGTGGAATGTATCTTTGCATATTCAGAGTGGCACGAGAACAGGTCAGTGGTTGTTTTATTTCATTAAATAAGCTAAGCTGGGCTACAAAAGGTCATGCATATATTTAGATATCCAATAAGGTGTGAGTTTAGATCAGTGACCTGCATTTAAGTGACAGCAAACAAAATTCCAGTGACAGTCTGGATAATTTAATACTTTTTTTTTTTTTTAAATGGACCAGAAATGTTAGAGATAAATTTAATTTCAACTCCTAGCAATGTTTTTTTTGTCACTTTAGTGCCTGTAAACTCTCTTCATAAGTGACCAAAATACATTAGGCCAACTCAGAATGGCTTCTGGGAAATGTCAATTCAAAACATGACCTGCTAAGCTTCCACAGACCAAAGTTTAAAGAGTCAAATTTGCTGGTCTGAGCTTAGTTTTACAAATGTTCTTGATTTTTCTTGAGCCTTTTTGGATGCTGCATGACAGTAAACCTTAAATACCACATGTTCCTTTTATTTTAAGTCTTCTTTCCTGAGGCTTTAAATCACACTTGTCGTGCATTGTTTCTCTTCCTCCTCCTCATCAGATCACTGACAGCTAGTCTCACTGTTCGTGTCCTCTGGCTGTCTTTAACATTCTTTTTTTTTTTTCTTCAGGCGAGGCGCATTCGTGCTGCCACTCCATCATTTGCACGCACAGCATCAACTGCAGCCATCGCCCGGGAGCACAAAGCGACAGTGACCCTGGCAGCCGTACTCGGGGCCTTTGTCATCTGCTGGTTCCCCTACTTCACCTTCTTCACCTGCATGGGTATTGGAGGAAAGTCAATCCCCCCCAACACGCTTCATTCGGTGGTGCTGTGGCTGGGCTATTTCAACTCAGCTCTTAACCCCATCCTGTATCCTGCCTTCAACAGGGATTTCCACAAGGCCTACGGAGAGCTACTTCGCTGCAGTGGGCTGTCTCGCAGAAAACTGCAGCTTACGCCCATGTCTGGGCATAAACGACTGACTCTTAGTAATGGGCAAAGACTTCCCCAGCAGTGTGAGAAACATATTGACATGATTAAGAAAGGAAGTGAGGAGTCCCAGCTTCATTGAGAGAAATGGACTCTCTGGTGAACAATGAAATGCTTTGGATCTATTGGACTACAATAGTCAGACTCATCATTTCATATTTCCATCAACTGTTTGGCATTAAGTGCCAAAGATATAAAGTGTGAAGCTCAGGGTACACCACAAATACAATGTTTTTAAGTCTCAGATTAACATTTTAAAGTTCAATTTCTTGTCTTCAAAGTGCCCCCTTATTTTCCCGGTTGCTCTGAAATTCTATAATCAGTGGTTCGACTTTACTTGAATGTCTTTTAAAATATAGAATAGAACTTTATTGTCATTGTAAAAAGTACAAAGAAATTCGGGAGGAGTCAGAGCAGCAATCAAGAAAACAAAAGTAAGAAAGTGTATAGAAAGTGCAAAAAGGTCCATAAGAAAATAGATGATGACAGCTTGTCCATCATTGTCCAGTTCAGCCAGCCTCCACCTCCACAGAGTCCAGGACCGAGCCTCCTCAGTCATGCTCCATCTCTGTCTCCTAGATCCTGTCTGCCCAAAGCAGGTGAAGCTCTTCCAATGTGGGGTTGGTGTCTGATGTTAGCGCTGGTAGCTGTGTCTGTGAATAGCATGATGCTACTCTGCCCTCTGGTATTCCCTCTGATGCTAAATTAGCACAGCTAGCTTGTCCATCTTATTGGAGATAGATCTTATGTTCCCAATAACGATGGCTGGAAGGACAGGTCCATGTCGTCACTTCTTAGCTCACACCTGAGAACCATCACGTTGTCCAAACCTCCTCCTCCTCACCTTGTGGGAAGACATCGGGCCTTACACCAGTTAGCACTGACATGCTACAGGCTGCTAACAGCTGAGTTCACATGTAAACAATGCACCCATGGTTACATGTATGATCTCCAGACAAACACATGAGAAAAAAGTAGTAAAAATATCACTGACACCACAAAAAGTTTAGTGTCTATGACCAACAAATGAGCCATACAAAGTAACGATCCACTCCAAATACAAAGATTACGAAATAGAGACAAAAAATTTACAAGAAACAGACAAAGAAGAGAGAGCTGCTGCAAAAGGCAGCCATAGCCAACAGGGCGGCACCTAGCAATAATGTGTGCTAAAAACAAACAAATGTCAGTAAAAAAAAAAAAGACAACAGAGAAGAGAAGGAAGAGAAGGAACAATAGATTACTCAGTAAGTTTCCCAGAAAACAGCACACAGACACAGATGGTTAAAAGTTTACGAAAGGTTTATTTTCTTTCCTGTAACTGTTGCCAGAAGAAGTGAATAAGTGACCCGCAGTTTGATTCCATCTTTACAAAGTGCATAAGTTTACTCAACCCGAGCAGCTTGACCTCGGAGACTTCACTGATGTTTCAAAAGTTTGAAAACAACTAGACAGGATTCCCATTAAAAGGCACCACATGGACATGTTAGACTTTATACTGAATTATTACGTTGTGTCACCTTTATTTGGTCCCTTCAGCAGCTGTACACCAGCATCAGAGGTAATGTGCGTGTGGAAATGCTTTCTGAGCACCGTCAGCGACACAGGGAGGAACATTAATGTTTAATGTGAGCCTCGGTGCCTCTGTGCTGTCAGTGAGAGTTCAAGTGAAGCTGGGTTGAAGCCTGGAAAGGGAAAGAAATCGCTCTGGGACAGGTAGATAATTTTACTCTGGTAGATAAGGGAATGGCGCCGTGGATCACTCTTAGATTCATGAATATAAAGTCTGAAACTTTAAGTGATCAAGTCAGCAGATGCATAGTGATATAGTATAAAATAGAAGTCATAAAAATTAACCCTGATTCAGGTCAGGCAGCAGAGGAGTAAAAAGTCAGAATAGAGCCACAGGACCATTTATAGGGAGCATTAAATGCAGCTGACTCCACCGAAATGAGGAAGATGGATTTGTAATAGCATTATTAGGCACATTCAGCACGTACGTCTCCAGCACAGTAAAGGTCTCCAAGTTTGAAGCTCAGGAGTTGGAGACTGATAAACTTGTTGGAGACACTGTGGCTTTATTTCATGGGCAGACATTAAAGTGTAAGAGAAGTAGGATGTTTACATGCTGTTTTTAATCACATTGCAGAAATTCACTGCAACATGCAAAAATAAATCTGTCAAAAATGTCCCAATGTACCAAGTACACGTGATAAACCGTTACGTCATAGGATGCTTTTCTACATAAACTGGACAAAGCTTATATTAGCTGTTATGCTAGGCTATGCTAGTTGTTTTCAGGATTGAAATTTATAATTACATGCCTACATGTGTATTGATGGGTTTATGAAGATTTTTTGTCTGTCTGTCTGGACACAGTAAAAGTTTCTGAAGCACGTCTTCTCATGACAGTTCAAAGTCTGTTTTAAGAGTTTGTTTATGTATGTTGCTTTGAAACAATATAATTAAACAAAAAATAAATAAGTGTCCATACACATTTGATATTAGAAGGTTGGGTACAAAATAATAGGGGAAACACACAAAGGTTTTTTTGAATAAGAAATGGATTAAACAGGGCAATTAATTTAATGCAAAAGACACTTTCAGAACCTTTACTCCTGTTGTCTGTGAAATAAAAGACTTTGGCAGTTCTGCTTAAGCAATGTCATTAATTTTCTTATTTAAATGAAAAAAAAAATATATAACAGTTTTGATTTTAGGAAAACTATGTTGTTTAATGAATCACTGATAAAATGATGCTATACAGGTGTGAACCCAAGGAGACAAAAAGGAATGGATGTGGGAAAAAAAAATAAAAATCACTGGTTATAAATAGCCCAAATAAGTCAAGCTACATAGAAAGCTGCACAACATGCGTCACTGCTTATTCAAAAACTGTAGCCTTGGTTCAGAAGTCCATAAATCCACATTTCAGGTGGTCATTATTTTTTTAAGGCCCTGTGACAACAGGACCTGGTGTAACCTCAGCTCTAACATCTCATATAAATCATGGTTATCTGTGCTTACTTCACATGGTCATTTCCTATGTTAGAGCTCTACAGCCCAAAAACAAATACAGTTACAACTGCCAACACCGAGTGGCTCCCTTTATCTCCATATCCATATTTGTGTTGTTGTGCTTGTGCATCTTTTGATGTGTGTAAATATCATTTATTCCCGATATTGTAGCTCCTGCAAATCAAACAAATAAATGTCAACGTTTATGGTGTTTTAGACGCTTATGTAACAGATAGGGGACAGATTTGGGGGAAATTAAAGGTGGCTAAACTGAAAACTATCAACAGTGTTTACGATGGACTGGGGAGTTTAAGCAAAGTGAACACAGAGGGTGAAATGGGGAGAGGATATTTACTCCCACAGAAACACAAACATACAGCAATAACGTGAGGAAAGCAAAGGTAGGCTTCCCTAAGTCTAGGCCAGGGGTGGGCAAACTTTTTGATTCGTGGGCCAGAACGGGTTCTAACCTTTGACAAAGGGGCCGGACCAGGAGCAGATGGATGGAGTGCTTTGGTAACTATCAGGGTATCATTCGTTTATTCCATATCCGTTTTAGAATCCAAAATCGGAAAACGGATAACGACTTGTTATTCAATTTTTCGCTTTCAAATCAAAAATCAGAAAACAAGTAACGGTCTATTTTTCGCTGTCTTGATTTTGTTTTGAAATTAAAATTAGAATATGAGAGAATGGAATCGTAATGGGATTTTTAATCTGTGTATGGTTCGTTCTTTCGTTATTCTGTTTCAAAACAAAATTTAAAAAAAAAAGAAAAAACTGACTTGTTTTTTGTTTTTCCGTTTTAAAACCAAAACGGAAAAACGGAATTACTGAAAAACAGAAAAACACATTTTTCTGTCCTGTTTTTAAAAATGAAATAACAAAAAAAAAGATTGTGTCAAAATTGTTTGTGTAATATTTTGATATTAAATGTGAACTCTCTATATAGAAAACATCAGAATTGCAGGGAAAATAAAACATTAACAAGGTTTATTTATTTAATTTTTTTAGTGCGGCGGGCCGGATTAAAACATTTAACAGGCCGCATGTGGCCCCCGGGCCGTAGTTTGCCCATGCCTGGTCTAGGCTCTGAAAGGTGAGGTTCGAGATATCAGGTGTGGGGACAGGTATTATTACATCAACTGTCAAACCGAGGAAGTTCAAAACAGACCGTTACAGGCAGACCACAAAGAATTTGGTTTTTCAAAAGATTTTGTGGGAGACAATAAACTAGTGAATTATGACACTAGGTTCAAGGCAAATCTTTTTTCTTTCAGGGTATGCTATCCAGAAAGAAGAAAAAGTAGACAGAGAACCAGATCAGAAGCTAGGCTAATAACTGCTGTACCAGGGAATTCAGCAAATTTTAAGTGCTTCTCTTTTAAGGGCTTCACTTTACCATCAGGATGCACATCTTTGCAATATTCTCAGATGAAACACATTTGTGATCTTCTACCAGTGATCAGCTGTTTGGGTCTGCAGACTTCAAATAAGACAAAATACAAGCTCACTCAAAAAGAGTAACAAAAAAAAAAGCTCACAATCAAAGGCAGGGTACAAAAGGCTGGGCTGTGAATGCACTAAATTATCATAATTTTCTGGCACAGAAACCAAAGTCACGGCTGAATAAAGACAGGTTCAGTTAGGGACATACAGTATGTTCGTTTGTTGCTGTCCTTAAGAGTCACACAAGTCATCGCTGTCATGTCTGCATAGTGTAAAAAGTGGTGTGTGCCAAAGTTCCTGAGCAGTCATGAGCTTCTTGGTGTGATTACTATTTAACTCCTTCAGTGTGATCGACTGATCTAATAAAATTAACATGCTTCATGTGGTACCTACTATTCAAACCCTCATGGACTTTAACTGTGAAAATAAGGAAAACTAAATTCAAGAAGAAATGTGTTCAACTCTTGGTTAAACATTTGTTTCAGCAGAAAGCCTGTGTTAGCTAATACTCCCTTTCAAAGATTTACTCGTGTTTATACTGGCTGTGACACCAACGATGGCGTTTACAAGAAATCAAGAACCTGCACAGGAGGAGTTTTCATTACTCAACTGCCTCCACAAATATGTAACAGAGGTTTTTGTCCCAAGGAAGAAAAATGATAACAAAACTTGGGAAGACTGTGCTTTCTTCACAGGATGAGCAAAGGAAGTGAGATGATAGCAAGGAAAAAGAATCAATGATAGAAACCCCACTTCCAAGGGCACTGAAGCCATGTCATGCACACTACAGAGGCAGAGGAGTTAGACTGAGTGTGAGAGTCCAGTTTAAAGATTCGGTGAACAAGCCAATTGAAGCAATTTGTCAACCGCCTTCTCTGGAGTGAACAAAGTGGAGAAGTGGCCTTATTTGGGGGTGAAATACCAACAAGGCAAACGTCTTGAGGAGCGGTCCCTGGGAAAGTCAGATAGTCTGTTTTTCAGTCATGTCTGTAAGGGGACCCTTGACTCATAATTCACATTCCTTAATAAACGCAGATTTAACAAATCACAGCAAAAGGGGTCACTACCAGCCCCTAGCTAGTTTATGTAACAGGGCCCCCTAGTGGGCGATGGGTTTATTTCTTAAGGGGACAAATGTTAATGGCTCCTATCTGGTGGACTTGGTGTGTACACTTTCAAAATGCATGTTTGATTTAGATTGTTGATTTTCACAATTTAGTAAACAGAAGATTTAATACACACAGTTTCATATTGATTGAGGCATATCCAGGATTTTTGAAGTGGAAACAGAGTATTTTCTCTGTGCACCACTTTGGGTGCTTTTGCAAGTGAGAGTAGACAGCTGACAGACAAGTGGAAGAAGTACTTTGTGCATAACACAACACAAAACAGAGACAGACCCTCTATATTTACTACTACAGCCACGCATTGATGGGAAGAGTAAAGCCTTTGTTTTGTTTTATTAACGCCACTAGATGGCAGTATAATGTAGTTCTGCAAACTTGACCTCCAGATATTCTGTGTAGATTTCTCATGGTCTAAGTATCTCTCCAGGAGTTGTTCATAGATTTTAGACAGAAAGCTGCAGTACGGAGTGCACTGGATTAAAACTTATAAAAAATGATTTTTACAACCAGGCTTCCAGAAGATTAATTCATAATGTCATATATTGAAATATCTGATACAGAAAAGTCATCTTGAAGCAGCAGTATGTGGTTGGACTGAGAGTTTAAGACAGTGGTCCCCAAACTATGGCCCGCCTACAGCCCGCCTTCACATTTTGCCCGGCCCCCTAAACAATACCAGAGGCGCACTATGATTTTTTTTTTTTTTCAGTCCATGTGATTGAGACTTACACATTTATAGAACATAACTTTCTAATCCATCCTTCTGCAGTTTGTGCCCTATCTAAAACCCCTCCCTTAAAAAAAAAAAAAAAAATCCAGTTTTACAACCATACTGGTAGTGAAATGTATTGTGCTGGTAGGTGTTGTATCACTTAGTTTGGTTTTTTAGCCTGCTTGCTTTCCGGTTTTTACAGCGAAGTTAATGAGAGAGAGCTGCAAACAGTGGTTTCTACAAGGAAGTTAATATTTCATGGTCTTTTTTTCTGTGAAAAAACCTTAAAAGGGTTATTTAGTTATTATTTATTTCATAAATAGTGTTACATATTTCATCAATAGTGCTATCATTTATTTTCTGATTTTTTTTTCCTGTCAAGATCCCAGAGTGGGTTGTCAATATTTGGTTATGTGTGGCTTTCTGGAAAACAATAAACATCAACTTTTGGACACCTCTGCAATCGTCACACTTTTTTATTACAAACTGACCCTGGCCCTCCATCAGAGAAGGGAAAAGTTTTTGGCCCTAATGGGAAAAGTTTGGGGACCCCTGGTTGAAGAGATCTATTTGTTGTTGTTGTTTTTTACATTCAACAAGACATTCAGTACAAAGAAAAAAACTCCTAAATACATAAATATCAGTTAGATGGAGAGAAACGGCTGCAAGATTTGCAATTGGAAGGACTGAAACATAGTACCTGCATTTAGATTAGGATAAAGGCAAAAAGCATTTTGTCATCCAGGGGGGACTCAGAGCTTTAGAAAATGCCAAGCAGAGCTATAAACACATACAAGAACCTGAATCAAGAGAAATATCATTAAGTAATGTAACCAGGAAATGACTTCTCTGAGTGTGGTTAACAGGATATCAGTAGAAACTTTGACTCAAGTTGTAACATGACTTGAGACTTGACCTTGATCTACCCCTAAAAGGACTCCAGACTTGGGCTCTGACTTGAGGTTTGGAACTTGTGTATAATCTTTTTTATCTTGTGCTTTTGGCACACTAAGAGTGTGAGGAGAAGATCATTCCCTAAAGAGATGAATAACCCCACATCCGATGGAAGGGTGAGTCATCTCCTGCTGCTACAGTAACATGTTCCCTTTCACAAATCAGACTTGAGACAGTGAGTAATTTTACCAACCAGTATTAATATTTTTAACCCATGCAAGATCACTGTCCAGGATCAGTTGGTGGAAAATCCTCCCTTACTGTGTTTCCCCCTCTGACGTCTGCTCTGCAGGTGATCAACCTGTTCATGCAAAGACTAAAGCCGCTGTCTCATGTAAAAAAAATAAACCTCTTACTTCTGTTATGAGAAGAATAACAATTTTGTGCAGCAGATATTCTGCATGAGCTTGATTTTGGATCGTTGCTACATCTTTAACAAGCCTCCACACTTAGATCACAAAAAAACACTTATGCCATCTCTGCAAAGTAGAAAGCTGCAAATGAAAGGAAACTATTTTTCTACCATTACACAAAGGCTAGTTTTGATCAAAAACACTGTCTGATTGGGATCACTCAGTCAGTTTAGACAGCAGATCTTCATCTATCTGTTAATTTGTTTTTATTGATCCATTTACTCGCAGTTTTACTAAAGAATTGGACACATGTTTAAATAACCTCATACATTATGCAACTGAGTGGGAGGTGAAGTGGGTGGTGAGGTGCAGAGCGTAAAAAAAAAGGATTCATTTTTTGTTTCTCCTCAACCCTTTGAGCCAGCTTTGAAATGCTGGAGATACCAGCGCTGTGTTTGATTGGAGTGCTGGCTGCTGTTTGTGAAATCGCACATCCTAATTGTTCCCCGTGGACTTGAATGAACAGGACAGCAGTTGCCATGGATAATTAAACAATGCTCTTCCGCAGGCTGCACTGGGCGCAGTGAATTTTGTCAGAGGTTTGTCAGTAAGACAGAATAAATCTAAGCAAATTTAACAACTGTAAAATTCAACAACTGCAGTGAACAGTAGCTGGATTTTTATGCTCATTTCTGATCTTTGACATTCTTCTGTTTTCTCTGGAAAAAAGTGGATGTTTTGTGTTTGTGGCTGCAGCTCTGCCCTAACACAGTGGGCTGTATTAAGCAACTCCTGTTCTCTTCATATGCAGTGAACTTTTCCTTTATCGCCAAACCCTCTTAAGCAGCAGCTGAGACAGAGCTTTGTTTTTCAGTGTTGTACAAGATCTTGGCTCTCAAGTCAAGTGTTCCCCACATATACAGTATGTGATACTGATTCAGGCTGATTACACTTTTCTTTTCATCTTTATGAGATACTCCCCCTGATCAGTGAGTGGTTGACTATCATCAAACCTGTCTATGTATAGTTTGAGAAAAATGAGTAAATTATTTATCATTTAACCAAACAAACTTTTACAATAAACACATAAATGGGATGATGTATTTTAATCATTTCATGGCCTCACACAAATGACCCCAAAAGTGAAATGTTGTTTTATGTTTGCTGCTGCCTACTCTAAACTTATGTTTAAGCTAAGCTGCTAGTTGGTGTGTAACCTCCAGCATGTTACAGCTTTTTCATCCAGAGCCTTCAGCATTTATTTAGGCTTTTTATTTCTTCATGAATATTACGGTAAATAAACACAAAATATTTTCCGATGACCAAAAAAAGAGGACACCTTACCTGGCTTCTTGGAGAGACAGTAAAATTAAAAGACAACAAAGATACTCAAAAAGCAGGCCGTTATTTACTCATTAGCTGCAGACATTTTCAGGGCATCTTGAATGATCTTTCAAGACCCAAATTATATTGTTTTCTAGGACTATGTAAAGACCAACACTACCAAAGAAGAGTGGATCCTCTTCTTTTATGTCTCTATTCCTGTTTTTGATCCAAACAACAGACAAAATGTACTTTTTTGATCATGTTCATCTCAAGCGCTTCCTCCTTTGATCCTCTCCGTGGTCGTCTTTTCTCGCGATTGCGCCACTCTTTCTCTCTGCACTAACTCGACACATCATCTCAGATTGTTTTTCTTTTGTTTTGTTGTTTACCAATATCAATATCGGTAAATATAGGTGATCGGCCATAACAATAATAATAATATCTGTATCAGCCAAAATTTTCATATTGGTGCATCCCTATTTATAACCCATACATTTATCTAAAACTAGGGCTGGGTACCGAACTTTGGTTTGTCTATGGCACCGATCGAAATTCTTTGGTTGTACCGAGTATCAAAACATGCCTCATCTGTCAGTGCCAAGTTTCAGTGCCTAAAGGGTTGATCACATGATTAAGCTCTGATAATGCCACTAGTGACAGGATGTAACATTACACATGGGTTGTTGCCAACTTAGCGGCCCTGTTGCTGCTTCAGTGACTTTTCAGACCAATCTAGAGTTTTGTTTTTTTTGTGAAGAAGAAAAAAAGGCTACTGACATATCCAGCAACTTCTCTGGAGTTTGGAGACAGACGTGAAAGCATGTCTTGATCTCCACCACGCGCTGCTTCTCAACGAGCAGCACAGAGCGCAGTGCTGAGTCCCTCCCCTGCCCATAACACTCAGACAGGCAAGTCGTCCTCTCTCACACAGCAGCTCCTCTGAGCATGGTCAAACTGGTTATCCACACCGTGCCCAAGCACGCTTCAACCTTGGAGCAGAGCAAGTGAGCGGAGTGGAGCAGCCAAATTTTGAAAAGAGCGCAAAGCAGGATTTTTTGGGGGGAGGTGGAGCAGGTCCAGTCTGGTCCAAAATCTGTTTCAGTACAGTATCCAAGTACAAATATTTCATTACCTCCCACCTGTTTGGGGTCTAAAGCTTCAATTAAAGATAAGTAAAATATGCAAGCACATATGAGCAAGCAAGTGTGGAATGAAAGGGAAGCACTGAGCGGAAATTCTCGCTGCTCTACTACGCTCACATCCTCTACCCTAAAGTCACGTTCATTTGGCCAGCGTGACCGCAAGTGCTTCGTTTGTCTGTAAAATTTCATTTACACTTCCGCACTTCCTGAGCGTGGCACGGTCCCTTAAGAGCATTGTTTTATGTTTTGATCTGATAGGAGGAGTGCCCAGGGTCTTTCGCGCCATGACGCAAGCAGTGTGCATTCTGAACATCTCGACAGGTAGATACACCCAAATAATGTCAGAGGCCCAGTGCAGCACTTTATTATAAATATTAATGGTCTGTTGAACAACCTGAACCAAAAACCAGGACATTTTGGAGAACTTTATAACAAACAGGAGGACATGTCCAGGTAACAGAGGATGCAGGGTCACCCTGCCTAACCAGAAAACATTAGCATGTTAGCATGCTAAACCCAGATCTAAATATACAAAGCAAATCAAGTTATCAGCAGGAGTGTTGTGAGCATAGTAGCATGATTTGGCTAGGGGCTTGAGGGCTTCATTGCTTGAGTTCAGCCTGACAGTGCTGCTGGGATGACTTAAGATCTAACTGTCAGTGATGTAGCATTCAACATGTAGCCTTCCCCTGGACTTCACTTGTAAAGGCTGAATGTCACAGGTGGATTTTAACCATACTACTTCAGATTAAATTTGACAGCTTCAGACACATTGATTGATCACTATCCCATCTTCTTCTCAGGATAAAACCCAGTCAGCTCACTGTTAGTCATCTTATCTAGGGGTGTTTACGCTGTGTAAAAATGTGTGAAAACTGCTGCAGTTTTTGGCTGTTCATCACAAAACGCCATCCAATGAATGGATTGAACTGTAAAATTTTTCTGAAACTTCGTGAAAAGCTTTGCTCTTTTGTGCACATTTTAACGGCCTGTATGTGTTTTAGCTGGTAGGTGTGAGTTTCTGTTAAAGCAGCTTTTGGCTGCTTCACACTGGCAGATTTCTCAGCTCTATGGCCTCCCACTGTTCTTGTCACATCCTTCCCAGTGCAGATGACTGCTAAACTCCTGTCTTGAGATCCAGCAGCAGGGTTGTCTGAGCATGCTCAGTGCGGGGGCTCACTAGACTTAATATCTGAGTGTAGGAGGCATGGCAGTGTTGCTGCAGGGTTCAGAGGCTGCTGCGCCCGGCAGCAGCGGCAGCAGCTTTTAAACTAACAGGACGAAACAGCAAAGCCTGAAGGGCTGAAAATTGGAGGTTTCACTCATTATGAATATGTAAATGGATAAAAACACAAGCAAACGGCCTGACTTTAGGAGAAAAGCAGCTCAGTGCTCACTACTAAACGTGCAGCTTGTGTTTTATCAGACTCATTTCTGTTCTGCTCCATGAATCGGCTTCACTGTGGTAGCAACATTTTCTTCAAACAGGTGAAAATATTCTCGAAGCTTATTTATTTATATCCTCTCATCACCATGGACACTGGTCTGTTTCATGTGACTGAAAATTAATTTTTCCTCCTCTCCTCCTCCTTTTGGCTTTTCTTGTGGTATTAATCACAGATATTTCAGCGCCGCCTCAAAGGTGTTAAGTGTAATTTCATGAGAAAAATATCACGGTGTTTGTCACGCAGGCAGGAAAGGATCAATGCAAATTAAAATTAGGAAACATGTTTTAAGGCTATGTAAATGTTTCTGTGGATGACACATTAGCTCAGTGATTAAATTTTGCAGTTTACTGTGATGAAATATGCCACATAAAAGTGTTTGTATTGCTTTAGGCCAAGCTTGTAAAAAAAAAAAAAAAAAAAAGACCTGACGGCAGATGATATTAAACACTTAAATTATCCGGTTCATACTTGCTGACACTTCTTCACATACCCATGCTCTTCAGGGGGCAGATTTGTTCACACTGAGTGGGTGGATACATGGGTGAATGAGAGCACCAGCCAGACACATCCGGGGGGAAATGAAGCACAGCTACCAAAATGCCATACGAAAGTATAAATTGATCTTTTATGTCTGTCCCTCCACATTGAGAGTCATATTGACATTCACAGATTTAGCATTTACTGCAAAAATTCAAATCTAAAGCTTTTGTTCCCACCCTATGGGGGTCTGCAACGTCCTGCATGAAATAGGTCAAAAGGTGGCACAAGGTGAAATGTTCCCTCCAAAACTCTTACGTGATTTGGTTTACATAACTGACCGAGAACCAGAAAGGTAAAAACAGAGAAAGCAAAGATTAAAGAGACGAAGAACAATTAAGGTAAAACTGGTTCCTTTCTACCAGTGATCAGTCTAGGTACTGCAGTGTTATCATCTTCAGTCTAATTCAACAACAATTCATTTACATTAACAAATAGAAGAGTAACAAGGTGAAAACAGGCACAAAAATACAGATTTGGAGTTTTGGACTTTCTTTTTCTCCGACCTTGTGAGAAAAATGGTTTTGTAATTAGATATCCTGCACATACTAATACTTTTAAGGACACTATGATCAGCTCAATGCTTCTATTTTTACTACGCCACTCTGCGGGTAAAGTGCCCGTCTCCTGGGATACAAACAGGATTGTGAGAACAACCATCTCAAGTCACGAACGCTACACTCTTCTTCTGCCTGATTTGTTTGTTTCTTTGATGTTTCTGTTTGCACACTTTACTTTTACAATCGAGAGATGCTGTACTACAAAAAAAACTGCCTAAACTGCAACTGTGTCTGTGAGGGGCTAAAAAAAATCTATAAGCATTAAATATAGAAGATGTGGGGAGGAAAATAGACTGAAGGAAGCACTGCGTCATGCCCTCCAAGAGCATTTCCCCAGATCAGTGGAGTGAGAAACAGAAAGGCTCAGTCTCCACAGTAAACTGTAGGCTTACGTAATCTGTCTCAGAGTCATTTTGTGACGGAGAACACTGTGTGTTTATGGATGATTGTTTGCAGAGTGCATTGAAGGACTTGGCACAGAGTTTTGGGTTCCTTTTCAGCAATGAGATCTTTGATCCAATGAAGGCTTGATGATGAGACTGGCATGAATTTGCATCAAAAATTACAGCAACACATTTCTATTAAACTTTGTATTTCTGTTTTATACTGACTTCTTTTACCAGAAAGTGAGATCCCGTGTTTATCTGCAATTTTTTAAACCTAAAAAACAAAAGTTAAAATATTATGCACATGTTAATGAGTTGACAGAAAAGAAGGAATTTTTGTAACATGAAGTATTCCTTCCTTCACTTTATTCCACTTCTTCTCATTATACTTATGTATATTTTTTGGAATTTTCTCAGCCTTCAAATTTTGTCTGATTTCACTGTTCAAATTTTTAACAACTCATCATGTTCAGGAGAAAAGTGCTTGTATTTTTCACATTTCTAACCCTCAAACTCTTTTAAAATCTTTTAAACAATTTTTTACTCATTAAAATAAATGGAGATGTTCCATCGCCATGGGAACCACACAGCTGTTTATACTGACTACTCAAAACATTCAGCGACAACCTCAGCATTCCAACGCATTTGCTGCAAGGAAATGCAATCCTCTAGTTGTTCAAGGCGCGGCTGCTGATACCTGCAGTAAATTTGAAGTTTCGAGGAACATTGTAAGAGGTCATACGACTTGAAATGAGCCGTCTTTAACATTTAATACTGCAACTATGGCGCAGTACAATTAATTTTTCATGTTGGCAAATCCTTCATTTCAATGAAAGAGGTTTGTAGGGCATTTTTCTTCTCTTGTGTGATATTTTGGGAGAAAACTGTTTCATAGAAAGTACAGAAAAGCCCTAAATGTCCCGATCATTAGGCAAATAAACATATTTGAATAAGTTGCATGACTGATGTCACACTAAGCTGTGATGGGACCTAATGCAAATAAGCAGATTAGAGCAGTGACAATGTGTTTAAGTACATCGTAGGATATGTCAAAGTGTTTGTTGATCTGGTTTCATTTCTAAGTAAAAATGCAATGAATGGTTGTTCATTTGAGAAAAAGAGATATGAGAGGAGGATGTTGTAGTAAAAGCAGGGTAAATTAATTAGCCACAGAGATTTAGGCTGTTGCTTAAACCTCAATAGCCCATCCTCCTATTGTTACACCTCTGTGTTTACTTGATCATGCAACTGTGTAAGCTCTAAAAAAGGTAGAAGACAAAGCATTAGTCAGGCAGAGAGTGAAGAAGCACAAAAACACAGGACAGGAGGGAGGGAGCACAGCGAGGGGAGGGAGGGGAGGAGGAGGAGGGAGGCGGGTACAGTGGTGGCTGCCGGCGCTCTCTGCAGCACAGATCTGCTGAGAGCACCAGAGCTCAGCTCCTCCACAGACCACAGCCGCAGGGCTCCCACTGCAGCTTGGAGTAAAACCCAACACATACAGGAGGACGAAGTGTCACAGCTGCTACCTCACAGCACCACAGGACACCGAGGAGGAGGAGGAGGAGAGAGGGATTCAGCTGAGAGGGGAGGTCAGAAGAACTGGAGGAGATTTTTTCAGACGTGTTGAACTTGAAGAGCCAACAGCTACTCACTTTTGGATTTCTTTCAAATATCTCTTGTTGGTCAGTGGAACTCAGGAAAATTTTTAGAAAAGTTTGGATTTTTTTTTTTGCTATGAAGCATTTCTGCCTTTTTGGCAAATCTTTTACTGTATTGATAGCTGCCTCTAAACTTAACCACTAAACACTTCTGTCTGTGGGCGTTTGAGCATCACTTTCAGACTGAGTAAAAGGCACTTGGTTAAGTTAGCAGGGACTCATGTGTAACTAAAGAAAGAAAACCGATACTTTTGTTTTTAAGCTACACTACAGGCTGTGTTTCTTCTCCACAAGGATCCCCTCTGAGATGTCACATCACAATAGCTACTGAGGCATCATTTTTCTTGTCTCCCTCACACCTTAAAAGTATTTCCTTGGAGGACACTGCAGAGACTTAAAAAGAAAAAACTTTTAACTCTTATCTAGAAATTTTTTGGAGTATCAGCTTTTCTTTGGTGAAGCTCTGTCTGTACTTCAGGATGGCTGGCTGTACCAGCCGCTGCAGACAGGGGGTTGTCAAACTAATCCAGTCCCTGCAGAGACTGGTCTCAGGAACCCTCACCAAAGGTATTTGGGATTTTTACTGTACCATGCATGCCCTTGTACCTTTCTCTGTTTGTGTTGGATCAGATGCAGCATGTTTTTAACTAAGTGTCACACCCATAATTTTCATTCAGAAGAGGATTTAGAATCAAAATCAACTTCTTTTCCTACAACTTCAACTTCTTCATCTTTACTTTGAGACCTTTTAGTTTTATCAGTGCTACAACATAAAACTTTCCTTCCATTTATATTTTAAACTGTGTCCTTACTCAGCTCTAAAATACTCTGATACTGACAGTGATGGTTAGTCAGAGTCAAGATTTTATTCCCAGATTCTGCCAGAGTCTACTCATCATCCTCCAGTTTCAGCTGACAATCCAGATCAGTTCAGCAGAAACAATGCCACAGTGAGGCTGGAGTTCTCAAAAGTCCTTTAGTTTGATCTTAAAATGCAGTAAGTCTTGGTGTGTTTGCCAAGAAATGCAAACAGAGATTAACATTTGTCAAACTGGGGACACTGGGATGTTATTTAAAATAGTGCTGAGCCAGTTGCAGCTATATTTAACCACAGGGCCAGATCAGTCAGAGCAGGTTGCAGTGTAGAGGCTCTTCAACATTTTGACCAATTTAACAAAGAGTTTGTTTTGTTTTCAATAAATATCTCAATTTCATTAGTTTGAGTTCCACATTCATATTTCACATAATTTTTGAGTTTGACATAAAAGTTTGTACTTTGTAGGTTTTTTTCAATCAATCAAATTAAACAATAAGGAAAGACAAACAATTTGGTTTGACTTTTTAAAGTTCCACTATTAATGTTCACTCTTAAGATACCAAAGTTGAAAAAGAAGGGCAGGCACACACTGAGCGTTTCATACCTTTTAGAGTTAATACATCAAATTTTCCTTCATTCCATGAAATGAAACTAAGTGGATTGAATAACTGTTATTTCAACTCAAATCTGTCCATGGTCATGCATCGCTTACAGAAAATCAGCTGTAATTAAAATTTATTCAAAATATAACTTAGATTATCATGCCCAGTGTCTGCATCAACAATTATTGATTTTTTTTGTTTATAGCTTGAAATTGTACCCACCATAGATTCCCCTCATAAAGTCATGGGTGCAATAGTGGTAAGGAATTCTCCTCTCTTTGCATGTTAATAAGAGAGGGTGTGCATATGAGGTACCTTCACTTCAAATGATTTGTTCTTTCTTGATTTCCTCCATGCTCTGGTTGAAAGCTTAGGGATGAGGTTGTGTAGGCGTCATCTGTGCCCCGGCTGTAGGCAACAGCTGTGCTGCGTTGTAATGCACCTTAACACAGAGAAACACAGTATCAAATAAAATGCGCCATTCACATTTTCATATGACTTTAAAAGAAACACTTAAATGAGTTATCCTGGCCTCTTCAGGGTAAAAATTTAGCTTCCAACTAATTTTTTTAACACAACTTTACAAAACACTTTACAAAACACATACAAAGTAAGTCTGGTGATGTTACATACTCTCTGTCATTTACAACTTATGCAGCATTTACCTTACATAACTTTCTTGGGAGAACTATGTATAAACTCAGAAAGTGCTGACAAAAACTTTTCAGAGTCAGAAACAGTTTAAAGACACAAACTGTACAAACAACAGTACAAAACACACCACAATATATCCGAGTATGAATCCTCTGTCGATACATAATGTATTTTCACTCCACACACTCCACAGGGTTTCCTCTCTGACTCAGCAGGGGGGGCAACTCCACACAAACATTAGTATTCTCTGTTTAACTTTCTACAGACTTACTCACAAAGTTACATAAACTCTCTCCTGAGACACTCGACTTGTTGGGAGACTGTTGCAGCCAAGGTTTACTGGAAAAAAAAGCGACAACATACCTTGCGGGTGGATGAAATGCAGCAGGTTACGAGACGCCGTCCGCATTTCCAGTAACTGGATTTGCCATGAGTTGCTCAGGTACCCGGATGAAAACAAATCGATCCGAGAATTGTGATTTTAACATATGTTCAGACTTGGAAAATTTTAATTTAGCGTTTCAGTAATAATAATAAGACTAAGAATATCTCTAGCAAAAAATGCTGTTTAATTTTTTAATGGTGCGTTTGTAATGACATCACGATTTGGGGAGTTACCCGGATGTGAGGCTACATCGGAGGTAGACGAACGTAAACATTGGATGGACAGAAATAAAATTGCGTGGCAAAATATAATTTAAATTATTTAATGTGGAAAAACGCATGGGGAACACTAAATTTATTGTGAAGGACTTATCCAGCAAAAACAAGAGTGAGATTTTGACAAATTATGGCTAATAAGCAGGAGAGAACCAGGAGTTGGCATTTTTACCATCGAAAGGTATGAAAACATAGGTGTTATTTTGATGGCGTTTTTTTTTTTTGTTTTGTTTTTTTTGTTTGTTTTTTTGCTTGTTTGTTTGTTTGTTTGTTTGTTTTTGGAGAGGGAGGCTCACTTTCCGGCACTTTAAAAAACCGACCAGTCACTGAGTCTTACTTTTGTACTATTTATTGCCATGAATTACCTCTTAATCGAACGTATACTCTATAACATAATATTTTACTACAGTGTGATTTTAAGATGCTATGGACAGAGAACATGATGTACCTGACAGGAAATGCTGTGAACAGACTCAAAAGTTGAGTTTTATGACAGATTATTGGAAATCCTGATAGAGCTTAGCTAGCCACAATGTTCTCTGTTTTTTGGGCAATTTTTTGCACTCTTCATTCCTTTTTTGGTTATTAAAAGCATACAAGATGTTTTTTCTCAATACGATCAGTACAGAAGAAACGCTAATTTACCATTTCGTGCAACAATAATCCCAAATACCTGTGAGCCCAATCCCGTTCTGTTGTGAGAGTGCCTCCAACATGGTCAAGCTTGATTACGCCACATAAAAACACTATAGATGTAAGCATATCATACAATTCTTTAGGACCTATCACTCATAAATGATCTTTGTTTAATCTCATTACAAACAAGGAATTTTACGTTTTTGATTATAAAACACTCTTTGCACGTCAACTTTCAATGCATCACATACGCATTAACCTCTTATTGAACACACCTTTGTGTTAGAAGTCACTGACCTGGATTTTTCACCACTTTAGATTTACTTTCCACCTTAACAGCGGAAGACAAACGCTGAGTCACCATGTCAAAGAGCAACCGCAAGTAAGTAAAGAAATATTTAAAATGCACTTGTCTGCTCCTTTCCTCACAGAGTAAACCTGGGGCATGACAGAAGTTAAATTTAAATCAAAGTGTATAAGCATTAAATGTTGAAATATTTACACTGCTGCAGGAAACACTTAAATTAAACTCTCACTGTCAGAGTGTGTGTGTTTAGGGTTCTTTTCACCAGTCTGAAACCGTTTGCTAAATTAATTCCCAGGAAGGGAATTTTTTAAGGGTGATGAAGTGCAGTGCACACAGAGCAACAAAAACATCATACAGCAATGTGAAAAAAGTCCTCATAAACTTTCTCTTGAATGCTTTACTCTTAAAAAAAACATGGACAAATTTTTTACTTTCTTTTGGATTTTAAGGAACACTTTCTAAAATAAAACTAATAAAATCTAACATCAAACAATCTGAACACAAAGTATTGCCATTTGTTAAGCTTTTTTAATGAGATGATAAACTATTTCATGACATTTGATAAAACTTGCTGATGGATAAACTACTTTATGTGCAGTGGCTCTCTCAGCTGCTGTGCTATTCCAGAAATAATACAGCCTACTTACACTTTGGCTGCATGGGTGGACAATCTAGGTCATGCAGTGCAGCCCCATATCTGATAGACTGTGTATTATTCATCCTTTTGTACTGTAACAAAGGAATGTGAGGGGCTCATCTTCAAGTGCTTGGAATAATGTACCAAAGTGAATAAGAATCATATAGACACTGTCCTGTGGTCAGGGCAGCGCCCCTATAGCTGGTGTATATTTATCACTAAGGAGAGCATTTTTGGCTTTGTTTGCATGGTGTAAGAGCCTAAAAGCTTTCAAATTACTTTTTCAATAACACAGGTTGGGGTGTTTTTCTTATGTTTTGTCCGCAGCCTTTTTTTTGTTGTTGATGTCAATTATCTTACCCTCAGCAGCCTGACAAAATGATGAGTTGAAATGGAGAGTGAAATCCATTGAACATTTAGTCTGTCGATGTTGTGCTTCTCTGGAAAGTTTACTGCTTCACCCCTGATGTCCTTATGTGCCTTTGTGATTGCGGCAAAAGCCCCGACCTTAGGTTTACCTCAGGTTGAGATGTTTGTGCATTGAGCCGCACAGGGACTCTGTCTTTATGCACTCCTAAAACTTAATGTCACTGAGATAAGCAAGCGCCTCCTGTCACATTTACTAAACTATAAATTGGCTTATATAAACCACTATCATCTATCATTGCAGCTCTCAAAAAATACTGATATACTATGATGGCTTTCTAATGTAGTCCAACAACTGTATTTATTTTCAAATATATACTGTCACAATGAGGAATGCAAGGTTTGATGTATTATAAGCAGGTGAGTATGCAGATGGACTCATACAGGGTAAAACAAGAACTCATCTTTAGGCCTCAACATTGGCCTGCTTTACAGTTAGAGAAATATTTAACACAACATTTTTAATCAAGATCCAAACAGCAGTGTTTCTCCACTGACATTCTCAGAAAATAACAGTGGTGCCTGTATAAGATCCTCTTCCTTGTAACTCTATTGCTGGTGTTTTTCTTTGCCAGTCAAAGCTGGTAGTCTCATATTTTGATATCACCTGCTATAGTTTTGGCATAACAATAATAAAATACAAGCATTTTTGCCACATGGACAACAGAAAGAGGTGAATATTAACCTTATAAATACTGTGATATGGCTTCAGCTATCCTAAAAAAAAGTTGTAAAGAGGGTTGCACAGAGAAAAACATTAAAACAAAAATTAAAATACTTAACACAATGCAAACTCTAATTTGTTTTGATTTTTTGTAAAGAAGATGATTTGGTAATTTGTCAATCGGTGTGCCTGCTACAAATTTTGAAGTTGCTCATTTTACATTGTGCATTCACTTGAGGATTAAGATGCTTTACTATGTAATTTATTACGTGAAGTCTCATTTAGAAGTAGTTGATTTAAAGCAAAAGCATATCACATTGACATTTGAAGAACATTTTTAAGCATGAAGGCATGCAGAAACAGAAACAGCTGATCTGGTTGGTTTGTACCATATGGCTCTACATCTTAGTTTCTTCTGAGTGGATGTACTTCTGCTCTAGTTTGAACCTTTTTCTGCTCAATTAACCCCTAATCATGTCTCAGGAGTATTGTTTCTGCTCCACTGACTGAGCAGAGAACCTGTATGCTATCGTATGCATGGAAGAAGACATGAAAATGTGCACACACATGCATATTCAGTTTCACTCACGCAACCATGTCAGGTGTAAGTGAAAGAAAGTTCCTCATCTGCTCACATATCTACTGTTTGGTTCATATGCACATCTGGTTTAGTGCTCTGTTAACCTGTTAGCTGTCTGTTAAGCTCTGAAATGATGTTCTTGTGAATAAGGAAGCATGTCAGTCATTCAAAGACATTAAATGTTTGGATTATTTAAAGACCCACCACTGAAGAAGTGTCATTGCTTTTTCATCCACAGTCTTTTTTCTTTTCTGTGAATGAAAAGAGAAGCCTGAAGATTCTGGTAGTTATTTCAAAGCCATTGAAATGATGCATAAAATAACTTAATGCTGTGTTAATACTCACGAGCTGAGCTTAAAGAGGAAAAAACATGTTATAAACCTCTGCAAGTCATTTTCAAACACACGTTAGCTGACAGTGATTCATTTTGGCAGCAGGGGTTAATGAGCAGTTAGCACTGACATTGTTTTAATTCATATATGAACATCTTCTCAAGTTACTATATGAATTCAAGTACTTTATGAATTCAGTCAAAAAGAAAAAAATGAAAAGCTGTAATCAGCACAAATTAACTTTGATAAACAAATTAAAACTTGACTTTGATTGTTACTTTAAATGATGCTGCATGGCAGACAGCTGAACAGACTGACTGACAGACCAAACAGACTGACTGAGGCACTGTTCTCATTGTTAGTGTATGCTCTATCCGAAAATTTTGGAACGCTTTATTTTGCAGTCAAAGAGTCTGTTTGTTTCCTCAACAGACTCAGCGGACAGCAAAACAAACGAGAGAAACTCACTGGTCTAAGCTGAAGGCATAGAAGCACATTCACAATGTGCTGCACCCAAGGACGGTACAAAAATTTAAGGACCTTCTCACAGCAAGATAAAGTGTTGAAATATTGTTCAGATAGAGTAGCACACATACATAGACTTTGAAAAGTGCTGTGGTTGGAGTTTGTTAAAGTTATGTTAGCTGACCCTCGGGTTCCCTGACCCCTTTCTAAATGGCTAACACCCCTGCTATCAACAAGTTCTTCATACTACCCTACTTCAAAAAGTACAACTAATGCCTTTAGTGAAGTAATTTCACAACATTTGCCATTTAGAAAAAAAAGCTAAAAGCTACACCATAAGAATGTTTTCTGATTAGCTGCAGTAGCTACATTTTCTCTCTGAAAGAATTATATAAGGGGTAAAACAATGAGTATTCATCCATCAATGCTGACATCACGATATGTATGCTCTTTTTTTGGTTTAGTTTTTTTTTTTATATTGTATTTATAGAATAGAATAGAATAGAATAGAATTTTATTGTCATTGTAACAAGTACAACGGAATTTAAGTCATAGCAGCAATCAAGAAAACAAAAGTAAGAAAGTGTATAGAAAGCGCAAAAAGGTCCATAAGAAAATAGATGACGACAGCTTGTCCATCATTGTCCAGTTCAGCCAGCCTCCACCTCCACAGGGTCCAGGACTGAGCTTCTTCAGCAGTCTGTTCAGTCTCTGTCTCCTGGATCCTGTCTGCTCACAGCAGGTGAAGCTCTTCCAATGTGGCGTTGGTGTCTGATATTAGCTCCATTAGCCATGTCTGTGATTAGCATGATGCTACTCTGCCCTCTGGTATTCCCTCTGTTGCTGGGTTAGCATGGTTAGCTCGTCCATCTTATTGGAGATAGATCTTACGTTCCCAATAACGATGGATAGAAGGACAGGTCCATGTCGTCACTTCTTAGCTCACACCTGAGAACCAGCACGTCATCCTCACCTTCTTCTCCTCACTTTGTGGGAAGACATCAGGCCTTGCACCAGTTAGCATTGACATGCTACAGCCTGCTTAAAGCTGATTTTACATTTAAACAATGTGGCCATGGTTACATGTAGGATCTCCAGACAAACACAGGAGAAAAAGTAGTAGTAGGTGTCCATCACCAACAAATACAAAGATTACGACAAAGAGACGAAAAAAATTACAAGAAACAGACAAAGAAGAGAGAGCTGCAAAAGACAGCCATAGCCAACAGGGCAGCGCCTAGCAACGATGTGATGGTATGATGATGTGATGATATTTATAGGCTGAATTAAGATGAAATGTAGTTTATCATTTAGCATTAGCCCATAGGCTTTTTATATTTGTAGCCTGCTTAGTCTCTGCTTTTCAGAAAAATCGAGTTATTCAAGAGAACCAAGTTAAGGAAGAAACTGGGCAGAGTTTGAACATGAGTGCTTGCAATATATTGTCCACATTAGTGTCTTAACACAACTTTTTCATTTGAAATTCAGTTCTGCAGCAAAAAAACAAAAAGATGTGAAGACATGCCCCATGCCCCTTGCTGCACCCATCCCTCTCTGTGTCTCTGTCAAAAGTCACACATGTCCTCTAAGTGCATAACCTTGCAGCAAGTCACGTCACCCCACACTGCAGTTACAGCCTCAGATCTACGGTCCTTGTGCTTGTATGAACTGTACCTCAACTATAACCACCACTACTCTGTTTGTTAACCATTCTACCAAAATATTCTCTTCCTCCTACGCTCTTTGTTGTCTTTCTCTCCTTCTGCTGCCTTAAAAAGCAGTAGATTAGAGCTGACAGTTTGTGTGTGTGTGTGTGTGTGTGTGTGTGTGTGTGTGTGTGTGTGTGTGTGTGTGTGTGTGTGTGTGTGTGTGTGTGTGTGTGTGTGTGTGTCTGCTTTTAATTTTTTACATCACCTCACTACACGCTTTTATGTAACCGTCTTCTAGATTTATTTTTATCTCGTGCCCCTCTGTGTTTCTGATTCTTCACGTTCATTTTCTATGGTAAGTTCTTTTTTTGCAGCCAAGATATTTACATACAGGATTCCCCTTGAATAAAAGTCAGTGCTGCAGGGAACAAGCTTTTGATAGATGAGTGATGTGAAGTATTGTAGTAAGCCTCCACAGATACAGCCCACATGCTTTCACATATCATACTGAGTTTATTCTTGCTCATGCTGCATTCAGTCAGGGGCGAAATGAGCCTGCAGACAATTCAAGCTGCTTACAGTATGAAGAATACTGTGCTCTGCTGCCACCTGTTGGTTTAATAACAACATAACACTCAAATAGCATGAATTACTATGTACCATCACAAAAAAACAGATGTAAAGAGCATGTGATGGTTACTTTGGTCTGAGCTGGCATGCAGTCGTAATCAGTTATCAAACCATAGCACATATGCTTAAAGTTGGTTTATGTTTGCATGTTTTAGCTAACTTGAGTCTCTGCTAACATTGGTTTTATAACATCATGGAGCATTTGGCATTATTTTTATTTGAACGGTTTTCTCACTGAAAAGATTTAAAGTTGAACATTTGAAGCACACAAGTGTGTGAAAGAGTAAAAGAGAAAATTACACAGCTTCTTGTCTAAACTAACAACTTTTTAAAAATATTTTATCAAACTAAATTTTACATTAACCTTCAGTTCAACTCAGGGGAAAAAATTGTGTTTCATAATTTTTTTTTTTTTTTCATTAAAATAATTTTTCTTAAAAAGATTTTATGAGTTCAGCATTTTCAATGACCAATGTAGATCAGTTAACATTGGTATCTTACTGTTAATATTAAAAATCTACTCCATATGATAGTTTTGTACTTAATAGATGAGGTCTAATCTTTTCAGATTGTTGTATCATTTTTTAATAAGTTGTCATGGTTTTCTTCCCCCCCAAAAAAGAGAACTGATTGGACAACTGGATCGTAATGTTGTTGAGAAGGAAGATTTGATTAGTCTCATAACATTGCAGCTTGATTCTTAAATTCTTTAATTCAATTTGTCTCTAAAATTCTACATTGTACTTTTTACTTTGTTCATTTATCTAGTTATTGAAACCTTTGTATTAAGAAAAAATGTGGAACTTGGTATTTAGTTTTCATATTTCTGCATATTGCAAATACCCAAATCTGTTACCTACCTACTTAAAAAGTACTTATATACATATATGTACAATTTTTGCTATTAAAGATACATTTTAAGAAAATTAAGGAAAAAAAATACTTTTTTTCTATTATAGTAGCTCGTATATACAATATGTTTCCATCACATGCACACTTTCTATAATTCATGTGTTCAGCAGTGCTGGATACACCAGCTCATCGTTCAGCCTCTTTCTCTTTCATCAGATTCATGTTTCCCACAGCACAACCTGTTCTTGTATGGAGCATGCAGGTTAAAGAGCACTGTCCGGCATCAGAGGAGAAATAATTTAGTGAAGGAAGTCCTCTTACATAACTGGGTGAGAGAAAAACATGTCAGGTGTGAAACTGCTGACTCATGCCAAAACTAAAAAGCCTGCACTTTCCCCCAGATCTGAACAGACATTTTTTTTTTTTTTTTTTTTTGTATCACGACTTTCCCCATCTCTTTCATTTTTCATCTGATGACACAAAACTTTGGGTGTGAAATATTTCATCATATTGGAAGAGCAGGGTGTGTTAGATGAGTGAAAAACAAAAAGAAGTCTCAGTGTCTTTAGGATTTGAGTATCATGAGTTTTCTCGTAATTATAAAATGTTTACATCATGATTGACCTTTTTTCTAGTGGCATTAATAGGCTTCCATACATGCATATTAAATTAGAATGGCTCTAAATTAGCATGAATAGGAAGTAAACATTGACTCATCTTAGTTTTACAGTTCAGTGTGCGTGCTCAGCTCCTCATTGTCCTAATGTGTAGCACAGTTGTGACAGTGCCTGTGCTCTGATTTGTGGAGCGAAGGAAATGGTTAAAGGATAATGAAGAGATGATGAAGTCCTGGGTGCTCGTCATCGTGCAGGCTGATATGATTCAGAGAGGCAGCTCCAGATGGCTAACATCTGTCAGGGGGATTACATCCAGTTACTTATAGTTATCTGAACTTTACCCTCCATCTGTAAGTGTGTGTATGTATGAGTGTGTGGAGGGATTACTTCTGTTTCAGATAGGAGGAGTGGAGAGGGGAACAGCTGCGATATCATTCAGAACTTATGTTTCTTTGCTGACATAAATCACTGCCTTTTTGAGGAATGTTACAGTTTTCAAAGGAGAACAACAACATAAGGTGAAAAAAAACATTCCTTGATTAAAGTGTGATAATATTGAGAGCCATGTGTAGTTCTGATAAATATACACCTCTTATGTGAAGTGCTTTCAGAAATGTTTATTCAAATGGCTGCTGATGAGCTCTTTTTTAGCATTTCAACAGCGACACAACCTACTGCTCAGTGTCTGCACTTCAGCATGAGAGAGGTGAGTGTTTTCAGTCTACACAGAGCAGGAGTGACGCAAGTTCCCATGGCTCACACATGAGCTAAATACACCCTGCTTAATTAAACATGGATTTGGAATAACTGTGACAAATCCACACCTCTCTCTGCTGAAGTGAGTGAGAAGAGGAGGCAGGTGGAACTACACAACAGATGCAGTTTACTTTTCTTCTGTACTGCCATAGCCTATAAATAAACATTTTGACCATTTTCTTCTACTCAAAGATTTTAGGCACAAAAATAAATGAATTAAAAAAAAAACTATGACTCTAGCTTTATCTGGGCTGAAATTTAGCATGTAGTTGTCAGTATGCAAAAACTTGCAAAATCTGCAGTTTTCTAAAAATCCCCGGATGTCCAACTGATCCAGGAAAATTTCTCAGTATGCAACAGACTATTTGGCATACTGTTTCCCACAATGCACGGGTCTAATGCTGTTTGTCTTTGCAGGTGACAGGTTTTAGGGAATTACTGTTATTTACTGGAACTAATCAGCATTATCACAACACTAACGTTAGACAGTTCGTGAGATGGAAGTAAAGTGATGCGAAGAAACACCAGTAAATCTCATCACAAAAGATGTGTTTACTTCTACAAATTCATTTGCCCATATAAATCACTAATTCACTTTTTAAACCATGCATGGTTTATAAAGAAGTGTTTTTTCATCAGCTGTAAAAAATGAAAATCTCTTTTAGATTTATTTGCAGTAAACAATATAACTTTTGGTGTAAGATTAGAACTCAAGTATGATGATTCTGTGTGATATAATTAACAAAATAACTAAAAGGAGATCTGCCCATAGATTGTTTTGAACATTTATAATAAAGGCAAAAAACATCATTTGTAGCTCCGCTTCTGAAACCTGAAACCAGAGTAGTATGCTACAAAAGAGACCCAACAGAACAGTCATACTTCATACTACAAGCAAAAGCCGTTGGTAGTATGTAGTAGGTGGTTTGGAAAACAGCCTTAAAGATGCTATGAGGAGGATCTGATTCAATTACACTCTCTTGCCACCTTGTGGCCAGGACTCTCCACACACTGTCATAAATTACTTTTATTGAGGCGTGTGTTTTGTTTTGGTATTAAATTGAGATTGAATCGAAACAAATTTTCTTTGTTCAAGACAACTTTTTACTGGATACAATGCGCCAAGGTAAAGGACTCAACAGTACAGTTACTTGGTTCTACGATTCGAAACAGGACATCAAGCCAGCTATACATTAGCCCAGTGCTCTGACATATCTGTAGGCTTACGTGACAAGAAGTGAACACTGTCAGTTTGTCAGTAGTTTAGTAGCCATTTATATTCAGTGTGCAGCTGGCAGCCTGGTGCTCTAAGACATGTCCTCAATGTGCAACGTTAGTGAATCCTGGTTAGCTATGTCCTGTCAGTCATCTACCAAGCAGAGCTAACGTAACCTCACTCTTCATTTTATTGATAGACTCTCAAGTTTGAACAGACCACTGCAGAATAACTGCTGACTGTGGGTTGGAATGAACATTATCACAACCAGTTTAGCCCCTGTTTTATAAAGTGATACAGCCCAAGCTAAAGGCTAATAGCTTGGGCTAAAGGCTAAGGCTATCACTACCAAATTAGTCACAGAAACCCTTTTTAGCTGAGAAAAACACAGATCTCACTTCTAAACTGCATTAGCCTGCGTGGTGTTGTCATAGAGACTTTGACGTGCCATGAATCATTATTTCTTTTGTTAGTTTTTTTTGGGGGGGTTCTGTTTTTGTTTTTTTGTTGTTGTTTTTGTTTTGTGTGTGTGTGTGTGTGTGTGTGTGTGTGTGTGTGTGTGTGTGTGTGTGTGTGTGTGTGTGTGTGTGTGTGTGTGTGTTTTTGGTGCTAGCTCTTATTGGTTGGATTTTTGTAATATGGGTTAATTAACGTTTTTTGTTTTTTTGTTTTTTGTTTTTTAAATAAAAAATTCAAACAACATTTCATTTTGAAAAATATGTTTGAATATGAAACTTGACAAACCACAGCCATCTGCTTAGGCACAACACTAAGGATATGGATATGTGTCAGTCAATGTGTGTTTGAAAACTATCAAAAAGAGATGAAAACTTACAAAGTTTCTTCATAGTTTATTTCAAAAGATTAAAGGTAGACGCTTATTTTACAAAGATAGTGTGATAATGAATTATTTTCATGGTCTTTTTGGGGACTTAAATCTACAGGTATAGTGTGACTGAAAGGCTCCTGACATGAACAGCAGTGGAGTGGAGTTCAGACACTGGTTGTGGTGGTTGTGTTGTCTGAGGCTGAGGAGATAATGAAGCAAAAAAGAAACTGTTAAGACTTGAGCAGTGAAGAGGTGGAGGGTTGTCCTCGACAAGGTAAATGAACTGGAAAAAGAGAAGGCCATATTTTAAACAGACGGCTGTGGCGTGATGGGCTGACTGTGAGGCTGTGCTGCAGTGTTGATGGATGGATGAGAACAGCTGATGACCACAGGAGATATAATTCAACATGTGCTGAAGAGATCATCATGAAGACTATAGTCTGACTCCTCATAAATATGGTTTTGATTTTCTTTTTCAGGTCAGGGAAATCTGTTTTGAGATTTCAATCACTAATTTGATGAACAATGGTTAATAATATTTATTGGTCACAATTAAATTAACTGCATAACAGTAAATTAATACTTACTATACAGAAACATAGCCTGATCTTCTGCAGCTGCAACATTAATTAACGTACACATGAGTGCATTAATTATGAAATCCATGAGCTATAACCACTCATCCAGGGAGGAGCTCTTGGCATGAAGCCACAGCACAAACATCTTTATCCATCATGCCCTAAAACCTCTATGTTTAGTGCTGAAAATGGGATGTGCAGTTCATACTTTTCAGCATTTTACATGGTTGAATGCATATCTTATAACTTGTAGCATGGCATTTTTACACCATGATACTGGGCTGGTGCAGAAAAATGATTTTTTTTTTTTTTTTTTTTGTACAACTGGGTGAAGAAAGGAGTAAAACTTTCAGGAAACAAGGCTGAGGAGGCAAAGAAAACATGACAGTGCATGAATTTTTAAAAATGAGAGCAGGTTTCTGAATTCCCCTTATACGGTGAGAGAAAAATGGAGAAAGAGAAAGAGGGAGGGGAATATTTGAAAAGGATCTCTGCACTACACTGTTTATCTGTACAACATGTACAGTAGATCTCAGATCTTCAAACAGCCTTTACCCTCTCCTGAATATTTTTGTCCATTTTTCCCTTTCACGTTGGATGATATTGTATAGGTAGAAAAGGCTATCATAATATAATAAACTCTAACTTCTGCTTCCAACAAGCCTGTTGTGTTTTTAATGCTCAGCACTTGCAGGGGAATAAACATTACTCACTCCCGCTGCTTTGCCTCCCTTAATGCACACAGTCATTTTCTCAAATTGAGGCTGCTGAGCCAGAATACATCGGCACCATTAAACACTCTAATGTTCTTGTTTCTATCACAGAAAAGGAAATCACTCATTCTTTGTTTCCCTCTGCAGTGAAATAAGAAGAAAAAAAGGACAAGGTGTAGTCACGTTGCCTTGGTGAACAGACACATGAACGCTCACAAATGGACAGCAATTACCGCTAACTACATGCTCATTGTGGTACACAACATGCGTCACAGAGCAGAGCACTAAATAAAGTGGTGTGGGACTCATCATCATTAACAATACGGGTAATTGTGTAAGAGAGAGTGTGTGCATATGAGTGTGTGTGTTTGTATTTGTGTGGGAGGTTTTGACTTAGCCTCTTAGCCCACTGACTTAGCCTACTTTTAGGGACAGCTTGTTCCAACATTGAGCTCCAAAATGAGGGGAAAATCTGATTTTTTGGGTCAGTGTTGAGGATTAGTGTTAGTGTGTTAGTCTGCAGGACACAGGCTCTCATGTAGGGCAGCCAAGGGAGCAATAAATAAAGATGTGTCAGCTTCAAATGTGTGTCCTTCACCTGCTGCCTTTCATTTGTCAGTGCTGTTATTACTGAGTAAATTGGTTGCCAGCCCTGCCACAATAACATGAGTTGCATGAGGAGGAAGGGCGTCTGATAGAGGGGGAAAGGCTGACGGATGAATGAAACAAGGCACAGGCTGAGGGGAGTGGCGCAGAGCAGCTTGTGTGAGTGTGTGTGTGTAGAGAGAGAGAGAGAGGGAGAGAAAGGGATCAGAAATCCAAGAGAATCAGCTGAATAAAGAGAGTCGTCCCTCAGTGACAGATCTAAGAGCAACAGGGGGGAGAAGCCCCTTTAAGATTCAGAGGCGTGCAGGCAGCTGAAGACTCGCCGACAGGCTGACAGACAGGAGCGTGGAATAAACAGAGGACTGTTGTGACTCTCTGGGTTTGTTTGACCGGGGCTGGTTTCCACAGTGACAACATGGGTGCAGTGGTGGGCACTCTGACCATGCAGACCAAGCAGAGAAGACCGTCCAGAGGTACGTCAGAAAAACATACAGAAAAGACAAAAGAGCTGGAGAGAAGAGAAGTGAGGGAGATACAAGACAAAGAACATGCAGCTTACTATTTGAATGTACTTACTGTGTGTTTCTGTGCTTTTACATGTGCTTTGTAGATTTGCATATAAGGCAAAAGCTTTTTTTTAAATATGTAACTATGTACCATAAATTTGTGCATTCATTAGGGGGATAAAAATGAATACAGAAGTGAAAAAGAGATCAGTACATATCTTTCTTTTTGTGCTGTTTACTTGCTTTGGACAGTTCAACATGTAACACAAAAAGCCCTCACATTAGTTCAACATACATGTCTGCAATGATGATCAGATATTAAACAAGAAGATCGAAGAAAATGGAAAAAAAGACCTGCAAGTGCAGTCACACATTGACCTTTTAGACTGTAATTGCACAAACATAAAAAGTAAATTAACCAATACTTTATTTAAAAATGTGGAAAGCTTGATGTTAGACTTTTCATCAATGAAAATGCATTTATATTCACTTCAGGAAGAGGTAGCCAAATTGTTAGAGGATTAAGCGACAGGAGGTGTGAGCTGTGAGCCATAGCACGTACTGTGTTCATGATGGAGAGATTACAGCGTGCCATGAAGTAGGATGCCCTTGAAAACAAGCAGAGAGCTAAAATCACAGCCTCTGACTCTGTGATTATACCTGAGCATGAAGGTGTGAGAAAGTGAGTGGCAGAGAAACCAAGAGGAGGACGAGGGTTCAGGCGTGAGCGTGTGTATTAACAGGCAGCTCACATATCATACCTCTCCCTCGCCTTATGCTTGAGATCCTCGTCGTCATGGAGACTGGGTTATGGGGCAAAGGAGGAGAGAGTGAGTGAACAATCCTCAGTCGGGATGGATGATGAATTCATGGCAGATAAAATCCATGAAGCGGCAAAGCAGAGCAATTACTCTCTGAGGTTGGACCTTACACCTTACAAGACGAGGGTGAGGGCTGGGGTTTGGTTCTTACCAAGCTGAAATTGAGTCTTCCTGCTTTTTTTGGATCAGACTTTGACAGAAATACATTGAGAAGGTCTTGTTTTGCTTTTTTTATGCAGCTCCATTAAAGTTTGTCTTGTGTTGCCAGCTGAGCAGAAGTAGTCAGATAAGATAACACGAGATAGGTAAGACTTTATTGATCCCATGAAGGAGCTTTAAGTATCACAGCAACAAGGGCAACACGCAGGGCAGAGAGGGAGGTCAAAGCAGTCAACAATGAAAAAAAAGAGATTTAAATGAAAAGAAATCACAAGTTTGAACAAAAAACAAAGGTTATTGCATTGACCAAAGATCAGACACACCAGTAGTGTTCCTGTTTTATGACAATAACAACTAATATTACATGAAAATGGTCAAAGATCAAGAATTACGCAATTCCAGTCGACTTCTTAAGAATTACAGAAAACTTACATCAGATAATGACTTTTTGCCTTACTCTCTTAAAACGTATCATTTTAACACTTTAAAAGTTCTTAAAGTCAATATGAGGTGTAAAGATTACACATGCAAAAAGCAGTACGCTTGATCAATTTGTACCTGTTTACAGCCGTAAGATAGCAAGACAACAAACGCTGATTCCAGGAAGTTACTCAATTATTCAAATAAGATAAGATCTGTTACCAGGTAAGCGGGAGAGTTTCTGCTTGTATGGTTTAATTTGGACAAAGTCAGTGTCATTTATTAGTGTTTGCACTGTTATCACCATTGGGTTGTTACCCAGATGTGCAGCCATATTGGAGATACATGAGTGTAAACATTGAATGGACAGAGATAGAAGTGCAGTCAAAAAATATTTGAAAATGATTTTTAAATGATTTTAGGGTGACAAACAAATGTTGAAAATGCACAGGACATACTATACCTTGTTGAAAAGGGCTTGACCAGCAAGAAAAAGTGAGAAATTGTGGCTTATAGGTTGGACAGACCCATATGACACCAGAGTTAGTGTTGTATGGAGACCTTTTTTCCACTCTGGTTCTAAGATTATAGGGATGATCTTTAAAAACCTCAAAACAAGAAATAATAACAGCACATTTCTTCCCAAAATATTTTCTAAATTGCATTGTTATGGGGTTTTTTTTTTTTTTTTACCTCCACCAAGGAGGTTATGTTTTGGGGAGAGTTTTTCTGATCTTGATGAAATTTTCAGGAAATGTTCAAAATAGGATAAGGAAGAAGTGATTAAATTTTAGAGGTGATCTGGATCACTGTCTGGATCCAGGAGTTTTTTAAAGAATTCTTTATCATTGCAGGATAGGGATGTTTTCACCATATGTGTAACTCCACGATAAATGGTCGGATTGCTTTGCAAAACAATACAAGACAAGGTCGCCATAATTTCTTGACAGAAGACATTTGAGACATTTGACAGAAGTAAAAGTATGATTCAGAGCCTGGAAATATTCTGGGTACTAAGATCCAGAAAATGAAATATGTACCGGGTCATCATAATTTTCAACACTGTCAGGTAACAAATTATCGTACTAAGAGTATAACATTAAAGTAGGACAGAAGTGTTGCGTGACAATCACATTATGCTTGGCGGAGATCTGTGCTCTCTGAGTGCTTTTCTAGTTTTTTTGTTGCAACTCTTTTCTTTCTGGCCACTTTACAAGTGTTTCCTTCAAACAAACATGGTATTTATGACATCAGTGAACACTCGAGAAGCAGGAGCCGTTGATACTTTGAATGCATAAGACAGGAAGGTTACTGAAACATTGAGCCTCAGTCACATCATTGTCAGCATGAGTGTCTGGAACAAGAAATGCTGTGAATGGGCTTGATTGTTCTCCAAACTATTGCCTTTAAAATCCTGGTGGAGCTTCACCAGCACTTCCACAATCTCCTCCGCTCTTCAGACAATTGTTTGCACACCTGATCATTTTTGGTAGTCGAATGTAATTGAGATGTGTTTCTCGGTCTGAGCAATTAGTGTAGTCAATTAGTGTGGTCAAAAACGTAGCTATGATTTACTATTTTGTGCAACAATAACCCTATATATATATATATATATATATATATATATACATGTGGGCTCAATTCCATTCTATTGTGACAGTGCCTCCAACATGGCCGACTTCCAAGCTGACTACATCACGTGAAAACACTCCCATACACCTTCTCTAGCTCTGACTGAGGCTTCCCACACACCAAAGGATTTTCACCTAGATTTAGAGCTTATTTTACCTCACTCTGCTATTAGGAGGTGTGACCTATTTAAGACTCATCATAACAAACTATTTGTCCAAATCGTCCTCAGATGCGAGGCGTCAATGCAACTGTTTTACTGCTCCTGACTGTGTTTAATATTCAGGATTTCTAGTTGGGATGCCTCAACAAAATACCTCCAGTTGATCAATCAGAGGAGCAGAGTGAGAAGTGCTATCAATGGGGTGTTACAGCTCATGAGCGTGAGCGAATATTATGTGGTTTTATTTTCACACACTGTATAATTTCCCTGGTTTTTGTGGCTGCATGGCAGAATACATTACACGATGGCCAGCTGACAGTGTTGATCACCCTCTGTGTTTATCCTGTGAAGTTATGTTTGACTTCACAGTCAAGAGAGCTTCTGTGAGATGTCATGGTTGACTGAATCATCACTGCCAACATAAAGTGTGTATTGTAGAGGTCTTAAAGAATCATGTAGCATGTGTTGTCCAAGGATTGTCACCTTTAAAACATGTCTGAAATGTTTCTGAGTTCTCCCACAATTTTAAAATCTTTGAAGATCTAACAAAGTTTAGCAAAACAGGATGAACAGGTCTCTGTCCTCATTCAGCTCTTCCTCTAAACATATCCTCAGTCCTTAGACAAGACTTGAAACCGGGTTGAACCAGGCATCATTTCTGCTTTTGAGAATAAATGATTTTTGTTTTGGAGCTTTGACCAATCAGAATCAAGTCCTACACATAGCCAGGTAAAGATAAGCTAAAGGCTCTTGGTTGGAGTGTTGCCTTCATTTTACATACATCATTGTGTGATGAATCCTTTCAAAACACCCAGTAGGAAATCAAATGACATAACTTGTCAAGCCTTTCCTAATTGTTTGGATAAGCCTCCACGATGCATGATGGTAAAAAAGCACAAAGCTTCTCTTCGATCTGTAGCATTTTGTTTATGTGACCTAAAGCGTTTTTTAATTTGAGCAGTGTGACAGATCTGCAGTTTGTCCGTAAAACCACCACCTGACACTCCTCTAATTATCTCCATCCTCTCATCATGTAACATGTCCTTCTCTGTACGCGCTGATGAATGTTTATGTGCACAGCAGCTGTTCCCCGGTTACATCACCTCCTCCTGCCTGTCATATAAGCATCAACACTGGACTCCAGTATTTATTCGTCTATATGTGGAAATCGTTTAGTTATAATGTGGTTAATCTAACCTTTTTATTACCAATGAGCTTTTAAGCCCCCTGGCACTCCAGAAATCGTGGAGACTTGTTGACATCAATCACAAAATCAATATGTCCCCTCCACACCATGCTACACTGGGATCAATATATCAGTTTGCCTCTCACTTTCTCTCTTTTTAAGCCCTCGAAACATATTGTACAGTCCTCACCTCTTTCCTTCACACTCCCTCTATCGCCACGTCTCACCCTTGTCTAATCAACACCTCTTCTTGTTTCCTTTTCTCACCTTGTTTCATTTCATCTGTTCCTGATCACACCGTCAAACAACACCTTTTTCTTTATTCTTTATGCTGTAATGTTTTTTTGTTGTTGTTTTAATCATAAGGCAATACATGTTTCAATTTTGTTTGACACAGTTTTCTTATCCAGTTGATTCTGTTAAACCAATCACGGGTCATGTTCATCCTGGTTGTCTGTCACCATAACAACGGGAGGCAGGGAGATCAAAACAGGAGCTCAGAAGATTTGGGGAGGATTGAAAGGAAATAATACACAACCTCATATGATGATAACTGACGGTGAATATAGAGAGTACAACTGTGCAGAAAGGCTCAGAATAAAATGTACTAAACGGGAAAATCTTGTGGAAAAAAAATGTCTCTGAATATATAATTTTAAAATTAATCCTGTAATCTTACCAGAATATTATCCCTCTGGATTATTCCTGCAGACTTAAATGAGAGCAGATCTTTTGTGGTGGCCTCTTGAATACTATGTATAACCTACATAGTTGTTTGATCTTTATAAACACATGTAAAAACATACTAACAAGGACCTTTGTACATTGACTGTAACTGAAAAATAATGAATTACAAACAAATGAGCCTGCTTCCAAAATGAAACCAAAAGCTGTTATGCAAATGCAGCTAATCTCAGCTTCAGAACTTTTCATTGTAATCAGTCAAAGCGTAAAAGTCGGGCACCAATTAGGTTATTTGATCCAAAATTACTAATTAGGATAGCCTCTGGCAGATGATTTATGATACAGTTCCAGTGTCGAGGATTAATCCTGACACTGCTGCTGGAAGGACTGAATAGGATGAGTCACCACCGCCGTCCAAAACGCCTGAAAGCATTATATTCATTTAATCTTCTTTTCTAAAAGACTGACTGAGCCAATTGATGCAGCCACCACTGGTACAATGCCTGTTTGAACAAATGCATGAGTAAAAATGTTGATTCATTGAAATGAGTGTGGATTTAAGCAGGATCTAATGAAAATCTGTGTTAAAAAGAAATCAATCCAAAATATCAGATCACCTCATAAAATCAAATATACTGCATTTACAAAACAGCATGTGTGATTGTGCTACCCTGACACACCAATGTGAGGCTGCAGATATATTTTATGATCCCTAAGTGCTCCCTATTAAATCAACATTTTTTTTCCTGAGGGTTTGTCTCTAAAAGAAAGAGCAATAAACGTTTCCACATTGCTCTTCTGTTTTCTCAGATGTTTGCTCATGTGATGTTAGTGGTCTCACTGGTTTGTGCACTCTGTCCACTCTCAGTGCCTGGATGTTAGTGTTGCTAGTCCTCCTCGCCTACAGCACGACTGTACCTCCTCACATCATTAAGCACCATCCATCTCCACAGCACCCGATCCTGAGCCCCATGTCCCCATTAATAAAACCCCTCATCTCCTGAGGGCCGATCTATTTGTCAAACACAAGTAGCTCCTTGCAAATCCATATTTTATCTCCCCTTTTTACCTTGATGTGATCCTCTCTCTGCGTTATTATTCTTCCGCTTCGCTTGCCGCACAAGCATTTTTTTCTGCAGTCTAATCAGATGTTCAATATCTTGCAGGCTTTCTGAAGCTTTGCTGACTTGTCATATTGCTTTGTGTTCAAAAGGTGACAATGATGCTGAACAGGGATTTTACATGTCTTGGTTTGATACTATGTACTAAGTATTCTGTGGGGATCTCTCTCTTTCTCATGTCTGCAGATAAGATAGATGACGAGCTGGAGATGACGACGGTGTGTCACAGGCCAGAGGGTCTTGACCAGTTAGAAGCCCAAACCAACTTCTCCAAACAGGAGCTGCAGATCCTCTACCGGGGCTTCAAGAATGTAATCACACTCTATTTAAATAAATTCTGCAATTTCAAAATGGCCCCGTTTCCACCTGGATAAATCTTCTGCTGCATAGCTGTATAGGGCGTTTTAATGCTAACATTGGCACACTAACAAAGCTACCTCCAGTGATAGGACCATTTTGCTCATGCCAGGTAGTTACAGGCTAATGCTAACTTTGTTCATTGTTGTAATGTATTATTATTGTTGTTGTTGTTGTTGTTGTTGTTGTTGTTGTTGTTGTTTATATTATTATTATTATTATTATTATTATTATTATTATTATTGTATTTTATGCATATCTTAATTAATTCTTTGCTTTAGCATGCTAGCATGATCCTAATAAAAATGCCCTCGTACTGATAGCAGCTGAGAGCTAATGCTAACCTTAGTTACCATGTAATTTTATTGTTTAACATTAAAGCGTGTTATAGTTGGCAAAAATAAAAAAAAATAGTTGGAAAAAATTGGGGAAAAAAATGGTTGGAGCTGGAATTGCTATAAGAAGACACCGATCTATACAGAAAAAACACCTCTTACGCTGCCAGTATACTTTAGCTAACACGCTACCTTCAGTTTGTACTGATTAAGAGGCAAAGAAAAAAAATATATATATTTTTGTTATAATTATGAAATTTTCCAATCTTACTGATTTCTTCTATCTACATCATAAAATCCATGAGCTGTATTTTTTTTCATCACAGGAATGTCCAAGTGGCGTTGTGAATGAGGAAACATTTAAACACATTTACGCACAGTTCTTCCCTCATGGAGGTAAAGTGAAATGCATGTGATATCTGTCATTGCTCTGTTGAGCTTTGCGAGAACAGCAGATCCTTTACAGTCATGTTTCTGTGTTACAGATGCAAGCATGTACGCACATTATCTTTTCAATGCGTTTGACACCACAAACAACGGCTCCATTAAGTTTAAGGTAAGGTCACAGCCTTTGTGCATTTTGGGCTTTAGCTTGTTACATCTATGTGCCATGTTGCTTTGAGAATCTGACTTGATCTTCCTTTTATTCTCTGTCAGGACTTTGTGATGGGCTTGTCTACACTGCTGCGAGGGACACTGAGAGAAAAGCTGGAGTGGACGTTTCACCTCTATGATATTAACAGAGATGGCTACATAAACAGAGAGGTGAGACTCTTCTGCTGTCACAGTGCATAAAGTTTAATGTACATTATCTACTTTGGGTGTCACACCTCAATGGGAGTCTCTTCCCCTTTCAGGAAATGACTGAGATTGTGAGGGCAATCTATGACATGATGGGAAAATACACCTACCCTGCTTTAAAGGGGGACGTCCCACAGCAGCATGTGGATGCCTTCTTTCAGGTAAAGATTTAAATTAAAAAGATGAATACAAAGAGTTTTCTTCTCATATTGCCCTAACTTCTGCTTTATGTACATATTTTGTATTTTTGGTTACCGACATATATTCTACAATTTTATATAACACTTATAAAGTTAAAGACCACCTGTAATATCACTTCCTGCTGGGGCAGAATGTTAAAGTCAGAGCTTTAAAAGGTCTTTAAAGTGAGTTTTTTTTTTTTTTCAATGTATTCTTCACTTCACAGTGTAACCCAATTTTTCTACAGCTTCTGCACACTGTCATTTCAATATGACCTTGCACACAACAGGTTTCCACAAATTACTTGAACAGGTTTCCAATAATCTAAAAGCTTTTTTGTTTTGTTTTGTTTTGTTGTCTTTTATTTTCTCAGAAAATGGATAAAAACAAAGATGGAGTGGTGACCTTGGAGGAGTTTGTGGTGGCCTGCCAGGAGGTATGTTTTGCCTAATGTCTGTATCCTAAAAACACATACATGTATTTTTTTTTAAGCATTTAAGATATTGCAGTGGGAGGAATACAGAGTAAAAAAACTCTTTCTCAGTTACTCTGGGGTAGTTGACTGATCAAATATGGCCAAGACTTGTTTCAAGCACAAATGTTAAAGGGGCTGTGAGGAGTTTCTAAGTGATCTTAAAAAAGTCTCACCTCAAGGTATATGCCTGATTGTAATCCATGCTTTAAAACAAGATTACCTGCACCAAAATCAGATATTTTCAAATGGTATTTCTCAGCTTCCCAATCAGGTTGAACAGGATTGATTTACAGTATGTTAAAGTCCCCATGACACAACCCTGAACACTGCTAACGAAGTTTAGCAGGGAGAGGAGGGATCTGTGTTTTTATCTCCTAAAAACAATTTCTGTGATTTATTTTGTAGTAAAGGTGGAGACTGGTGCTAGACTATCTAAAAGAAAAACTACTGAGGAGCAGAAGAAAGCTAAATGGATGAGTGGTAGAGCAACGGCTAAAGGCTATAACACAGGGGCTAAACTGTTTGTGATAATGTTCATTCCAACCCACAGTCAGCAGTTATTCTGCAGTGGTCTGTTCAAACTTGAGAGTCTATCAATAAAATGAAGAGTGAGGTTACGTTAGCTCTGCTTGGTAGATGACTGGCAGGACATAAACAATAATTACACATTACGTTACGTTAGCATTACACATTACAGACATGTCTCGGAGCACCAGGCTGTCAGTAGCGGTACATATAGCTGGCTACTAAACCATGGTACAAACTTAGTTTACAAAGTTTGCTTGTCACATTTCAAGCCCAACATAACTATGAGTGAATACCTCACCTCGTCACGTCATATCCAGTAAAAAGTCCTCATGAACAAAGTTAAGTAGTGTTACAAAGAAAATCTGCTCTCAATTAATTTTTCAAATCTAACACATGCCTTGGCCAGAGACATTTCTTCCTGACAGTGTGAAGCAAGTACTCATGGGAAATGGAGTCTTTATCACCAGCACTAACACTAGTTTTTCCACAAACTGCAAGTTTTCTATCTGCCTGCTGCATTGTAGCAAGCAGGTGCAATTCTGATTATTCAAAACATGACATGAGGATGTTTGACATTAACTTAATTACATTAATGGGAGAAAAAAAATAAACAGAGCTGTTGTTTTTAGTGGATGTATGTTAGTCTTGATTAATTTCACAGATGATAAAAGTGTGCTGGCTCAAATTTGGGCATAAAAACAGGAATTCAGTTTGAAATTCATCGCTCCTGTTTAAAATGGTGAAGTGCAGAGGAGTCACTGTGAAGAAAGAGTCTGAGTTTAAGCACGTCATGCTGCTGGATGGTTTTGTTTCTATGACAGATGGGCTGATACATTTGTTCAGCCGTGTATATTTATGGTATGAGGACATCATTTGATAGCACTTATTTAGATAGATCTGAATATGATACAAGTTATAGATAAGATGCAATACTGTACCATACTGTGCCATACCACACCATAATACCATAACAGCATATACACTGCTGCTTATGTGAAGTAGATGATGAGTGATTGAATATCACATTCAAGTGGTCAAAGGAGTACAAACATGATTACTGTACACTGATAATTAATTGCATCATTCTGCCCTGATTATTTATCGTTTTTTCTCTGCAGGATGAAACCATGATGAGATCCATGCAGCTGTTTGAAAACGTGATGTAGTGCAGAAGAAGCTGATGAAGACAAAGACAGAGAAAATGAGAGGGCTCAGTGTGAGTGCGTGAGTGTATGTGTGGACGCAAATGTGCAATACCTCCAGATTTCTTCCTCTTCTCCTTCTGTGGTCTGGAAACAACCCACAAAGACTGTACTAAAGAGGATTGCTTTTAGCCTTCCTGTGGAGATTTTCCACTTAAAGTGACTGATGTGACAGACATTTCTCTCAGTCCTGTCTTGAGGATTCACATGTCAGAGAAAAAGATGCTCCTACTGTACATTACCAAGCTGCTCCCTCCAACCAGCGATGAGCTATTGTCCAACCAGCAGAATTTTTTTTCTTTTGCTAAGAAATGTTCTTTTTTGTCCAAAAATTGCATGCTCTTGCAACATATTTTTGGTGTAGCTCCAAAAATTCTTTAAATTTGTAACAGGAATTTGGCCATATTTATGTTTGGTTGCATCTACTGGTTGTCAGATGTGACGTATTTCAAATGTTGAGTGTTGTTTTCACTGTTGCAGCGACCCTTGTGCTTTTGTGTTGACTTGGCTGTTGCTTGCCTGCTGAGTGTATCTGACGCTTATTGTCAAGAGTCTTTGTAAAGCTTACAGGGTTTAACAGACTGGAAAAAGTATAGTTCATAAGTCTTATTTGGTACATGTGTGTGTGTGTGTGTGTGTTCCTGTCTTTTTGGTCTTTCTGTCTCTGTTGGACCTTAGGTTTTAGTGAAAAGTAAGAAGAGATCAAATTTTTCTTTGATATTTTCACTGGCTGCTTTGCTACTTGTGGTCAAATTAATGTGTAGTCAAAAATCTATAAAAGAAATATTGTGAAAAATGTGCATAAAGTGTTGATTATAAGATGAAGTGCCCGCAGAATGAAGATGTAGAAAGGGCTGTGGTTGTCAAACGATTACTTTTTTGCACAGATGATCAAGGTGTAAATGGCTAAAGTGATTATATTGTATTGTACAACATTATTGATCCAGAAACTGATTGGATGTTTATTGCTGAAGCCATTGTTAAATCTTGTATTTGAGCGTGTGGATAATCTTGCAGGGAAATACCACTGTGTTTCAGTGTTAGAATGAGATATTCCTATGACACTGAGGACAGCTCCATCTGTATTAGTGAGCATTTGGTACTGCCGACTCCATCCACTCCAGATCTATGATGTCATGCTGACGTACAGCTAAAGACAGAACAGGGTGATTTAAGCAGTTGCCTGCAGCTGCCTCTCTGAGTCTGGGTGTGTCTAAAGGAAAGCACCACAGTAATAGAAAACCCACTAGGATGTAGTAGTGTAAGCACTAAAATATTCATCACTGTTCCTTTTGCTGTCATGGAGCGGCTTTTTTGCTTTAAAGTACATCAGCGTGACATCACAGCCTCCAGTCTTAGTTTGGAACAGCAGATCTCTCAAACAGGGGTTTTGTTTAAAGCCATAAAAATAAAATTTACTTTACAGTTTCCTTTGATTTTTGTCCTTTCTTGTATGATTCAACTTTGGCTCTTTGCATAAACTCTGTGTATATGCAACCAGTGTATAAATATAAAATTAAAGCTCCAGTGAGGAGTTTGTGACTAGCTATAAAGGAAAGTGTGAGGAACAATGATGCCCCTTTCAAGGTCCCATATTATGCAAAAATCAGTTTATTAAGTCTTTTAGTGAAATTTGTTGGTCTTTGGCTTTCCTCCCAGCCCACAAAATGGGATATTTTATGACAAAACCTGTACTTAGTAGTGCTAACCTAAAATGAGCTGTTTGAATTTTGGGGATTTGTCGACGTCAGCGATTCCCTTTTTCGACCAATCAGGAGCAAGTCTGACCTGATTGGTTCACCGGGGCAGATACCCTGGAACCCACTCCCCACCCGGCTGCTGGAAAGAAATCTTCAGAGTGAAATCTCCAGCAGCAGAGAATGCAAAAGTTGAAGAGCCACCACTGCTTTGTTTTTGGCCTTAAACAGCCACATAGTTCCAGTTTTCCATCTCAGAGGAAGACAAGACTAAGTGGCTAGAGTTCACTTTTCAAGGAAATGTGCCAGCTACACTCAGTAAAACTGTGCATGTGTGTGCTAGTCACTTCACAGCCCACTGCGCCTCCAACTTTGGACAGTACAACAGAGGGCTAGTGAATAGACTGGTCCTGAATCCAGGCGCATTACCAACCATCCACCAACAAACCTCGGACCCTGGAAATGTGAGTATTTTAAATGCTGTGTGCTGTGGAGCAAATGTAAGAGCTTTTCCTCAGTGCCCCCCCTGTCTCTGTGTTAGCTTCAGGATGCTAACTTTAGCTGCGGTTAGCCTGTTGTTTTAGCCTGTGATGTCACAGTAATCAAGCTTTGCTGTTTTCTAAACATTGTGCACTCGGAGCTCGTGGCGCCACTCTCAGTGACACGGAAAGGCGGGACGGTATCAGCTGTGGCTCATTTACATATGAAGGTCACGCCCACTAAATCAGAGCGTTCTGAACAGAGGGGCTATGAGAGCCTGGAAACAATGCTACTGTGCTTGATTTATTGGCTTTTTGGACCAAAACATGTTACTACCATTTCATGAAGACATCAACGAGCCATATTAAACTGCAGGAAAGGAGCAAAGTATGGGACCTTTAAAATCTAAGGAGAGTGCACAAAACCATCTGCAACAAGATTTGTGTTTCCAGTATTGTTATTCTAACGCTTCTAACCCCTGGCAGAGGGTAGAATTCAGACCAGATGACTGACACCATGCTGAAGGAAAGCCCTGTTGTTTTATTGTGAACATAGAGAAAACGCAGCTTACATGTGTAAGCTGCATTGATATGATGGATGTACATACTGGTCAAAGACTTGAGAGAAATAGTTTTGTCCACTGGGGGGCAGAACTGACACAAAGACAATTCCTCAAAGGCTTTAATAAAAACTACAGTGCCAAAGAGAAAAAAATGTATAAATATGTGCAGAAACATGACTGAAGATATTTAAGTACAGGAGTGTATGATGGTCTTCCCATTGCTCATAGCATAGCCCATCTTTACCAGTCCCATGTCTCTGGGGGTAACTAACAGTGACCTAACTGGAATAACTGGATGGGACAATTTTTAGGGGTAAACATCACTTTCTTTGACGTTTATCTACTCATATTTGAAAATTTAAAAAAAAATCTTGCTGTTAAAACAAGATACTTGGAGTGACAGACAAATGTTAGGGGCACTGTTGTCACATGCCTTAGACTACTAGATCTGTCTGCATTACTTTACACCATTCATGATTTTATATAAACCATATTCAGGATATATTTAAATACTTGCAGTGTAATGCATTCTTCAGATTCTGTGTCATTGTGATAAGAAAGTTGAAGAAATAAAAAAAGTAATTAGACAGATAGTTAAACTTCAAAGGTTTAACATTTGGAGTACTGAGCCTTATGGTAATATTGTCTTATTTTCAGGTGAAAACAATTTACACTTAAAGTAATGCCACTGGTGTCAACATTTTAACCATAAGCCTTATCACCCACTGCCATAAGGATGTGAATCTTGTCAAGGCATGCATTTGATTTTGAAAGTGAATTAATGCTGCATGGATGTTCTTTCTAACTCCACTTTTCTTATTCTAAGACAACTTTTTGCAAGACGCAATGCAACAAGGTAATGCATTATTTCATAGTTCTGTCACACTAATTTGAAACATGACAATGAAACTTAACTTGCACCATAGTCTGATGTACCTGACTGTTACTGCTCACCTAGAAACGCCAACCTCACCAAGCGGAGCAAACGTAACCTTGTTTTTGTCTTATTGATAGACTCTCAAGTTTGAAGGGACCACAGTACTTTTTAATTTTTAACAGTTCAGCACCAGTGTCAACCATTTCTACAAAATAAATCTAAGAAACTGTTTTCATCAGAGAAAAGGAGGGATCTTGCTTCTCCCAGCTGAACTTTGCCAGCCAATGTGTTATCAAGGTTAAGGGTAGTTTTATTGTTAGTTCTGCAGTATGTGTAACACATACAGAGGACTGAAATTGTGATGGTGACGATGATAATATAAAATATCAAGGAGAAAGGAAACATTTGTGCAATATAAATGATTTTTGCACAAATATTTCATTTTTTCGAGTAAAAGAAATGTAGAAAGGCAGACACAAACAACTTTATTAAGTTGAGACAGAGGGTGGCGCTGGTGGTTTTGTCAGTGTTTGACTCTGCACACAAAACCTGAGAAGAAGAAAGCAGCACGTTGGTGTGTGGTCTTCAGTAGGAGCAGGTTACTCTTCCCTTTCAGACAGGTAGAGGCTTGTCGGCGTTTTAATCTTTCAGAATGAACGGTTTAGACGAAGAACCAATGGCTCCACAGACCTTCCTTTATGGTGAGATGATCTTGGCATGTCTTGTGTGACTTAAATCTGTCAAATGTTATATTTTGTGTCCTGATTCAGACTGCTGATATCAGAGAAAACGAGTAAAGTTAGCTGCTAACTTGACCGTATTTGTCCTGTTATAAATGTTAACGTTACAATTTCATATCGTGTAGCTTTAGACCTAATGTTAGCGGCGGTTTTGGGATTGTATTGGTAGGTAGGATGAGTTCATGAGGACAGCGGCAGGGCTTCAAACAGACGGAGTTAGTTAGCCAACACGTGTTTGAGCATCAACATGGCGGCGCCCGTGTTTCACTAATAATGGTGAAATTTGGATCGTTTTCTTCCACTAGGTGTTAAAATAACGTCATTGTTGTTTCATACGGCTTATTTTTGTGTTATAAGTTGTGTTCGTTTAAAACGAACGTGGCAAGTTTTGGCTTGACAGGGAAACACGTGACGCCTGGGTTTCAGACACATGTGGACCCACGTTGACCCCACAGAGCATTTCAATTAGAAAGATACTTCGCTTTGAGGTTTAAAACTCACTATTCCTGCTTTCAATCTTTTGTTATTTTACTCAACATCCTTAAATATATGTTGATCTGAATTAGCTGCCTTTCACTCAACGTTTATGCGCTAACATGCAGGTTGACTCTCTTTGTCCCGTTACCTGGTTTAACCTTTTCACTCACCAAGAGCCGGAAACCATCATGTTTGACCTGTATTTATAAAATAAAAAGTAAACTATTTACAAATAGAAACCTGTGAATTTCTGTACGTTTGGCTTTTTTTAATTTAAACTTGGGGCTTATATTTACTAAAATCACAAAAACCCGGCTTTTGCTTCAAACGAAGAGGAATTTTAGTTTTTTTTTCTGCCTGAGAAAACCTTAAGAACTGTGTGAAACGACCACACACAGAAATATTAAAAGCTATGTCTGGAAATACTTACACAGTCTAGTAATATAGAAGTTTAACACTAGTGAACATCAGAAAAATGTGAGGAGGCAAGGCAGACACACAGCGAGCATATTATCAAATATGCACTAAATAATGAATACTATAAAGCAATTTCCCACTATGGAGAGGATCCTTTTAACACTGGCAATCTGGACTTATTCTTTCCTGTAGTTTATGAATAGCTCCCTCTTGTGTGCATATGAAATATGGCATCACACTGACATTTTTTTAAGTTGAAATCTCAGTATTAAATTTCATTCACTGTTCAAGTTGTTGCTGTAGCATTACCATGTGAAACAAGTTAACATGTTGTTTAAAATCTTCTCACAGGGTGCGTCCTGGAAGCAGGTAAGGAGGTGGTCTTCAATCCTGAGGAGGATGACTTTGAGCACCAGCTGGATCTAAGGATGGTGAGTAACATGAAATCAGAAGTGTTCAGACAGGCTCTAAAAGATCTTTCATCTGAGCATGTCTTCTTCCTTCTGTTGTCACCCCGCTACCTGACACACTCAGATTATTATTATTATTATCATTATTATAATTATTATTTTTATTTATTTATTTATGAAGACTGATCTTTTTCCTACTGTGCAAAACATAATGTACAGTGAAGTCATGTGCCAAACGGATTTTATTTGTGCTCTGTTGTTAAAGAGCTGGCAAATAGCAAAGTAATTGTTTAATTTAAACAAGACTGTGTGTATGTCCTCGCGGTTACCAAATATCACACAAAGTGGTCGTTGAATATAATCTTTCTATCACAGAATCCGATGGTCATCCTACCTCATTGTAACTGAAACAAGCTGTTGAACACTTGAGTGTCTTTGAACAGAATCAAACAGTTGCTGTGTTAAAGCACGCATGGTTGATGTAGAATTAAAGTCTGTTTTCTCACCTTCTTCAGGCCTGTGTGGATGCAACCTCTAAAGATGAACTCCACACAGTGGAGGTGGAAGGACAGGACACAGAAGGACAGAAAATCAAAGCAGTGCTGGTTTCACTGAGGCCTTCAACCCTGCCAAGTGTAAGGAAACTTTTCTCGACTGTGCAGAAGAATAAATCTTAACTGAAGTTGTGTGAAATTATCCTTTAGAAAACCTATCAGGTGGACAGGTGTTGATGTGTATTTGTTTCAGGTGTGTCTTGGCGGTTTTGCAATTACACCCCCTGCAGTTTTCCGTCTGAGGGCAGGTTCTGGTCCAGTGCATCTCAGTGGACAACATCTTATCAGTGAGTATCATTCTTTACAGTGCTCAAACAGTTAAGTAGTAAGAAATCATTGATGTCATGGGAAGGGTAATGAGGCTGGGTGTTTCTGTCTCATTATTCTGATTTCAGCCTTTTAATCACAGCGTTGACACGTCTCATTGCACAGTACCCACCAGGGCTGTGAATCTTTTAGAATTATCTTGAATTAGATTCTCAAACATGAAGAGGTGATGCACTTGAATCATGGTATCCATCCAAAAAAAAAAAACAAGCAAGCCAAGGGATATAATGGAATGTACATTCAAGCCATCACATACTGCGTCCACAAACTTTTAAACCCGTTACTTAACTTTCAATTTGCTCTCATAGTGATGGAGGCTGATCAGACTTTTGATGAAGAGGATGATGAAGAGGAGGAGGAGGAAGAGGAAGATGTGAAGACTTCAAAGAAAAGACCTGCCACCTCCCCTGCTCACAAGTCTCTGGTAAGTGCCACCGCTTTTACCTCTTTCACAACTCCTGTGTCACGGTGGCTCACATAAAGAACTGAAACGTTCTCATTTAATGATTATACATCTGTGCAGAAAAAGATGAAAATGGACATGGAGGAGGATGATGATGAGGATGACGATGATGATGATGATGAAGATATGGATGATGAGTGAGTACAAGGATGCACATAGAATTTCACACTTTGATGAACACATTTCCTGTTTCTATGTGTAAAGTGTCAGGGTTTTTTAGGGTTGGTAACGGGGAAGGAAGCATTTCAGAATGCCCTTTTTTGTCACTTGGCCTTTGGACAGACACAGCATTGCTACATGGTCAGCTGGCTGTGCAGCAGCTTGTGCTGTTTTTATTCTGATGGCAGCTGGCATCATTGCAAAGCAGATGTATTAATTATTAACTGAAAGACTGAAAAGTGTTCGCCAATTGAAGCTAATATCCTCTCACTTTTACCCCATTGTACCTGTCTGAGCAGAGCCTTCACTGTGAGAGATGTAGAGTTGTTCAATTCCTGTATTTTAGCAGACTGATTGAATATTTGACTAACTTGTGTGGATGCTCCAGATTAATCTGTATTCCCTGGGTGGAATGCACTTTTGTTTTGTCTCCTATCATGCCTCTATAACTGTCAGTTTTGTCACAGCTGCACTAATAGTGGATCCATATGAGATGTGCCAGAACTAAAGTGAACAGTTGAGCTGCTTTTTGGCACAGAGAAAGAGTTTCAGCACTTAGGGAAACAATTAAAACCATTTGGCATTGGTTCAGCCAGCAGGGGATATCTTCATTTTCAGTTTAAGCCTTTTAGACCTCTTCTAGAAAGGGATGCTAGTTAAGGGCCAGTGGTTAATGTTTGAGCCTGATATAGAGGAATTAATGAGCCGCTGTTTCTGTGGTAGTGCTTCCTTGCAGCATAAGAGTTTGAATGAAAGATCTCCTCAAATGTGATCAGTTTTCCACTTTGATGTTACTGTTGGCTGTTCGGCCATTAAAAAGCTTGATTCCATTACTTTTTTACCATAATCATGCGTTTATGTCATACAGAGTCTTAGGACTCTTAGGACTCTTAGGACTCTTAGGATTCTTTGTCTAAAGGCCGATTTTTATTTTTTTATTTTTATTTTTTTCAAATTCTTCATCTCAGTCTTTCTTTATAACTGGATTGGAAAAAAGTTACCACTAATCTCCAGCAGAGGGTGAAATGTTTCTCTGACTCATGTAATGTGCATTTTATGGGAAAATATGGCTTTTTGTAGTCTGTAGACATTAACATCATAATATAACTTTTTCACATGGTCTGGCATTAAAAAAGCAAAAAAAAGTAAATATCAAATAATCGCAATTTAAATTAAATCAGCACCCAAAAAATTGTAACAGAATGTAATTGTGAGAATAGCGTATCGTCCCAGCCCTACAGATTCCTATCCTTTCCTGACATACACTTGGATTTATGAAGATTCAGTTTCCACCTTCTTTTGTTCAATTTTAATCCTGATTGTTGTTTCTTTAGGGATGATGAAGATGATGAGGATGAGGAGGAAGAAGAGTCACCTGTGAAGGTAAGCAACTGCTGATTTTCAGCACATTTAACTAAAAAAAAACCTTTTAGATCTGTCTCTGACGACAGCATTTTTATTTCAGGCAAAGCAAACACCATCCAAACAGAAATCTGCCCAGAATGGAAAAGGCTCCAAACCAGAGTCTGCGGGCAAAAAGGAGGTAAGAAAGAAAACCCTCTAACTGCTCTTCTTTTTACGGTAACACTGGTCAGTGTGTTGACCTGTTGTTGAAACACTAATAAATGAACATCAGTTTTTATTTTTAAAAGTGCTTCTTAATCTGTTGTTTTTTTCACCAAGACATCTCCTTCTAACATTATAAATTATCCTTTTTTCTTTTTCTTTTTTAAGGACAAGACCCCCAAAGGCAAGGGTGAGAAGTCACCTAAAACCCCTCCAACACCCAAAACACCCCTTACAATCCCTGAGATAAAAGCCAAGTTAACAGAGACTGTGAAGAAGGTTGGTGTCCTGTGACAACTGTTTTTCTTCCCCATCAACCACCACCATGTGTTTGAATATGACACCATTAAATTTTGATACTAATACAGTCTTTGTGTTTACAGGGGGTCACATTACCTAAAGTCCAGCTCAAGTTTGAGAACTTTGTGAAGAATAGTTACAGAGTGGCTGACGCAAAGGTACAGTACACCTAACCCTCTGTGTAATTTTTGGTACAGACTTTACTTCACTCTTTTCATAGACTTTCTCAGCTCTTCTGAGATACCTGATGTAGGCCTGCCTATGTCAAGGTTTAGCCTGAGTACAAAGTGGCATATAACGCTTGATTTTAGTGTAAGTGTTGGAAAGATTTGAATCTACCAACTTAATACATAAAGAGGTTATTTTTGCCATGTCTCAACTGGGTATTTCAAAAAACAGTGATGAAAAAATGAAACCCAAAATGTAGAGGTGTTCCGGTCAGATATTGATATCAGATATCGGTCCGATATCAGCAAAAAAACAAATATTGATATCGTATCGGAATGCATCTAAAATCTCTGATATAAGCAGTCCATTCCAGACTCTGCTCCTGCTGTTTTTATTTGATTTAATTAGGTTATTTTCTGGGTTTTCTAATTTATTCTTTATTTTATTCAATTACTAGTATATTTTTGTGTTTAATGTTAAAATTTCTGTTACCCATTGGTTAATAATAAATATAATAAATATTATATTAATTATTATAATAATAATAAATGGGTCAGTTTTTCCTCATACCTACTGTTGCTGATTACTGTTCTTTGTTTGAATAATATCACTTAATCAAGCCTTTTCTAACATGATGGACATACTACAAAATAAGTAATAAAAGTATGCACGTTTAATGCTGATATCGTATCTGATTAGTATCGATATCAGCCAATACTCAATGCTGCAGTATCGGTATCGTAACGGAAGTGAAAATGTAATATCGGGACATCCCTACCAAAATGTAATGAAAGTGAAAGTAAACAGACTTTGAGATGGATGTGCACTGCGAAAAGTTGAACAAGTGATTTTATTTTATGGGGCTAGCCTCCTGAATGTTTTTGTTCCATGCATCACTTCTTTGCCCCCATACTAACTGATTGTTTTGCTTTTTCTTTAGGACGTCGCTGAGCTGTGGAGCTGGAGGCAGACAGTGAAGGATGCTAAATAATAATCTTAATAGTTTTATTATTTCCTTTTTATTTTCCTCCTCCGGCCACAACACCTTCCCAACCCTCTGGAAGCTCCACCCTGTGCCTCACACTCCTTGATCCCAAGTCTTGTCCAGCTCCTTCTGCCACCTGATTAGAATGGAGAGACAGTGATGTTGGAGGGGGATGGTACTCTGCGGTGTACAGTTTTTCTGTCTACATCACACTTGCATTTGAGTGGAGAAATAATTTGGTTTGTTAAATAAACTTACAAATTTGCATCCTTGTAAATGTGTAAATAAAACTCTTGCTAGATTGTTGGCACACCCACAAATGGAGGGTATTTTTGTTTTTATATAAATTTACAGTATTTTTTGATTTGGCCTTACACAGAAACAGAACACAACATCAAAAACTTTATACAAGTCAAGCAAAAGAGCAGCTGCAGAAATTGTAATCATAGATCTGTTTTAAACATCAGAGATGTCACCTTTCTGGTAGTGAATCAGGGTCAAACTTTGATAACCATGAAAAATTTTGCACTTTGTGAAATGTTTTGAATGTTGATGCTATAGTGAGATTCCTACAGTAAAGTTCCCATCACAACTGTCATCTAAGCTTCTTTTTTTTTTTTTTTTTTTTTTTTTTTCCCCAAGTTTTCCATTGGTTCACCGTCCACCATTTGTTTTTTGTTCTAAAGCATCCTATACATTTAAGCTGTCAGTGACAGCAGTAGAGAAACAGTCTGTAGTGTGTTCTCTGCTGTCAGAATTACAGAAAGTCAAAGGTCTTGGTGTCGTGTACTGATAATGTGATAATCGGATGCAGGAAGGAATTTGCAAATAAAATCTTATAATGTTCTAAAATGTCTTACTCAGTACTAAAATGCAGTGAAGCACAAATTCTGTGCTCATTTGGCAAGTCACAGAAATGTCAAACATACATCATTCCATGTTCTCTAGAAAAAAAAAAGAGTTCAAGTGTAAAACTTCAAACAGTTAATTAAATAAAAAAAAACAACGTAACATTGTTCTGTTTCTTGTGTGAATAATTGGGGACGTTTTTCAGATTGATGTATTTTCTTTTTGTGTAACAACAGACTTTCAAATAAAGTTTCAAGATTACTGAAATTGGCTTGTTTCTGTAGCTATGCGGAGTAGAAATAAGTTTTCTTTGAACATTTCTACACTGATGGTCTCTCTTATTGTTTCCAGCTTGTCTTAAGGCCTGTCATACAACAATCAGCTTCGACAGTTTTACTGCCTGGATAATATTGTGTATTATCCCTGTACCCCAGATCACCACAGCAGGCCTGACCTGAGAGATATGACTCCTCTAGACCCCTGAAGGTGTGTTGTGAAATATTTTACTGGGACAGCGGCAGATCCGATCCCAGGATTCCCCCGTAACCATTATGACGTTGGTCGGTAACACTCAACTCTTTGGGCTTTGTTATAACAGGTTGAGACGCACTTAAGTTTTTTTTGACTCTAAAAATGTTTGCACAACAAGCCGGTGTGAGTTGTAAACTGGCCCAGAAGATGGCGCTGGTGGACGGAAGCGGCTGTTGTTGGACTGCACCCAGAATGCTAGACAAAGCGCCGTGGACCCGTTTATGGCACCAACCTTTACCTGTTGTGTTTTTTGGCACAGCTGCCCATGAAAATTTAGTTCACTCGCTCTTGTCCTCCTTCTGTCTGTCAATGTATGTTCACAGATGGGATGCAACTGAAATGATATCGTTGCTCTTAAACATGTGAAATAACGAATAAAAGCTATCAACAAATGTGTTGATTGAAACAACCTTTTCCATTCCAAACCATTAACGAGTGGGGTGGGTAATGTGAATCTGTGAACTGTCACAAGTTTCCAGGACTCCTGTCGAGTTAAACTATCATAATGATAGCATTTAGGATGGCAAAAACACATCGAGCTTTACAGCTGCCCAGCTACATGCAATGCCACTCTAGTGTGTTAATAATTGAAAAAAAAAAACATGCACAAAGCTTGGTTGGGAAAAGTTTTGATAGTTAAGACATTAAATATTTTTGTGTTTCACATCATTACACATTATTTCTGCATCCAAAACATCAATTTAGAAATGCTCACTTGCTTCCTTACATATCAGACTGACAGGTGCTATTGTTGCAAGATGACAAATTCTGTTTACTCATTTGTTAGTGGTCAGGATGATATATGCTGTGAAGATTGGGGAAGGATATAGAAAGTTTATATAGACTGAGAAACATGTAATGTAAAAGATGTCAGATATTCATGCACAGATCTCATTAAGTATTGAAAAATGTCAGCTGGAATAAGAAAATATTTACTCAAAAATTTGCTCGAAACTGTAATAATGTCTTAATACAAGTAACTTTTCTCTTGTTCTATTTGCATATTTTTTTATGTGTTCCAAGCAATTCTAACCTCATTTTTCTCTTTAAATAACTTGAAATATTGGACAGATCAGGTGAATTTGTCTCAAATAAAGTCTAAAAAGACACTTTCTACTGAAAATAAGACAAAAACACTTGATAAGATGTCAGTTTTTTTGCAGTGTAATGGGTATTAAAAAGTACACTAGAGAATTTTTGTCTCATTTTTTAAGGTTGTGGTTTGCATTTGTGGGTCATACAGGAGCACCACTGTTATTTTCACTATGTACTATTGCCAGTCAAAAACTCATCACCGGAGCTTACGTTTCGACATAGTGGATACAACATATTTTTTATTAATGTCATCGCATTGACATGACACCACAAGTTGCCGGTCGATGACTGCATGTTTGTTGATGTGGTGATACTCTGTGGAAGAGACTCAAGGACATGGCTATGAGGCCACTTAAAGGCCATCACTCAGTTAATCTGTACCTGTAATGGTCCATTAACCACCACTTAAACAGACAGAGTGCATCATGTTCTGTCAGAAAGATAAAAGGGTGATGGACAGTGATCATTCATCATCAGTCAGTGATTCAGTGCTACTGAAATGTGCTGTGATATTCTGGATTTACTGTGAAAAATGATAAGACTAGGTAAGCGACCAGAGGCATTTATGCTTTGAAGCAGATGTTTCTAAAAAAAATGGTTTTATTTAATTCCAGTAAAAGCAAGAAAAGGAACCCTCCCATGTGTTAGAGGGAATATTTCTCAAGATTCATGCTTATTGCTGAATATGTCAAACATATATTCATTTTATTGTAGCATAAACAATGTATACACCAGCGCAGTTCTCAAAACTTTCAACTGAAGGACTTTCGATTTTAAAGCAAGTTTCACAAAACACAGCATAAGTTAAGTTCAAGGTCATGAGCCAGCAGTAATGTTCTGCTTAACAGGGAAAAAAATAAAGGTTGTCTTGATGGGTTATATTGTGGGACTTGACAGGACAGAAGCAAATTGAGGTCAGACAGTTTGGCCATTTAGAAAAAGAAAAATCATTATAGTTTTCAGATCCATCCTGAGGGGAGGAAAGAATAATGAAGGCAGAATGGGAACAGAGGAGAACTAGAGCAAGTCACTGCTGGATCTGATTAATCACAAAAATCACAGCTTGAAGGCATTTAATGACAAAGTGAGGGGTGATGAGACAAAGTGTAAGAAGAGATAAGAGATGGGGTGAAGTCAGAGAGAATAGCTCCACTGTGCTTCTCATAAGTTACTTTGACAAGTTTCTCACATTGTAGACATTTTGAAATGGGTCAAGCAAGCCTCAGTCTCTACATACTTTTTAATTACATACTTTAAACTCAACAAATAGAATTTACTATTATCTTCTACTTGTAACTTTCACCATTTTTAAGGACTTTTTGCAGTTACCTTGATACACCACAGGGTGGCAGTACAACCAAAGAGGCTTTCATTTTGTGAGCAGTTATGTAGTCATCATCCTGGGGGGAGGTGGCCTCTTGCCAAAGTGTAGCCCTGATCATTTGTAATTTCTGCCTTGATTGGGAAATAATCTGTGACCTGACTGTCGTGTTAACTCGCAAACATTTGGAGATGCATACATCCATCAGGTGTGAGCTTAATGTGAAAAATCCACACATATTAGTCTTTATATGTATGACCTGATGAGTCGTTTTTGAAATCGTCCTTCAAAGCTGAGCCTGACTCTTCTGTCCTTATTTAAAACACTGAATATATGAAGAGCTATAATTGTGTCCTACCATTAACCATTTGTTTATTATATGCAGCACTTTGAGCTGTATTTATCCATGTCACACACGAGCACAGACACATTTCAATAAACCAAAACAAAGTAGTTTTCATCTTTTTTATTTTATGTACACATAACACAAACACAAACAAACATTAAAAAGTTTTTTAAAAAACTGAGAATTTGATGAGTGCAGTAACAGCTGCTGTGACTTTAAAAAACATATCAGTAAGCCAAGCCCATTCACGCATTATTACAGAAAGTCAACATCTGGCATGCTGTAGGTATACCTTTAAAAAATATTGGCAATACGAGTTTAAATTGATTAAAGTATCGTCCATAGTGGTGCTGAATGATTGCAACATTCATATAAATAAGGCATAAGTGTGTGGAAAGTACAGAGGCAAACTGCTCTCATGGTGCTAAAACACTACATGCATCCAGCCTGCACAGTAATGAACGCTGAAACAGTTGTACAAGGCCACATCTGATCTCTATTCAGTGCTTTGACCCACTGTTCACTCCTAATGCGCTTAACATTACATCAAGTTGTATAATCGTAGAATTTTCCTTAACTTAGTGCTCTACAGGTGTCAAGTAAGTGGGTACTTTACAAACCAGTACACACTGACTGTGGCTCCAAACAGGCCAATGAGCTTTTAAAGAGGTAAACAGCCATTATTTAAAGCTTTAATGTGTTCGTTAAAATAATTACAGTAACATGACAGGGAAGCCTTGTAGTAACTAAAATACAAAATAAAAACAGGTTCTGATCCGATCATCTCCTGGGATAACTCTTTTCATCGTTTCGTTCTGCGCTGGCCTACAGTAAGATTGTCAAAGTGTTCCTTCAAAGTGAGTCCCATCTTGCTCAAACGTACTCCTTGCTGCTGCTGGGGGGTCTGGAGATGGGGTACTTTGGTGTAGACTTGTTTCTGGGGCATGATGCTGCCAGCATGCCACCTCCCACTACAGTCAGGAATGCTCCAGCCCAGGCGATGAAGATGGCAGAGCCAAACTCGTACCTTTAGAGAGACGAAGCACAATGAGTCAACGAGATAGGAGCAGGGCTTCAACTCGAATAAAACAAACATTGGTTCACCAGGGGTAGAGGAGTGTCTGTGTTTATGCAAATGTGTGGACACAGAAGGGGAGGATGTGTCTAAAGCTGATAACAGAATATACAACTCATGGTGGCATTCCACTGCAGACACATTCGGCTGACTCTTGTTTAAAATGCATGTTGAGTTCATTTGAAAGAGTCTGCAGGTTTTATCTGACATGTACTCACTTTGTGTTGACTGGGGTGAAAGGGTTGTAGAACGCTTGGATGATGTCGTGAGCGTACCAAGAGCAGGCAACGATGGCACACAGAGCTGTGGGTGAGAAAAAGAAAACATTACTTCAACTGTCCCATCACAGGGAGATGACAGAAGAGAGGAGAGAAAAAGAAGAGTGCAAAAAAATTAATGTTTTTACCTCCAATCAGGATGATGATGCCGCCAACCATGGCAATTTTAGACTTGCGGGTTTTGTCGTCTCCTCCACAGTTGGTGCACTTCATTCCCATGCAGGCTGCACCCAGGCCGGCTATCACCACGATAATACTCACGATCATGAGGGCACGGGTGGCTTGGAGGGCACCTGAAAAGGGGACAGGAAATGGTTAACCTTCAAGTACACAAGATGTTTATTAGCATTTGCTAAACTGGGTCAGTAGGGTGTGGTGAGGCCTTCAGGCTTTGACAAATTTAAATAATGCAGAAACATTTATGGAAGTTTGACGCTCTTTTCTGCCGTGATTTTCTTTAAGAAGCGTCTCTTTATGGGCTCAACGTCTTCAGAGGCCACCATTTTGAATAAAAGCACTGCTCTGCTACAACAGAGTGGCTTCTGTCTCCTGTGTCTCATTGCTGCTCCCTGTAACAACGCTCCACAGAAACTGGCTCTAACCGGAAGCATGAAGGAGCTCTGAAGCGGGGGCGGGGGAGTCTGTGTGAGTAGTTCGCATGCAGGCGAGTCAGAAACAGGTCTGACCAGGTTTCAGGTTTCATTATGAGGAAGACACTCCCAATTTCAGGTCCTCACACTCAGCTATTCAGCAGGTGCAAATTTCTGTGCTTTAGAGTTATATCCACAGAGACATGGGTCGTGTCCAGAATGTGAAGAATTTCTGATATAGTCCTCGTGCTTTTATGAGTTTCAGTCACAGTTTTCTAGAAACATCAGGTGTATTCTTGCTGATTGTTTCCTGAACAATGAGGCTCATTTGTGCACAGGCTCCATATCAGATGACGACTTTGATCAAACAATGTTTATCAAAGCTGGATTGAGTTAATGTTTAAAGAGGAGATAAGGAGATATTTTATCACATTCTTTGAGTAAACATCGTAAAAACAATGCAATAACAAAGCGACAGAAAAGCTACAAAAGCAGCACACCCCTGATTTTCTTTTCAGCTGGAAAAGTTAACAAGTAACCTCTGACAGTGAATGAATGCTAGTGAATTTGTTGAGCTAAGACAAACATCCAGGGAGGGGCCTGCGTACAAATCTTCTTGACAGTATGGCGGTTTATGCCTGAGGGCGGTCAATCAAACACTTGTATTGCAAGCGTGTACAATAAAACACAACAAGCGTGCTCCCACTGACATATTTAGCCACTGTTTTAAGATAGCGGAGCCATAAAGATATGAAGTAATGTGAATTTAAAGAGCACTAAACTCCTGCTCTAATTTTGTTACTCAACAGCTTATTTCTAATAATCAATTTAATTAGAATGTCAGGAGAAAACATTCTATAACTAGGTCCTACCTGATCATTTTACCTGATTAGTAACAGGAATCGAAATATTTATTTTCAGGTGCTTGGTGAATTGTCTAGTGTCCATTTTCTGACCTATAGACCAAAGACAAAGCAGCTGTTTATGGGCTTGGCTCTCACCCGTGTTGACTAAACAGTAGCTCATACAGGTGTTGTTTCACCTGTAACTGCCCATGCTGTGTAATGTAATTCTTCAGTATGCGGTGTTTTCACTCATACAGGACTTCCTGAGCTAAAGCATTTTCATGAATGCAACAGTGATGCACAAATGGGAAGCAAAGAGTTCCTGAGCAATGAAGCTCTGCAGGGCAGGTGAGGCCTCCAAGTGTGGTTAAACTAAAATGTGAGCTTTCAGTGAGAATAGGGGGGGAGTTAATAAGTGACTGAACCGGTTTGTCCAAGCGGAGGAATCTCCTAACAGTGAGGAGATGTAGCAGACGGTTAAGAAGTTATAGTAGAGAAAATGGTGGAAAGGGAATGTTCCTAGCTCCTCTTTCAACAGGTGTGGTTTTTATGCTAAGCACGAAAGTTCCTGTCAAGTCTTGATTTTTAAGTCCAGAACTGTTTGTGAATTAACTGTTTACAAACTCAACAAGAAAAGCTCAGTTTGTTAAATTACAAGGAGTCAGTATTTCCTTATTTCAACTACCTCACTTCTTAGGTTTTTTGGCAAACAAATAAAACAACAAGTCACACAAAAGTGGCTATTTTCGTAAGCATCTCTCATATCCTTAGCCAAATAGTGTTAAAAATGACACTAAAATAAAATATATGGACTACGTTGGAATAATTAACCCGTGTGTGTTACTTACTGTTGAGCTGCAGGATTGAGTCGTACACCTTGCACTGGATCTGGCCTGTACTTTGAAAGGCACAGGACATCCATAGTCCTTCGTACATGGCAATAGCTGTGATGATGTTGTCCCCGACATAAGCAGACATCTTCCACTGCGGCAAAATGGTGCCAATTATCAGTCCAATCACACCCAGCAGGGCCAAGCTGAACCCCAAAATCTGCAGACCCGAGTTGGCCATTTCTTCTTCTTCCTTCAAAGACTTCGAAGATCAACAAAGAGACGACGTCCACCTGCCGTGAAGGTACAAATCCCCACTCCTCAAAAAGACGGTTTTTTTTTAACTAAACTCGCTGTTTTTTTTAAAGAGAGTTAGTTTTTGTTGATGAACTACGGATTCCTGTAGGGAACTTCAGTAGAAGTTATCAGACAAAGCTAAAGTTTCAATTTAAAAGTCGCTCAGTGATTCTCGACGCACCTGTTCCTCAGCCGCACCTAAATGTGAGGGGAGTCGCGGGAGCGAGCTTTTTTAGGCGGTTTCTGTTACAGGTGGGCGGGGACGCGCACGTAGTTTCGACTCATCAGCGTAGCGACACACACCTGAAGTTTCATGACGTCAGTGTTTCCTGAAAGCTACCCTGCATGTGTGTAGATATATGGATTTATGAGATGATAGATAGATAGATAGATAGATAGATAGATAGATAGATAGATAGATAGATAGATAGATAGATAGATAGATAGATAGATAGATAGATAGATAATTATGATTGTAGTTTTTTGTGAGCGTCACCTTTATATTAGACTATATGAGACAGTGAAGCCTTTTCCCATTGAACTTGAAGCCCTTGCTAAAACCCTGTGCTGAAACCTCTAAAAGCCAAAATACTATTATAATGTAGGAGGGGCTGTTAAATGTTTATATCTGCAGTGGGTAGAGGAAACTATAAAAAGTCTGAGAACTTATTGAAAAGATAAACTTATCTGATATTGCTAATCCATTAAAAAAAAAAAAAGCCATTTTGTAGCAAAATGTATTATTACTGATATTATTATTATTATTATTATTAGTAATAATAATAACAATAGTAATAATAATAATAATCATAATAGTAATAATAAGATATATTTCTTAATAGCCTCCTTATTGGACATATACACCCTGCAACCAGGAAACAGTAGCAAGTTAAACTTAATATAGTGTCCACTGGGTGCCCTTCCAGTTCATAAAGCAAATACCAACTGACCCCCGGATGTTCTTATAAAAAAAAGTCTCCTTTGGATGTCCTTGTAGAAGATAAATAAACTGCCCTCTGGATACTCTTTTATCAGATCAAGTGTGAAGCCTTGCCCTCTCAGGTTTCCTCCACGTGAGAAAAAAAAAAGATGAAGCGCCGTACGATTGGTAGTTTGACCTGATTATGTATGTTTCATCGTTAAGCAAGGTTTGATGCCTTGGCTAGTTTTTTTTAATTATCAAGCAGAGCATGTCAATCTTTTTTAAAGTAATGATTGAATATTGCAATTGTATTTAAACCATGCATAGCAAAATACCCACTTCAAATTAAACATGGACTATAATGCAGGGAATACAGTGCTTGGTGCTCAAAATTTGCTGGAGGAGGACCCTCAGACCCCTTCTTGTTTTTCCTGGCTCACTATTAAATGCACCCCACACTGTGTATGTCAAGGTTTTGAAAAACTGTTTCAATTCTGTAACCTCCAGGCTACCTACGGTCCAGGTTGGCCACCTTTTATTTTTACCAGACCTTGTCACTGACGGAGTACAACAATTACCTTATGATTGCAGAGTGCACAGGGGTTACAGGAAACTGAAGAGCTTACAAAAGAGTGTTCAAAGTGCTGCTAGAGGAGGATCTTTGTTGATCAAAACTTTTTTTTGTGCTGATGTCCCCTGCCTCTCAAACAGCCTGAGTTACAGTATATTGTAAAAGCTTAGTTATCAGTTCAGAGTTACAAAAAAACAAAAAAAAAAAACAAAAAAAAAAAACAAGAGCATTTGTTTAAATCTATTCAACTGTTTTTGTAGTGTGCATTTTTTTTTTTTTTACTAACTGACTCTAGATTTGAAAAATATAAGACTGTGAAAATTTCATGTACCCACTTTTGGTTTAGGCTAATCCAGTATATTGTATCTATATTGTATTACAAAAGCAACTTGTTTGTAGAAAACTGACTTAGAGAAAATGGACGTTTATTGAAAAAACTGTTTGTTAAAATGAAGAAACATGAAGAACACATGGTTATCAAGTGAACTTTCGTTTACGTTACATTTCTCTCAGTTCACCTTAGTGGCACTTGAGTGTAGTTTACCGTCTCAGGTTGTAGTACTGAGTTGAACTCTGCTCTGATATGGAGGAGGAACAACGCAAAGGAAGGAAAATCACCAAATAGCTGCAGGAGTGGCTCACAGCCTACGCAAACTATACGCTGAATCAAATGAATGGGCTGAAACAACAGGTGTAGGAATGATTAGAAAGCCCTGATGAACATATAGAAACTCCCCAGTTTCTCAAAATAACTAACCACTTATCATAGTTTCCTAGGAGTCAGACTGTGAGTCAGGGTTTACTGAAATTTTGCAGATTAAATCAGTTTATGCCTTGTTCATCCTTACAAAAGAATGTATGAGTGAGCAGATCTCTGCTTAAAGTGAAACAAACGGTTTCACTTCCTCTTAAAATATTTTCTTCTGTGTGAAACAAATGACAAAACAGAACTTCTTCTGAGCCTTTTCTGTAAATAATTCACAGGTATGTCCTGTCAGTTCTGCTACCATTCTTTTTTTATTTGTTGGTATTTTTTACTTCCTGCTGTTTTTCTTTCTTTTTTCCCCTTCACATGTTGGCACACCAACTATGTCAGAGTTCTCTTCTTTCAAGGCTTACACCATCCTCCTGACACTCTCTCTAAAGGTGCAGATCTAAGGAAGAATCCAGGAAAGCCCAGATTTTCCCATGAGCAGTCTACCCTGAGGGGGAACTATTTCAGAAGACAAGTCAGGTCTAACCACTTTATTATGACAGTATTACAAGATTTACTGAAACTCTTTGGTTGTTGCCAGACATAGAAAGAAGTACTTTACACTGTGTTACAAAAGCTGAAACTTTGATTCTGAAAATTGCAACTTTAAAGCACAAAAACATCTAAATGTGTAAAAAAAAGTCAAGATTTATAATGAAGGGCATATATCTTGTAAATGAAACTGAATGGCACCTAAAACAGTCCGTCTTACGAATGACTTCTGTCTGTGTCGGACAGCTACATTGTGGTCTAACAACAACAGCTTCAACTTACAGTTGATTCAGTTACTTCGCCCGCCCAACAGGTTTTTTTTTTCAAGTGTCTGCTGGCTTCTCAGCAGTTCTCAACACAAAATGTGTCTCCAAAATAGATTACTCCCTCCCTCACAGGAGTAAAAGCACATGAATATCTCTCACACTATGACTCTAAATCCAAACGAACACAGAGGTTTTGAAAGTACTACGAAACTTTGCTATTTTTGGTTGATACTAACTGCCACTGAGTGAGTCATCATAAAGTGGCTGAAAGAAACGGGAAGTTGAGACTAAATGTTTTCAACTTGTCACAGGTTTCTTCACCTGTGAAATGACTCACCTGAAGCGAAACAGGTGACACAGAAAGGAACAATTTGAACGTGTGTGTGTGTGTGTGTGTGTGTGTGTGTGTGTGTGTGTGTGTGTGTGTGTGTGTGTGTGTGTGTGTGTGTGTGTGTGTGTGTGTGTGTGTGTGTGTGTGTGTGTGTGTGTGTGCTGTGTTTTGCTTGACAGGGCGTGTCTTCTCTGGGTCACCTGTCAGACCGAATCAAATGTCTGTTTACAGTGCTTCAAAGGTAAATCCCAGTTTGTGATCCAAGCTTTTCTTTAAGAATTACACTTTATTTCAGGTGAATAAAACAAAATTGTATTTGATTAGTGTGTGTTAGTGTGAAGTTTCAGCTAATTTGACAATCAGTCCTTCCAAAACAGAGATTTACCCTGACCTTTACAACTCACTTCATTCATTTGTCAGTTGGGTCTTGTGTAAATGTCAGCATTTCATCAAGAAAGGTTTTAGTTTAATCTGTGAGGCCAAAGTTTATCATCTGAAGTAGTCCTCATCCGTTATTTTTAAAGTATAAACAAATTGTTACAGTTACAGATTGTTACAACAGATTAATTTATCAAACGCAGCATATTGTGCATGTACACTACAAGTCAAAAGTTTGACACCCCAGTTAATCCATTTTTTTAAAAAAAACAAAAATGATTTAGTTTAATATCTCATTGAATTCTGAAACGAAAATATTGAACAATTAAATAGTTGGGAATAAATCATTTAAAAAAATTTAAGCCAAACTGTATTCTAAACTTTTGATTCTTCAAATTAGTCACCTTTGGAAGAAATAACCGCTGAACACACTCTGTTCTTTTCTTTCTACAAAGCAAATCAACTATTCTCCTAAATATTCTTCTCCAGTCTGTGGCAGAAATTCCTCCAAATGTTTGACAGATGTAGGTCACAAGTGCTTTCACTCTTCTGTCCAATTCATCCCAAACTAGCTTGATGGGGTTTAAAGTCGGAAAAATGTGCTAGTCACTCTATGTTTTCAGTCTTGTTCTTTGTTCTTAAACTAGCTCTGGCATGAATTAAGCGTCATAGGCAAGCTGCAGGATGAACTCCTGACAACCTAGGTGCATACCAGAGGGTACTGCATGGGGGGTACTGTGGAATGCTGTGGTAGCCATTTGGTTTAGAGTGCCTCTCATTCTGCACAAGTCACAGACCCTGGATCCAGCAAAACAGCCCCAGACCATCACGCTTCCTCCTTTGTGTTAACATCTGATGACCATTACGCCTCCTCGACAGCATACATGCGTGATGAACCAAAGACTTCAGAATTTGATTCATCAGTCCATGGCAGCTTTTTCCTGTCTTCAGTTGTCCAGTGGTGGTGTATAACGGCCCAGTCAAGCCTCTTTTTCTTAATCTGAGGTCTTAGCGATGCCTTTCTTTCTGCAATTCAACCTTTCAAACCTGCATCTCAAAGTCTTCTCTTCACCGATGAAACTGAGACTGAGACTAACTTACTTCAACCACTATTAAGCTTCGCATGAAGTGGTTGTAATGAACTGCCTATATGAGCAGCCTGCTCTCAGAAACTTTTCTACTGATTCTGTCTTTGGCAGTTTGGCTGCCTAAAACTTCTGACCGGTAGTGTAGGTACTCTGATTTTCTACATATCAGTTAAATCAGGTATTTTTAGCCTTCTTTTCTTTTCATGTGTTTTTGAATTGGCCTTTTAGTATATTCCCACCAGCAGGGGGGCGTCGTTCTCTGGCACCACTGTTTTGGAGGTCCCACACTGACAGAATTGGCATCCCCTGACCTAAATAAGCTTTCTCATAACCTCATCCTCGTCATCCTTTGATACTTTCAGGCAGATTTTTTCCCCTGTGGAGCTATCTTTTCTCACAATTACAAAATGTTTTCCAATTAGGATTGAACCTGGCTATTTGACATCTGTATACTGTGTCAGTGAGTGTATTCCTTGGTGTACAATGCTTACCATTACTCAAAGAGCTGTGGTAGAAGGGTTACATGAGGCGAGTATAACAGAACATAACTCAATGCTGTCACCTGGTGGTGAATGTGAAACAAAGCTGTGGACACTGAAGCATTACAGCACTCACTCCAGTTCTTCATAACTCTGCATATGGCAAATCAACAACTGCCAGCACCAGACTGGTTCTGGCCAAGTCTCTCAAAGTTCTAAGGTCCGGAAAACCTTGAAAACATGTTCAAGTAACACATCAGTATCTGACTGGCTCATGTTGTGAAAATATGCAAAGGATTAGCGTAGACATCTAAAATTTCACAATTGTACAATTTGGATCAAAATTATGGACCTCCTCTTGAGAGTTACTCCTTTTGTTTCAACCTACATGTTTAAGCCATACACAACAGTAAAGCTAAATAAAAAAAGAAAATAAAAAATAAAAATATATTTTCAAAATGGTCATCAGCACCTAATATATATATGTGTATATATATATATATATATATATATATATATATATATATATATATATATCTTTTTCCTGCTTTACAGTTAAAATATTGCAGGTATTTATCCATTCCTATTTGATTTGGGAATAAGAAAACAGCCAACACAGCTCTTATAGCCTATTCTTATTTACATATGAAAGACAGCTGATAATAAGACAGATGTTAGACACAGAAAACAATAAAGACCATGCTGCAAACTGTAGGACTTAATCAATAGGGATCTATCCTTGAGATATTTTTGAGTTGTGCCCACAGTGACGTGTTTTTGCCACATTGCCTTCTTCACATGGTAAATGATGTGTAATGGCTTCTATTTAAGCTACAGCTGTGAAGTGCTTAAAATGACAAGCGTGTCCCTTAGAAATTACACTTGTATCTCACTAAACTGCTTTCCTAATTATGTTGTGGTGACAACCTAATCGCTGCCTGGAGATGTTATTTAGAGTGAGTGAAACGCTACGTTAGTGTAGCACTGGATATAAACGTAACAGGGATGGATTTTTCAAAAATTCATATTGTAGCGAGCAGCGGCAGAAGAGCTTCATCCCCATTTTCAGAATAACTGTAATCAAATATTTTGATGAAGTTACACTTTGAGATAGGGTCAGTTAACAGGAATGTGTTTATCAAGTACTCAGTTCATGCAATCTGTTGCACATAGTGCTTTTCCTTGCTTTGATAACAGTGTTTTCTTCAGAAGCAAAGTTGCAACATTTTCAAACACCTACTAAATGAACTTCTGGTGACTCTATAATCTCTGCCCTGTTTCATCCATCTGATGCGGTATTATTGCTGTTGTGGTATCCATGAAGGATAAGTCTTGTAATCATCAGAAGTCAAGGTTGTGATTTTCCCATGTTTCATATTTAGCATGTAGCTGCCTGTTATGGAAACATGCACATACTGAGGGTAATTGGTTCCTCCAGCTATCGTGAGAACTATATTTGGTTTAATGCCTTAATCCTTATTTGCTGCATTAAGAAATATAAAGCTCCATTCAGTCTGAGTGCAGACAGCTCCTCTCTGTGTGGGTTTACTGAGAATAATCTTATAGAAATGCACGAGTCATGCTTCCATGACATTTGAGATGCCCCAGTAAAGCACAAGGAGGATCAGAGGAGAAAAGAGGGCTGTCTGACCCCATCCAAGGTCAAGTCTCAAAACGGGGAACTCGTTGTGAAAGTCAGTGACAGCCAAGAGCGCAAAAATAATCTGCTCAGATCAGATGCTGCTCAGCTTCAGCTTGTTCTGGAGAATGACTTGTAGCTTAATTAGCCCCGGCTGTGGGACGTGAGCCATCATCTATTTACCACGGTTATCACTGAGAGATTGTAATGTCTAATTGACTGCTGGGTTGTGAACCAGAAGTAATTGCAGCTATTCATCGGTCTGAAACATTTTGGTTAAATAAGCCTGGTTCTCTGCTGAACATTTGTGCCTCTTAAATAGATCTGACAGATGTTAGTTTGTTAATCTCAGACTACATAAACACTGTGGATGTTTCTGAGGTCTGCCGTGTTTCGGTTGTGCAAATTAACATCTAGTGGTTTAATACGGCATGCTATTTACACTTCTAATGAGCATATATGTGCTCCAAAATAAAAGTCATGTCATCTCCGTTCTTCTGTCTTGTAAATGACCCCCCTGTGTTTGTGCGCACTGATTTTTATGACCACGATAAAGCGTCATGGTTGAAGGCTTCAGGAGATGATTAATCAATCTGTCCAGTCTGAAAGGTCATGAGCTGGATTTGAGCTAACTTTTTAAAGTCGGTGATAAAAGCCACAAGGTTATATCCAGTGCATTTTAGAAATTGTAACCGGGTTACATTTCATTCTGCAGAAGTCAAAGATAAAGGTTTAACAGTAAACACTCATCTTTTTTGTGCTAGTTTAAGTATCACAGTATTTACTCTCCTTTACAAGAGTCAGATACGGTAATTACCCTTTTTTTAATGTCTCTGCAAGACACTACAATAAATCTCAATACAAGACCAGTTGATCCACATATACTGGGCTCTATATGCTCATCTTTTACTTTCTACATACTGTATGATAATTTTAGGACTAAGAATAAAAGAGATGAGGCATTTTCAAACGAATGGCTGACTTGACTGAGAGTAGGTGTGAAGAGCATTTTGTCTGACACCTAGGTCATGGCTATGGCCTCTCTGTTTCTCAAACCAGTTACTCTCCACTTCTTTTTTGTAGGCATCTTACTATTTCAGTGTGATGTTTAAAATCTGCTTCATTTTTAAAAAATAGTCTACTTGTACTTTAGTCAGCATGCAAACTGAGGGGGAGGTCCAACAAGAAGGCCTCGAAATAGTATTTCCAACATGGCCATCATCATATTTGAGCCTCATAAAGCTTCTATGGAATATAATTGGTGATGCAAATCATACTATGCTCAGGCTTTAATTATATGTATGAAATGGTGAATTAGTTACAAAAAGATCTTCATATTTTAGCATTATATCTCGTGTTATGAGCTCCTGTAGGTAAATGCTGAGAGAGTCAATTTCTTTTATTCTTTTTATTCTTCAGACACATAGAACAAACCAAAAGTTGTACAACATTTCATGGCTCTAACAATATTTATCTCCAAAGATGTAAGCATGCTAATGCTAATGCTGTCTCACAAGAGGGGACCCCCTGCAGGGCTGATCGCTAGTGAAAGCAGCATGACTAAAACGCCCATCAGCCCATATTAATTACACATGACACCACATAATCATAATTATGACAAATATTTGCACCAGAGCAGAGATAGGGATGTGTTCAGTCTGACATAGCTTACAGACTGGAAGGGAAGCTGCTAGCTTGGTGAAAAATGAAAAGGGCATGATTGTGCTTTTTCAACTTGCTTGCACGTGCATAATTTTGCTGGGGAGTTTCTCAAATAAATAGTTGGGGAAGACTGTACTTTTTCACTAAGACTGCAGTTCAGGGAGCATCTGTAGTGAATTTTGAGAGGTTGTCAGTAGTTTATTAAACTTGCAGTAACAGATGTGACCTGACATGGGCATTCACGAAGTGGGCCAGTGGGCAGCAGGGAGGCTGAATATTCAATGATCCACCTCTTGTAGTTGATGCTCCTTGGCCCAGCTGCTTGGGAAAGGAATTTTCTGAACTAAGAGGGCCATGAGACAACATCCAGAGAAGAAGTCACAATCTCTCAGAGATTAATTGTATCCCTGCTAAAATCCTGTTTGAGGGAGAGCGTTAAAGAAGTTTTGAGATGATTAATCTGTGGCTTGCCTGCTGTGGGTAGAAAAAAACTAGACTAGAAAATCTTAATTAAAAAAGCAGAGTGGTCAGTGAGTTTTAAGTCTATCATGACTATGAGGAAACAGCCTCTGTGATAAGAACTCTTAACTCACCTGCTGATTGCTTTACCCAATAGAAATCTTTGATGACTTCAGTTCCAGAGAAGACCTCTGTGGAAGGAGATAACAAGGATTATGGTTACATGTGTTTAGAGCTGTTCAGGCTACAGGGAATGAGTGTTATTTTTGCACAAAGAGATGAGATAGCTCAACCTGACCTCCTTGCTAGATAAAGATAAGAATCATCATTCAGGAATCTATTTGCAGCATAATCCCCATAATCAATGTTCAGTAAATTGTGTTGCTGGACACTCAAGGTAGTGTGCTAAAAGGCAAATGTTATTATAGATTATGAAGTCAATAGACTTTCTCTGGGACTACAAGAATTGTGGGGGCCTGACAGGGCTTTCATCTCCTTGATCACTGTATCTATTTTTTTTGAAAAACATGTACAAAGTCAGAGCCGGTTTGGAGGGCTGTGGCCAAAAGCTACAGCCTTGGATTTGCTATGTTCTTTCTCAGTTCAGTGGTTCTGTTTCCTCATTGCAGGAGAATCAAGCAATTTCTTGGGAGGAAATATCAGGCTTGCTAAAACAAAAGGTCATGCCAATAGGGCCACAGGAGAGAGTACACAGAATGGAAATTCAAGGTAATCACCTACACGGTGCACTGAGGCGATTTGTTTACACCTTTCAAGGACACTGTCTTACACTCAAAAAAAGAAGAAAACCAGTACAGGTGGTACATAAATGAAGAAATTCTTCAGACTTGAATTTTAAAGCAAGACATGCTGTGTTTATCACCGAAGTCACAACCAGGATGCAAGCATAATGAACTGTTGGGATTTGTTTGGGGGCATGTAATGTGAAGCAGACATCTCCAAAACACCCATGGCAGCTTGTCAGAGGCATTAGAGTATTTACCTGGACTAGAGCACTTTCTGTGAGGCAGAAAACTCTGCTCATGAGTGGTCTGATTTTGGAATAAGTGGGCTGTCACAAGGCTTTGATGATACTTTCAAAATGGCATAGCACTCAATAATAGAAAGGGATAGTTTTTTAGCAACAATTAGTGAGGAGCTGTTGTCAAAGTTGATGTGAAAACTGCAGGGACTTTGTAGCATATAACCAAAGCTAATAAGTATAAAATCTACAGGTGGTAGCCAAGTCTGTTGATAAAACTGTAAATTTACCCTGCAGTGGCATTCAGACCATGACATTTTGGTTCATGAATCAATCTATAAGCATCTTAACTAATGTGGCATGTGACTCCAGGAAAACTGGCATGTGTGTAGTCTAAATAGCCCACACATTTTCCATCCTTTCTTTACAATTTTTTTAATTTACTTTTTTTAAACACTTAAATGAAGTGATTTGAAAAGTTCTGTGCTTCTATAACTGAAATGGTAGATAAAATACACCAGATGTAATCTCAAGACATTTTCCACTATAAATGATCAAAGGAAATACCTTAGATATCTTTGCCAGAGATTCTCTGGAAAAATCAAACTGAAGTTGTCAACTACATTGTGGGTGTTTAAGATGACAGTTCTGGGTAGTAAAATGTCATCATTGAGAAACTGTTTACTTTTAGAAAGAATAATTAAATCAAAGACAACAATAAGAAACATATATTAAATTCCATAAGCCCAAATGACAAATTAGTATTATCATGCTGTGGACCTGGTTTTTGCATTTCAAGCAAACAAACTCCAGCAGTTTTAAGATATCCGCATTATGTTTCCTCTTTTATTTGTGATATCCACTTTGTGATACTTTCTATCATTTCAGATAATATGAAGAGTGATTCAGATGATGGAGAGAATGCTACAATGAATATTTTCCTCAAACTTCGATTATTTCAATAACTAGCCTACATAAAGGATACCAGGTTTTGTTACTCGGTCTGGACATTGTAAGTTAAAATGTCAGGCCAAATCCAAAAAAATGTAATTGTGATAATACAGATTTAACCAAGATTTTGTAGATAAACAGATAATGTTTCATTTTTAGAGTGTGTTTGTATTGAATACCACTCTGCATTTTTAAGGCACGCGCCATGCTGTTTTTATGCAGTCTACGTTGATGTCCCGCTCGAGTGGGCGTGGTTAAGCAGTGCGCTCGAGGAGTTCAGACGCCAGGCCAGGCTAAAGTGACGCCCGCCGGTTTGACAGGAGGACACTATAAGGTCGACGGAATAAAGATTTTTTTGCCAGACAGACGCTGAAGAAAGCGTTAATATTTTTTTTCAGCGGAAGTTAACTGAAAAAAAAAAACGTTCTAAACCCACTTTCTGTAGTAGTTGTGGAAACATGTAAAGAGCGACACACAGTGACGTTTTATGGAGCCGAAATGCTACTAGCTGGACTAGCTAGCTGCACGGTTAGATGGAGCCAGCCTAAATGAAGTTCAGCGGCACAATGGACGACAGAGGAGGACAAACACCTGTTAAAGGTAAGACAGCTTCTCCTGCTAGTGATAATTTGATGGTTTGTTACTGTAGTTTATACTTGCTATTAGTTTAAGGTATGTTGCAGTCATTAACCCCTCTTGCGCAGTTTAAGTAAGTGTGTGAATTGCTGCTGTTTTTGTGGAAAATGTTTTTCAGAAAGCCAGAAAACTTCAAAATTAGACATTTATTGTTCAGCTGTTTGGAGTTGGTGTTGGAAAAAAGTGTCCATTTGCGTTTGAGTCAGTGTCAGTGGTAACTAAACCAGCTCATGCAGAGACAGAGGCATATAACCTCCCTGAAACTAAGAGCACAGTTGGTTTATTTGAAGAGTCACTAATAGAAAACCAACACTTTCACTTAGTTTAGCCACTTTTCAAAATCACTGACCTACTTTGTCGTAGCTTTCAAAACTTAAACTTAAAAACTTCTTGAATATATTTTCCTGTTGAATATGCATTGTTATGGTGTTATATTATTCATTTATAAAAGTAAACAGCTCATTAAATGACTGCAAGGACAAACAGGGGAGGTAACCTTCAGTGTCTTGATGAAAGAAGATGCAGTATTTTAGAGGTACTTAAGACAAATATATATAAGAAAAGGACAGACATCAAAAGGAACTGCGTACAATCATACAAATATATGTTATTTTATTGAATAATATTCCATAATAAGACATCTCCTTTCAATTCATGTAGGAGTAATTGTAGAAATGTACACGGAATTGATGGCAAACATGGAGCGAGAGTGAATCGAGGGCTTGTGTCCGTAGATACTGAGAGGGAGTCATCCCATATGAGCCAAACAACAGTGACGTATGCATGCTTCGCAAAATAATACCCATGTCAGCCTGGACGATTAGCAGTTCTTATTGCGGACCACTGGTAGCCTGTGTAGCCTGCGAATCCTGATTGTAGCTTGTTAGTGTTTTGTATTTGTTCCCTTCCTTGAATGCAGGCTGGTAGCTCATTGCATATTGCTGGTCTTCGTTCCTGTTTGCTGCTCCTCAAAGTGGTCAAAAAGCCAGTCTGTTCCTGCATGCTTTGGCTCTTGTTAGGAGTCCAGCGTTTGTCAACATCCCAGGTAACACTCGGGAGGTGCCTGAGGACTCAGGCCTTCTCTTTGAGGTTTATCAGTGCCAAGGCCCATTTTTATTTATGGCTTTTTTTTCTTTTTATTTTTTTTTTATTGTCAGTGTTTTTTGGAAGACAAAAAAAGATTGGAAGTTCACAAGAGTAGAAGAGAGAGGTTGTGGGAACTTTCTGGAAGACTCGCGTGACCATAGCTCTGACACCACCAAGGTCACATTGCTGTGTTTGGCGGACACATGTTGGCTTTAGGAGTTGTTTTCCTGCTGTTTCATCATGAATTCATTGCATCTTTCACTAACACACAACTCAGGCGCACAGTGGGATTCAGTTTGTTGGAAGTTCACTCAGGGGACACATCAGTGTGGATACAACTGTGCAGACCAAAGACAAAAACACAGCAAATGGGAAGAAATATCTGGGGATTGTCAACATCTCATCCTTCTTTTAGACGGTTTGCATTAGAAAGAAAATGTGACAAAGCAGAAAACAACCAAAGACAATGAAAAAAATATCAACACTAACTGTTCAAATACATTTCTGGAAAAAGAAAACAGACCTGGCATAGCACATTAGATACACACAGTTTGTATTATTGACAAAAACATACATGTAAACTGGCAGCATTCCTCACATTTAGGCCACCCAGACAGCTTTTGTTGTCTAGAAGCATGCTGCTACGTTTCACAGAGATCAGAGGTGACACATCACATCCTTCACATTTCTCACTCCTCGGAGAGGCTGCCTACTTTAGCATAGCGTTCACCACGCCGCAGCAGCAAAAATACTTGGAATGACAGCATGAATGGAATCTGGGTTGCAGCTGATGTTAGAAATGATCCGTTACTTAGCTTTACTTTGACTCAGTGCTGCACCCAAGGCTCAACTTTTGGAAACATCATGCTTTCATAATTAATACATCGAAACAGTGAGAGTAATCTACACTGCATTGTTTTCAGTTTTGTCTGAAAAGGTAGTGCTGGGCAATATGAGAAAAAATCCTATCAAGATCATTTTTTTCATATCAGTCAATATCAATATTTATCACGATGTAAGTCAAATAACTATTTCGTCAGACTTAAACATCATAAGTTAGTTGTGAAGATGTCAGAAGGTTATTTTTGACTTGGTTTATTTATTTGTCTGGTTGAACATGACAGATGTACTGGAGAACATTTAACAACTACTTAAGATGAATAAAACAGGTACATCTATTGTAAACTAAACTAAAAGTCTGACCAGGCAAAAGATTTCAAGTCTTAAAATAATACACAAACAAAACAGACCTGTAATTTTGTTTCTTGAAGAATAGAAACGAAATTGACTCATAAACTCTCTTTTTAATGCCAAATGAATAAAATAAAATATTATACAAAATAAATTATCAAAATCTCTCATTCATGTAGATTCTATCTCTTTGTTTTTTTGTCATCAGGTATGACGCTGGAGAGAGCAAACTCTGTTACTTTTGTGGCACAGGCCTTACCCTGGTTGTTTTCTGGTGGCCCTCAGCTCTTGATTCGATCTGGGATTGTGCATGCTCTAGCAGAGTCAGATTTTTTCCCAGGGGAACACTTGCTGGGCCTGATCTACTAAGATCCCAAGTCACGAGCGTGTTTTGTGTTGCAGGTGATCTACTAAGACTGTGTGCACAATTGATAACAGGAGCAAACCGCCCTGTTTAAATGAGGATTTAGCGCATGCTATCTGCTTTTCCCATGAAGAGTTTGGGGGAGCAGAGTGGCCATAAAGACAAAGTAAAGTTTGAAGTCATTGAGTTGGAGAACTCAGACGTATGGGTCACGAGTTATGGCACAGAAGGTGAGAGCTGTGTACAATGTGGTGTGCGCCCTCCGCTGTGACACTCGGGCCACTGTTGCACACACGAAGGAGCTGTGCTGACATTGATCGTAAATACCATAGCAACAGTCCGGGGGTCATTCAGTGGCAGTGGTCCTTCAACTGAGCCACCAGTGAATGAAAAGGGAGGTTCATCTTCTGGATCTCCTCCCAGAATTTTGCAAGTTCGGATAATCTGCGGTAAACACGCTCAATAGATTGCATGTGCTATTTTGCTCATTTGACATACGTGATCCTTGGTGCACCCCAGTTAGTAAATCATCTCTGGACGCACTTTCAAGTTTGCACATGCTAATATACTTGCAAACCTGTAGTAGATCAGGCCCATTATCTCCGTTACTGTGGACTCACAAATGTAAACGTCAGCACGTGTGCTGCTGCTGGCTGCTACTGCACTCGTGCTGTGTGCATCAACCTAACTTGAGATGGCTCTTTCCAACTCGATTGCCATGGAGTCCATGTTTTGACAGACATATGAATGGCTAGTTATGTGTCTGTGAAAAATTAGAGGAATGAGTTCTGTCAAAATTCTATTGACCATGTCTCATATTTCTATTTAGGACTACTTAATTCGTGATATATATCTTGATCGTTTTATCACCCAGGCTTATGCAGGGTGAGCTGCTTTGTGGTGTTTCTTTGGGCCTTCCAATTGATGATGCTGGGCAACAAAGTTCTTCCATTAGAGGGAGCCATTTATGCACTCATTTTCCATATAAAACTGCATGCATAGTGCACATGTGTCTGTGTGAACATGTAAGCAGAACTGCATTTTTTGGACCTTGTAAAATAAAACAGTAACTTCAGGAATATTTAGATGGATTGGATTTTGAACAATGCTGAGCTTCTTAACCACAGATTTCTGCTGGTTTGTTGCATCATTTCTGATCTTTTTAGGGTTACTCTCATAAGGACAAAGTCGGGCATTACTTGACTGTCATTGTGTCCTGGACCCAAATAGAGGAATAACAAACAATCCCAAAGTAAAAAATCGCAAAATCAAAAGATGTGTAACCAGGGATGAGTGTCATGAGTTCATGCCAACACAGCGAAGTTGTTCATGGAGATAGAAAATGTTGTGTTGCTTTTTTCTCTACCAGTGTGAATGTTCATTCCAAAAAAGGTTGGATGTTGATAACAGTTTTAAAGCACAGTCACATTTCTGTTTAATCACTGGAAGTCATAAAATCGTTACATCTCTATTGCATTGCTTAAATACCTGTGGTGAAGCTGTAGCTGCAGTTTATTTTTCTCATGAAATCTGATCAAGTAGAGGGGATTCCTGCTTGTTATAATCTCTTAAAACAATCCGAGGCAGTGAGTGAACTTGTTCAATGCTCCAAACAATAAATCAGGCTTTTAAGGCGCAGCATGGTTCCAGTTGTCCAATTTATTTTGGTGGGCAGTTTTTGGGAAGTGGTTTAGCTGCACTGTGTCTCTCAGCTGATGTTTTTAAAGGTTAGTCTAGCTGCTCATGCTTACAGTGTTTGCCTGAGGAGGAAATCTTGCTTCTTTTCTGGGTTGTTTGTTGAGTTCACAGGTAGGAACCAAAGAGCAGTGCTCTGAGTTCATTATGAGCTAATGGATCTGGCCGTCTCTGGCAGACCTTGGGGAAATTTTTGCACCCATCACAGGGTGGCTGTTCTCTCGTTTGTGGTTTATTGAGTCTATCGATCACTGTTTCAATCCCATGCCCTTTTCTTTTTCCCCTTGCCTCTGTGTCTTGTCTTACCTTACTCTTAATCAGAGATGCACACACACACGCACACACACACACACAGACCTTATAAACCCACTGTGTACACCTACACATGAAACCGTGTTGAAAGAGAGTTAATGGTCTGTATAGACTGTAGGCTGTGGTTAAAGTGATGCTGTAGGAAGGGGATTATGACTTTAAATCTCTCTTGCGTGGGCACACAGACGACGTCAGTGTTTTTCTCTTCCATGTTACCACCTACTGTTAGCTGTGCAACACAAAACTTTTCTCAATGAAAAAAAATCCAACAGCACTTTCTGACTTCTTGAAACTACAATAAATAAAATCCCACTTCAGCCTCCTTTGAACTATGGATAGCTTTCTCATCAACTCACACAACTTTTTTTCAGCCAGAACTTTTAAATTCAGCAGCAAAAACAGGATCTGAATCCTTTCTTCATTGCACTTGCTCGATTCGTAACATCTCTACTCACTTGACATTCACGGACTCTCTGTTCTGTTAAGATCATCCTAACCTACATTCTTCTTAATCCACTCCAGGTTCTGTCTTATTTACATTCTTTTTTTCTTCTCAGTGTACCTGCAGTATAACTATCCTACAACTTGCAGTGACATTCTTCAGTATGATCCTTATGAGGACTGGTTGCTACTTTAGAAGGAAATCTATGGAGGATTTTGGTCTTCATTGTGTTTGCCTGGTAAAAAATTTGATGAAATGACTTAAGTTGGGCTTACTTTCTACATCTTCTCTGTGTAGAGAAAGGCTACAACATTTTGTTTAATCTGTGAGTTGATTGAGAATTAATTGACATTTAGTTTGATAATCCCTCCACTTTTCAAGCAAAAACGTCTGTTTGAGCAGTTTGAAACAGGCAGGTACAAGCTGGTGGATGTTTTCCTACACATCATAAGCATTCAAGACAATGTCTGGGTCATCAACAAGTAGGCCTGTCACGATAACAAATTTTGCTAGATGATAATTTTCCAAAATATTATTGCCGATAAACGATATTATTGTCAATATTATTTTGATTTCTTTCCCATTATTTCATTGATGTAATTGTGATAAATGGGATAATAAAGTGAGTACACCATATCAAAAGCAAGAAACTTTAATTTTTTAAGAGTATTTAACTGTAATTAGAAGGTCAGGATGTTTTAAATGAAATAAATAAAATAAAAAATATAATAAATTTAACAAACAAGAAAGAGAAAAAAAAAATACAATGAAGATGAAATGGACTCTCTTTTAGAAAAAAATACATGTCAGTGAAAATAATTAATACTAATCAAAAACAATAAAACATAGACCCTGTCTCTAAAGAAAAAACGAAACTCCAAAAAAAAACAAAAAAACCCAATAAAAACTAAAGCCTAAATAAAAGGGGGTTTATACAGTTCCTGAATTGTTTGTAACATGTACTTTTTCCCAGTCAATCCGTACTGTCTGTCAAACATTTTTAACATTTCTGGCTTTCAACCGTATTGAAGGGCTGCATTTCTTCGTCAATGTAGCTGTCTTTGAGCGCCCACCATTTGGCGCTTTCATTTCTATTTACTTTGCAGACCAAAAGCCTCAGTAAGAGCGGATTGTCAAAGAACAAGGCTCCGCTGCACCTCCCCGTCTTCTTCTCCGTCGCCAATTTTCAAACAAATGCGACATATCAGCTCGTTGGTGTTCATGAGCTCACACTTTGTTCATTCTGATAAAAAACAAAATATTCCAACACTGGGACTGTGGCAGGCGGCTTAAGAACCGCATCTTTTGTGTCATCACTTGTATTAGCGTGTTTCTTGCATCCTTACCCCTCAGGATGCTCGCTTCAGCTCTTTCCGTGTGTACGCGCGAGCAGCCCCGTCTTCACCCCAAAGATTGCATTTTTGACAGATTCTCACTCCGCTATAAATCCTCTAAATCCGCTATACAACCTACGCACCCCGATGTTAGGAAAGATAGACGTAGTGAGCCATCTTCTCATTCAGCCTCTTTGGTGGAAAGAGTGGAGGAAAACAAACATGCATGCACATGTCAGTTTATCGAGGCTGGCAACCTTACGGAGGACGTTTTTATTTATCCTTCGGTTAATCGATTTATTGATTATCGTGACAGGCCTATCAACAAGGAACATCCTCAGCATTTGGACCCAAGAGGAAAAAGGTTTAGTTAGTTTCTCTGACACTACTTGCAGCCCCAGGTGCTTCACTTTCAGATAGCAGACTTAGTATAAACTTTCTAATGTGAACTGTCTCAAAAAAAGCTCCCAGATGGGATCCAGGAGTACTCTAAAAATGTCTGCGTCCTTCCCTACAGTTAAAATAAGCCTAACATTGCGTACTACCTGCTGTGCACGCACTTTGATATCACACAGTCGTTGGAAATGCTCTGTGGGACATCGTACTTAGGCTGTACCAAAACTCACCAGGGAGAGGGAGCATTTGTAGGTCTGCCATACAGAAATGTGCTACAAGGACAAAATATCCAAATTTGAACTGAGTGATACTCCCTCTGGAAAAGTGTAGAAAATGAAAGACTTGGGGGAAGAATGCAAAGCCCTCCCAACTCATTTCCTCCATAGACCCCCTGTCATAAATAGTGCACAGTGCCTCACATGCCTCTTTGTCTCACATTAATTATCATATCCGCACACCGCATAAAACCCTGACGAGAATTCTGCTTACTTTCCTGCAAAAATTCCTTATCAACATTCCTCAAGAATACACCTGCTAATCCTTCACGCTCTCCAAACAGCTGCCTCCATGTGCTGACCTCTTTACAATTCAACACCCTATTTCAGACTCACTCTCACCATCAATAGAGCACATTCTTAAAGCCTCTGTTTCACATTCTGTAACCTCTCCGTACATTGTGTTGCCATTAAAAATGAGACGCCATACCAGCCCTGGAGAAATATCCCATGAGTCTAAGCTGCCATGTTACAAGCTGCATTCTTACTTTTCCCCCTCCATATCTTCCAGCGTTGCTTCTCCTGACAGAGCTTGTGACGTGTTTTGTTGGTCATATCCATGAACATTCAGTTTGACTGAACATTGTGGCGACATTTTTTCCCCTCAGTGGGTTACAAGAGTGGACAGCATCCAACAGCAGCAAGCATTGACATGACAGCAACCAAAATCCCTGCAGCTCTCATGAAGAAGCCTCAACTTCACGTCAGGACATTGCATATTTTTATGAAAATGTTTCCTGATTGGGAAACCAGGTCCAATTCAAACAGGAGAAGGGAAAATCGAAATAAAGCAGTGAATAAATCAAGCACTAAAGGTTGAAATCAATGGTTTATGCCCATAGAACAGGGGTAGGCAAACTTTTTGATTCGTGGGCCACAATGGGTTCTAACATTTGACAAAGGGGCCGGACCAGGAGCAGATGGATGGAGTGCTTTGGTAACTATCAGGGTATCATTCAGTCATTCCATATCCGTTTTAGAATCCAAAATCGGAAAACAGATAAGGACTTTTTATTCAGTTTTTTTGTTTTCAAATCAAAAATCAGAAAACAAATAACGGTCTATTTTTCGCTGTTTTGATTTTGTTTTGAAATTAAAATTAGAATATGAAAGAATGGAATTATAATGGGATTTTTAATCCGTGTTTGGTTCGTTCTTTTGTTATTCTGTTTCAAAACAAAATAAATTAAAAAAAAAAACGAAAAAATTGACTTGTTTTTTTGTTTTTCTGTTTTAAAACCAAAACGGAAAAACGGAATTACAGAAAAACACGTTTTTACTGTCCTGGTTTTAAAAATGAAAAAGCAAAAAATAATAAAAGATTGTGTCAAAATTGTTTGTGTGATATTTTGATATTAAATGTGAACGTCTCTATATAAAAATTAGACAAATAACTCACATTGAAGATTTACACAGACATGTTCCTGAGCTTTTTTTTTTATAAGTAACAGATCGCTGACAATCCACTCCATCTTATCCGCGCGCGTCTGCGCACTTCCATGTGTTTCAATGAGTTTTGTTTTGTCCACTTTCCTTTTCTTAGGTCAGTTCATCTTTCCAGAAGGGCTGATGGGTCAGAGGGTTAAGTGCAAACGTGGAGTAATAGGCCTACGCTTCACCTCAACAAAGCCAATGTCTCTACAGTGCCCCATCTAGTGGGAAAACATCAGAATTGCAGGGAAAATAAAACCTTAAGACAAGGTGTATTCATTTAATTTTTTCAAGTTCAGCGGGCCGGATCAAAACGTTTAACTGGCGGCATGTGGCCCCCGGGCCGTAGTTTGCCCATGCCTGCTGTAGAACCATGGTAGTGGCATGTTTCAAGTCTCAACCATGAGACAGCAGCGTTGTAGCTCTTACACTACTTTGCTCTGATGTGTCAAAGTGAACCACAAAAAGAAATTGATCACATGATAGAAAGAACAGTTGAATTAAAGGCTGTTCACACAGGTTAGAGCAATGAAGGATACATTATACAACTATTTGTTACAATACATTTAATCCCATCCCTGCCAGTGTGATATGTGTCTTATTGTAGTGGGAGATTCTTGCCTCTTTGAAGCCATTATTCAAACTCTCCTGAAGCAGTGAAACAGCTTCAAAAGGTGGAGTTTCCCCAAGTATCAGCTTTTCACAGACACAGACGTATCAAAGACACGCTGTGGTGTCCTGTCTGAAGGACGTGTTAGAGGTTACCCTCAGTATCTTTATCCGTCCTCCTCTACAGGAGCATTCACACACAATCGAACGGCACATTCGTTCTGAAGAAGTCATCCACTCACACACACACACACACACACACACACACACACACACACACACACACACACACACACACACACACACACACACACACACACACACTCACAGGGGTTAAAGCACAATCACACCACGACATTCACTCAGACGACTCCATTTTTTGAGGGCGATTCTTCCAAGGTGATTTGATAAAGCTAGCGAGTGGATAAGCTGCCAGACGTCCTCAGAATAACAAGTGCTGCAGCTCAGAGGCTCCTCCGGCTTTGATGTTTGCCTTCAAACCTCGCTTTGTGCTGACAGCAGATGCTGAGTGAAGTACACACTACGGCTCCTTTTCCAGGTGACTGAGTTCAGATACACCTGGGATTTAAAACAAGATATGGTTGTTCGTTTGAAGCCTCCAATGAGCTAGTGCAATGTAATAAGTAGTCACCTGATAGAGAAGAGAGGGGCTGGAAGGAGGGCTGGAAATCCCTCTCTCATTCTTTAATTTGTTTTATCCTGTCTGAGATTTCTCTCCTGACTTGTTGGTACTAATATTGCTGAATTCACAAGAGTCTGGAGTTTACCTCAAGCTTTAACTACTCTGTTATATGGCTCATCTTCCCCAAAAGAATATCTTTTTATTGTATTCATATATTTCTCTTTTCTTCTATTATATATGACAATATTACAAGGAGCACCTCTGTTCTGTTCGTTAAAGTAATACAGACATGGTGCTCTTTTTTTTAAGCACCATCTTATAAGTACAATCCCCATATTTTAAACATTATCATCACCACACTATTATTTTAGTTATCACTTATCATTGCTGAAATATGATTAATTACAACTCTTGACAACAGAATCTGTGCCATATTCACACCAAAAAGAAAACAAAAAAAAACATAAGAAAACTAAATGATGTTTTCATTTTTAAAGTTATAAACTTTGATGGACTGTTATTTTATCCACATGCTGTCTCCTGTGCTCTCTGCGCTCAGCTGACCTGACCTGACCCATGATCCCGGCAGCTATCTTTCCTCTCTGAGCTGTTTCATCTCGCTTTGAGCTTTAGTTGACCTTGGTAATTAGCTTAGCCGCTTGGCAGATGGTGGGTGGAAAGCTGGCTGAGCCACACTGTCACCAACTTCAGGGCTCAAAGAGGGGGCCCAAGGGGGGTGAGGATTACGATGCCGAGTCAGCGTTGGGAATGAGTGAGTGGTGAATATACAGTAGAATAGATCAGACAGTGGGTAGGCATATTGTCAGTGGAACAAAGAGGCTTTAAGCATGACAGAGAAATGAAGGAGACTGTTTTTAGAGAGTCACAGGGGGCGAGAAAGAGGCAAACATTGGAAAGGAGACTTGGTAGGAGTTCTGGCTCGGATCCTGCTCTTTTTCCTGTGGTCAGAGTTGAGGGAGGGACTCCTTTCTATGGCCTTCTTGGCTGCAGGTGGACAGCAGACCCTTTTATATCTCAGCATCTTGTAGTGCACCTCTTGAATGTGGTGGCCAAGGAGGGCCCTTCTCTTTGCCACCCTCAATGCATTATGGGCAACTGTGTTCCCAGTGTCCCTGATGCCCTGTGTCCCACCCTCAATCTCTGTGCTATGAAGCATCAGCCTTGGGAGCTTCTTTCCGTCCGTTCTTCAGGGACGGGGAATCTGATGTCTTCACTGTTTTTCGAGGGGGACTCACCGGCTCACTGGTGAGCTCATGTAGCGATGGCTCCTTATACATCGCCACTGTGAAACAAAGAGAAGAACTGTTGGTAAGTGATTAAGGAGCTGTCAAATAGTTTGCAAACATACACACTCCTGATCAAAATTTTAAAACCAGATGAAAATTGCAAAAATGTTACATATTAAACAGGTGGATCTTTAAAGGGTTGTAGGTAGTTTCAACATGCATGAAATAATAATAAAAAAGCAGTGTTGCCCCTACCATTGGGAGGGCAGCCCGCCCCCCCCTAACGGAGCCCCCCCACTCTGAGGTTTTAGGGTGAAACGCAAAAGTTTTGTTGCGTGTCAGCCTCGTGTTTACACGGAAACTGTGTTTCAGCCGACCTAAAACGCAAACTTTTGAAAAAGGCCTCCAGAGTGGGATTTTTTCTGAAATGCTGCCGACACCGATGCCGTGTAAACAGTAGGCCGGCGTTTTCAGTGGAAACGCTGACGTCACACTCCACCTCGCGCATGCTCATACAACAGGACAACAGTACCGTTGTTACAATCGTCGCAAACTACCATGTTGTGCTTGTGCTGCTCAATCTGCTTGACTGCTGACTGTCTTTTTACAAAATGTGCGTCTGTTTCTTCACTTTTTAACTTAGTATTCCCCAATACACCAGATGACGGGCTCAACTCTACATCGGTGGAAATCTCCCAAAAGCGGCTTCTGGACAAGACAGTTATAGCACCACCTACAGGCCTGGCATGCTTACTACAGCGCTTTCAGTCCATCGGTGTTTCCGTGTAAACAGAGATTTGTTTCACTGTGTTTTCACAGCGTTTTCAGATGAAACATTGTCGTGTACACGGTGCCTGAGTTAATTTTATTTTCCATATAGCGCCAGATCACAGCAGAAGTAATTTTGAGTTACCTCTCTCATAAATAAGTGCTATACCTTGTTTTTTTAATTTAACTGACTAAAAAGCCTTATGTTATTTATCTAATTTACATGACGGAATCGCACTTGTATATCGTCATGTACACATTTCTCCTTGCACTGTTTTGCGCATGGCGGAGTTCCACCCTAATGCGTTCAAATTTTAGATTTTATTATTAAAGAAATTTATATTTTTTACCACATTAACACAAAAAAAGTACCGAAAATTAGTATCGTTGAGTACCAATACCGATTGCCAGGTACCGGGCATCTGTACCGAATCATTTCAAATGTGAAAGGTACCCATCCCTACATACACACATAGATAAGCACACTACATATTGGACAGAGAGCTGGGAAAACCACCTCAAGAAACATCTCCCAGCACCTTCTAAATAAAAATGCAACATTCGCTGCTTCTGATGTCTGTTTATTGTTGTAGTCAAGCTGAATATGAACCAATTTTGACCCCGGTCCGCTTTATTTTTATAGTCACTGGTTGTTTTTAGGTAGTTTTCGGTCACAACTTCCTGTCTTGCTTGATCTTCCCTATGCTGAATTTATGCGTCACAGCTCAGCGTCTGACAAAAATGGGATGGCTACTTGTTACCTGCTACATGATGGACCAGCCAAGCAGATGGACTGCAACGGAGTGGATCCAGTGTAGGTTGACGCATTGCCTTGAATGGAAACCTATCTGATCTGTTGCTGTGATGGAGTAGAGAAGGACTGCAGACGCATCTGGTGTAACTCAGCGGTTAGCTTATTTTTTTTTCTTCTGTCAGTGCAACCATAAAGTATTTGTTAAAATAGCTGTTTGCATTATACAGGAACTAAACTCCTTTTGCTGTCAGTGAACAAATGCCATCAAGAAATATAATCTCAAGCCCTTTCGCCTACAACTACATCTCCCACCATCTGTGACCTCTGACACTAAGCGCTTTGTACTCACTGCCTGTTTATAAACAGGCAGTGAGTTTGGCTGCCTAGCGGTTTCCATTGACATCAGTGGTACAAACCTTCTATAACTTTAGGCAGAAAGTGTGCTGCTCCTTTGGTCTTCTTCACCCGGTTGCCCTTCATGATCTGGCCATCCCGATTGATACCAATATACCAGGAGCGACCAGACTGGCTCTGACGGTACAGCATGGACGAGTATGTGACGTAGTAGTTCTCAAACACACTCTCCTTAAACTTACACTCTGGAGTGAAGTTGTCCTGAAAACAAAAAAAAACATGGTAGAGAATGAAGGAGAGGTGCATAAATATTTGGAGTGATGATACAGGAAAACAGGAAAACATTGTTACATGTCTTTGAACATGAAGTTCAAGTTCATGTAATCACTCAGCTAAGATAAACATGCGTGAACATAACATAAAACTACACTAATTAGGTGACTTTTCCCTGAGGGAAGGATGGAGAGAACTTTCTTTGGTCTTTGAAAGCATGAAGTGCTTAATCCTTTGGGACCAGTATGACAAGCAAGCATTCTGTACGTGGAGAAACAGCATCAACATTTACAGTGAGCCAAACAGAGCACACTCCCTGAGGAAGAGAGAGGAGAAGATAAAAGCATCCAAACACTGGCACCTTTATGATGCCATAACAAACTCACTCTATTTACATGTTATATCTTACATATGTGTATAAATACACATGAAGTTCAGTTCATATAGATGACGAACTCTGACATATTGTAGTTTCTGCTTCAGAGGCATCTTCAGTTCAGAAAAACAACTGGATGAACTTTAGATGAACTGAAAAACCCAAAACTAGTATATTCTCTGTCTCTAATTGATCTGTTAGGATTAAAACAAATTACAAACATACAGCGACTAATCTTTGCTGATATTGTTTGATTAAAAAACATAAATATAAACAAATGCTGGTGTTTGCATGCCACAAACCTCATGGTAGGATTTCTAAAGGCATTTAAAATAACTAGAAAGACGTAGTCTGTCCTCGAGCTGGTGGTCTGTTTTGCTTCTGTGGATATGGAGGCGTCCAGATTAAACTGAGGATGTTTCATAACCACATTAAAGCTTCTCACAGCATATTTAAGCTACATTTAATACCAGGGGTAGCCCAGTTTTACTCTTTTATGGATATTAGTTTCCAACTTTTGAGAGAAACTTTATCAGATCCCATGTTGACTTCACCACTTCACATACTGTCAGATTTTAAGCACAGCAAAAAGAGGCAGCACTTCTGTGATCCCAAAAGTGGGAGACGAGAGCCCGGCATGACTTCCTGTCCAAAAAGGCCAGAGGACCACAAAGTGAAAGAGGTTCAGAAAACAGATAATCAGCATATTAGGCAGAAAAACTCTACTTTTGGCTGTTTGTCAGCCATTGATCTCAGAGATATTTTATTGACTGTTAAAAAAGATTAGGCACACATTTTTTTCCTTTATTAACAGGGTGTCCGCGGGGTCTTAAAAAGTATTAAAAATTGATAAATCAGTTATGGGAAAATTAAGGCCTTTAAAAAGTATCAAAAAGTCTTAATCGTAATGTTATGAGGTATTACATTTTATTGGTATTCAAGCTTTGTCTCCAAACGTATCCATGAATATTTATTTTCCTCCCTGTGACTGTTACAAACTAACAGGACAGCTCCATATATCCGCCACGGAAATAGTCCATCTGGTGGGAAATGTTTTCAGGGTCTGAACCTTAATAAACAACCACACCTGGTGATTGGACAATCATTTTGCTCGTCACACTCATCACAGACAAGCGCGAGGATCTAGAAAAAGCCTCAGCATCTCAAAATATTTCTCTCTAGATCATAAGAGTTTCTCGAGCCTCCTGAGAAAACTTCTCGGACTTTTGATGACCTGGGAACTTTGATTCTTACGATTTAGGGAAAGCTTCCCCTGATCTCAGTTGTTTTGGAACAAATTTTCTTTGTTCAGATCACTTTTTTACTGGATACAACACGATGAGATAAGTTATTTATCAACACAGTTACGTAGCGCTGTTGTTTGAAACGTGACAACAAGCAAAGTTGTGATTTTGTGTGGCGCCGGCTAAACGTAGCGCTAACAGCCCAACATATCTGTAGGCTAATGTGACAACAAACTCAGTACATACAGTAGTTTAGAAGTCGTCGATATGTAACGCTGATAGAAAGCAAATAACACAATCTCAAGCACATGTCCTAAATTTTGACAATGATGAAATAAATTTCTTCTTTTTTTTTTCTCCAAGTTAGTCTTGAATAACTGTTACTTGTTGTGGGAATGGAAATGTCAAATAACCTGCCTTTAGTTTCATTTATTCTTTCAAGCTTTATTCCTTCTCAGTTTACCTAATTCATGTTAAAATGCAAACTACAACTATCAAAGATTGGTTGCTAACAGCAGCTTAAAGTCGCGTTAAGGTCTAATGACTTTTTGAAAGGTTTTTAAAAAAGTCTTAAAAAGGTATTGAATTTAACCTTCGGATTTCAGCATATACCTTGATTAAGCAAATGCTTCTCAGTAAATTTGATATTTTCCTGTTTGTGCACACCTGGTCCTCAGATGTATTTGGTTATATAAAAATATCATGTTAGGAGATAGGTACACGCACACTAACGCATAGGCGTTCCCTCCTCTCCTGCTCAGATGATGTAGATAAAGTGTGGTGTTCAGAAGAGCAGTCAAATATAGAGAAATAGTATGTGGCTTTGAAACATCTTATTACCCAGAGTCCTCAAAGACATGTGATTATGGGCCATCAATAGGAAGCGCTTTACTCTGTCACATGTTGAAAAGACGAGGAGCCACTTCATGATCAGATTTTTCACTCTTCTGTTCGCTGTGTAGATTCAAAAGTAACATTCATCCCCCTCCAGTCCCCCAGAAGAGAATTAGTCTGTTAATATAAGCTGCTCTCATGTCCTGTCACTTGTCTGTGACTGCTTTAAACTGAATGGACATTTCAGAATCAAATTAGCTCAACTTGGATCATATCCAGCGGTATAGCCGGGCTGGAAATGATCATGTTCCAGCTGCACTTCCTCTCCGTCTGTGTCCTCGACATAAGGACTACTGAACCCTGCATAATGTTGACCGCTGATATTAACCAAAAGCGACAGATATACATCTCTCTTAGTCTCCGTCAGGGTCTTGACAGGGTCCTTCCCCTGTCAGAGAGCACAGCCAATCTGCTGGATTGATTAAGTGAGAGCAGCAGGGCAGAAATGGCTGAGTGGAGATTTTCTCAGAGACTCAGGACCACAGAAGAGGGCTGAAGGATCACAACTTGGCATAGACGAGCTTTAATATAGAGCCAAAAGTAGATTGAGAAGGTATAAGAGACCTCCAGTTTCACACTTATCACAGATCATCACCTTTCTCCTTCAGCCGAGAAGCTGAGAAGGCAATTCAGGACTCTGTGCCCTTTCTCTGTCCACTCCTCCTCTGCTGCTCAGCCACAGTTTATGCTCCTTTAACTGCTGATCATAAAAACAAGAAACTCCGACCCTTAACCCAACAAACTCTCCCACCAACCTGGCCACATTGCAGGGCTATTTTAAGACCCTCTGACAGGTTTGATATCTTCTGCTGTGCTAACACAAAGAGGATGGGATCGATAGATGATCTGCTTCATTCATTATTAATCAGGCCAGAGAGCAAGAGGGCTGGGAAGTGCGGGAGACAGGTAGGAGAGAGAAAAGAGAGCCCAAGATCACTTGGAGAGGACAGAGGTGTTGCTTGGTAATGAAGGAGATTAAGATGAGGCCATCGTCTTTGCATCTCCCCGAGGACTGGAGCAAGAACGCAGGCTGGTAAGGGCTTTAGTCGCCAGCACCCCATGATCTGACGCTCATGCCCCTGGGGAGAAAGAAGCCATCAGTCCAACAAAGTACCCTTCAGCTCAACCTCTGCAATGACACCCGTGATAACCCCTCTCCCTAGTCATCCTATAATTACCCTTCATAATCAGTCCCCTGAAAGTAGCCTAATGATAGAAGCCACATCTTCTGTGTTTGAGTCAAGAAGTCTCCAAAGGTCTGAGGAAAAGAAATTACACAGGGAGCCGGCATGATGATGAAATAAATGTCCTAAAAATTTGTTCTAACAGCCCTAAAAGAGTGGCTTTACTATCAAAATGTCTACTTTGATACTGAAAAATCTACACTTTAAAATTTTATTATTTTTTTACACTCCACAACAAAGGAGAGAGAATAAAGCTGGCTTTAAATGTTTCAACAAAATCTCAAAACATTTTTATACTTGATAATAAAGATAAATCATCTTCTGGGTCAAAAGTAGTCAGAATTTTAACCTGGTAAAAACACAAAATGATTGTTTCGCTTCAGAATCTATCAACCTGGATCAGAACCTGCTGACTTGATTGTAGTGAATGAACTGATATTTATGCCATTATTGCGTCTCAAGGTTAAAAACAAATTCACAGGCTATTAAGATTGCTGAGAACTAATTTTCTAATAGTTTCACTTAAAATTTTAGACGACTCTAAAAGAAACAGCTCAACAAAATCCAATCACAGGGACTGTGACTGAATTGTATCTATCACCAACAGCTTCAGTCTATCATGCAGGTTAATGTCTACATGCCTGAGCTGGTTGAACATATTAGGTTGTAAAGTAAAGCAAACTACACAACTTTAACTTTATCCAGATCAAATTGTGCCAAACTTCACTGTGCTACAAGATACCATAACACCTCAAATACGCCTCATATGTCTGCGGTCTGACTCCATACCGTTGTGAGTTGACTGCATTTGTCAACTCACACCAGCTGAGTGTTCAGTCTGTCAAGCTACATGACTGACAGAGGGCTGGAGACGTAAGCCCGAAAAGTTACCCTCCTTCCCACTCCATTGATGTTGGGCTGTTAGACCTCAAACCTGTTGACTTCTGGTTGGGCTCAGCTCATGATGTCTGTTTGTCCTTGTAGTCAAGCTGAATACAAACCAATTTTGACCCCGGTCTGCTTTATTCTGAAAGTCACTAGGTGTTTTTAGGTAGTTTTCAGTCACAACTTCCTGTCCTGCTCTATCTCCCCTACACTGCATTTATGTGTCACAGCTCAGCAACTGACAAAATTAGTAGGGCTGCAGCTATCGAATATTTTGTTATTCGAGTATTCTACTGAAAATCCCATCGATTAATCGAGTAATCGGATAAAATACATTTTTGTTTAGTTAAAGAGCAGTTATTTTTCAAATGATTTTTTTTTCTTTAAAAAATAGAATTTTCTGATACAGCATGTCGATAAGAGCACTTGCTTTGGTAGCTCCAAAATTTGTAAACACACTGACACATTTTTTGTGCTTTGTACATCTTTTAAATGTTGCAGACCCAAATGGCACCCGTTTCGTAGAATGATCCATTAGTCTCCAGACTAGTTGCTATTTTGTATAAGAGGTAACTTGAGGGGTCTGAAAACTCCCTTAATATGGCCTCAGCTCTATTTAAATACCACTCTTTGATCTTTTTTAAAATTAAACGATTCCTCGAGGCAGAGAAAATTACTCGAGTATTTTCTGTAATCGAGTACCTCGAATCATTCGAGGAATCGTTTCAGCTCTAAAAATTTGGATGGCTGCGTACTACCAGCGACACGATGGACCAGCCATGCAGACAGACTGCAACAGTATGGATCCAGTTTAAGTTGACACATTGACTTGATTGGAAACCTATCTGATCTGTTGCAGTGACAGAACAGAGACGGACTGCAGATGCATCTGGTGTAATTCAGCTGTTTGCCATCCGTGCATGTTTACATCAGAGTAGTAGAGTATTCTGTCACTATGGCATGAGCCACTTACCTAAGCTGTAACTCTGGCTGCTGGTGGTGGGTGGTACTCTGCATTGACACATGACATGATGAGCACAAAGAAGGGAATGAATGATTCCTTTGACTGACTACAAAATAACTCACATTTCCACAAGTCTTGCACTTGCAATTCGAAAGACTTCATAATTCCAGTTTTTATTTTTTAAAAATCACAATCACTAAGCAATGTTTTCATTATTATGTGCAAAGAAGCAACACATGGCTTTCTGCGGAGAAAAGAGTAAAAAGAAAAACATGAATCAGTGTTAAAAGGAGTCAAAAGTGAGCAGTAGTTCAAACTTTGCATGAACTACCAAAATTGATTTTACCAACTAATTCTGAGGTTGAAATGGCTCCTAGCTGATTCCAAATATGTAACTATTATTATCTCCCTCCCCAACCTTGAGGGTAACCTCTTGTCCTCAGCAGAGCTACAGAGAGCAGCCAGAGTATACTGAGGATACCTCTCCAACCACCAGATTTACCTGCGAAAGATGAATAATGGTTGAGAATTCATCGAGGGCAGCTCATTTTTAAGAGTGATGGGGGAAAATTTCCATCTAAATGGTGGCTGCTCGGACTCGAAATTAAATAAAAACCTCTTCCCTCAACCGTGACTTATTGGGAGGACTTGGGTAGCTTCCCTTCCATGTGTCTCAGGCCAAAAATGAATTTCAATGAAAGCAGACGAGAAAGGTAATATGTAGCATCCGTGCTGAGAATCCCCAAGATGGCAAGAACCTTTTTATGATGCAGAGCAGCACCCGACCCAACAACCCCCACCCCTCTCCGCCCACACACACACACACATACACACACACACACACACACACACATACACACACACACACACACCTCCCTCTACATCCCTCGTGTCTGATTACATCGATTCCACCTGCTTCAGGAAGCTCAACTCTCCATGCCACCACATTCTGGGAGTACACTTAGCACCAAATAAGGACAGAGGAGTACTAATAATACACACTCACAGGGCAGAGTTCTCCACATCACACCGCCTTTTTTCTCCTGCATATAATTATAATATAAGAACAGGAATGACAGTTAGGACTAAAAATAACACTGACTTCATGAATAATATTAAATATCTTGTTTACTTTCATTTCATCATGCATGCACAAGCATGAAATGAGAACTAACACCCCTGAACATGTGGCTCCTGCTTTTGGAATTCAAAACATCTATAAAATGTAATTATTTGCAGTCCCCTGTTTAAACAGCAGGGGTCACAGTGTCACAGAGGCTTCCCTGCATCTGCTGACTGTCCCAGCAGCTCCCAGTGTAACCTCTGGGAAGCTGAGAGATCAGCCCAGCTGCTGCAATCACACCACGTTTTCCACTGCTCTGCTTTGATACTGCAGCAACCCACACACACGACAACATGAAAGCTCATTCACAACAATGATTTCTTACATCCTCACATGCTCTTAATCTGTGTATGTGTGTGTGTGTGTGTGTGTGTGTGTGTGTGTGTGTGTGTGTGTGTGTGTATGCAAAACCAGGGCTCCACCAGCGAGGCATGTTGCTGATGCTGCTGTGGAGCCAGATGTAGATCCACTGTGACACACCACGTTACATAAGTCAATAGGCCATAGACGTGCTTATTTAAAGGGCTTTCCAGAGGATGAGACTGGCAGTTAATTCTGTCTAGCAGCTCACATGTATGGTCTGTCTCTAATGCTTTATGATAGCCTGGGAGGCATGATGCTGGCATGACAACAGTAGAGGGGATTATAACGTGCATGGACGTCTCTGTTGTGTTGACTGACAGCTGGAAGATCCCCGTCATTATGCTGTAGCTGTTGACTTTCCCTCTTTGACCTCCCTGATGAAGGTGGGCGCCTGAATCACCGCGCTTTTAATTTTCAAGGTAAGAAAGGACGCAGGAAGTGGTGATTCAGTGTGAACCATCATCATATGACTGAATTCAGATATATCCCTGGAACAATTTTGGAAGGAGAGCACAGGCACAAGGTGTATCATGAGCCAATCAGAAAGAAAAAGGTTTTCCTTTCCCTAAGTGCATAATTGGCTGCCCGGCAGAGTGTCCGTCTTTATCATTACATTTCTTCACTTCATCTCTTTTCTCTTCCTCTGGCCAATTATTCTCTAAGCTGCTTTTTCTAATGTCCACATTTTATCCTGTCCTGCGATAAAACAGCGATGCTATCGCTCTGCTGGTGATGTCCTGCATCCCAATGCAACCCCCCCATGAAAAGAATAGAAAGGACATCGCTTCTTTGTCAATAGGTCTCTCATTTCTTCTTTTATCCCTCCCCTGTCTCCCTCCGTCTCCCTTGCTCTTTCTATCAAACACGGAACCAGAAGCTTTTAGAAACAGAGTTTATTTTTCATTTGTCCTTCAAGCATTTCTTTAATGAACTACAGGCACATATAAACTGCACGCTGTCTCAGGAGAGAGCTGTAAACTGTTTGGAAAAAAATGTTACGAAAGCTTTGATTGATTCAAAAAAAGTTGTCCTAGATTTCATGGAGAGAAACATCTTCAATGAAGGTTTTTAGCATTGGCGATCAAAGACAGCCTGCAGCCAAATTCTTACATTCTGAGTGATGTTAATACATGTATAGAGACCATCCAGTGTGAATGAGGTATGCCTGTAAGGGCTAAAGCAAACTTATTTCATAGAACAATGCAGAAGACAGCGCCTGGAGGGCACGAGACTTAGTGAGGACGCACAGTTTGTCCAGTAGCGTGGGCTCAATTCACGTTGCTTAATATACTCTGAGTACACGTAGGAAAGATTACAGCTGAGCAGACTCACCAAGACTGGTCGGGAGTACTTCTTAATTAAGTGAATAAAATCACATTTTGAGAATGCCCAATTATGTAATTGCACAAAAGGCTGAGATTTGGAATTTAAAGTGATACTCTGGGAAGTCTGACCTGCTGACAGTGTACAAGAGGTTGTAATGTTTGTAAAGACACAGGTGCACATTTAATCCTTTAAAGTGATACTACGGGATGGAACAAGTTGGGTCCTATCACAAGGTTTAGGGCAGAAATTACCCCTACGGCAGTGATTTTGTGTAGCAGAAGCCCAGGGCGCACGCACCAAACACCCCCCCCCTGCTCCTCTGCTGGTTTCCTCTGCACTCAGACGGGGCCAATTTTTACTTGACCAAAAACACAAATAAACGGACTCCCACCAAAAAAATCTGATATCGGTCTGCATTCACACTTTATTCAGCATTACATTACTTTCACACAAAAACACTGCTAAATAAGGCTCTAGTTCTCATTGTGTCGTAAAACGGCGCTACCTCAGCTGCAGAGCCACAGCTAGCTACGAGGCGCTCGCCGCTTAGTGTATCAGTCCGCGTGCGCGCAGCGCGCCAGATATAAACAAACGCAGGTAGTCTGCCAGGACAAAGAGACACGATGAGAACTAGAGCTTTATTTAGCGGTGTTTTTGTGTGAACGTAACGCGCTGAAAATTCTCTAAATGAAGCGTGAATGCAGACCGATATCAGATTTTTTCGTTGGGAGTTCGTTTAGAGTTTTTGGTCAAGTAAAAAATGGCCCTGTCTGAGTGCAGAGGAAACCGGCAGAGGAGCAGGGAGGGGGTGTTTGGTGCGAGCGCCCTGGGCTTCTGCTGCACAAAAACACTGCTGTAGGGGTAATTTTTGCCCTAAACCTTGTGATAGGACCCAACTTGTTCCATCCCGTAGTATCACTTTAAAGGATTAAATGTGCACCTGTGTCTTTACAAACATTACAACCTCTTGTACACCGTCAGCAGGTCAGACTTCCCGTGTATGCAGCGTGGTTATGACATTGAAAGTAAACTAACCAAACAACAAAAACAAGAATGTCATAAAACTTTTCATGTTTCTCTTTGACACCAAACACCCTGACAGACTTCGTCTATCTAGTCCAAATTAAGAGCACTAACTAGACTAGACCTTTAGCCAGAAAAAACTCAAACCCCTTTCCTTCTATATTTTGTTTTCTATGTTTTATTTTCTCCACCAATGAGGTTATGTTTTGGGGAGAGTTTGTCTGTCTATTAACAACATAACTCAAAAAGTAACGAACGGATCTTGATATAATTTTCAGGAAATGTTCAAAATGAGATAAGGCAAAAGTGATTGAATTTGGAGGTGATCTGGATCACCGTCTGGATCCAGGATTTTTTAAAAGATTCTTTATCATTGCGAGATTGGGCCGTTTTCACCATATGTGTATACAACCCTCTGACAAATGGTCGGATTAGTTTGCAAAACAATACAAGACAAGGTCACCATAATTTCTGACAGATGTTAAAGTACAATCCAGATCCTGGCAAAATTCTGGATACTAAGATCTGGATTATGAAATATGAACTGGGTCGTCATTATTTTCAACACTGCCCGGTAAAAAATTATCGTACAAACCTGCGACTAAAACCAAATTGTAGCAGATAGTCTGCTGAAAGAGAGTATAACATTAAAGTTGGACTAAAGTGTTGTCTGACAATCACAATATGCTTGGTGGAGGTCTCTACCCTCTGAGTGCTTTTCTAGTTTGAAATTCAATCATTTCAGTTAATATTTGGTTCTTTTTAATTGAGATGTGCATTTTTTCCACCAACCAATAATTTCTGCATTGTCCAACTCATATTATTCACCATAGTTGCAAATCACTATACTGTCCAAATTAAATGCAATTACACAATGTTGCCAAACAGTGCTGCACTAGTTCTCCTGCTGCACAAGTTTTCCTTTTGGAAGTTTTGTTGAATTAGCCTCCACTCTCACATCAATCAGCCTCTGTTTTCTGACACTCCTGTTCAGCGTATCCACACCACAGTTCTCTGATCTTGATACGAGTCTCTCCTTTTTGCCAAAAAACGTTGTGATATTCATATTCAGATCACTCTGAGACTGTAAAAAGTAGTCTTGAATTTCACAAGCTTTCACGTTTTGTCGCCTTCAGTTCACCAAAATAAAGCAAAGGTGAATAATAACTCTAATGTGACGTGCAAGTTTACGTGTCTGAGGTTTAGTGAGCTGCAGTCAGAGAGGCAGCAGTAACCACAGAGTGCACTGCCACCAGAAAACACTCTTTGACTGAGGCACACACATTGACATTACAGGTGATACATCACAATAAAAACTGACTGAACATTGGCCAAGCTCGCTGTAACAAGCTTACTCCGTGTTCCAGCAGTCAGTGGTGGAGAGTGACTCACTCCGTGCAAATACCAAACCTCCCTGTACTCCTATAACCTTCCTGTTCAGGTTTTAGAAAACTACAACTCAAAAGGAAAAGAGTGTGCCTTCACTGCACTGTATTATCTTCACATCAGAATATCGTTCTCTGTAAAGCTGACTGTGGTGTAAAGGAGCACAACAACACTAGATACCTGAGCTAAACACAAAAACAGTCCCCATAAGAGACCACAGGAATATTACCATCTTCTTTAAAACATACCTTAAAGGGATAGTTCAGTTTTTTTTAAGTGGGGTTGTATGAGCTCTATGCGGCCACTAAGGACACAGATACAGTAGAAAGGTGTCTCCTCTCCCTCAGTAAGACACAGACTGTAATCGATGGTGACGAGGAAATAGGCACTAACAGGGAAAGAGTGTACCAAATTCAAAGGCTATTTTCTCTGCCTACAAGAACTAAAATCAAAAAGTAATACCACAGTTTAAGAGTACGCTACATCAAATATTTTTTAAGTGCATTAAGTCTTCGGAAATATAAACATTTATCCGGACCTAACTAAATGGTCATGTATCCTTCCGTGCAGCGCTAGTGCACTCCGTCCCCCCTCCTCCTTTCAGCTGTAGGGAATGTAAACAAGCTATGCTTCGGGCGCCGGTTGTAGCCTCATGTAAGTTTGATCAAGTATCGTAATTCTTTTGTTTGTACTCTAAGGATTGTGAGGCAGTGTAGGAAATTCAAAAGTAGTTACTATGATAGCGACGATGTAGTTCCATTCACTTTGGAACCAAAAGGATACCTGTATGAACCGGAGTACACAGAAGAAGAGCTGCTACAGATGGCGACTGAAAGGAATACAGAGGAAACATCCGCGGACACTGGACATCAAGATAGAGTCTGAAATACTCAGTGGTGTCAATGTCTGAGCTGTGACTCAATGCCCACGGATGCTGAGTGTTAGTGCTGTCACGAGTGGAACTTGGTTACAGACACTCTTCAGGATTTGTCTGAGGACACTGCTGACTCTCAAGCCGTCTGTATAACTCATCACACAGATTTCCCTGCTCTTCTGAATTCTGGAGTGTCCTGCAACAGCAACAACAACAACAGTCGTGGCAGCAGTAACACTCAGCATCTTGATGTCCAGTGTCTGCAGATGTTTCCTCTGTATTCCTTTCAGTCGCCATCTGTAGCAGCTCTTCTTCTGTGTACTCCGGTTCATACAGGTATCCTTTTGGTTCCAAAGTGAATGGAATGTCATCGTCGCTGTCATAGTCACTCATTTTGAATTTCCTACGCTGCCTCACAATCCTTAGAGTACAAACAAAAGAATTACGATACTTGATCAAACTTACATGAGGTTACAACCGGCGCCCGAAGCATAGCTTGTTTACATTCCCTACAGCTGAAAGGAGGAGGGGGACGGAGCGCACTAGTGCTGCGCGGACGGATACATGACCAGTTAGTTAGGTCCGGAAAAATGTTTATATTTCCGAAGACTTAATGCACTTAAAAAATATTTGATGTAGTGTACTCTTAAACTGTGGTATTACTTTTTGATTTTAGTTCTTGTAGGCAGAGAAAACAGCCTTTGAATTTGGTACGCTCTTTCCCTGTTAGCGCCTATTTCCTCGTCACCATCGATTACAGTCTGTGTCTTACTGAGGGAGAGGAGACACCTTTCTACTGTATCTAATGTCCTTAGTGGTTACATAGAGCTCATACAACCCCACTTCAAAAAAACTGAACTATCCTTTTAAACTTTGACTCTAGCTCTAATCCTTCACTGGCTGTTTTGACATAGCTCAAAGTTTCTGTTTTTCTGTGACATGGATTCAAAGAAAGCTACTGGGTGCATGGGACCATAAAAAATGCACACTAACCCCTGAATGAGGCCACCAAATATTCAGAGTAAGAGGCAAAGCCCGTGTGTAAATCTCGACAGGCACAGGAAGTGTTTCTGTGAAAACTTGCCTGTCAACACCACTCTCATGACAGCCTCTCCTTCTCCTTCTTCCTCCTCCTCTCTGCGTCTGCGAGGAGTTTTCCAGAGCACATAGATTATAAAATGGGGCACGAATGAGCCAGGCTCTATTTTTAAAATGGGATCAGCCATTTTCTGTTGTCACCTACAGGTAGCAGGGCTGAGATTTGTGCCTGCAACATGGTAGCAGTGGACTTCTTTTGCTTGTTACAGAGACAGGTCTTTTACAAACTCACCGCTATATGAATACTGGGTGAGCATCGGAGGAATACTGTGAGATATTCAGGAAAGAACATTGCTTTTAGTGAGCAGGAGTGGCAGTATGAGCAGCAAGATGAGAAAACAGCTGAAAGGATGCCACTTGTCACTCTGTCAGTCACCTCAGCTCCTCTGTGAGTGTCGATGATGGGTTCATTTATCATAAATGTAAACATCCCTTTTCATCCTCACACACTCTACTGGCTTTAAAATGTGAAAACAACTAAAAGCTCGATACACAAAGACGTATATCTATATAAGACCTTGTTATAACACCTGCACAAGCATAGGAGTACATCTGATACACAGAAGAGGTTCATTAAATCAAACGTGCATGCTTTACAAAAGACGACAGCTGCTCCGTTGTGCAGCACCTATATCAACTCATCCTGTAACAGTATGTGTGTGAGCGTGCCTATGTATATTTTGTGTGTGTAAGTGTGAGAGGAAACTCTCTGAAAGAGGTCAGTGTGAGATGCAGTGCAGCTATTGACTGGTGCTGAGGAAATCCCTTCTTCTCTCTGTTCACAGAGGCAGGGTGCCCAAGTCTCCTGCATGCTAATCAGAAGCTCAGAAGATAATAGGAGGAGGCGTATGTGCCATAAGTTAGGATTTAACTCTCACATGTACGGATGATGCTCCCTCCTTAACATCTCATATGCATAAAAATGCTTTTGCATTCAATGCTTTGCATAGATTGTCGCACTTATTATGCTGAAACCAACATGCAGATTACCGCTGAAGAGGAACACATGCAATATATTTTCTGACGGCTGTCACATCACTCAGTCTGTTTTTCATGGTGGTCCAGTTAAGACTGCAGTTAAAACATTTCCCCCACTGTGTTTTATGATAGAGTACATACAGTGCATACTCTCTTCTAGCACAAGAAAAATGCTTCTGTTTAAATCAGCGATATATTCAGCCCTCCATTACCTTTACATGGTAAAGTATACTTGTCACAGTTTGTCGTTATATACTCTTTTGGTAGGCATGTCACGATAACAAATTTTGCGAGACGATAATTTTCCAAAATATTATTGCCGATAAACGATATTATTGTCAATGTTATTTTGATTTTTTTTTCCATTTTTTCATTGATGTAATTATGATAAATGGGATAATAAAGTGAGTACACCATATCAAAAGCAAGAAACTTTAATTTCTTAAGAGTTTTTAACTGTAATTAAAAGGTCAGGATCTTTTAAATAAAATAAATTAAACAAAAAATATAATAAATTTAACAAACAAGAAAGAGAAAAAAAATACAATGAAAATGAAACGGACTCTCTTTTAGAAAAAAAAATACATGTCAATGAAAATAATTAATACTAATCAAAAACAATAAAACACAGACCCTGTCTCTAAAGAAAAAACGAAACTCCAAAAAGAAAACAACAATAAAAACTATAGCCTAAATAAAAGGGAGTTTATACAGTTCCTGAATTGTTTGTAACATGTACTTTTTCCCAGTCAATCCGTACTGTTTGTCAAACATTTTTAACATTTCTGGCTTTCAACCGTATTGAAGGGCTGCATTTCTTTGGCAATGAAGCTGTCTTCGAGCGCCCACCATTTGGCGCTTTTATTTCTATTTACTTTGCTGACCAAAAGCCTCAGTAAGAGCGGATTGTCAAAGAACAAGGCTCCGCTGCACCTCCCCTTCTTCTTCGTCGCCACTATTTTCAAACAAATGCGACATATCAGCTCGTTGGTGTTCATGAGCTCACACTTTGTTCATTCTGATAAAAAATGGCAGGCGCCTTAAGAACCGTATCTTTTTGGTGCCATCACTCATATTAGCGTGTGTTTCCTCCATTACCCCTCAGGACGCTCGCTTCAGCTCTCTCCGTGTGTACGCGTGAGCAGCCCCGTCGCAAAAGATGCCAACGATCGCATTTTTGACAGATGCTCACTCCACTATAAATCCACTAAATCTTCTGTAGAACCTATGCACCCCGATGTTAGGAAAGATAGACGAGTCTTCTCATTCAGCCTCTTTGGTCGAAAGAGAGGAGGAAAACAAACATGCATGCATGTGTCAGTTTAACGAGGCTGGCAAACTTACCGAGGACGTTTTTATTTATCGTTCGGTTAATTGATTTATTGATTATCGCAACAGGCCTATCTTTTGGTGTCACAATATACGCAAATCAACAACAACAAGAACAAATGTATTACTGACACTTTGAGCCTTTGTCCTTCTTCTGAAAGCTCCCATCGTTGTTGTTTTTTAACTGTGTCTCGATGGTTGAGCGTACTGACTCTTCCATCATGTAGGCAGTGGTGTTGGTGCTGTCCATGGTGCTGAAACTCATCTGCTCCAAGATTCACTGGCTGACCTGTTCAGTCTGAACACTTTCCCACTAAAAGTAATAGCTTTACAAGATGACAAGCGTTTTGGCAAGACCATATTGCAGGCACTGTCCAAGGTGCTGATCAGACTGTGTACTGTCTGGCGTACCGTCCAAGACACCAATTATCGTTTTCTATGCTCTCCAGTGAGTATACATGTGTTTTTAAAAGATCAGGACTTCATTTTGAAACTGACTCCTCAATCATATCTAACACAATTCTTCTGTGCAGCTTGTATTGAAGCCCCTATGGCTATTATATCCAAGCCCCTCTGACACTTTTCTAGAATAATTTAATGGCATTTAAAGGCTAATAAAATGTTTTGCTTCACTTAGTAAATTAGAAAAAAAAGAGTTTTCATACACTCTGCTCCCCCTCTGTCTTTTCACCCTCCTGCTACGAACAGTTCTGGCTTTGTAATATGATGATCTAGTTTTATATATGCTGATGTCATAAATTAATCCATGCAAATGATAATATTCTCTCTACTTATCTGCGACCTCAGACATGAGTCATTGAACAGAAATCTCATGAGTTAAAAATCTGTACCTACTATCTGCCAGAGCTGATCGCAGTCTGTTTATCAAGGTTATCAGTTTAGAAAGAGTGTAAGAATACTCATTTCAAAAGTCATTTGAATATCCAGCAGGTATACTTTATGGCTGTCAACCCTATTTACCCTTCTGTTTCTCACTTTACTTTCATTAAGTTTAATGGAATCCATGAGAAGAATCTCTCCTCTAGGGTCAGATTGGTTGCAACAAACTAACAGTTTTTTTTTTTCCAAGTTTTTCTTTTTTTTTTTTTTTTTTTTTTTTTTTTTCATTTTTTTTTTTTTTTTAATAATTTCAAAGTTTTCCGGTCATATCTCATGCCGGTTACTACCCTGACATTTTATCTCAATGGCTGTGTTTTGGGCAGTTTTGTTAGTTGCAAAGCTTTAGTAAGGCATTAAAACATATTTGTGTTCTGTTGGTTTAAGAGGTTTTACCGAGCTGGGCAATATCAATCCTCATGACAGCTGTGACTTTTCCTCGTTGTTTGAGTTGCAAACCCCGGATAGCCTGAGGAGCGCTGAGTTGTGCTTCTGCATTTCATTGGCCCATTTGTGGCTTTTGATTCATTGAGAGAAAAATTGCCGTTTTTTTATTCCCTTGTGATGGTTTCAGTGTGCAACATCACACGCTTAGGGGAGTAAACCGGAAGCAGATTGGATACTGTGAGGCTAATTAAGGTAGATAACAAATATTTTCTAAATACTATGTAAGGAAAGACCCAAAACAAATAATAGTGGAGTATTTAGTGTCTAAAGAAATATAACCTTGATCACTGTTAATTATAATTAACATAGAGTTGAGTCATGTTTATGGTTGTTTTGTATTGTGAAGAATTTTCTTGACTCTGTGATGCCTACACTACTGATCGGTGTTATTATATTTAAGACATGTCCCTGCTGATTGCCTGATTAGATACTGATTCGCAAAGTCCACTAATGCAAATAGCATCATGACTATCTTACTATCTATAAACTTATTTTAATTTTCAGACACAAAAAAATCTCTCCTTGTATCAATACACCCACAGGAATATGTTTTCCTGCCTCTCAAAAAATAAGAAATGTCTTCTTGGAGTAAGGATTTTAGCATTTTAAACAGTAGACTTTAAAAGGAAATGTGCAATACGGTCTGTCTGTTAGGGCTGTCTGTTCTCGTCTTTGTTGACTGCTCTATGCACTGTAATTGCCCCTCTGGGATCAAATACGTTTTTTGTTGAATTCAATTCAGTTCAGTTCAGTTCAGTTCAGTTCAGTTCAGTTCAGTTCAGTTCAGTTCAATTAAGTTTAATTCAATGTTAAAGGATAAGTTCGGTTTATACAGCTTTTACATTGTTTATAGAATGAAATAGAACAAAATACTCACCCAGAAGGCTTTCCTGATCCAAGCAGTGCTTCGGGAGATATTTAGATCCAAAATCGTTCAGCGTATGTCCGTATAATGGGATCCATCGGGGCATAGACAGCGCCGCTCCTAAAACTGCATTATTCATCCAGAAACTCATGTTTTTCACCCATATTCCATCATTGTCCGCTCCGGGTTAGTCCTCTGCGGCAGTCTGTGTCACTCCAGACATCGCTGTGTGGCTGTAGTGACCTCTGAACTGACGGAGACTTTGTTTACCCTTGCCCCTCTGCACGTGCGCAGTACTCTCTGGAGAGCTGACTCCAGCCACACAGCGCTGTCTGGAGTGACACAGACTGCAGCAGAGGACTAACCCGGAGCGGACCATGATGGAATATGGGTGAAAAACATGAGTTTTTGGATGAATAATGCAGTTTTAGGAGCGGCGCTGTCTATGCCCCGATGGATTACATTATACGGACATACGCTGAACGATTTTGGATCTAAATATCTCCCGAAGCACTGCTTGGATCAGGAAAGCCTTCTGGGTGAGTATTTGTTCTACTTCATTCTATAAACAATGTAAAAGCTGTATTAACCGAACTTATCCTTTAAAAAAGCTTTCTAAACAGCTATACTGAAAACAGCCACTTCTTCCTCTAAATTTGTGCCCTTTTTGGTTGAATAACATATACAACCAATGATTGACATATCCGACTGCCATTATCAGAGGATGTGAAGTGTGAAGTTATAGAAAAGTGTAACCTGCAATATGCCCTTTAAGTGCAGACAACAGGAGCATTTGCTACAAGACGTGAAACTCATCTATCCCTACCTGAACCTGTACTTAACACTATGAAACACAGGAGCAATCACATTTTCCCTTTTCCTAAAAGTGTTGCATCTTTTTAATGAGATTTCTTTCTTTTGTATAAAGCTCTATATATCTGTGGGGCGTACTTACCGAGGTATATAGGTATCCATCGCTATTCATGGCCAGGTATAACCCTGTCTTTGCCCCTTGGATTGCCACAATCCGCAGTCCCACTGGAATTAAGTTGAACTGTGCTAAATTGGGGGAGTAAAGTAGCAGAGATAAGACATGACAAAGAGTGAGAAAAAAAGAGAAGGAAGATTGTGAAATCCAACTGCAACACAGTCTGCGTTTCTGTCTTCACTCTATTAGGCTGCAGTGTCACTGCAGCATGCTATATCTCTCTTAAAGCCCAAATAGTGTGACCTCGCAGAGTTTATGTTGATGTAAACACAACAGCATGTCACCTTCACTGTGCTTCACACTGCCTATAAACCTGGGCGATAATAGAAATCTTCTTTCACAGTCAGCTTAGAGCAAAAATAGTGTTGGAAAATGGACACTGGGTGTCTGGGTCGGTGAAAGTACTGTGGACTTTTTAATGGACTCAGCTCATCCTGAAATAAAAAAGGATGATAAATAGACAGAATTTGAAAAGTCTGTCACAGTGTAAGTATCTTCAGAAGAGCCAGTGTTGGAGTCTGAAAGGTCAAACAGGCAAATACCTTGAAATGATACTAGAAAAGAGCCCTGCTGGCCCTGAACCCAGAGTCAGAGTTTTAAAGGTCACGCTGAAAGTTCATGTCGTCTTAATGGTGCCAATATGTCACACCCAAGTGCAGGACTGTCACACAGCAGCATTGATTTCTTGAGTCATAAACTTCTAACATCTAACTTTTGCTCCTTGGCTGCTGACATCCACTGTCAATCCCCTGTAAACCTCAGTGTGCACACTACAAGAACAACTCTAGCACACTCAGAGGTTTGGCTCCTGTGACAGTGAAGTCTGCAGGTGTTGCATGCATTTATTGGAGTCTGACATATACCCTGTTCCTCTAGCTCAGACCAGACTGTGAATAATTTCATTAAATTACACAACACAACCACAAGCAAGCACACAAGGACTGTAGACTGAAGCACACACAAACACACACTCACAAAATGAGCTGCTTTCATCCCTTGTGCTGTCCATTGTGCCGTCAGGCTGCATCTGCAGGTAGTATCCATGCTGGCTGTATAGCCGCGTAACAATGCCCTTCAGCTGGGGCTCTGCAAGAGAGCACAGGAAACAACATTGTGTAAGACAGGAGCCTCTGCCAGAGGTGGAGAGCAGACATGCACAGAGGTACACAACCTGGAAAAGAAAAGGGTTAGACAAATAAATAAGAGTTGAAAGATACTAACCACAGGGAGAGGAACTTAGATAGAAAGATAGATAGAAGCTTCATTGTAATTGTACAGAATACAATGAAATTCAGTTTGGCAGCATCTCTCAGCAGCAGCAGCAAGAAAATTCAAAGTGGCAACCAAAAAAAAAGGGCAAGTCAAATTAAGTGTTAACATCTGGCCTGGGCTGATAAATTTTGTTGAATAATATATTGTACCACAATTATTGACAATAAACACTATTATTGACAGTGTTATTTTGAGACTCAATTAACCACTAATATAAAAAGTATATATATATCACAATAATGCAATACACCCTTTCAAATGCAATAAACTTTTATTTTTTGCAAGTATTTTTATGAATGTAATTGGAATATCAATAACTTTAAAATATCCAAAAAGAAAACAAAAAATAAAAATAAAATGGGCTCTCAGTTAAAAATTGCACTTGAATAAGAAAACCGGGTTAAAATGCAGAATTTCTTTTGTGATGTAGCAAACTACACTCTCTGTGTCCATGTAAATTCTCACTCATCCAGCTCTACTGGACTGTTTAGAGTTTGTGAAGACGTTTCTCCTCCCATCCATGCGGCTTCATCAGCTTCATCCCAAACTACAAAAACAAACACGCATGCAACATGGTCGGCAAAATTATTGACTTCATTTCATTTATTGAATGATTAATTGATTTATTGACTATTTTTCCAGGCCTAGTTTACATAAATACTTCTAAAAAGATATAAAATATAAATAGGCATAAAATTTAAATAGTCTGTTCAAGTCAGACATTCACAGTCCCCAATGATCTCTGCTTAATCTTTTGTCCCTCCTTCATGACAGACAGGATCTATGAATCAGCTCACTGTAGCTGGTTATCTCTATGAACTATGCACACACTTGATCCAGTCCTGGTGTGTATGTCTGTCCCACATGACATCACAAGTTTTTAATTGTAGCAGTAGATGAAACATTGCAGGAGAAAAAGCTAAACTTGTCTGTAGCTGACAAAGCCGGTGTTTTCCCGACCATTATGTAAGCCTGTTCCCCCCGATGGAGGCACCCACACCCCTGGAAAGTTTTTTTTTTTCCATATAGTGCCAGATCACAGCAGAAGTGATTTAGAGTTACCTCTCTCATAAATCAGGTGTAAACCATGTTTTTTATTGAACAGACTAAATAGCCTTATGTTATTCATCTAATTTACGTGACGGGATCTCATTCTTAGATTGTCGTATTCACATTTCTCCTCGGACACACAAACACATGCATGCATTTACTCACACAGACAAGATTATTTTGTAAAGTGGACAAAGAGCTGGAAAAACAACACCACAAGAAACATCTCCCAACGCCTTCTCTGTTAAAGGGCAACTCCGGTTTTTTGACACCTGGACCTTATTTATAGGTGTGTGCATGGTCATATACTCACTGAGACAAACATCGTGCAGCTCGGAGTCCTTCAGGAGATATTTAGATCCAACCGATTTTAGCCGCACTTAGCGGGGGCCACGGCAAGGGAGCTTCAGCGCGGGACATAATCTCTGCAAAATCGCTCATTTCGGCTATATTTTTTCATCCATCGTTATCACAAACACACTCCTCTTCTGTTGCCATAGGACTCTGAGCTGCATGATGTTTGTCTGAGTGAGTATATGAGCATGCACACACCTATAAATAAAGTCCAGATGTCAAAAAAACGGAGTTGCCCTTTAAGACGCAGCACTCACTCTCCTTGAAATAGAGGCTTCTGGCGTTAGTATGTGAATGTGGTGCAAATAGTTGGATGTGACATGTAATGTAAAAATCCTTTGAGTTTTTGGAGAACTTTACAAAGTCAAACAACACCAACTGAAAACCTACAGGTCCCTCTCTACCCTGCAGTAGCCACACAGGACTGGGTGGTTTTATATATCAATTATGATTTTGCTTTTCACAAACATAAAAAAAGTTAAGACTAAATGATGCTGTGCTGTTTCCCCAACCTGCCCCTGTTCAGCTCTCTCTGAAGCTAGTCTGATTTTTCCACAGGACTACAGATCAGTACCCACCTAAAACTGAGCTAAGAAGTTGTGGATGCCACATAATGTGTTAAAGAGGGACCAAAATATTCTGAACATGTTGCATAACAGCAGACACAACACATCACAGAGCCAGAGGTGAAGAGAGGAGAGCTGCATAGCACTGTCATGCAGGAGCGCAGGTGTGTGTGTTATTATTAAGGTGGAGGAGCAGGGTGCGCACAAGGAGAGAGGTCATAGCAATAATCTGTGTTAATGAGCTTGACTGCCCGTAAGCAGTGAGTAACATTAGTCTGTGTCATGAAATGTTACGTTAAGATTTGCAGTCGATGACACAACGATACCGATGGAAAAGTTCAGACACTTAACTTTTAGTATTCAGTGAAAAAATACACTACTTCAACAAAACATCCTGCATTTATTTTAGTATTAACTTCAGTTTTAGAGAAAGTTTTCTCAAAAAGATGTAGAATGATCTCATTCAGACAAGCTACTCATGGTTTAGGTTTGAGTGTGACCACTGTATCGATCCACTCAGTGATTGAAAATGAGAGGAAAGCGTTTTTTTTTTTTGTTTTTTTTTTCACTTTAATCATTATTTCTGAAAGTGTTCAAAACTTGCTTTAAATTGGGGGAAAAGCAACACATCTGTCCTTTTTCTCACCACCGGTTTTATTTTTGGCAAAGCTGGGGCCACCAGAGGATGCAGTCCAGTCTGTGCTAAATAAAAGATAAATAATCACGTTGACTGGCTAGTGGAGGAGAGGATGGAGGGTGAATGAAGAGGTTGAATGTTTCATGAGTGGAGTCCCTGCAGCCTACTTTGCCTTCATTTAAGAAACAGACAGAACTTTGCAGCTCCTGTCAGACGTCACCAGTGCCCCCAGTGATTACACAAACCACTCACTGTGTTGTGGGAGTTGGAGTTATCTCCTGAGCTCAGCACCTAGCCGCTTCATGCTTCCTCTGCAGTGAGGTAAAAGCCCCAACCCGGACACAAACACTTCCTGATCCATAGCTAAAGTGCATTCTTAAATGGGGTACTACCACCCCCTAGATAACTGCAGGGGTGACTTTTTTTTTCTTCATTTAACTTAAAAATACCAGTCATGCATAAATTCATAAAGCAGCTGTGAGGATCTCTCATTTTGTGTTAATTATTTTTTGGCCCTGTGCTGTGTCAAAGCAGCTCATCTTATCTTGTTGCTGATCCTGACCTGTATGTGCTCCACCCATCCCCTTTCAGCTGCAGGTACCTCACATTGTAGAAAATTAGCCAAGGAAAATTTAAAAAGGCCTTTTTCCTTCAGTGTGCTGTAAATCTTTTCTTTAGAGTGGTGGGACATCACTGTTTCTAACCATAGAATGTGTCAAACATGGATGTAGTCTCCATGACGTGGCCTGTCTTTTCCTGACACAGTAAAATGAAGCCAATCTGTAGGCACAGCCACATTTGATGTGATCCTGATATTTTCAAAATTGTTGAGTTAAAAAAAAATTCACCCCACAGGCACAGTGTGTGTCGATAGTAAAACTAGTCTGTCAGACCCAAGCGTTTTTTTGAACCAGGCTGTAAATATGCTTTTTAATGCTGTAAAAGCCCTTTTTAATGGCTGGGTGTGTACGGGACTTCCAGTTCTTCTGCAGGCAGCTTCAAGTGGATCCTCAGTGAGCAGCAACTTTTAGCACTTCCACATAGGCTTCATTTTTACCAACTGGATGTTGCCTCTTGTTTCAGACCAGTTAAAAACTCCTCCCTGCACAGTTAGATACTTTAGTTTATCAAACCACATTTTTAACTGTCTGTTTCAACAGTTTCAAAAGATTTCACAAAAACTGTCAGTATCAAGAAAAGTATTTTTTAAACAATTGTCCTGAACCCTCGACAGAGAAGTTTTTGGGCATTTAAAAAATGACTTTTTTTGTGGACAGTGTGTATTAGAGTTACATGCAGAAGAAAATAGTGAGTTTTTTGTTTGTTTGAATTTATTTTTTTCTTGGGACAGGTGACATTGATAAATGTTTATGAGGTAATGTGTTTCTCCATCTAACTTGCCTTAGATCAGGGTACTGTGCTTTTTTTTGTCCATCTGGTACCCTTGTGGGAGCTTTGCATGATTTAAGCTAAAACAGAACAATTTTTCTCACACTTGTGTCATAGAAAACTCTTATTTCAGCCTCTGTCGGAAATGCCATGTTTCAGCCGCTGCCTCTTTAAAGTGATACTCTGGGATGGAACAAATTGGGTCCTATCACAAGGTTTAGGGAAGAAATTACCCCTACAGCAGTGTTTTTGTGCAGCAGAAGCCCAGAGCGCTTACACTAAACACCCCCTCCTTGCTCCTCTGCCGGTTTCCTCTGCACTCAGATGGGGCCATTTTTTACTTGACCATAAACACAAATAAAGGGACTCCCACCGAAAAATCTGATATGGGTCTGCATTCACACTTTATTTAGAGAATTTTCAGCGCGTTACTTTCACACAAAAACACCGCTAAATAAGGCTTTAGTTCTCATCGTGTCGTAAAACGGCGCTACCTCCGCTGCAGAGCCACAGCTGGCAACGAGGCGCTGTAGTGTATCCGTTCGCGCGCGCTGCGTTCCAGATATAAACAAACACAGGTAGTCTGCCAGGTCGAAGTAACGTGCTGAAAATTCTCTAAATAAAGTGTGAATGCAGACCGATATCAGATTTTTCGGTGGGAGTCCCTTTATTTGTGTTTTTGGTCAAGTAAAATATGGCCCCGTCTGAGTGCAGAGGAAACCGGCATAGGAGCAGGGAGGGGGTGTTTGGTGTGAGCGCTCTGGGCTTCTGCTGCACAAAAACACTGCTGTAGGGGTAATTTCTGCCCTAAACCTTGTGATAGGACCCAACTTGTTCCATCCCGGAGTATCACTTTAAGGCTTCCTGCTCCACAATCCCCCTTCCCTCTGATTGGCCACCCCTCTAAAAGCCTGTCAGGGGCAGAGCCATGGGCAGACTTAAATGTTTGAGGTCTGTGCCTCTGACTTGTCATGAACCGGTTTAGGAGATCTTTATGTGATGACGTCATCATTTCAGCAAGTCTCCTGATGATCAAAAGCTACTTTTTGAAGAAACATGAATCTTTAAAGTGGGTGCGTTGTTGGTCAAGGGGTGTTCATAATTATTTTTTAAAGCAGGTATATTTTTGATGTAAGAGGTACATTATTGATATTTTAGAATAGTACATTAATAAAAAGGTGCTTTATTTATATTTCAGACAGGGTACATTATTGAAAAAGTTTGAGGACCACTGAGCTGACCACTGCAGCTTTTATGGGGACATGAAACATAGATGAAGAAGCCTCTGGAGGAGTCAGGGCCACGTGGGAGCACCCCCTCTTCTAAACCTCGCCCATGTCCTCACACACACTCTCTGGGGAAGGACCTGGGGCACTGCGCAATCTGCCTGTCTTCTTGGGAGCAGCACAGGGAGCAGGAGGGTGGCAGAGGATGGGATCTGTAGGACAATTTCCCAAAGGAAGTGTGCCAGGGTGGAGGCATCCGTGAAACTGTGACCTACTCCCATTGTTCCATGCAAGCATCTGCAGTGCTCCTCATCCTCTCTGTTTCAAAGCTGCTTGTCAAAACATTTCAAGATCTCAACTCCTGCACCTCTCCCCCCTCTTCCATTTCATATCCTTTGAGTTATGTATGCTTTCATCCCACCTAATAACTTCATACATCATCCAATCAGAGCAGGGAAGCTGTTCATTACTCGTCCCCACAGATGTGAAAAACAAAGATGAGACAGAGAGAGGGAGATAAAGAGGAAAAGGGAGTATCAGGGAGGAGAGGAGCGAGCAGAGGGACAACAAGGGAACACAGTGAATGAGATGACACTGTCATTTCATTAAGACTGACGGCTGTATGGGATGAAGAAAAGCACATTTAGGCAAAAATTCAATAGACAGCTTGTGCAATATGGCTGCAATCACAGCTCCCCTGCTCGGTGTCAGGGGCACTAAAACTAATGTCTCACTTAGCAGCCCTGGCTCCAAACTTCATGATTCTCATCCTCCAACACCAACGCACAATAAATTCTGATCCAGTGTGATGAAAGAACGCTCCCAGCACAAAACCATAACTGTTGTTTTTTACTGCAGCTGCACTTCAGACTCATGGATAATAAAACATAGAACATAAAACAGTTCAGTTTGCCACTTATTACCATGCAAATATTGAAACTTTGAGCTACTCAGGCACAAAGTCATATGTTTTTTGTGCTTCAGAAGATGATATGCTTTAGTCGTATAAATCTGGTCATCACTGGGACAAAGTTAAAAAGCTTTTCGAGACATTTAGATATAGGAGGGACAAATCGATGTGTGGCAATGGGAATTATGAAAACATTTAGGGGGCATATTGCAGGTTAAAGATGACTGTTAAGAAACTGATAGGAAACTAACTTATAGATAATATCCTGAAAGAAATTCATAAATTGATGAACCACAGGATCACCTGGAGACGTTTTAGTACAGGTTATTGTACTTCCGTGTAAAAAAAAAAAAAAAACAGTATTTGAATGTGACGTCACAAAAGGGAGTCCTGCTGCTTCTACATATGTTTAACGTCAATAAACATGGATCTGACTGTCACTCCTGTCAATGAAGAGGAAGAAAATCTCAATTCCTATCCATATGATGGTCCTCAGGGTTATAATTATGAGCCTGTTAGGAAAGATGGAGACCAGTGGAGTAGGAGATCAGTGGAGTTGTGAGGAGAACCAGAGGAGGATGGAGCAGGTGTGCCGGTGAGTGAGCGCTGTTAGCTAGTGATATGTAGCCTAATGCTGTGTTCACATTCAAAGTTTAAAATCAGATATACTGACTTAGAAAATAAGTAGTAAGTGTAAGTGCTGATTATAAACCAACGCACTTTGAAACTTCATGATTAAGCCCATAGAGAAAGAGACAGAGAGGTCTATCTACTGATCCAGAGTCAGAAAACCAAGACTTGGCTACAATGCTCAGCTTATGTTTTGTCAGGTTGGATCTCTGGCAATCCTTGTTTACATCTGTCACCAGGAGCAGAGGCCTATATCATGAAGCAGGATTAGTGTCTTAGCGAGATAACTTCAGGGTTAACTCTTAAAAACCAATAGCACGAAGCCGGTTCCTTTTTTGTCAGAGTAGATCACCATGGTCACCTACCCTGAATGGCTATCCTGCTCTGGAGCAGGATAAGTTGGAGGTTGAATCTAATCCTATAAAAAGCCCCTCCCACCACCCAACTGGCTTCTCAGAAACAATGGCGTGCCCTTTTCTCCCAAACCCGGTGGACAGAGGCGCACAAGTTGTAAGAAGAGCTTTATGAAGAGAAGGGGTGTTTAAAGATCAATCAGATCCACTCGATCAAAGCGACGATTCGCTGTTTGAGAGGTATAGGTTCTGACGGCCCGGACTTCTCTACCTCTGTGAAATATTAGAGCTGTACATTTCCCGTGCAACCCGCAGGAGTGGTGCACTGACTGTCCCACAGACATTGTGCATCGCCCTGCGGTTCTTTGCCACGGGCAGCTAAATGTACTCTGTCGGGGATGCGGAGTGGCTGAGCAAGTTTACGGCATCCCGCGTTGTGCATCAAGTGGCTGCTGCCCTCATGCAACTTAGGGACGAATTCATAGCGTTCTCAGGATGAATGAGAAGGAGGTGGAGCCAGTTACCTGTGGTAGGTAGCTGATTCAGAACAAAAGATGAAGGAATTCTAGCGCATGTTTAGTCAATGAAATGTACACACAGCAGTACATATCACCACTTTTTTGGGGGACATTTTAGGGGAAGCTGAGCTTCCCTTGTCGTCTTAGAGCAATCTCCACTGCTTGAAACAGACTTATCAGGCGTGATGATGTTCTTGTATTTGTTTTTTATCTGCTCTCATTTTTTTCTGACTCCAGAGGATTACATCTGGGAGAATGATGTGATAAATGGGATACACACAAGTCATTTGCACAGTAGCATTTATTATTTTATGAGATTTAGAAGTGTGATCACTATAATACTGAGCCACTGATGAGTAACTTAGGCATTTACACTGTCCGCTATGCGTTGCCATGCATTTTGCCTGCTGTTGGCCGCTGCTACCAAGTTCCCCCTTACCGAGTTATTGCTTCTCTCCTCCTCGTATTGCTGCATTATCAGCCGCTGCTCTTCAGCAGTGAAGTACGGAGCTTTTTTAGTTGCTCATGATTGTGATTGGTCAGCTGCCTCTGAGCCCTCCTCTTTTACGTGTGCGTTTACGGCTCTTGATGAGACAATCCTGGGTTGAATTACCGTGTTGATAACTTGCATCGTGCTATCAATTATCCTGATTGCCATTGTTACGGTTATTCAATCCTGGATAGATGTGAGTTACCGCGGATAAGTTGACCGCGCTTCGTGCTATAGGCCTCTGGGCTCTGGGCTGCTGTTGGTAAACCTGCAGTTGTCTAACTGGACAGCAGCCGCGTCAGTCTCACCCGGACCTGGCTTCGGTATCCTCTTCTTCGATATAATCTCCATCCATAGACTTTATAAAATAGACTCCATCATATCAATTTTCCTGTTGAAAAATGGGTACCATGGGCGACTGCAAAAAGCTAACTCACTGAGTCCAAAAGAGTGGACTCAGTGCCCTGTTAAGCTTGTGTTTTTGCATCCATCCAAACACATCTGAATCATCTTAATGGATGGTCAAATTAAATAATACTTTGGGAGAAACACAATAAACACGACCAGAAATGCCTGATCTCACTCATGACAACCTGTTATTCACCTTGGCTCAAAGCAGAGTAAAGGAACGCGAGTCCCTTTCGTTACATTAAATGATGTGATGCTGAAAAAAAACATTTTAAACAGCTATACTGAATACATACACTTCTTCCTCTAAATTTGTGCCTTTTTTGTTGAATAACATATAAAACCAGTAATTGGCTTATCCTGCTGCCATTATCACTCCATGTTAAGTGTAAATTAAAAGAAATTAACCTGCAATATGCCCTTTAAAGCTGGGCAGCGGTTAGTGCAGCTGCTTCATAGCAAGAAGGTCACCAGTTCAAATTGTGTTTCAGACAAGGTGAGCCTTTCTGTCTGGAGTTGGCATGTTCTCCCCATGCATGCCTGGACTTTCTGGTCTGGACAGTCCAAAAATATGCTCATCAGGTTGATTGGTGATTCTAAGTTGCCTGGTGTGGGTGTCCCCTGCTATTGACTGTTAACCAGTCCAGGGTATACCCCGCCTATTGCTATAAGTCACCTGGGATAGGCTCCAGCCACCTGCAGTGTAAAAGAGTAACAGCAACTGAGATTAGTAGTTGTAGAAACACTACACTAGTCGACTTGACAGCGTTCGTACTCTGTGTGTGGCAAAATTACACTCTGCCTGCCTCTCGATAACACCCCTCAGTCCTTCAGTCTCCTCTGTAGTGTTGAGGAGCCGTGTTAAGCCGTTGTTATGAACTAGCAGCTGTAAAACAAAGACTTTCATAGACGATGGAGACCTGTGGGATTGAAGTCACTGTTAGCTTTGAGTTGTTGTTGGAAGTTTTGGGTTTAAGGATGTCAAGGTACAACAGAGATCATGCACTTATTTTTGGGAGGTTTGGAAATTGAACAAAAGTCTCTCTTGGATATTCATTTAACTTTAATTTCTGCTTTTCTTTCAAGGTGTTTCTGCATCTATTGTAAAACTCTGAAGCTCTAATTTTGTCTTTTTTGTTGAGCGCTACGAGGCTTTTAACAACATGCAAATGAACAAAACTGTGCACAATCACAACACTGACTCCACTCAGTGTCATCAAACAGCAGAGATGCTCTACAGCCCCCTGCGTATTCCACCAGCCGCTCCCCACTCACTGTCTTGACAGCTTCTGTGTCTGCATAACACACACACACACTGTTCAGACCCACACGCTCTACCATTGTTGTTAATATTGCAGCACATTGGCATCAGAAGTGAAAGTGTCTCGTTTTTCACAGTCATGTCACATTGCTGCGAAAGTAACACGCCCTCTCATACCAAACAAGAATAAAATGGAGTGGCACAGGGAACAAACACATCAACGTTTAAGGTTTGATAAGACGCGTAATATTCATCCACACGTTCCACTACTTTAAAACTGTATGCCCCTGTGTCTTCTACTCCTAACAATGCCCTCCATCTTCATGTGGAGCGTATTCCACCACAAACTAAAAAGTCTGCTGCTGCTGATGTCTTCATATGTTGCACTGAACTGGAACGCAGATTTTTTTTTCCAACTTTTCCATCGGCTTCAGGGGAAAAATTAATGGGCTACTCGAGAGATTTTGTGTTGCACTTCAAGAAAGTTGGGGAACTCGCAAGAAGCTGAACAAGAATAATCACATTTGAAGCAGCGGAGTTGGAGAAACTCCTCACTTTTAGAGTTTAGTTTGACTCACAGCCCCAAAACACTGGATCCTACATCTCCCATGTGAGTGGGTAACATCTTTAATGAGACCTTCCTTGCCCTCTAAAATTCAACCTTGTGTCACCTCACCTGCTTCGATTGACAACATTGTTTTTTGCTTCAATAATGAAACCATTAAATTCAAGGTGATGACATCATTTGGTTATTTTTGTTAACTTGGTAGTACTCGTGTGACGTCTGAGCCAAACTAAGCACGCGTGAGTGAACCTGTTTAAAAGATAATGGTTTGAGTCTCAACCACAGTAGAGTGAGCACACATTATGAAGCCTTCTTTCTTTCCTTTTCATAAGCCCTGCAGAAGTAACCGCCTGACAGTGACACACTGTGACAGCCCTCTACCTCTGCTCGGCTTAGCACGCCACACACCGTTGTTTACATGAGCAAAAGGCCTGTGTTTGTATCACGAGGGTGCGTAGTGGGCACATGTAGCCTCTGCTGCTCCACAGGGGTAAACAAAGAAGACGGTAACCCGGAAAGCTACTGACTCAAAGGTCACGTTTAGTGCTGGATGTTGGGGCACACTTGAGTTCAAACAGGTCGAGGATATTTTATACACAGTTTAATGAAGCTAAGAGCCAAACAAACCCAAATGTTTGAAGTGCACTATCTTGTAATGTGGTGGTGGAAAGCTTGCAAATAAATTCACTTTAGTCATGCACACACTCTTACTTTACTTGATTAGTTAAATTTTTTTCTGCTACCTTTTTTTGCATTTCATTTCAAGATAGTTTATTTGGAATTTTCCCGACACAGTCAGCTGAGAGGAGCTGGTAAAGAAAGAGCGTGGACTTAAAGTGGACATATCATGCTTGTGTCTCCTTTTCACTATGCCAGACTAGGATGCCTGTAAAGCATTTCTGCCCTCAGTACAAGTCATTTAGTTCCTTCATTGCCCCACAATAGCGTTCTCAATATCCTCATTTTAGGCCATTCTGAAGATCTCGTTGAAACGCTCCGTTTGGAGAATGACCTCCAGTAACCTCGCAACATCACAGCCCTTTGTGCTCTGATTGGTCAGTTCTATCAGAGGGGCGGAGGGGGTAGAGCCAGGGGGCGGTTTTTGCAGCATGGCAGTATTTACAAAATCACCACATTGGATGGAGCAGACCGAGCGAGTTTGCTGTTTGCCAAAACTTTCCTGTAAGGCATTGATAGCACTAATAAAATGGCAGAGTGTAGGATACGTCCTTTTGTATTGGACCCCGAGTCAGACACGGACGGTTCTGCAGCTCAAGAGGAAGAAGATCCACCTCGACACAGATCATCTCAGGACGCTTCAGTGTGGTGAGTCAAACCGGTACTGTAACATGTATAGTTTATACATTTCCCTAAGTGGTGGTTGTGTGACTAACTGACATTACAGAGGAGGAGCTGCTTTATCAGGTTACTCCAATAAAAAGAAAGGATCCTCGTTTCGTCACGAAGGTCGAAATCTCAAAGCCAAATGTCAATGACCTATTTTCAGAGGCATCAAATCTCGTTCTAGGATATCAGAAAAAATACAATATCTCATTTTTTGAAAATTCAGGGGGTGAAAGCTCTTGTTTTCAAATTTATTATATTATATGTAAACATTAAATCAGGGATCAGCATGATATGTCCCCTCTAAAGTAGCAAAGGGCGAGTGTGGGACACACACTCTGTGTTACTCTGGGACTTAACCTCTGTCTGTGTGATACATGCTCCATCAGGTGAGCCATCAGGATCACGTCTTTTATAATCTTTCTCTGTAGAAAAGTAAATAAGATCCTTTACTGCTTTCTCAGGCTTTAAACATTCTGTCATCGTTTGAGCAGCACATGCAAAGTTATCCGTTCAGTTGTCAAAAACTGTCAAACAGAAACTTGGCACAAAAAGTTAGGCAATTTGTGCCAATGAAAAATCTGCCAGATCTTCTCTGCCTATGCCAAACAAGTTATTCTGCTGTTGCTCTTGACTCCTGTTTTGATGTTTCCTCAGGTGCTGACAACTTGGTACAGTAGTTAGCACTTGTGAGAATAAGTATGCCAGGTTTGACGGATCTAGATTGGTAGAGATGATTTGGAAAACTTTTTTTTAATCGGCACAACCCACATACACAGCTATGCTGTTCATTCCAAAAATACATGTACCTTACAAATGTGGCTCCATTTAAGAACGAAATAAACAGGCTTTCCAACTGCATAAGAGCTATTACCAAAAAGCATTTCTACAACAAAGAAATCATCTACCAAACACAGATTGCCTTACTTTTTGGTGTTATGAACAAGGAATCACAATGAAGCTACAAACTGTTTTGGGTGTTTTGCAAACATGAAATGGAGTTTTGATTTATGATGACAGTGTTGCACACAGTTTTTAAAAAACTTGACTAGAATAACAATATTCAAAAGCAAAGTACTATAACAATTTAAACAGGGGTATCAGGCCTCCCAGAGTTGTGGAAGAGAATGAAATGGAGTCAAGGTACTAATAACCAAAAAGGATGAGGTTAGATAATGAATGGGAGGTTAACAATTCTGAATTGTTGATTAATTAACTAATTTATAGATTTATTTATTGCCCCCACAAAGGAGGTTATGTTTTTTGCCTGAGTTTGTCTGTTTGTATGTGAACACTACAACTCAAAAAGTTACAAGCGGATCTCAATGAAATGTTCAGGAAATGTTCAAAATAGGATAAGGAAAAACTGATTATATTTTGGAGCTGATCTGGATTACCATCTGGCTCCAGGACTTTTTAAACAGGATTTTTTGATCATTGTGAGATAGAGCCGTTTTCACCATATGTGTATTTAACTCCACTGTAAATGGTCTGATTGCTTTGCTAAACAATACAAGACAGGGTCACAACAATTTCTGACAGATGTCAGAGTACAATCCAGATCCTGGCAATATTCTAGATACTAAGATCTAGAATATGAAATATGTACTGGGTCATTATAATTTTCAACACTGTCAGGTAACATGATGGTACACAACTGCAACAAACACCAAATTGTAGCGGACAAGTTTTCCAATCCAGTGTGATGGGGGAACAAACTTTATCTGTCAGGCTGAGCACACCAGCATCTGCCTGACAAAACTTCGGCATGCTGTGCCAGAAACACACCATGCAGCCCCCTCTGTCCTGGGTATTTCCCGTGGAGAGGACGTGTGTGCCTGCATCCATCACTCAGGGGACACATGTGGGCTTGAGTGACAGAAAACATTCCCTGATCCAGGTCAGTGGAGTGTGGGTCACACAGAGCTCCCTGTCTGTTTATGTACATCAGCAGCACAGGGGCTGTCAGCACAAGCAGCAACATGTTGACTCATCAGCAGGCCCATTTCCAACTGACCTCTCCACACATGAGCCAGAATATGACTTCGGCAGTGGACAGGCTGAAAGGCGAGTGTGTAGAGGGACGACCTGGGGGGTGGGGGGCTTCCAGAGGCAAAGTTTATACTTATACATGTTAACTGTCCAAATGAGGTCCATCTTTGAGCTTTATGAGTTTATCCAGATGATGTAGTTAAAAATGTGATCAAAATGGCTTTTTATGAGTAATGATTGGTGCCCTGACATGCCTCCAGCTTGACAGGACATCCCAGTGTGATCTTGGGGAAAATAGCTGCTTTTGAGACGGAAATGTGCTGTAACACACTCACAGGTCCTGGTGGACCACAAATCAGTGGTTAGAGACACTTTTACGAGCTGTGCAACAAGACTCTCCTGACTTCATTGTACATTTTTGGCAGTACTCCTCTACAAAGTAATTGCAACTGAGCAACTGGTACCTGGGGTCAGTAGTTGTTAATAGTCGGATATGTTTTTATTGTCTTTCCATTTGGCACAGAACAGGAGCAGAGAGCTGTAAAGGCTTCATACTCTGGGTTCAGCACATAGTTTTAAACATTTTTTTCTGTATTTCACTTGGTGATGTGAATAGTGGAAGAAATCCATCCTGTTCGAACTTTATATTGCAATGTGTTTTTCAGGATCCTTTACATAGTACATTTTGTGCCACTCATTCAAAATTTCAGACCCAACCCTCTCAGAAGAATTGAGGCAATATTTTTTTTTTCTTGTGAGTGAGGAGAGGGAGATTTTTTTTAGTTTCTGTTTAGCTCAGAGGTAGACAGGCAGAGCAGGGGTAGGGGGAACAGAAAATGAAAAAAGGCAAACTAGTAGCTCTTCAGCAGAAACATTCACCATTATCTTGTACCATAAACCACTGCAAATTTAAAAATTATATTAGGGATGCGCTAACCTCAAGTATTGGTGATTTTTACAGACGATCTTCTCATTCAGATGTTCACATTTGCTTCATTTTGAGTATAATTAGCTGCCAAACACATGCCTCAGTATAACCAAGTGCTCTAAACTTGTTAAAGTTGGTGAGAAAATGATAAAATAAGGTATGGTGCATTAATATGGAACAGCAGCCACTCTTAGCTTTATTACAGAACACATGTGCACAGCCAAACACATTACAGCTATAACATCTGCATTACAGCACCCTATGGTAACTCTCCAGGGACATACGGTTCATAGACTGTTTAGTGAGTGGACAGCGTGGCTCTGCCATTTACCATTGTACGGTTTTGAAGCCAAAATTCCCCCGTCACAAGCGCAGCCATTGGCAGCCGTTGTGCAGCTAGAGTCTGTGCAGTAGAGAATCTGAGTGGAGCCAGGTGACAAAAATAATAATAATTTTTTTTTCTTTTGAGAGTCTTATCTCTTCTTGGCTGTCCCTCCCAACATATTTTACTACCTCAAAAAAAATACACGAGAACGGCAGCTGCCAATCATCGTTAAATGTGACGTAAAACCTTGTTTTTAACCTCTTATAACTACTAAAAATGAAACTTTTCAAAAAACGGAGAAATTGATTACAAGGCGGACAAATGATATCGTCAAATGACCACAACAATTGGACATGAGAAACATTTCTACGAGGTGTATTAATTTTTTAAAAGTTTGACCACAGTCCATCTGGAATGACGAGAGGGACGGAATTTTTGACCTATACAACAACCAGCCACCAGGGGGAGCAGCTTTTGTGGAGACCTCACTTCGAGCCGACCAAGATGACGTCCATTTTTTTACAGTCAATGCAAACCCTTCCTCCCCCCACCAAAAAAAAAAAAAAAAAAAAAAAAAAAAAGACTTTGGGTTAGCCTAGCATTAGCAACTCTGTAGCTTTTATGTCAGCAGTGAAGATATATATCGAACATGGTGTGGTTATTTTCCCAACAGACATTGCGTTTTTGCTGCAATCCATTTCCTTACTTAAGATTTTGGATGATGTGGGTCAGTTGAAGTTGTAATTCAGTTTGTGGCAAAATGAACATTTCAATGAAAGGAGACAACTTGAGATAGTTGTATTAGTGTCCAATATTCACATTCCTGGTCTTATACCATCTTGTGAGAGTTGTGTTCAGGGCAGCTTTGGATTTAAGCGTGCTGTACTGCAAGCACAAAAGTTCAAGAGGTGCCATACAGGAGAGCATGTGACATTTAGACCGAAACCAGCTGGATTAAGTTAAATGGAATTACTAAACTCAAGCCAGATTTAAGGTTTACCTTTTTACTATTCATTACTGTGAAAACACAAAACAAACTAGTGTGCAGCCTCACTTTCTTGCCTTTTTAGCAGAGCCGCAGATATTCAATGTGAAAAACCTTGCAGTGGGAAATAGGCATTTAGCCAAGCAGCAGAAAACGTCAGACTTCTAGGCTGTCCCACTTTGACAGCATGGTAGAGTGCATTATCTATCTGTAATGTCTACAGTTCCTCATCATTGTTTCACTTTGTTACTGCATCCCTCCAGTGAGATACTTGTATTGTCTTGCTTTAGTTTAATGTGACTGTTTAAGTAGGAACATACATCTCAGAGTGCACTTTCGATGGATTTCCCAGCTGATGCAGACACTTTCCCAAGATGCAGTGTTTTTAGAGAATTATTTAATTCTGCAATTTTCAGGGTAAACAGATTATTAAGTAAGTGGTATAAGTTTTCTTAAAGCTGGGAGATTACAGCCATAAGAGCATTTTGTTTATTAAATTGGGTTCGCCTCTAATCCCAGCAGTTACCGCTGCGTCGTCTACACAGGGATGCCCCTCATCAATTTACATTCAGCTCTGATAATCATTTTGAAAATCACCTGGGGGAGACTGAGCCACGTGTTACAGCACAGCCATTCACACTGCAATTATGTGTGTGTCTGTATAAATGAGGTCAATGCACATAAGAACCCAAGGTAATCACTTCATGCATCACAGCTGCCATCAAGGACACTTAAACCCTTCTCTGCGATGTAATTGCTCGGCAGAATAAGCAGTGGCTGAGGTTTATCGCTAATCGGGGTAGTGTATGGCTCGGTGTTGGTTATCATTACACTAATGTATTTATCGGAGCTTGATTTGAGCTCAGTGTGTCGCTGGCTGATCTGCCTGTAGCGGCGCTCCTCTTGATAAGGTTGGAGGTAATTACGGGGGGGCCTGCGTGACTGAGCAGCCAAGGGCATTTCTTCTTCTTCTTCTTCTGCTCTGACTGAACCAAACAACAGGGGTTTTCCTCAGCTTGTGTTTGCAGGACTCCCTGACTCTCCCCTCCCTCCTCCTCCTCATGCGCGTCTTCACTTTCAGCTGCTTCATATATGTACTTCTCCCCTGCGCTCTTTGTGTATGCATGCATGCTTACGGTACACCAATGACTGCATGCATGCCAGCACATTGGACAAGCATGTGTGCTGCATATATGCAGGAAACGGGGAGAAAGTCTCTGGTGTCCTGTTTGATTCCGCTTCTAATAAAAGGAGAACATAGTTCCTCCTTTTTTTCTTTCTTTTCTAAAGTGGGCCATGAGCTCTACAGTGCTGCTAGTAATTATCAACCTTGTGGGAAGATAGAGGGGGAGAGATGGAGTGGAGCAAAGGAGGAATGAAGACGTGAGAGCTAGTTAACAATACAGCAGAGGTATGTCTGGAAATAAAAGAGGGAAGGATGACGAGCAAGATGAAAGGGCAGTGATGGAGTGAAAGAGTGATACAGAGATACAGAGTGTGACATGCGTGAGAAGGAGGGCGAAGAGATACAGGTCGACAGGTTGAAGAAAAAGGATGTAGAGGAGGAAGAAGGATAAAGCAGAAGGGGACCGAGGTTAAAGACGGAATAGAATTGAATGAGGTGTTCCCCGTCACCTGCAACTCTCAACAATGGCCTCCTAATTCAAATTCAAGGCCTCATAAATCATTTCACGTGACAGAGGCAGCAGTTCACGTAAGTGAGACAGAGTTATTGCAGCTTATTAATGGTGCTGACAGGAGCATGTCAAACACGGGCAGAAGCAAATAGGACTCACGCTGCTTCCCTGACACACATTCAATATTCACGTATGTGCTTCATTAGCATTATGACAGGAACGTATCAGTGACAGCACAGGGGATTCACAGGCTGCACACTGCGACCTCAAAGCTTCATCATCACAGGAACAAAATTACTTCTCTGCTTTAAACCTGAGCTACGCACAAAAACATGCAAGCACGAGAGCTACACCGCAGCCCCCAACACGCCTCACCTTTCCTTTTTTCCCATGGACCCTCCAGCAAGGACACAAATAAGCGCTGTAATATATGCAGAACAAACAGACACAAACATTCTTCTACTCCCACAGGGGTCCAGACCTCTGTCAGATCCTGTGATGATCACACAAGTAAACAAACAACCAAGCTCAACAGCACACTGATGGACAACAAAGGATTCAGAATTTGAACTTTTATTGATTTTCTTTGATTTGGTCTTCACACAGCTCGCTTTTCAAACAAAGAAGCAGAAGAAGACCAAGACGAAGACACAAACCATGTTTAGAGATGCTTGAGAGCTGCTTTGCATAGGAGGGAAGCTGTGGTTGATTTCAAGAGAATATTGTTTGATTTTATTAGAGCTGACGCAAATTCAACATTGAGCAGCGAAAAATAAAAATACAAAAATAAACTCAGAAAGAAGAAAGAACATCCACAAACAGCTTGAGGAGCTCATCAAAGATGTTTCATCAGACAGTTTTGAAAAATGAAGAACCAACTGTTATCTCTCTGTTTTTGAAAGAAACCCCTGAACTTAAATTCAGTCGTGTTTAGTTTCATGCTGCCCATCAAATGTTGCTTTCTTATTGCATTTCAGATCAGAGGTGAGCTCTCAAGATTGTTTTTATCCCACAGTCTGCTCACAGGTGGTATTTCATACTTAAGTACTATTGGATCGTCACTGGCATCTATTTGGCAACTGGTTGACTACCCCCACCAAATTTTTTTCTATTCTTGACGCTACATATTCAAATATAATTCAGAGGCTTGCATCAGGTACTGTTGCTAAGGCTTGCAGCGTCCTTTAATGTACATTTGATGAGAATTCAATCATATAATAAAAATGTTAATGATCTGAGTTTCTGTTGGGCTCTGACGGGACGTTTGAACAGTAAAAAAGGGACGATTACCCACAGAGAACTCCACAGTGTGCTGTGGTAAATAGGATCAGCTCCAATTGAAGCAAAGGGAAAAATGAAAAACACATTAATGCATTTTTAATATCAAACAGTTAATATTATTTAGAAGGTAAATTTTTGCAAAGTAACTATTTCCACTAAAGACTAAAGTCTGCTGTGTTTACACTCTGACTTGAGTAGCTTGTTTGAGGGTATGTCTGAGTTATAACTATTTTAGGCTGCTTAAAGGGGACATATCATGCTGATTCCTGATTTAATACTTACATATAAAAATAATAAAGTTGAACTCAAGACCTTTCACCCCCTGAATTTTCAAAAAATGAGATATTGTATTTTTTCTGATGTCCTAAAACGAGATTTGATGCCTCTGAAAATAGGTCATTGACATTTGGCCGCGAGATTTTGACCTTCATGACGAAACGAGGATCCTTTCTTTTTATTGGAGTAACCTGATAAAGCAGCTCCTCCTCTGTGAAGTCAGTTAGTCACACAACCGCCACCGAGGGATACACCCACCAAGAGCCGAGTATAAACGTATAAACTATACATGTTACAGTACCGGTTTGACTCACCACACTGAAGCGTCCTGAGGTGATCTGTGTCCAGGTGGATTTTCTTCCTCCTGAGCTGCAGAACTGTCCGGGTCTGACTCGGGGTCCAATACAAAAGGACTTATCCTACACTCTGCCATTTTATTAGTGCTATCAATGCCTTACGGTGTAGTTTTGGCAAACAGCAAACTCGCTCGGTCTGCTCCATTCAATATGGCGATTTTGTAAATACTGCCATCCTGCAAAAAACCGTCCCCTGGCTCTACCCCCTCCGCCTCTGTTAGAACTGACCAATCAGAGCACAAAGGGCTGTTACGTTGCGAGGTTACTGGAGGTCATTCTCAAAACGCAGCGTTTCAACGAGATCTTCAGAATGACCTAAAATGAGGATATTGACAACGCTATTGTGGGACAATGAAGGTACTAAATGACTTGTACTGAGGGCAGAAATGCTTTACAGGCATCCTAGTCTGGCATAGTGAAAAGGAGAAACAAGCATATGTCCCCTTTAAGGTCAGGAACAGGTTCTTGGTTCACTGTCCTAATCACTATTAAAAACAGGTCTTGTTGATCAAAATCTAATCTCAAAATGCTCCAAAAGCTTCATTTTAATGTTAGAATAACTACATTTTTACTCTGGGGGACATTCTCCCGGGCGCCCCAAACTTTGACTTTTTTACACTTTAACTTATTCAAAGTTTTATATGGAACACCTGTTGCATATGTTACTCTATATGGCAATACAATTTAATTCACTGTCAGTCAAATTTGTTAAAAAGAGTTAGGATCATTCCTGTCAACCCAGACTTTAGAAGAAAAACGTGTCAGTTTTATTCCTAAAATAGATAACACCTCTGTTTTCCTTTTCAGGAATTTAACATTCATTCATTTTTTGGTTTTAATCCCTTGATATAAATGATCTGCATGCTAGCTAGCCAGTCTGACTCAATGGGTAAGTCCAAATTTATTGAGCGTTGGCTGGACAACATCTGTTTGGATTGTAACACAGCAGGATCCCCCAACCATTGTCGATATTTATGGTGTTTTTGGCCTTAGTCTTAAAAAGTCCTAAATTTGACTTGCTAAAAATCTGCAGATATCTTGTGTTTCTATGACGCATCAGTGTGCTTCGTATTTTCATATTTTACCACCTTTCTCAGTCCATGTAAGTTTCTCAATCACAGTATTCTTCTTCTCCTCTTATACAATGCAGTTAGCATACCCTTTCAGATGCTCTACTGCTACCATCTGGCAGGAAACCATATTACAACCAGGCACCGGTAAAAACTATGAAAAATCATTTTTTTAAGGAGATAATGTTTTTAATGAGAATTCAGATTTTATCAAAGTAACAAAAAATCAGTGATTTAAAAATCATGTCCCATTCCTACTTTAAACCAGGTAGGTCTCAGTCAATTGCTGTTTAGCGGTTCATGCTTGAGTCGAACAGATAATCTTTATCATAGATTTTAGCAGTGTCAGGTATGACGTCAGATTTCTTTATTAATTGTAGTTTTATTTCTGTGTATGCACAAAGCACGAGTTGAAAGATCCTCATTTTTTAGCTCTATAACTACTCAAATTGAGATGCCTTACTACTCTATTCAACAAAATTGGCAATCCAGAGACTGTGCATGCCTTGCATCGCCCATGGCTCTTGAGTGATGTAGCATGTGCTGGGGACTGTTGCTGGTCTAGGGATTGGTACAGAATTAGGTACTTTTATAGGTACCGACCGAATTCTGTCAAAAGTACCAGGTATCAATTCATGTAAAACCAAAAGGTACCATGTTTAGGTACCTAAATGCATCCTTGTGACTGTGAGGGAGTGGAAAGGTAGGTGATTTTCCATGCTGGACATGAACACAGCATTGCAAGGTTATATATTAAAGAATAAATTTGTTAAATTGATTTTTTTTATATTTCATTATTAAACAAATTGATATTTTTTCCCACATAAACACAAAAAAGTACTGAAACTTGGTACCTTTGAGTACCGGTACCGATTGCCAGGTACCGGGCATAGGTACCGTATCGTGTCAAATGTGAAAGGTGCCCATCCCCCATGCTGGTCTACTCTTTTGTGCTTTTTTTGTCTATCCTTTACTTGAGATTATATGTCAAATAAAATCTCAATTTATGCCACTTTTTTCTTTTTTTTGTTCAACACATAAACTACCCTTTTAAAACTGACATGCAGACAGCAGCTAGGATAGTCTCAGTGTTATATAATTTTTCCTTTTAATGACATACCGTATGCTCGTGGCTTTCTTCTCTTTAATTCTAGTGGGAAATAAACACAGTATATCATATTATAGGTTCTTACAAATGGAAGTAGAAAGGAACGCCAGGTTATGGGTTGTTAAACTCCCAAGTGGTATATGTGATAAAACCTGGTGCTTATTACTTGGAATTCAACAGAAAATAAGATATTATCAGTCATATGTTACACCCAGTTACCTTCTACAAAAGAAATCCTGATGGTCAGATAGATGATCTGAAAAATCAGTGAAATATCAGGCATTAATGGTTGTGTTCAGTCACTTTTCACACACAGGATTACATATTTTGGGGGTATTTCAGACTTCTTTCTGTTTCCTCTGCTGTAAATCCCCCATTCACATCCTTCCTCCTCTCCATCTCTCCTCCCCTTGTCTTCTCATCATTACCTCTATAGGTGTCCTCCATCCTCACTGTCTTTCTCTTGTTAGAGCTAAATTCAATCTGTCCTTGTCAGCTTTAATCAAAACACCCACAGATTCAATTTAGCAGGTTTGTGTGGGAGGTTAAGGTGGCATCTTCAGGACGGCTGCAAACAAAAGACACTTCCCTGTGTACACATCCTCCCCCGGCCCACTTTGAACGAGACTTAGGGCCATTTTTAACAAAATCTGTACGCACAGTGTGTTTGACTGCAACCCAGAAACATCAAGGTAGATATACCTGTAAAACATGAGTACAGAAATACATCCCATTGTCTGTTGTTTGGGTTTCATTTTTTAGAAGACATGCTAGAAGATAAAAAAATATATATACAGTTGTTAAATTTGAAGATGTTTGGAGTCTTAGCGATGACCAAGATCATTTATTTCTGTCCATGAACAGCTGCATCACTGTCCTCAAAATTCATCATTTGGTACCAGATATTTAAGTCTGCTCTGATGAAACAAGAGCTCAAGGCTAAAAATCCCTGCAATTTAGATGACCTCTAGTTCAACCACTAATCTGAGTCTTGTCCAGATGTGGACAAGTAGAAAGCTGTTGTTGGGAAAACCCTTAAATCTTGATTGGGGCTGGATATCCTTGGAACATTTTCAACATCTCTGCTTTAATGGTAACCTAGTTTCTGTAGTAGAAAGACTAAAAAATGTCAACACAGAAGAAGAAAATACAGCTTTAGTGCCTTAGGTTTTCCCAACATGTCTCTTTTTTATTATTTTGAAACAAATCTCAAGTGTTACCTGTTTACATAACCCTTATGTGGTGGTACAAACTCAATTATAAACTTTCCAAAAGTCTGAAATTGCCAAAGGTTTATTTGTCTTTTTGCATGGTTGAAAATGTTGGGAGAAATGTATGGGTGAGGGATGGGTTATGCTTTCCTATATATTAAACATGAATATAAAACATAAATGTTCACGTTAAAGGGATAGTTCAGTTTTTTTTAAGTGGGGTTGTATGAGCTCTATGCGGCCACTAAGGACACAGATACAGTAGAAAGGTGTCTCCTCTCCCTCAGTAAGACACAAACTTTAATCGATGGTGACGAGGAAATAGACGCTAACAGGGACAGACGGTACCAAATTCAAAGGCTATTTTCTCTGCCTACAATAACTAAAATCAAAAAGTAATACCACTGTTTAAGAGTACGATACATAAATATTTTTTAAGTGCATTAAGTCTTCGGAAATATAAACATTTATCCGTACCTAACTAACTGGTCATGTATCTTTCAGCGCAGCGCTAGTGCGCTCCGTCCCCCCTCCTCCTTTCAGCTGTAGGGAATGTAAACAAGCTATGCTTCGGGCGCCGGTTGTAGCCTCGTGTAAGTTTGATCAAGTATTGTAATTCTTTTGTTTGTACTCTAAGGATTGTGAGGCAGCGTAGGAAATTCAAAATGAGTGACTATGACAGCGACGAAGAAGTTTCATTCACTTTGGAACCAAAAGAATACCTGTATGAACCGGAGTACACAGAGCTGCTACAGATGGCGACTGAAAGGAATACAGAGGAAACATCCAGTATACCTAAATTTTTCTTAAGCCCCCTTTAAGTTTTATTTTCTGATACATGTAGAGCTAAATGATCATTAAAGAACTGTTCATTGTGACAGAATCATAAAGATTTGATAGCAGTTGATCCACAGTATAAAACATTTTGCAACATTACCTGAATTAATATTTTACGACCAAAGTGAGAAAACGTGACTTAGGATCCAAGGGCATTTCTTCTGCTTCTGTGACTGAACCAAATGACGAGGGATTTCCTCAGTTTATGTTTGCAGGACTCCCTGGACTCTCCTCTTTCCTCATCATGCTCCATTCCACCCTCTACACTCCTCTCCTCATCCTTATTGTATGCATGCCTGGGTACAGAACACGAGTCATTGCATGCAGGCACATATATGTAGGTGTGTTGCATATTTGATATGAAGTATGTCTTTTTTTGCAAACAAGCATAAAGGGGAACACATTTTCTTCTCTTTGTTTTCCTTTTCCAAACTGGGGCTTGGTTTAACTGTAGCTGCTTTTGAATCAACGTTTCTTTCATTTATTTACATTGCAAAAAAATGCTTAATCCGTGGGTGTGGTTTTGTTTGTTGTCCAAGTAGTGTCAGCTACTGTCTCCGAGGACTTTGGATGTATGCAGGAAAACAGCCTGGTTTAAAGTGTTACTCCGGGATGGAACAGGTTGGGTCCTATCATAAGGTTTAGGGCAGAAATTACCCCTACAGCAGTGTTTTTGTGCAGCAGAAGCCCAGGGCTCACACACCAAACACCCCCTCCCTGCTCCTCTGCTGGTTTCCTCTGCACTCAGACGGGGCCATTTTTTACTTGACCAAAAATTCAAATAAAGGGACTCCCACCGAAAAAGTCTGATATCGGTCTGCATTCACGCTTTATTTAGAGAATTTTCAGCGCGTTGCTTTCACACAAAAACACTGTTAAATAAGGCTGTAGTTCTTATCGTGTCTCTTCGTCCTGACAGACAACCTGCGTTTGTTTATACAGGGTGTCCACGGGGTCTTAAAAAGTATTAAAAGTTGATAAATCAGTTGTGGGAAAATTAAGGCCCTTAAAAAGTATTAAAAAGTCTTAATCGTAATGTTATGAGGTATTAAATGTTATTGGTATTCAAGCTTTGACTCCAAAAGTATCCATGAATATTAATTTTCCTTCTTGCGACTGTTACAATCTAACCTTACACCCCGGACAGACAGTTTCATATATCTGCCACAGAAATAGTCCATCTAGTTCGAAAATGTTTTCAGGGTCTGAACCTTCAAAAATAACCACACCTGGTGATTGGACGATCATTCTGCTCGTCACATTCATCACAGACCAGAGGATCTAGAAAAGCTTTAGCATCTCAAAATATTTCACTCTAGATCATAAGAGTTTCTCAAGCCTCCTGAGAAAATTTCTCTGACTTTTGACGACCTGGGATCTTGGATACTTACGACTCAGAGAAAGCTTCCCCCAGCTTCCCCTGAGCTCAGTTGCTTTGGAACAGATTTTCTTTGTTCAAATCACCTTTTTAGTGGATACAACGTAATGAGATAAGGTATTTTTCAATACAGTTATGTAGCGCTGTTGTTTGAGACGTTACAACAAGCAAAGTTGTAATTTTGTGAGGCGCAGGCTATATGTAGTAGCTCAACATATTCGTAGGCTAATGTAACAACAAACTCAGTTTGTACAGTGGTTTAGTAGCCGTCCGTATGTAACGCTGATAAAAAGCAAATAACACAATCTCAAGCACATATCCTCAATTTTGACAATGATGAAATAAATTCTTGGTTTTTTTTCTTGCAAGTTGGCCTTAAATAACTGTTACTTATTGTGGGAATGGGAATGTCAATTGACCTGCCTTTAGTTTAATTTATTCTTTCAAGCTTTATTCCTTCTCAGCTTACCTAATTTATGTTAAAATGCAAACTACATCTGTCAAAGATTGATTGCTAACAACAGCTATAAGTCACGATAAGGTCTTAGGACTTTTTGAAAGGTTTTTTTAAAAAGTCTTAAAAAGGTATTGAATTTAACCTCAGGATTTCAGCATATACCCTGTTATATCTGGCACGCCGCGTACGGACTGATACACTAAGCGGCGAGCGCCTCGTAGCCAGCTGTGGCTCTGCAGCGGAGGCAGCACTGTTTTACGACACGATGAGAACTAGAGCCTTATTTAGCGGTGTTTTTGTGTGAAAGTAACGCGCTGAAAATTCTCTGAATAAAGCGTGAATGCAGACCGATATCAGATTTTTTCGGTGGGAGTCCGTTTATTTGTGTTTTTGGTCAAGTCAAAAATGGCCCCTTCTGAGTGCAGAGGAAAACGGCAGAGGAGCAGGGAGGGGGTGTTTGGTGCGTGTGCTCTGTGCTTCTGCTGCACAAAAACACTGCTGTAGGGGTAATTTCTGCCCTAAACCTTGTGATAGGACCAAACTTGTTCCATCCCGGAGTATCACTTTAAGGGGCTCTCAGGTCCCTTCACTCTCAGGGCATCGTAGCTTTAACTGTTCTAAGTAGTTATCTGCATGCAAGTACAGCTAAACACCAACTCTTGAAAGTTGTGATTCAGCACTAGCTACAATCCTGCTTCTCAAATTACTACACAGACTGTAAACAGTAGCAATGCACAGAAAAAGAAGACTTGGCAAAGGTCTCTTTTGGCTGGTTGTGAGCGACATCACGAGTCCCTAAACGTTGGCTGTTGTTCCCAGAGGAAACATTGTCGTCAGACAGGAGCTGGCAACTGGCAACCAACCCAAAGACAACATCAAATTTTGATACTTATTGGCAGCTCCTTGTTACACAGATAAAGAAATCTACTTTGTAAAAAAACTGTTTCAGCTTTTGCAGAATGAATAAAGAAGCTATTACTCAGGGAGGCAGAGGACCTTTATTGAACTCACACGTCAAATACAGGTCTCAGATCTGTCCTTAACTCTCCTTGATCACGTCTTTGACACGTGTGTTCCACCTGAACACAGCACTCCCCATGCTCAAATAAGGAACAACAAAGGAATCAGGCTTTGTATCTCAGCAGCATGTAGGAGAAATTGAGTTCAACTCAAGCAGAACCCTCCCACCAAGCTTTAACTAAAACACCTGCAACATTCATTAAAAAGACAGAAAATGCTCTGCGTTCAATTAAAAACAACCTACTTTCTGCAGAGATTATTAAACCTGTGGAGAACTTGATGTCTGTAGGAAGCGGTTTTGCATTGACAGTTAATATCCAGCCCCGTGGCGTCCCTTCTCATGTGCCTCTCCACATGCTGCCTCTATGACAGCCTGATCCACAACTCTTTCTAGTCCCACCCACCATCCCTTTAATCTCTGCTGCTATCTCTGCCTACTTCTCTTCCTGTATTTTTGATTACCTCTTTATCTGCGTCCACCCCCAGCTCTTCCATCCACCTCCACCTTTTGAAACAATTTTCTCTGACGACTTTGCTTTTCTCTCTGAACCTGTGTTTACCTCTGCAGACTGGCCCTGCCTCTCTTCCTCTTCCTCTCGCTTCCTCTCCCTTTCTCTCTGACCCCTGTCACAGTCAGTAAAGTTCTGATGAGAAGCTACCTAACACTGCATCGTCTGATCAGGTGTTGTTGAGTAAGCGAGTTTGCAGCCCTGATCTCTTGGGGTCAGCTTAATGCTATCCTCTGCTGGATCTCTCCTTGCAGACCTGGACTGCTGCTCGTTGGCTGGGGCCTACATTTGTGTTCCCACCATCGTCTGGCCCTTTGGATGCTTACTCCTACAACATACTACAGTGCACTTCCATGCCAAACAGCCCACTCAGTGCAGCAGGGTGTCTGTGTCTGCACTAAATGGGCATGCATTTGTTTGGATGTGTTGCTAATGGGGTTGTAATTGTCATAGTTGATTGCATTTTTTGGTGCAGGAATGTTTCACTTTAGTTAAAGTTCCTGAAAAGGTAACTTTTCTCATCGTGTTCTCTTTTCTTTATCTAGATTTGAATATCTGGTGTGTGTTAAAATCTGCACCGAGGAAAAGATTTATTCATCAAAAACTAGAAAAGCACTCAGAGAGCGCAGACCTCCCCCAAGCATATTGTGATTGCCACATGACACTTTAGTCCTACTTTAATGTTATACTCCCTTTCAGCAGACTGTCTGCTACAATTTGGTGTTAGTTGCAGGTTTGTACGATACTTTGTTACCTGACAGTGTTGAAAATTATGATGACCCAGTACATATTTCACATTCTAGTATCCAAAATATTGCCAGGATCTGGATTGTATTTATACATCTGTCAGAAATTATGGTGACCTTGTCTTGTATTGTTTTGCAAAGCAATCCGACCATTTATCGTGGAGTTATATACACATATGGTGAATCTATGCTATCTCACAACGATAAAGAATCCTTTAAAAAAGTCCTGGATCCAGATGGTGATCCGGATCACCTCCAAAATGTAATCACTTCTTCCTTATCCCATTTGCAACATTTCCTGATTATTTCATTGAGATCCGTTTCTTACTTTTTGAGTTATGTTGTTCACAAACAAACAAACAAACACTCCCCAAAACAAAACCTCTTGGTGGAGGTAATTAACATGACAAAAAAAATGTTCAAGACAAAAATATCAAAAGGTGCTGGTTTCAGCTTGTAATGTTTTGCTGTTTTTTTTTTTTACTGTTTTGCTTTACTAAAACTCTGATTTTTTCTTCGCATTTTGCTGAATTTTTGGTTGATGAAATGATTGAACAGATCTTGAAGATAATTTTACGGCAATTTTCTGTTTTTGTGGTTTTGGATATCAGAAATCTGGCAGCTTGTGTTTAACATTTTCACAAATCTTGACACAAAATAGACAAGATTTATCAGGAAAATAATCAACCAGTGGATAAATATTGAGGATCATTGGCAAAAGGATAAATAGAGTCAACATACGTCATTGCTGCTTCTAGCATTTTCTTCATTTTGCATGCATATTGCATCATACAAAGATTTTAAGCCCATTAGAAAGAACTTAGAGGCAGGTACCAGAGGTGACACACAGAGGCCAGCAGCTCAATATCCCCCTCCCCCTTCAAGTCAGATTCCACCTTGAAACAACTAAGAGGGTGATTATTGATTAACGGCCATACATTAATGAGCAGAATTGATTTCAAAGAAACGGCAGCAGTGCAGTTCACTGACAGTGAAGGCCTGTTTTCCACTGGTCAGGACTGCATTTGTTGGGGCGTGTTGCAGAGTAAGGGACTGTGCAGGACACCTTGAGGAGGAGGAGGAGGAGGATGATGATGAAGAAGAAGGGAGAGGCAGGTAAAATCAGGCTGTGATTTGTCACGGATCTCATCCGCTTTGAGCTTTGTGTCAGCCACATGTATATGGAGAAGCAGGGTTTATGTCCGTCCCCATCATCACAGTATCCAGTTATTTTATGGCAGTTGTAAATATAGCTGATGTGTGCTGCTGTGATGCTAATATGACAGCTCAGAAAAAAAACCTCTCATAAAAGTAACACAGCTTGTTGAAAAGCCAGGGAATCTCAGGATGTCTGTGCAATGTGAAGAAAATGTCTGAATATTTCTTGGTATTAACTTTTTTTTTTTTCAAAGCACAAACTATTATGAGCACTTGTAGATTTGCTCTTGTGTTGCATAAATGTGGCAGCTTAATCTCTTATCTTAATAAGCCTTTTTAAAGCCCACAGACTTGGAAAAGTTAAGTATAAAGAAAGTCTGTGTCTGGTCCAAATCCTCGGTTTAATATGGAACTGAGGAAAGGTCAGTAGCTCAAATCTTTCCTCTCACTTTAAAACTACATTAGAGCAGTAATATTAAATACTTGTTTTTCAACAGGGGAAGGTTTTTACTGCTTTCCCTGCACAAAGGAGGCAACATTGATTCATCTTAAGTTTGATCTGGATCAAAAAAATGACTGCAGCCATGATGACACATCTAATTGGGTTACTGGTTTTGAAGCCTCAACTTTCACAGTTATGGGCGTCAAGCAAGAGAGAACTGAGCTGGAGAGGAGCTTAAGGTTGGCAGACGATAAGTTATCAAAGTGTTTGTCTGTGCCAAAGGCTTAGGACTCAAGTGTCTGACTACAGAGATAATAAAGGTGTTTTCCAGAAAAAGAGAATCTGTTTTGTAAACTAACTGGAGTTGTTTGACCAAAAAGTGCTAAGAGAAATTGGCGAACTATCCATGTCAAATGAGGGCAGACACAGTACACAGCAAGTCGTGATCAAACACAACATGCCTGGGAGGGTAGACACTTTAAATATATTCACTCAGATTTCACTTGAAGATGCTATGAGGAGGATCTGTTTTAATTGGACTGCATCGCCACCTTCTGGCCCGGAGTTGCACGTACATTGTCGTGAAGATGTGATTTTTAACAAGGCGTGTGTTTGTTTTAAAACTAATTTTCTTTGTTAAAGAAAACTTTTTACCAGATACAACCCAACAAGGTAAGGTATTTATCAGTGCAGTTACGTAGCCATGTTGTTTGAAACATGAAAACAAGCAAACGTAAGTTTGTACCGTATGTTAGTAGCTGGCTATATGTAGCGCTGCTAGCAGCTTGGTGCTAAGATGTAGCCATAGGCTAATGTGACAACAAGCAAACTGTCAGTTCGAGTAGTAGTTTAGTAGCTGTCCAAACATAAAGCTACTGACAGCCCGATGCTGTGAGATGTCCGTACTGTGTAACGTTAGTAAATCCTGGTTAGCTATGTCCTGTCAGTCATCTACCAAGCAGAGCTAACGTAACCTCACTCTTCATTTTATTGATAGACTCTCAAATTTGAACAGACCACTGCAGAATAACTGTTGACTGTGGGTTGGAATCAACATTATCACTACAGTTCATTCCTGTGTTAGCCTTTAGCTCAGGCTGTCTTCTGCTCCTCTGTTCTTTTTCTATCTGACAGTTGGGCTCCAGTGTCCACTATCGTAACAAAATTAATCACTCAAATGTTTTCAGCAGACAAAAACACAGATCTCCCTTCTCACTTCTAAACTTTGTCAGCTAGTGTGGTGTTGCCATAGAGACTTGCTGTAAAACAGTTCTGTCCTGCTCATTTTGATTTGAAAGCTACAATGTAGCATTTCGAAATAACCTATTTTGGCGCTGATAATTTCATTTTGAAAGAGTGGATTTCGATCAGGCATATTTCTAAAGGGAGACTTTTTCAAGATCACTTTTAAACTCCTCACAGCCCCTTTAAAAGACACCTAGCACCAAGCAAGTATCACCAGAGGCCAACCACACAGGAAATATATCATTGCCTCTTCTTTAAATAATCAGCATCCATCGATACTTGTGCTTGCAAGGCTAGTACAAAATGTCTGCAGATCTCGACAATGAGCCTGTTGTGGATAGGTTTGTGCTTCCGCATATGCCTATTTCGCACTTTATTACTTTTGGAATTTCAAAAATGAAACCAGTGCGTTGAGATGCTGGTGTTGACTTTTTGGTTTTCAATTATTGAATGACTACACCAAGCTAGCTTAATGATAAATGCTAGCTAACTAGTTGGATCTCGAGATACCCCCAACTTTAAACCTGGAAGAGTGGCATTTTTTTTTCTCTGATATGTTGATGTCTGTCAGCCAGTACCAATGTTCACTGACACAGCTATTGTTTTGTTGCTGCTGCAGGAAATGAGATTGTTGCTAGCATTTTTAGTTAGATGATTGGTCAGTGATTATTAATCGATAACTCACTGGCTACTGGAGGGATTACTTTAACGCTCTATAAGGGTAGACCTAATCTACAGAGGATGTACTGTGTCTTCAAGACTTTATTTTTTACCCTGACTTCACCACTAACACCAAAACTCTTTGATACTTTTGCTTTTCAGTGAAATTCTCTGTGACAACTGGGTGAGTTACCTAGGAGCTTGACAGATATGCATGATGCCAAGATCTCTAAGGTCACAGAAGATAAAAGGTAGATTTGATCATTTTTTTTAACCAAGGTTTACCATGAGATTTTATTCCTTTATTTCGAGATAGGACAGTTGGTAAAGCAGGAAAGTAGGGAAAGTAGGGAGATAGTGGGAAAATATTTGTGGCAAAGGACCACAGGTTAAAAAGGTCGGAAAGGCTTTCCAGACCAATCTTTGTGAGCTCAGAAATGGAGGTTCAGTGGTTTTTGGCGACTCTAAGCACATGCTGCAGGCTCGAGCTTTGTTGATAGCTCAGGGAACAGCTTACTGATGGCTTTTTACTGCTGTGTGTTGTTCGGAACGTCAAAGTGGAAAGATTTGGGTCTTCGACAAGAGTTGAGGGAATTCGAAACTCTTTAATGAGAGTTGTTGTCTTTTGAAGAGGAGTTTCATTTGTACTTTTGTGTAAGCTAACCTCAATTTGATGGTATCCTGGCACTGTTCAAAACAAATTCAGTGGGACATAATGATCTGTAGAGACTCTTACAGCACCAGACTGTTTCTACTCTACATCGTCAACTGACGGCGGAGGGTTTTTACTTTTTTACCACGTACTCTATCAAACAGAACTCAAAATGAGAGAGGACCCTCCTAGGAGTGATGATAATCTCCTGAAACCAAACATTTCACTGAATGTGAGTTTGGACACAATCAACTCCTTCGCCAACACAACACCACAACATCTGGGATTATTACATAAACATTTAAAGCCACTGTAATCAAAAACAGGGATTGTCCAGGCGAGACGAAACAAATCCAAAATCAGGATTACAGCACATTTTTCTGAGAAGTAATTTTGCTCTTTACTGTATGCTGTCACTGCTGTGCTGGGTCGCCTACACTCAAAAAATTGTAGTTTAATTTGACAAACACCAACGTGATGAGTTCAATACACTGAAACAGATCTAAACACCCTGGAAAGCTGGCAGCTCTGCCGTTCCCCAAAAGGTTTTTTTTTTTTTTAATTTAACTGTTGAGTCAGTACAAATCCAATCCACCAATGCAAATCATTTTTTTCATCTACAGACACATTTCAGGTGATTTAGATGTAAAATGAAAACAGTACAGTAGCTTATCTATGGCACATCAGCCTTCTAGCCATGCTGTGCACTTCAAAGTTTGTGAATTACAATGCTGTTTGAAGCACAGCAGACATGTGTGAGCAGAGTGGTGCAGAATGAAATGAAAGTCATCATCAGGCACAAAGCTCTGCTCATCGCTCATCTTTCTCACGTTCAACCTGCTAAGATGTTTGCTTTAGATCTGTTTCTTCTACAATCAGCCACGACGGCGTGTGACCTCTTTAAGATGGGGGTGTGCTCAAAGACGTTACAGTTATATGCATAATTTAAGTTAAACATACTAAACTGTGTGTATGAATAAAACAAAACACTTCACAGTGAAGAGTTACATAAATACCTTAACTCAAAAATGAGAAAACATGTCATTTTTCTCATCTTGATGCAAAAATATCAAACAAACAAACAGGAAAATATTCTGGGGTTAATATCTCAAAAAGCTGAACAAAATATCTATAAATGTTGAACAAAGCAGCATTGTATCATTTATTGATGCGACTTTATACAGCAGGAGTGTAAAACACAGGGTGCACCTGCAGGCCTAACATCAAGGAGATGGTTTACTTAAAACATTTGTTGTGCAACAATTTCCTTTCCACAGACCAGTTGCATATTTGTGGAAGAAAAAAGAAAGTGTTGGCAGCACATCACACAGTTCTCAATTCAGAGCCTCGTGTTGAAGTTCTGCTTTCAAAGAGAAAGAACATCACAGAACCTGCCAGAGCTACACAGCTCCAAAAAACCCCAACTCAGGTTTGTTTTTGTTTCAGTTGTTGTCGAAATGTTCTCACAAATGAAGCTGCTCTGTAGGCCACTCTACCAGTCAGCTTATGGTGCTGTTTTTGGTCAAATCGAGGACACAAATGCACGCAGTCACAGCAATCTACCTCACATTATTCCTCACAATTTCATTTCATAAAACACAAATCTTGATTTTAACACACTCAGCATAACAAAGGGTCAGATTTCTCTTTTCCTTCTTTTAGGGTTGGTTGGTGTGAATTTTTCCCTCTGAGCCCCTTTTTATCCAGATATATATTTAATCTGCACAGCTGCATTGAATTCCACAATCTGCAGATGTGCAAAAACCATTGAGTACCTTGAGTGCATAAAACTGCTTCGATTGTGAGCTTATCTCACAATCTATTGTCCCTGCATGTTTCTGCATTGTACTGTATGTCTACCAACACAAAAGCTCAATGAGGCACACGGACGTTCATTCAGTGTAGTTGTGCAGTTATTCAATAACCTGTCGTGTTTTCACTGAGCTGAGCTGCTACTGTATGCTAATAATCAGTCTGTCAGACAGGGAACTGTTAAAGAGTGCATCCATGAAACAACGGCTAATGTGCAATATGTTAGCTTTAACTTACTTAAAAACAACCGCAAAATTAAATAGCTTACTTCATAGCTACAGGGAACAGAATTAGTCTCAATGTTTCCTCATTGCTGATGGAAATATCTTTCATATCATTTAATAAAACACAGGCAAGAATTTAAAGAATAATGGCGTTTTTGGAGCTTTATTACTGCCTGAATAAAGCTGTAGCACCCAAAACAGACACATTTAATCAACACCACAACAAAATAACCCAATACTTACAGAATGGTAAAGTTTGGTGAGTGAAATCTTCACACTGATTCACTTTGTTTTTATTTACAGTGTGATTCATTCTCATTCATTCCGTTAAAATCTTCAAATGTACATTCAGCTCTAGTTTCCAGCCAAACGTCCCAACAAATGAGTGAAAGAAGCAGCAAGCATTCAAAGATGAAAACGATAGCAGTGACTCACCCGGTCTTTTCTCGTTTCGACCTTTTCGACCGCCGCATAGTCGTACTTTGGAGATCAGGACCAGGATCTGTTTCTGGCAAAGGGACTTGTTGCTCTTAGGACAGGGCTTGCGCTTGTTGGCTACCGGTCGGTTGGCTTGGTCGTCCTTGACCGCCCGTTTCTGTCTAATGAGAGAGCTGGCGAGAGCTGCCATCTTCCCCCCCTCTCACCTTTGGGAGGGGGGTTATTTTCTTCCCAGTACCCCCCTTTTTTGTGGCTGATGTGGCTTTTGCTTCCCTTAAAGAAAAATCTGGAGTAGGAGAGAGGTTTTAGAGAAGCCCCCACAAGGGAGATCTGGGCTTCTAAGTGGGTTAACAGGGAAGAGTTTAGTTTGAGGGTTCCCTTAGAGAGGCTGGAGAGGCAAGTTCACCTGCAGTCCGATGTAAAACCTTCCCTCCGACCAAAAATAAAATCTGAGCACAAAAAAGTGCCACAGTCACATTTTTGGCTTTTGGGATAACAGAGACGCCAAGGTTAGGCTGAAGTTTAAAAAAACTGAAGCTGGAGACATTTTTCTACCCCTCTTCCCCGCTCATCTTTCGAACCCAGATGCGCGTTGGTCCCCAAGTTCAAAGCGTATAGTGCAATAACTACCCTACTTTAAATAGACAATAGCAAAGAGAGACAGCTTAGATTATTTTACATATAAAAACACTTCTGTCGAAGAAAAGTGAAATCATTTTGAATGCTAAGAAGCTCCTAAAAGCGCCAGAAAAAGCAAACTGTTTGTCACCATTTTTGCAGTCCACGGAGGTCCAACTTTGCCTCCCATTTAAATGTGGCAGTGTGGAATAACGAGCCCAGAGTCGGAGCGGTAATCCAGCAGACTTAAATCCAGAGGTGGAACAGCAGGCAGGACGCAGGCGAGCTTTGTGGGAATGATGATCCCGGGAACAGAGCAGAGACATGGACACAGACAGACAGAGATTCCTCTTCTGTCTCCGATGGTGGCACGCTCCTTTCCCACAGTCCTCACCGAACCCCCCCTCCCTCCTCCTCCTGCTCTTGCTCCTCTCCCTCCTCCTCTCCCTCCTCCTCCTCTTCCTCCTCCTCCTCCCATCCAAAGTCAGCGAGTGGTTGTGAGAGTATGTGTGCGTGAATTCCAGCAGCCACCATCAGTAGAGGTGACATTCATGAGAGAGGGAGAGGAGAGGAGGAAGGGAGGAAGGGATGGACGAGGGGAGTTTGGGAGGCAGAGGCTGTGATGTGTGAGAACAAGCTTGACTGGGAAAATGTGGGAGACAGACGGGCAACAGCCACTTGACAAAATGACTGCACACAGAGGCTACAATTTTGTTATTTCACAGAAGCGTCTCCCCCCTCCCTGCTGAAAAAAAACTCAATCATTTTGAATGCCCTCCTAAAACAGAGAGACAACAGAGAGACAGAGGGAGGAGGAGGAGAAAGAGAGAGTGCTTAAGGTGCAGATTGTGACAGTTCTCTGTCTCCTCGAGAGGAATAGCATCACCATGTGTTACCTTCCTGTCACACACACACACACACACACACACACACACACACACACACACACACACACACACACACACACACACACACACACACTTACAGCACATCAGCATTTTGTAGTGGAGTCTTCCCCGCTCTATAATTGTGTGTCTCTAGTCAGTATTCTTCCTTGTCTCCCTCTAACCTCCACAGTGTCTCTGTGACTTGTTTCCTTCAGCTCTACATGAGAAGTGGAGACAAAAAAAAAACAACACACAAAAAAATGAAGTGACTTTGTTCCCTGAAACTGGCATTTAGTGTGTGACATATCTGACAGCTGGCTTACGTTCACCCCGACAGGGAAACATGAGCTTGGACAGATTGAGTGAGACAGCTCACCCTGCCAACACATACACATGCACACACACACACACACAACTGCTCTCCACCAGCTTCCCCCAAACCTGCAAAATACCCAACAAACAATGCTGTGTGTTGCCCACATGAAGCACCCTCGTTTGTTCTACTTTCATTTAGATAAAAAGTCGTGGGCTGACATAAGAGATTTTTCCAGTAATTTGGGACAAAAACAGACTTCCACAAGTATCAGTAGAGAGCACAAATCATGCTGACATACTTTTGCACAAAATAGCAGGTTCTGGTAAATGACAATGCCCTGCAGTCAAGCATTTCTCATCTTGTTGAGTTGCAACAAAAATGAGGTTTGTGCTTACTGTTTTTCTACCTGCAAAACAAAGACAAACTGACTCAAATCAATGTGTTTGAGGTAACAGATTATAATGAAAGCAAACACGTTTGTACAATCAGTCATTTACAAAGGATTCCTAATACAGTCTTTGACCATTTAACAAAGGATTATTTTATTTTCTGGGAACAAAAACAGAAGATACTTGTACCTTTATGTAAGAGGGGAAACTAGGGATGGGTGCCTTTCACATTTGAAACGATATGGTACCAATGCCCTGTACCTGGCAATCGGTATCGGTACTCAGCGGTACCAATTTTCATTACTTTTTTGTGTTTCTGTGGTAAAAAAATACCAATTTGTTTAGTAATAAAATACTTTTTTTTTTTTGGACTACACATATTTATTCTTCATTAAATAACCTTGCAGTGCTGTGTTCATGTCCAGCATGGAAAATCCCTTACTCTTCCACTCCCTCACAGTCACAAGTATGCATTTAGGTACCTAAACATGGTACCTTTTGATTTTACATGAACCGGTACCTGGTACTTTTGACAGAATTTGGTCAGTACCTATAAAAGTACCTAATTTGGTACCCATCCCTAGGGGAAACAAAGAGAGAAGTTTTACTGTGAACATAAAATAAATTTCCAATAAAAAATAAAAGAGGTTATGTTTTTGAAAGAGTTTGTGAACAACATAACACTAAGTATAACAAATGGATCTTGATGAAGATAACAAGGATATGTTCAAAATGGGATAAGGGAGAAGTGATTAAATTTTGGGGGTGATCCAGATCACTGTCTGGATCCAGGATTTTTTTTTAGGGATTCTTTATCATTGTGAGATAGGGCTGTTTTCACCATATGCGTACATAACTCCATGATAAATGGTCAGATTGCTTTGTAAAACAATACAAGACAAGGTCACCATAATTTCTGACGGATGTAAAAGTACAATCCGGATCCTGGCAATATTCTGGATACTAAGATCTAGAATATGAAATATGTACTGGGTCATTATAATTTTCAACACTGTCAGGAAACAAGTTATCGTACAAACCTGCAACTAACACCAAATTGTAGCAGACAGTCTGCTGAAAGGGAGTATAACATTAAAGTAAGACTAAAGTGTTGCATGAGAATCACAATATGATTGGCAGAGGTCTGCGCTCTCCGGGTGCTTTTCTAGTTAAAGTATTAGACTTGGCGAATATGAGTTTCAGGCTGTCTTGATTAGCAGACTTTTTTATAGTGCCTAAAGTTTAAATTTAGAGTTTATAGAACGCTTATTTGTCTGAATGAATGAAGCTTGTAACGCTGCTTCCACTGCTTTAATTAGAGATGGGCATTTCAAGCAAAAGAGCTATTTGATATTTGTTCGTAACTATTTGAAAATTATTTGAAGACTGTGCCAAAGTACCTGCCAACCTTACACTTTGACAAAGATGGAGAGGGCTGTTGTACTCTCTTCGATCATCAAACTTACTTCTTTGGGGGACGACGCCTACCACTGACAGTTGATATGTGCACAGTGCCACACTAATACTCTGCTAGACTAACCTTGCAGAGTTGGCACTGCGCCTCATTTTCGTTCATTTTTTGCAGGAGTTCCCACACTTCCCAATCCATTTTTAAATGTCTTCTCGTTCTTGTTTTGGCTGTAAAACCCCCAGCCTGTTCACTTCTGATCTGGTTTGGAAACAGTATCTTATATTTTGAAAGTCATTGGGCATTTTAGGCCCATTTCCATGCTCAACTTGCTGTCCCGCTGGACCTGTTTTTGTGAAATTGACGCATAACGGCTCAGGCATCTGGCATATAACTGCGGACAAAGTGACTGTCACATGAACTGTTCAAAATTTGATGCTAATGAAATATTTGAAAATCATTGCCCATCCCCAGCTTTAATGTGTGCATTGTTATGATGACGTAAAGAGATCTGAATAAACATGGTCCATTTACTTTTAGTGTTCACTGATTATAAAGCCAAAGGAATAAGAGCTCCACCCACTGACCGGCTAGAGAATAGGCCAGAAATTCCATCATTGTAGTTTGTGATGAACTTTTCTGTACAGTACACACAGACTGGAGGAGGGACGCTGAGAGAAAACGTGACTAATACAAGTCATTTCACTTTCTATAGCCCTAAGTGTCTGCATTAGATCAAGAAGGATTAGTAATGTTTAATTCATTAAGCTTGATGTTTGGTTACTGGAAAGGCTGTGACGTCAGTCCTGCTGCCCAGCCAGGTCACTTCTGTGTGTGCCTTGGCTGCAACACTGCAATATGTCAGCGTCTGTTCAAGCTTCTTTTTTCATCATTCATCACAGTAAATTCGCCCATTCTACGTACACCCATTGTTCTGGACTTGGAGTTCATAGACAGCATAAGAAAGAGGTTGAACAGTTATGTCTTCACTTGTTTTGGTTTCCTGCAACAGTTTCATCTGATGTCTCTTCCACTGTTTTTAGAAAACTCTGTCCAATTGTCCCTGTTCCCTCAGTGATGACGTCAATAATGAAACTATGAAACCAATGTTCTTTATTTCTATCCAGACAAACCCAAACACATGGCAGCCAAAATATAAATTTATAGTAAAGTGTAAAAAATAAAAGTAGAGCTACAGTCCCCTTCTAAAGAAATGTCAAATAAGCAGATTGATAATGTGACAATCTCATCCTACGTCAAACAAATCGTGTTGTGTTCAGTGAATCTGCAACTCAATGAAAGAACACTGTGAACATTTGTAATGCAGTCTCACAGAATCAAACTCAATAAATCAACTTATTCGAGAGCGGATCAATCCGGTTTTATCTGGCGTGGCACCTCTATTACAAGCCAATTGCAAGGGGAAAACCAGCAGCGGAAGCAACTTGAAAATGCAAGGTCGATTCAGATGGTTTCTAACAATGCCGAGCAAGGTCACTGTCTGTCAGGGCTTGATTGACAGGTGACAGCGGATGTTTGGTCTCCATGGAGGGGACGAGGGCATGGCGGGGGCGTAGGGCGGGGAACCACAGATGAGATAATGCAGTTTGTATCGACGAGGGACAGAAAAGATATTTTTCTCCTTTTCTAATGATTCCCTCCAACCAAACATCCCGGGCCACACACTCGTCTTCATACTCAGGGGTTTGGAATCAATCTCCTAATGGACGTCACACTACACACATTGCCAAAGGTTGTTCTCCTTTTTGCTTTCTCCAGTCACAAGTACATGCCAAGTTACACCAAAAGAAAGCTAAGTGGGATTCTGGGGACATTAGACAGTCTCAAGGTTAGGCAGTGTTTCCATCATTCTAATGAAATTTCATCCTGAAAACTAAGTGGGCTCATTAGGAGTGAAGCAATTTCTCATGTCATCCTACCTGTGTACACACTCAACTATCAACTAAACACTAATTATGTCAGGACTCTATGTTACTGCCATCTGTTATTCCTACTTTATTACCATATAAAGTAAGTCTCTTGTTTGCTTTTAAATTCAGGCTCGGGATTAACTGTGCAGCAATCTTAGTGATGGCATCATTATTTAAAGCTCCTTAGTCAAACTGGGAAACTTTATTTGCATAAATTAAAATTAGAATAAAGATATTATACTTTGCAAATAAACATCCCGACACATGTTCATTTATGAACTCATCATCTAAATAATGCTCACAGAGGGATTAAAGGCAGATGTGTAGCTATATACAATCCCACAATCCCTGCATGCATCAACATCTCACGGAGGATGAGGGTATTAACAGCATATCCTCTTTGACGGTGCTTTGTAGAGAAATGTTTTTTCCCAATATAGAAGTTCAGTGTTACATAACTGTAATCTTCACTCGTCAAAATGAATAGATGACTGTGGGCAAGAGATTTTACTTAAAGAAAACTGTTTGTCCAGCCCGGTGATGGAAAGAGACTCAATTCATTGACTCACGAACAGTACGTACACATTAGAGCAATTCTACCATCGTATATGAATCTTCCCTTTAAATTCTTCTTTTTGCCTCTGTGTTGGACGTTTCTCTTATGGTCTATGGTGTAGCATGGCAAACTCTCCCAGTGTCTTTGTCTGGTCTTTATTCTTTTGCGAGAGGGAGCAAATAAAGCAGAGTGTTGCACTGTCTGCAATGAAGCTCACTGAGGGTCAGTCCTTCTCTTGCTTACAGCAGGACAGAAAATAGGATGTCAGATAGTTCATCTAACGGTCAACAGAAAATCAAGGTTCACAGGTACATGTCTCAATTTTATGCTAATTGCTAATTTTTTTTGGGGGGAATGATTGTCATTGTGAAGACATCTGGACTATGGGAACATAGGACCCAGTTGTCTGTGGTAAAAAAAAAGTCTTAGAAATGTGGGAACACTGGGCTTACCTCCCAGAACAACATTGTGATGGACAATTTAAAATAAGATCTGCCCCAAAATCAGAGATTTCTAAATACTATTTCTCATTGTCTTTAGCCAGATTGTCCCAGGAGAGCACGCAAAGATTTACACCTACTAAACTTATACAAAAAAGTCTTATATTTAAATAGAAAAGCACTCAGAGAGCACAGACCTCCGCCAAGCAAATTGTGATTGTCATGCAACACTTAAGTCCTACTTTAATGATATGCTCCCTTTCAGCAGACTGTTTGCTACAATTTGGTGTTAGTAGGGCAGTCACAATTATTATAATATTCGCCAATCCCAATAATTTTTCATATTTGTGATTATTTTTCATATCCGTGATGACCATGAATTATTCATTTCGGCCAATCTGACGTCATCGTGCTGCGCCAGCAGCTCGCAGCCTCGGTGCCTCACTCACTCTGCTGTACCTCTCATCATGGTCGGATGGTTAGCAAGGCTAGGCTAATAACATGGAGGGCGAAGAGGTTCTGGTTCCAAAGCCACGAACAACAGCACCGCTCTGGATGCATTTTGGGTTTAAGCCTAACGACAAGAGAGAGCCTGGTAACGTGAGGAAGCGATATGTAAACTTTGCTGTAAAAAAGTGCTGGTCAAAAGCGCTAATACAACGAATCTGAACGAAATCCTGCAGACCCACCATCCACAGCAATACGCCAAACTCGGAAAGACCCCAGCAGCACAATCTCCAGCTGGTGTAACAGCAGCTGGGGCATCCCGTCAACTGGCTCTTGTCGAATCTTTTGGACGACACTCCGAATATAAACAGGACAGTGTAACGTGGTTCATCGCAAAGGAAATGCAGCCGTTCAATACGGTAGAAAAACCAGCATTTAAAGAAATGCTGTACAAGTTTGATAAGCAGTATGACCCACCAGGCAAAGCATACATCTCCAAGACTGCAGTTAAGACACCCATGCTGTTTACACTTTACAGAGCCTAAAAGGTGAAAATATTTTGTTTGCCCTTTGCAATTTTTGTAGACAGCCATGTTTACTTGCCCTCCTGTCTTGTTTTTCAAAACCTAAAAGGCAAAATAAACATTTTTGTCTGCATGCCACTGTTCAATTTTACTTTTTTACTGTGTACTGATTGTATTCAAGGTTGGTTGGTTGGGGTTTCCTTGCATGGTTTCCTGTGCCACTGTGTGGATGAGAATTTGTTTATTGAGAAAGTCAAAGAGACTTTTACCTGACCACTGACCTGTGCACTTTGTTCATTAACACATATGGTGAAAACGGCCTATCTCACAATGGTAAAGAATCCTTAAAAAAAATCTTGGATCCAGACGGTGATCCAGATCACCTACAAAATTAAATCACTCCTTCCTTATCCCATTTTGAACATTTCCTGAAAATTTCATCAAGATCCATTTGTTGCTTTTTGAGTTATGTTGTTCACAGACAAACAAACTCTCCCAAAAACACAACCTCCTTGATGGAGGAAGTTAAAAATGGGGGTGGAGTTTGAATGGGGGGGTGGGGACTGTTTTTAACATGTATAGCACTTTGTGCTGCATTTCTTTTGAATGTATGAAAAGTGTTTTATAAATAAACTTGATTTGATTTGATTTGAAAAATGTGTATTGTAAAAAAAATATTTGTAGGGTCTGTGCAACAAATTGTCAACATGCATTCGAGCTCAGAACTGTGACAGATAGAAGTTGTTGATACAATGATCTCTTTTCATTTGAGGTTGTGGACACATTATCCCCCTTATATGAATCCATCTAATATTGTCTCAACACACACTTCTCAAGTGAACACTGAGTTAACATGATTTACCAAGCACACAGCTCTGTCAGTCATAAAGATGTGTTAATGAGCCCACTAAGCTCTGTGGACAGGAGAAATGGTCTCAGAATACATAAACGTGTATGTCTGCATGGTGAAGTTAACAGTTTACTTCTCCGTCTTGTTACCTCCCCCAGTTTAGAAAAGCCGTCTGTATTTATTGTATACACCCACAAACAAGCACACAAAGCCAAAAAGAGTTAAGCACATCAAAACAATTGGCCTAGTTCTGTCTGTTTCCCCCTCCTCCCTTTATCAGTCTCTCCCTCTTTCTCCTTCGGTCCTCTCAGCTCATCACGCCGTCCACAGATGACAGCACGTATTCTTCACTAATCCCCCTCCATTATGCCAACATGTGGAATCTGAGGCCTGCTCGCAAACAGAAATCACGTTTCCAATGTCCACAACCCATGGGTGAGTTTCTCATTAACTGAGCAGCACATATCATTCTCAGTTTCAGCCTTCATTCGGCCCAGGTCAGATCAGACTCTGTAATTAGGTTTGAATCGGGAGAATTACTCAGTGTGGTTGGAGGATGCAGCCTCCTTTTTTTTGTCTATACACGAATGCTTCTGATTCTGACTTAGTGAGAGTCAAAGCAATTTTTCTCCACCACAATGAACGTCTGAGAAGATTTACTTTTTAGTTATGCCATTTGTGTCGGATTTTCCAACTGGATGTAGGACTCATCAATATTCAACATGTTTTACATCTTATTTGGTGTCCAGCTGTGTTGGCAGACTAAATCGCAAACAGTAAACTTTTGTCACTCATACTTTTGTTTCCAACTCACAGATGTCATAAACTTGTAGAACGCTTGAGTATTTGCTCAGGTCATTTTATTGTTGCTATCACTGTTTTTTGTTCAAACATGGAGAGACGTTCCCACATTCAATTATAATGCATCACTCTTAGCTATGTCAGAGTGTGTTTGGTGCAGGCAGATAGTGTTGTTAATTTTTTATTTTTTTAAGGGCTGTTCTGAAAACAGCTGGCTGCTGCTGATGATAATGACGCTATGAGAGCAGTGAGAGTCGATCAGAACTGCAAAGTTGTGTCTGGATAGCTTAACATCTGAAACACTACAGAGCTCTGAAATCAAGCCGTTCTGTGCAGCTTCATCCCCATGTATGACCTCTTCCCTATTGTTGCACAAACACCAAAACACCCATTACAGCCACTCTAGGAAATCAGCAGATCCAGCACACACTGATGTGCAGATAGGGCTCCTGTTTTTCTCTTGACTGGATGTAGCTGCCCAGTCAGACATGAGGTGAGGAGGGTCCACACATGCAGTGTGTTTGGTGCAGGCAGATAGTGTAGTTTATTTTTTATTTTTTTAAGTTGTTTTTCCATTGATATTGATGTTGTGAATGTTTTAGGTTTTATATAAACTTCCTTTCGAAAGATGGCCCTGTATCAAAAGTCAAAACAGCCTCCATTCATCTCCTGTTTGCTAAGCCACTGCAAGAAACAGACTTCATTTGTTTTATTGTAGAGTAGGAGTAAAAGCACTTGACCTAGATAATATGAAAGGTTTAACTTTTTTCTGAAGTTACTCTGTATAAATAAGAATTAAAAAGCAGGAAAGAAACTCTTCCACATTCTTTATGCAAGCGCGGTGTTATCTGTTCTCTCTCCTTCATCTTCACTGTAGCCTGAGGTAAAGTCTCAGCAGGTAAATCTGGAGGATTAAACTTTCTCAAAGTAAGTAAAGATTGCTTGATGAGAGCTTGGTTTGAGGAGGCCTCGATGTTGGTTCTCTACTCCGGTGAGTTTGAATGTGGTCCCATATACTCTGTCTTTACCAATGACAGCCTGTGGTGTGAGGACAGGTGCACCTGCTTGTTTAAAGGTGGACACAGGAAACTGTGGTTGATGTGACCTGTCTCAACAGAAGTATTACCTTCGTCTTTGATGATTTGATTTACTGTTAGATGTGACACTTGTTTCACATCAATCAAACCGTTATTGAAAGCATCTAGATTTAGATTGGTGCTTTCAGTGTTTGCTTTCAGTTTTGACTATCAAAGTCAGCACAGGATCAATGTTGGTGTTTTATCTGTTTACCCTCACTTGTTTTCACACATCAAGTGGATAAAGAAGCACTTCAAAGGAAACACAACATGAGTCACCTGGAGCCTGGAGCGGCTCTTTGACCATGGTCAGAGATGAAAGCTTAACAATTGAAAGAGGGTCAACAGAGCTTGAAAATCCTTCTGCTTCCATTAAGTCACTGCTGTGGCATCATTTAGTTTTTCTCATGAGATCACCTCTCAACAATTTAAAAAAAAAATGTTCACGAGCACAAAATCTTTTGGCCCTTCTTCTTGCTACCTTACCGTGAACTCTTAAGTGATACCAATGAGTCTCCCTTCTTTTCTGCCAAGCACAGAAAATGAAGCCACTTTGTGTTCCTTTCTGAACTTGGACCCAGAGCAGATCATTATAGCAAATAAAACGTAGAGTTAGATGAGGTAGACGATAACACATATCTGTAAACACTGATAAATGATCTAGTAAGCACAAAATCAGTTTTCTTTATCAACTGTGTCTTATGTGCACACATTGGGGTGGAACTGGATTTTTTTTTCCTACAGAGGGTATTGATGATTAAAGACATTGACACTAAATAAAATCATACCTTAATATTTTGTTGAATTAAATATGCATCACATCTTGCAATGAAGTCTGCCATCCCTCTACTTCACCTCCGACTACATCAACAGCCCAACAACTTTTCATGCACCTGTGGCTAATCTCAAGTTTTACTGCCCCGTTAAGGTACTAAATCTACAAAAGGACAAATCTGGAAGAAAGTACAAATTCTAAATCTGTCTGGATTGATTCATTTAACTGCCAATGTGCCAGCTTGATATACATGCTTGATATGTAGCAAGACATTATCAAACAACAAAAAATGATGAGTTAAGCAACAATGTCAATACATGTTATCACATTTAAGTATTCTTTCAAAAACTCTGAGTTCCTTTGCAAATTTATCAAAATTGAATTTAAGACCATTTTTTGAAATTTCAATTTTTTTTGACATTTTTGCAAATTTTTGGAATTTTATTTAAAAAATGTCAAAAATTTTCAAATGTCAAAAATTTAAGTATTTTTTGAAATTGAATTAAGAAAAGGCAAATTGTTTAAAAAACATGTAATATTTTGCAATTTTTTAAATTTCATTTAAAAAATTGACATTTTTGGAAGCTCAAAAATTCAATTTTTTTTATTTAAAATTTCAAAAAAATGGCAGAATTTCCATTTTTTTTACATTTTGGAAATGTTTTAAGAAACAAAAACTATGACATTACATGAACAATTTCATTTATTCCAAAAAACTTTTGGCGTAGATAACTTTTAACTAGATTTTAGCTATCAATTGAATTACATACACTTAAATGTCGTTATTGTGAAGACAAAGTTGATTTTGTGGCTTCAGAATGACTTTAATTCAAATGAGCCAAGGCAAAACAGCCCCTGTTAAAGTAAAGACTTCAGACACCTGGTTTGGACCATGATCCTACCATGAGCGCGAGTTCGGTCACAGGAGAACACAGAGAGATGATGTGCTTGCAAAATAAATCTATTTTCTCCTGGGCAGAGTCAGATGCACCATTGCAACTGAGAAAAAAATGTTGGTTTACACTTTTAAAATTTTTGGTTGCATTTAGAAAAGCCTTGTTTAGTATAATTTTGATTGGAAACATCTGAAAAAAAAGGTCATAATTCTGAGGGTATGGTGTGGGGTGTGCCACAATCATCTACATGTAGCTGAAAACCTTGTATTGTATCCCATCACATCATAAAGTATAGCAAAGTTTTTTGTGAACCAGAGTGTAGTATTGCATTGCATAGCTCAGCATAGCGTCATTATGTGTCGTATGGCATCTCACAGTAAAATGTAGCAAAATACATCGTACAAGTTAGTAAGTCATAGTGAAAATATCAGTGTACATGACAACATATCAATATTAGTTAGAAGAGGTGGCAGTGTTCAAAAACAAGTTTTAGACTAAAAATAAAATGAATGTTTGACCTAAATTAGCTCAAGATTTAGCTTTGAAGCCTGAAGACACCCTGGCAGTCCTTGTGTATCATCTTCCATAGCCTGTCTCACCAAAAGTGTAATTTTGAATCATTTCAGATCACCTACAGTACATTACTAAGAAAAAGAGAGCTGCCTTTTCAAAGTAGGCTTACATTGGTGGTTGTCTGTGCTTTGTTTCAGCCCCTCAGTCTGCTCACAGTGTCAGCGTGTGGCAAACTGTTGAATTCTTCTTAATCTAAAAATAATTGTGTGTCACTTAGCATTACCGGTGGTTTAACTCAGTCTAATGGTGCCAATTGTCAGAGCACTAAACTTTGTTGCTTGAAAACAACTTCCATTAAACTTCAGTTTCATCTGATAAGTTTGGACTTACTCGATGCAGCAGAAGATGAGTTTCATTCTTCAGTCAGAAGCAACAAGAATATTTGGTCTGATTAATGCAAGCCAGGGATGATCCCTGCTTTCAATCCTCCAATCTCTTTTCCCTGCTCCGCCATCATCCCTCGTTTCTATGAAGTGAATAAAAAACAGAAATAGGCCTAAGTCAGATTAGGATGACCTTTCATGTCGTGGATTAGAAACTGGAATGAAATGTTGGGTTCAAATAATGACGACTGCTTTATGAACTAATCTAGCTGGAACCAAGTCTCATCATCCTCACATCAAGAACTCAGTAAACACACACAGTACAAGAGTTAAAGTGAGTAAATATTTGTGGTGTGTTAAGTTTGCCTGAATGTATAGTAAAGATTGAAGTTTTTATTCTTATTCGCATTATAATGATAATGTGTTTATGCATACATGAGATGAATCCATGGAGAGTAGGGCGAGGAAGGAAAACAGAAATGGGAGAGTTTGATGCCAGCAAAATGAGGTCACGTAAGTGGGTTTTGAGATTGGCTCTGAATTCAATATAAATATTGATTTTGTGTTTCTGGAGGTCTCTCAAGTGTTCAATCAGTTTTCTTGGCATTTCACTACTTTGACGCTTACTGAGGATTAGAGAAATAACTCATTCAGAATAACTCATTTAGCATTCAGATTCCATTGTTACATAACGTCTTAATGGATTCAGAAATCTGATTTTCCTCATCCTGCTGGCTCTAATAACAGATAAAGTGCCATTTAAAAGCTATGAAAACTACAATAAGTGTGTGTGTGGGAGTGCCTTGTGTTTATTTACGTGCGGGGTGATAACATAGCTCCATTTTGAGTTGTTTCTGATGTAGGAGTGCAGCTTGCATGGTAGCTTAAAGCTGGCGTGTCCCTGGGGTTATCAGATGGGCACCACCCATCACAGATGTTCAGCTGAATTAGGATCATAACACCTCTTGAAGGCTCACAACTGACTTCTGGCACTGAAAACACTCCACCTGCTCTCAGGACTGAGCAGAGCATGCAGACTTCAACTGTTTTTTTTTGCATGTTTGTTTATTGATCCGCAGTAAGTCTCATTGCCTTTATCTGTTATTCAGTTTGTGTTTTTCTGTGAGGGCAGCTCAGCTTATTTCCTGTCAAGTATGGGAACAGACAACTTCTCTAATATCGAGGGTTTAATGCTTTGTACTCATTAGCTTAGCACTAACATTTTTTAAACAAAGGCTTTCATGCCCACACTCCAAATCGCCAAATCCATGACAAGATTTTGCAGCTTAGTGAATCAGTGAAACAGCGAGCAGGCGGACTGAGGAGCACAAACAAACCCCGCCTCTTCATATTTTAGATCAGTCAGGAAAAGCACTTCAAAAGGTGTTTTTCTCCTTCTGGGTTTGCACCTCGGATTCCAAATAATACTAAGTAAATCTGAACCAAATAAATATCTCTATGAAATTCTCTTTTTAGCCATGTTGAGACATGAATGTCTTGATGGTGTTGTTGATCTGCTGGCTTGATCGAAATAACACACTGTTGGGTGGATTGTCATTGAATATTGACCAGATAGTCATTGTCCCCTGAGGATAGGCACTCTGACTCTGGTGATCCTCTGACCCTTACTCTAGCACCACAGGCAGGTTGACCGACCTACCTCAAGAGGTTGATTGCCTCAGTATATCACTGATTGCCTTAATATGTCACTCAAATTTTCAATGTGTGCAGAGGTTGACCAAGGTGAACCAAGACGTTCCTTTTTCTTTTTTGCAAATACAGTTTAAAATAGGGATGCACCAATATAAAATTTTTGGCAGATACTGATATCCGATATAAATATTTCTGTAATGGTCGATAGCCAATATTGGTTAAAAAAATGACGATGACAAAAACAACCCGAGATAATGTGTCTAGGTAGTTCAGAGAGAAAGAGTGGCGCAATCGTGAGAAAAGACGACCATGGAGAGGATCAAAGGATGGAGTGCTCAAGATGAACACGATCCAAAAAGTAATGTTTTGTTTGTTTTTGGGATCAAAAAACAGGAAGAGAGACATGAAAGAAGAGGGTCCACTCTTCTTCGGTAGATTTGGTGTCTACATAGTCATATAAAAAACTATTATTTGGATCTTGAAAGATTGTTCAAGATGCTCTGAAAATGGCCGGCAGCTAATGTGTAAATATTAGACATGCACCAGTCGATAGGTGCTGATTTCCGTAATTTTGGGGGGTTGGTGATTGGCGATCAGGGATTGGTGATCGGCCCATGCTTATAAATAGAACAGACCTTATATACCTCTGGGAAGGTCTGACAGCCAGCCATTGTTGCATTTTACTCTGAGACCTAAAACTAAGGACACTTTATTGGTTGTTTAAGTTAAAGTGTTCTTAGTTTAACTTAAACAACCAATAAAGTGTCCTTAGTTTTATGTCTCAGAGTAAGGACACTTTATTGGTTGTTTAAGTTAAAACATAAAGATTTTATTGTTTCACAATGATTTTCAATAAAATAAGATTGGAACATTGAAGGTATATGCTGTCAGTTATAAAAATAATTTTAAAAAAAATGGTATTGGCCTAAATCAGTATCAGCAGGTCAGCCTTTTATAATGATCAGTGATTGGCCTGAAAATTGTGATCGGTGCACCCCTTGTAAATGACAGCCCGCTTTTACACATCGACCAATGCCGATAAGTTAAAAAAATGACCAACATCTGCCAATACCTATATTGATAACAATATATCATGTATCCCTAGTTTAGAATTTCTTTTTTTTCCAATAAAATTGTTCCTGACTTTGGAGTGATTTCTGGAGTTATAGATAAAACTAAAGAGTTTTTGTTTCATAGTTAAACAATTAATCCCATTGCTTACATAATATGGAGCAGGGCATATTGTTAAGGGATTGGATGTCCTGACCCTGTCAGGATCCTTTGTTGCATGACCACTCATTCCCTATACATTATCATGCATGTAACCCAGCTACCAACTAAAGATAAAGAAAAATGGCACTGAACACTGGGTTAAACACAACATCATCAAATAAAATGTAACTTCATTTTGCAGCTTCAGATAGCTTTCAGGGTAACTGTTATAATTGCAGTGTATTACATTGTTTGTAAACTATCAGCACTGCTGTCCTCTCCCCCTTAACTTCTTTGTCTGCATTTCTTCAACAAGAAGTCCTATAAGTCAACCAAAGGCCGTACTGTGTGGAGATTATAGTTGCTTTATGTCTGTTTTCTTTAATTTGTTTGAAGAAAAGCATTCTATTATCATGCCTTATTATGGAATACAATACAATTCAGTTTGCCACCCAGGATTATTACATTAAAAGAGCCCAGTTTACTGTAAAAATGACCCAAACTGTAAAGTGAAGGATTCATGTCATTTTCTGTCCTCAGAAGAGTCATAAACAGTGATGCTGTGAGTCAGATTGGAAAAGGAAATCTCACGATTAATTGAGTATTGATATTTTGCACAAGGGGTTAAATGAAAGGGATGTAAACAAAAATACTATTCAGTAGTCACTGGTGACCAATATTCAATTGTTTGATCAGTCCGCTGACCCCTTCCATCAGGGGAGAGATTAAGAGAAGCATTTGAAAGCTGTGACGTTTTTGTATATATCAGTGTTACCCAACCCTGGTCCTGGAGGACCCCTGCCCTGCATGTTTTAGGCCCTCCTCACAAGAGGACGGCCCCGTATCGTCTTGGCGTCGGCATCAAAACATGTATCGCTGTTTACACATCGTATTGTACACAGGCTTGTGCATTTACATGACAACGCAAAACTGTGGTCGGGTTGCCCGTCTGGTTCTGCTCCAAGGTGGATTCCACGTCAACAAGTGCTCATGCACGCGTAACATGCTGCGTGTCTGCATGAGCACTTCTTGTTGTTGCTATAGCTGGTGTTGTTCATGCTCTCTGAGAAAATGTTGATATAATAGTTGAAGCAATATTTGTAGCTGCCGGAACAATATCAGAATCAGTCCACCTGTCGCCATTGTTGTTGTTGTTGTTGTGTGCGACAACGTGGGTGGGGGGCGGGAGTAGGAGGGTACTATGAGGTCACCGTCTTTTCTGGACTTATCTGTTTATACCAAATATGGCATGAAGACGAATACGCAGATATCCACCTGCAGACCTGTTTTCAAAAAAGATGCGGAGCCATGGACAAATACGCGTCTCCGTGTGTCAATATCACCGGATCGATAGTTTATTTTACCGGAAGGGTAGAAATTCATACTCGTGTGAAGCCCACCTTAGATGTTACCCCACTCCAGCACACCTGATTCAAATGAATGGCTTGTTATCAGGCTCGAGCAGAGCTTGATGACGAGCTGATCATTTGAATCAGGTGTGTTGGAGTCGGGTAACATCTAAAACATGCAGGGCAGGGGTCCTCCAGGACCAGGGTTGGGTAACACTGGTATATATGTTTCTTAGATGTCATACAATTGTGCAAAATTTGCACTGAACTTTGTTTTAATTAAAACAATGAAGAAATAAAAAAAACATTTTTTCCTATTGGTGGCTGTGGGAACTGGGCCATGTTAAAAAAAATGATAATAATTTTATGATAACTGGGTGTTTGATTTATTAAAAAAAGATGTAAATGTATGAGAATAAAGCTGTTAATTGATGAGATAGATTTATAAATGGATTTAAATACTGCTCAAAAACAAAGTTTATTCTGATAGGTTTTATTAGAAGAGCAGCCATCTGCCTACATAAGGTGGAAAAAAATGAGAGCATCTTCTTGATTAAGTTTGCTAAAGTTAATCTACAGGTTTAATAAATAGCCTTCTTAATGTCTTTGCCAATAGTTTGTGCAAGAACCTGGAGATATCCAACAAAGGCAGTTTACACATGTTGCACTGTAGGCTACCACACACTTCAGTGGGTAGCCTTCAGATTGTAACAATTCAGAGGAACCAGCTTGTTTTTAGGTGACCCAGAAGCAGGCGGAGGCAAAGGAGGCAGTTTTGAGGGTTTTTATTGACAGGAGGTCAAAGAATCAATGAGTCTACACGTAGCCACAAAACTATAGCTATATGTCACTAAAAATAATATTTTCTGAAAACTGGGCAAAGTGAAGATTTTGGATAACTCTGGTTTAGTGGTTTCATGTGGACGCCTGGAAACAGAGTTTACGCCACAGCTAAATGACGGGGGCTTATTCTGATTGGCTGGCATGGATTTCATTCTGGAAAACACTGACAAATTTGGGTTTGACGTGCCTCGAGCCGCACTTTTCGGTGGATTTGCCCATTGCGTGAAAATACCTGGCACCGGTCTTCACTCAGGCCATAGTTTATGAGCAGGTGCGGCTTGATTGCACATGAGGCTCAGGTGTGCAGCAACGCTCCACACAGGAATCACTATACAAATCTGATGCTAATGTGCCAGAAGATGTAGGATTTCCTTATTTTTAGAACCTGTACTAAAGTCTAGCTTCACAAGATGCTATACATTCCCCATTTTTGTACCGCAAGCAGCCGCTCTTCTGATTGTCTTCTGACTGGTACGCTTAAAAGATAAAAGAATCTTTGTGTTTTATGTATTTTTGTTCTAAGATGTTTTTTTTTTTTTTACTATTTGTGACTCATTCTTTACTGTTGCAGTGTTTTTTGTGACTGTACACCCCCTCCCAGATATCTGTGTAAGTTGAACAGCTCATCATTTAAACGGCTGGAATGGCTTCTGTTTATGATTACCCCAGGGTCTATTTCCAGCTGTCCTTCTCATCTGTCACACATGTCAGGTGGTCACAGCAGCCATTAAACAAATCCACTTAAAGCCTTCCATACTTGTGTAATTATTTTTAGTGCTGCATTTGATGACCCCTGGGTTGTGTTGGCAGAAAATGAGGGTGGGTGACGGCAGATATATCATCTCTGTTGTTTCTCAGTCCACTTTGCAAAGTTTCTCTTTCAGGGCAGAACTTTTCTCACTGAGGGTCAGTGTGGTGTGAATTGGTGAACCGGTGTTTTTAAACTAGTGTGCTGTGTCGCTGTAAGAGGACAAATGTATTTATCTAGAGTTTTATATAAAGTATGAGGTTTTTTGAGGTTGAATAAAAATGATATTTTTCAGTCAGTTAACAGCTGCACAGTTGCAGACATAATGTGTTCACAGTGAGGCAGCACATGCAGTGCAGTGTTGCAGGATAGTAATTTAAAGCTCATGATCTTCCAGCAAACAAACATGACCTTTGAGGATATAGATCACCGTAGTGGTGAGGGGATGATAGGAAGAGATAAAACTAAGAGGATAATGCTGTGGTTGACCTTTAAAAACCGAGGTAATCATCTCAGGAATGAGAGGCATGAGCAGTTTTTTAAATTCAGTCCAACAGTGCCACAGCTCTCTGGTGGTAAGATTAATAACTGTTTACTGTTGAGTTTTGTTTGACTTTTTTCAGGGACTTTATATTAAGGTTGGAAAAAAGGAAAAACTCCAAACTTGGTCTACAACTCAACAATGTTTAAACAGCTTCTCTGGACGGAGAGCAACTCTTCTTTACGTTTTGCAGCATACGACCGTGACAGTACATTGATGATAATAATAACAATTTCTAATTTTAAAGCACTTTTTATCAAAGGATCTCAAAGTGCTACAAATTTTAAAAAAGATTAAAAAGAAGTTAAATGCTTTCAAGGAAAGCTTTTTTCAAGAGCCGTAGCTGCTGGAAAGGAAACTCACAGCCGGCGTCATAGCAAATGTGGCTGCATTTCATGGTTTCAGGGACAGACAGGTGACGTTGCGGAGGCTATGTCTATGTTTTATACAGTCTATGATTAAGTCCTGAATAAGAACGGAAACCAGTGGACGGAGTGAAGATCGGGTGTGATAAGGTTATACTTCTGCACCCTCATCAGGATCCCAGAGGCCCTGTTTTGGATGTATTGAAGTTTTTGAAGGCACTTCCTCAGAGTCTCAGTGAGGAGTGTGTTGCAGTAGTCCAGCTTTGTGGAGACAGGCGTGGGCAAGTTTTTTCAGCATCTGACCGACTGAGTATGGGACGGAGTTTTGCAGTGTTCCTTACTTGGTAAAAAGAGGTCTTGTGGAGATGTTTAATGTGGGTGTCAAAGGTAAGGTGACTGTCAAACCTTACACCCAGGTTGGTGACTACAGACAACAGGAATGTGCTGACCGGAGGAGATGATGTGGGTTACAGAGGATGACTTGACTTGTGCGGTGTGCCAACTAAAATAACTTCAGTTTTTGAGCTATTTAACTGTAGGAAGTTGTTTGTCACGCCTTTATCTCCTCAAGGCAGGCACTCAGTGCCAATGACGATGGTGAGGTTGGTGTAGATGGGAAAGGGTCTGTCTTTGTATGATGTTGTGTTTCATCTTCATAGCAGTGGACTGATACTCCATGCCGGCTGATGATGCTTCCTAGTGGAGGGGTGTAGCGGATGAAGAGGGTGGGGCCAAGAATCTACACCAGGGAAAACAGTGGTTTACAGAGACTTACCGACGGGGGGCCCTAAAAACAGGGCCAACTGTTGATGGTTGATGTCCTGGATAGTAGAGACCTGGGGGTGTTAGGTACTCCAGTCAGTCTTCCAAGGCTGTGCAGCTGCTAGCCTTAGCTTTGCTGAAAAACAAGCTGGTAGCTAGCATATAGCTGGCAGGTGAGTAGAACGCTAGCTTTTGAGCCCGGCTCAATGAACGAAAAGCTATCTTCGACACAGCACTGCTCTCTGTAGTTCTGCTCTCTGTCACTGAGTACACACTTGCATTTAAACTCTTCTCAAGATGTGAGTTTGCAAGATACGGCTTCACGGTTACTGTAGTTGATGTCCAGCCTTTGTGTTGAAAGGTATTTAGTTTCATTTTAACTACACAGCCAAACTGAGCGGAGATGTGATTTCCTGTGACAGATTCTAGTTTTTTACTTTGAAAAACACAGAGAGAGGTGGGTTTGATAAATTGTTCTCATTCTGTCAAATTGTTTTATAGCTTTCCCAGACTTTGATGAGCTGCATAAGTTAATTTTATATTTCTTATTAGTGTTCAAAATAGTAAATCATTGAACACATCGTAATACCAAAGCTAATGCTAATGCAAGTGTTAATTGTCACTGTTGCAATAATGCGAACCAGACATTAAAAATCATGACTGAGATAAGACAGTAGAGAGACAATTGTTGGCCTGGCTGACACTAAGTCTGCTTTGGTCAGATATTTGAAGACATTAGTATTCCTCTCGCTGGTTAATATTCTTAACAAGCAAGAAAAAAAGTCCTCAGTCTGTTTAAGCTTGAAAATTAAAGTCCCCAAAATTACAAGAACCTTCAGAATGACACCCCCCTCTCTTACATTTAGAAAATGAATCTAAAGCTCAATAATTTGGTATTTAAAAAGAATCACTCTGCAAAGAGTTGAAACACAGGTTATCTTCCAAAGCAAAGCCAAAGGAAGGAAGTTATTATCATCTTTCTCTTTAGTAAAGATTATTGCGTAATGCCTTAAATCTGTCACAGACTGTGGGAGAGGTATGTCTTCTGACTTCAAATCATTTCAGTGAGTCTTCAAGCATTAGCAGAAATGCTCCACATGATATACTGTGTGGCATTTAGAAAAACACATTTGCTGATACTGTAACATACAGTATCCAGTATAAGAAGATGCTGCTTGGGGAGGGTAGTAATAGTGAAAGAAATTCTACTCTGAAGACAGATGAAGTCTGTTTCATTCAAGGTGGAAAAAAAAAGAAGAAGTGTTTTTTACTTTCTTTCTTATCGGACCTGAGTTGAAGTATCTTGTGTGATTTATACAGATTTGATTCTATCCACTGCCTGATTACTTCTCAGTAGTAAGTTGTGTCTTCTGGGAATTGTGAGTCATATTATAATCTGTGACATTAACCTGGTTGAATAATTCATGCTTCATAATAGCTTATTTCATAAATCCTAATATGAGAAACCAAGGGTTGTCTGAAAAATGCGATTCCAATTCAACTATTTGTGTTATTCATTCTTTGTCTCTGCTGAAGATGATATAAAGCTAAGTTAGGAGAACTACACAGCTGACCTGACACCCCTTCATACATCTTATTTAACACCACACTCGTGCCCTTTGAGGACCAGTGGTATCATTAGAGGGCTGGAAGCAGAGGCAGCTAACTATCAGTTTCTCTTCACCTCTCGTAGGTCATCAATGCAGAGGTCAGTCCAATCACACCAGTCTTAATTGCATCTCTTGGTGAATCCCAGAGACTCCTCTGCAGCGTGGCAGATAACTGAGCTGAGAGCTCCACATTTCACTGCTACCCTTCATAAGAGAGCACTCTTTGATGTTGCAGAGCTCTGCTGCAAGACAGCCTTTGAACCAGTGGGAAACTGCAGTGGATTAATGGATATTGCATTCAAGTCTCTTGCTGGGGGCTCGCTTCTGCTATTGTGCATGGACCATGCCATCTTTGTTATTATCAACTTACCACAAGCCATGCCCTGCATATGGCCCAGTGAGAGGGCTGGCTATGGGCTTGTGTGTTTGTTTTTCAGATGTAAAAGAGACGGTATTATTACAAAGACATGCTCAGGGCATATGGAAAGAGGGAGATATTGTTATCCTCGTTTCTGATTCCATGACAGCGTGTATCGCCAGAGTCCATGAGAGCAGAAATGTAACAAGGACTGCAACAGAAGTCATATTTGTTTAAAAACTATACCAGTCTCTTAAACATCTCTGAAGCAGGGTAAAATGATGCACTGTATATCTTCAGGAAAGCAAGGCAATGACCTGATCCGATGGCATTATGTGTTTTGGCCCCTGAAAACAGAATAAGCACCTTCACAAAACAGCTGCTGTTAAAGAAGCTACTGCTCCCACTATCAACAGACTGGGATATTGAAAATTTTTCAGGGTTTTGTTTGCAGTTAACGTCAATGATTTTTTTAAAAATACCGAGGAAATATTGGCTAGGAAATTTTCCTTTTAATTTATTCTTGTTATCAACTTGAATAAGCTTTTCAAAAATGATCTTAGTTGAAACTACATGGCTGAATGCAATTTAAACTGCTTACCATGAATCACATGTTCAAACTAATACAAGCACATTTGATCATCATCAGCCACTAATTCACTGGTCTACAGCATTTCCACTGATAGCATAGCTCTGTATTTGGAGTCCAAAAGTTTAATTATTGGACACATTTAGGTTAAAACTAATGAATGCTGATCAAAATGCGTGTTATTTTGGGGTGCTAGCTAATTTTGCATGTATATTTGCTTATGAAAATATTTATACCTATATTAACGACAGACTCAGAGAAAACTCCTACAAAGTTAATTTGCAATGTAAGTAAGGCTGTCACTAAGCTTTAATTAGATTAATTAATTACACCCCAAATTAATGCTTTATAAAAGTTAGGATGATTAACTCATTGGCTGCCAGCGCATCTTAAACAATCTTTCAAGACCCAAATAACACTGTTATTTTTATGACCATGTAAACACTAAAACTACCTAAGAAGAATGGACTCTCCTCTTTCATATCTCCCTTTCTGTTTTTGATCCAAAAAACAGGCAAAATGTACTTTTTTTATCTTGTTCGTATCAGGCACTCCGTGCTTTGATCCCCTCCATGATCTCCGCTGTCTTTTCTCACAATTGCACTGCTCTAGCCCTCTGAATGACTGCGACACATCCTTAGTTCGACCATGAGCTGCCTGAACTTTTCTGACCCACAGCGTCTCGCTATGCCTCTGTCATCTCACATCTTCTCCTCATATCCATGCTGATCTCTCATCCAAAGAGTGCACCGCTCTCACCCACAGTAGTTTATGAGCATGTTTTAATTGACAAGCTCCGCCAGACCCTGCCTCCCTCTGCTAAAAAACACAATTTACTTCTATAGACGCAGTTAACGGTTGCAATCGAACTGACGCCGCTAGACATCAATGGCAGCAAACGTGGACATTTTAATATCGGCCAGTTGAATAAAATGTTGATTTACAAATCTTCTCTTCTTTGAGTATTCATTTGATTAGTCTTGCATTCCAATTTTGTAATGTCCTAGAATTCAGATTCTTTATTTGGAGACCTTAAGCGCCCTTCACACCGCCGCGCGGTAACCGCCCCGAAAGCTGCTTCTCTGCGGGCAGAGACCCCTGAAATGCAGAGTGTTTTTCAAAGCGGCTCCTGCCGCCGCGGAATGAGCATGGGGTAACAGGCGGCAGTGACGTAGAGGTGATTTGGCGAATGTTACAGCAGAGCCCGCCCAAAAGTCCTTCACAACACTCCCTCCTCAAAAACACGTACCACCTAGTAGTACCTTATAGTTTCTGTTTACTCTATAATGTGCATATGAAAGATTTTATTATTATTGTAGAGCTCTGGATATTCAAATATCAGCAGTATTAGCTCCTCCATTGCTCTTTTTGCCCCGCGAAGCCTGCTATTTCTGGGTTTTCTTTTTCCTTCGATGTGATTGACTGTTCCCAGGCGGCTGCCGCCAGAAAGTTCAACACGCTGGACTCTGGGCAGCAGGGGAAAATCTGTGCGCATGCACGTGGGCGGCAACCGCCTCTGGGTCCTACCGCCGCAGCCAAAACTGCTTGCCGCCTGCCGCCCGACCCTCATTAAAATGACTGGAGGCGGCGCGTTGCCGCGCAGCGGTGTGAAGCCCCCTTTAAGCAGATATGAGATTAAAATGCAATAAATTCGATTGGTTAATTACAAATCCTGTAATTAATTAGATTAATTTTTTGAATTGCCTGACAGCACTAAATGTAAGTTTACGATATTGCATTAGACTTGTTTGCACACGTGTGCCTATAAAAAAACATTTTTAATATTTCTGTATGTATATGATCAGGTTATGCAGTTGATAAAGATTCCAGAAAATTAACAGAAAATTCCTATTAATTCCTGATAATTTCCATGGAAAGTTTCAAACTTTGACAATTCCCAGGAATTTTGCAACCCTCGTGTTACAGTCCCCACCGTCTTTTATTTGAACACACAGTGGTGTCCTGCCCAGTGGTGTAAAGTTGCTAAATAAAAATAATCATATAAAAGTTTCTTTAAGCAAACTTGTTCAGGAGGTCTGCTGGGTATGCTAGCTCTTTGCATCAAAACTCCGGTTTTAAAAAATACTGTGAGATTAAAACTGCGAAGTAAAATCCTGAGGTTTTTCTGTTGGAGGAACGCATGAAAAAATGAGGTATGACTGTACTAACACGAAATGGCAGGCATATGATAATTCATTACCTGCTGTGATACAAAGACACACCATCTAACACACACACATACACACCATCAAACACACACAAACACACACTCACGTAGATGCTGACAGTGGTAAAAATAGTTTCCTTTTTGCTCTGTCAGATCCACCTTAGCAGGCCACTGAGCAGCACCATCCCACCTGTGAAGCCCAATTAAATGACATGCAAGAGGAAAGCTAATAAATGCTGCTACAAATCAGGGAAGCAAAGCATGAAATGTTTAGTGGCAAATCTCAGGAAGAACATTACATTCAGGTTTTGATGTTTTGCTGAGGGCTTTTCTTTGTGGATTTTAAGCCTGCACGGTTAGAGATTAGTTTGAAATATTTGTGATTACAAAATAAGGGCCAGGTTTTATTTAGTTCAAAATGTCCTTGAGTGTTGTGTTCAGATATTTTCACTGCGGGGGGGCAGAGAGTTAAGGTTAATGTAGTGGTCAGAGCGGGCTGTTTATCTCACGTGAGCCAACTTCAAATCCGGCTTTAGGTGCACTGAGGTACACAGCAGGGAACAAATTGAACGTGACTGTATTCATGTGAGTGTGCACAAGTGTGTGCGTGTGTGTGTGGGTGTGTGAGTCTGTGCCATTCCCTGTCATGTAATTGAAGTTGAACTAAGTGAATACATTATGGATGAATCAGTCCTGGGTCTGCAGAGGAGGCTGAGTAAAGCCAAAAAACATTCAGAGCAAGGTCGAGGAGCTACAGCTGGATTAATTAAATAAGTGAATGGTTATTTTGTATGCGCTCATGCTAACATCAGCTGTGGCTTAAATAAAGTTTATACTGATGTGTTTGAGGTTTGTCTGTAGCAGAGGTTGTTACAAACCTTGTTACAATCTGTCATTTTGAAACACAGGGTCATAAAACCTCTGACACCTCTCAATCTGTCAGTAAAATCACATCTCTTCTTCTGGGTTTTTTGAACTAAACATTTTTCATTAAACAACCACCTGAGGTGGTGCTGACAAGGCCTCACTGCTAGTTACAATCCAAAAGGTTAGCCCTCAAGTGGGCGATCCGGGTTTGAATCCCGCCTCCTTTCAGCATTCCTAAGATTTAAAAAAAAAAAGAAGAAAAAAACGTATATGAATAAAATAATGAAACAGCCACCTAGCAAAAAACAAAAGCAATTGTCACCTTGCAGAAGCAGTGGTGCTCCTGCTAGCATATTTGTGCTACCAGCTTGTGCAATAGGGCTGGGTGATATGCTAATCTCACAATTTGATTCTGTTACGTTTTTTGGGGTGCTAATTTGATTTAAATTGCGATTCTTCTATATTTACAATTTTTTTTACAATTTTTAGTTTTTTAACACCAGACCATGTGAAAAAGTTAAATGATTATGATGTCCCTATATTGTGTTCCCATATAATGCACATCACGTGAGTCAGATGAGAAACATTTCACCCTCTGCTGTAGAAAAGTGGTAACTTTTGTCCTATCCAGTTTAAAAATAAAGACTAAAATGAAGAATTTGAATTTGAAAAAAAAAAAATCAAAGACGAAGACTTCCCATTTTGATATTGCCAAACAAAAAAATGATATGTATTGTTTTAATTTTTTTTTCTCCCAACCCTGTTGTGCAAGCACAGGTTCATAGTTAAATTCTTTAGCTCTAGATTGTTCAAACATAACATTAATACAGTCTCTGAGGAGCTGTTTGTAACAAAAAGCTTTATTCTCCCAAATTCTGGCAGGAGAAAATTATTGCTTAGTTGATACAGAGATACTGGAATGCCCAACATGTTTCCCAAATGTAACTAAGTATTGAAGAAATGCAGACAACAAGCCCTATAATTGGCCTACTGAGTAAGGTCATGTGTCCTGTATTTACACCATATAACAACCTTAATCTCTTTTCCTCTGACCTTTTTCTCTTCTTATTTGAAGGTATATGGTCCAGCATAGTCGCTGTGTGAGAAATGGCAACATGTAGCAGCTCTAATATGAAATTAGTAGGGCTGGGACGATTGGGGTGCCAATTTGATTTAATTTGTGACCCTCCCCGATAATTACGATTTTTGGTTTGCTTTTATAACACTAGGCCATGTTAAAAAGTTAAATGATGGTGATAATATCTACAGACTATATCAGGAGCCATATTTTCCCATAAAATGCACATCACGTGAGTCAGAGAGAAATATTTCCTCCCTGCTGGAGAAAAGTGGGACCTTTTTCCAATCCAGTTTAAATAAACACTGAAATGAAGAATTTGAATTAAAAAAAAAAAAAAAATCATGATTTTGATATTGCCAAACAAAAAAACTGATCTATTGATCTTGGATTTTTTTCTCCCACTCCTATAAATTTCACTCGACATTGCCATGAAAACGCGAGTAGAAATCAAAGCAGGCCACCTGCAAACAGAGTATGTGATGATATAAAAGATACTGCCCTCGTGTGTTCAGGAGGATTATTGCAGAGTTCATCTAACATTGAAATGCGTGCAGAAGGTAATAATTCTAACTTCACCAATGTGAGCTTTTTCATAAGAGGGCTTTCTAAAAAAATTTCAATGGCACACCATACATTTGGCTGAAGGCTGTCCCATCATGTGTGGCTGACCAGGCAGGCCATCATAAATCTCACACAGATTCACATGAACACAGTTCTTTTCTCACCTCTGAGGGAGCACCACCTTCTTGTTGTGAGAAAACGATTCATTTCCCCGCCACATGGTCTAAATAGTTCACATTAGAGGTTTAATTCACACCTCTGCTGTGTATTTTACTGTTGACAAACACAGGCAGCATGTTTCAGAGGCTCCAACTGTTTGTTTCACGTGGATTTCTCCTTCAATCATATAAATTAATCCCACATCATGTCTGTGTCTGTCAGGCTCGAGTGTGACATTGGATATTAGCGATCATGCTGTGAACCGGTGTGTGGTGTCTAATACTGCTGCCCCCTGGTAATCAGCCTTTGGATTTGCATCCATGGCGCCACAGGCTAGGTGCCTTTCAGCCAAAACTGCAGTTTAATCCACCAACTCTGTCCTCTCAATTCCCGTGGAGGACGGCCAAATCCTTGTTTACCCCCAACCCTCATCTGTCACCACATTAAGCCTGTCTCTCAACAGAAGCCCTGACACCGCCCGCAATTAAAATATTAATATGATACCTTTTACTCCAACCATTAGATCGCCAGAAATACCCTCACAGATGCTTCTCTCTCACACTGACACAAGTGATGATGTGTGGCGGGTGCATGCAGAGTGCAGATGTGCCCTTGTACACACACACACACACACACACACACACACACACACACACACACACACACACACACACACACACACACACACACAAATAAACTGAGTGGGTATGGATGCCAGCTTATCAGATGTGACTAAAGTGTGGATGTAAACGCTCTGATTGTCTCTTGGTGAATTATTTCTGCTGCTCCTTTTATCTCTAAGGTTTTATTTTGAGGTGAGCGTCAGACCGTGGACTTTTGACCTTAGCTGGTGTCAGAGGAAAAATAGGGGATCACCCAACATAGATGTATTTATTTAAGACATTTTTTAGCAGCTGCCATACTGGAAAGTAGGGGTGGGAGAAGAAATCGATGTATCGTAGTATCTGGATTTTTTGTTAAAAAGTTTTAAAAATCTTTCGTTCAGAAATCTTTTTTTATTTATGTCATTTATTTAAGTCTTTGTTCATAAGCTGGGTTGGAAAAAAGTTAAGATTTAGGATCCCCTGAATAGGGATAGGTGCCTTTCACATTTGAACCGATACAGTACCGATGCCCGGTACCTGTGAATCGGTATTAGTACTCAACAGTACCAATTTTCAGTACTTTAATTCATTTATGTGGTAATTGAGTTTAATGACAAAATCTCAAAATTTTCTATTTAACATATTTTTCAATATAAAAACTTTAACAAATATATCAAAACAACATTCAACTTTTTGTACTGCAACATTGACATGAAAACCCTTAAATAAATTAACTACAACTTAATGAATTTACTTTAACTTAAAAGATTAACAAAAACTTAACAAATTACCCATGCATTGTTTATTTTTCTTCATAATGCACAAATTAGCTCTCTTTTTCTTTATTTTTCCCCCACAAAAACTGTGTGATGTGTGAAAACGGGGTTCCATGAGGGCAAACAAGTTTAAAACAAATTAGCAAAATAGGATGGAGTGAAAATGCATAAAAGTATGATATTTTACAAGTCTTAGTATCACAAGCTACAAATGAAAGTAAGTCAAACTTCTTTGCTGTGAGCTACATTTACTGTTTATCTACATTTTTTGTGCAGTTCTTTTTCAAGAACACTAACATATCAACTTTCTCTGGCAAGAGCCAAACCCTGGCAAGAGCCTGTATCCCCTGCTGTGAAGAAAACTTGCTCTGAAGGAGTGGAAGAGGCTTGAACACATAGACATTTTTTGGCCAAACTGGCCGGCGTTGGCATCTGATCTCTCTTCTGCCACCACCACAAGAGGAGATGCTGAGCTGAGGACCACTGGAAAGCTGTGGTAGATCTGCAGCTTGTTCTTTGCCTTTTCAGCCAAGAAAAGTGCACTGATGTCTGCCTCAGTCTGTAGCAGCATTACTTGGTCTTCAGTGTAATCTCTGGGAGGATGACAGAACTTTCGCAATGAATTGAACTGCCTCACCGACCACTGCTTGCTACAATGCTGCCTCCATTTTTGTCTTTTAAGCAAGCGGAACATTTGTAATACCTCCTCCACAGCTGCCATGCTTGATTTTTAAGTTTTGTTCTCTTAAACTTTTGACTCTGGGCTGACCCCCCCTGTGGATGTATTGGCTTACTGCAGTGCCAACATAAAGGGTGTACTGAAGTATGTGGGCAATGATGATAATATCGTTTGAAACAGATGAATACATTTTTGTACGTAAAGGAAGTATAAATGGGCCTTTACTGGGTGGGTGATCTCTGGTGCCTCTGCAGCCAGCCTCTGGTGGACAATCAAGGAACTGTGTTTTTGTGAAACATCTGCGCTGCTTTCATATTTATGTGGGGTTTTTTTCATGTTATTTTTTTATGGCTTTCATTTCTTTATCCAGAGAGAACAGGGCAGTGGATAAGGGATGGGCATTTCAAGCAAAAGAGCTATTCGATATTCCCTCGTAACTATTTGAAAATTATTGGGAGACCCCCCCCACCCAGCCTCCACCGCCGCCCACACACATACCTACCAACATCACACTTTAACAAAGATGGAGAGGGCTGTTGTGCTGTCGTCAATCATCAAACTTTTTCAGGTTGTGAAGCCTACCACTGACTGTTGATCTGCAGACAGTGCCGCACTTTCTGCGGCACGCCTCGCTCTCACATGGCTGTGCATAGTTGTTGACGACTTGTGATATGCTGGACTAACCTTGCAGAGTTTGCACTGCGCCTCATTGAGGGAGTTCCCACACTTCCCGATTCATATTTGATCGTCTCCTCGTTCTTGTTTTGGCTGTAAATCCTCCAACCTGTTCACTTCTCGTTCGTTCATTATGTCAGTTTGTTGTCGTGGTCAAGTTAAATACAATCTGATTTGGACGTGAGTTGTTTTATTAAAGTCATTGGACATTTTAGATGGTTTTCCGTGCACAACTTCCTGTCCCACTTGACCTGCTTTTTGTGATGTTGACGTGTAACAGCTCTGGCATAAAACTGCAATCTGCTGCAGACAGGACAAAGCGATGGTAACATGAACTATTCGATTTTTTTATGTTAACGACGAATAGAATATTTGAAAATCTTTGCCCATCCCTACTGTGGATAGAGCACACAGGCAAACATTGGCTTAGTATTCGAAGACTGGAGATGGACCATAGACTGTTAAAAAAATTGACGTCTGCTTGCTCGTCTCGAAGTGAGGTCTCCACAAAAACTGCTCCCCCTGGTGACTGGCTGCAGTATAGGTTAAAAGATCCGGCTTTCCAGCCATTCCTATGAGCTATGGTCAAACTTAAAAAAATTAATACACCTCGTAGAAATATTTCTCACGTCTGATTGTTGTGGTGATTTGAAGATATCATTTGGCTGTCTTGTATCCAAGTCCTCTTTTTTCTCAAAAGTTTCGTTTTTCATTAGTTATACGAGGTTAAAAACAAGGCTTTACGTAACGTTTAACGATGATTGACAGCTGCCGTTCTCATATTTTTTTTTCGGGGATTGTAAAATATGTAGGGAGGGAGAGTCAGGAAGTGATAAACTATCGAAAGAAAAAAAAAAGTTATTATTTTTGTTTTTCTCCACTCAGATTCTCCCAGAATCCCTCATCGTCTCTGCTGCGCAGACTCTGGCTCCAAACTGCTACAATGGTGGCGTCTGAGATGGCAGTATTTTGGCTTCAAAACCGTAGAATGATAAATGGCGGAGCCACACTGTCCACTCTATATACAGTCTATGAGATGGACATGTTGATGACTTACATCCTTAAAAAGATTGTAAATTAACTATATCTGGAATCCATCTGAAAATGCATCAGGAAATTAAAATTTAGATTTTCCTAAAAGAAGAAAAATGTGCAACGTTTGTTTCATGCACTTACTGGAAAACTCTAACTCTAATGGCAGTCCATCTAACTGTTATGGAGACATTTAACTTTGATCTAAAAATCAAAGCCTCAAACTGCTTCTTTTGAGGGATAGTTGGAGTAACTTGTAGTGCTTGTACCCCCGGAGTCCTCCTTATCAAATCCAAACATTATGTTGCATACAAACTCAAAGCTTTTAATCCTCCAAAACCCAGAACCCTCTTAGATGGGTCTTATGCTGCTAATACTGACTCGGAAAGATCAATAGACATTCCTATTGATATGATAATGGATAATGACTTAAACACTCCACAGAGATTCTCCCTCAGTGATTATCAGTCTTCATTCAGCCTCTGCAGCACATGAAATATGCGGCACTTTGACTCCTGCAGCGTTCAGACTGATACTTTGGCATTAGCATGGGAAGCTGTTTGTCACTGCTATCTGCAGGAGAGAAGCTTTTATTTGAGAGTATGTGAGCACATATTGTAGCTCTTGCTTTAAAATTGAGCACTAAAATTTTACATCCTGGTAATATGAGGGTTTAATAGCGCTCTGAATCTGCCTCTAAAGTAGCCCTCATAAGCTTTTGGCAATAAGCATTATAAATTGAGATGAATCTCTAGTCACAAATTGCTGGAAAGAGGAGCCATAAAATGCATTAGACTCCAGAGTTGCTGTGCAGTCGACTTTACACAGTAAATCCAAAGAGAGGAAGTCCAAACTCCATTAAAACTGATGGTGAGTTACAGCCAATGTTATTCAGGATGTTTACGTTTTAACATGTTGAGCCATCAGGTGCTCGGAAACACAGGGCTACTTCAGTTTCTTTAAAATAAAACACTGTACGTTACTTTTACTAAATTTAGCTCCACTTTGTTTTTATTAGATCATGTGGAAACTCTGTGGTCTGTAAGGGCTTCCTCCTCTAATTGCTGCCCTTGTTTTCGGACTGCAGCCCATCCAGTGCGTCACGGCTTAAGGAATAATTTGTCACACCCCAATAAGAGTCTGTTTTCTCCTCTCTCCAGCTTTCCAATCCGCTCTGTCTGTGCCTCATCCACAGTTCCAGCCTCATTTCCCTAATTTTTTGTCTCATATAGCGCTGATATTCAAGTCAATTATTTAGAGCAAATTAACATTTGAAAATCACCAATTAGTTCACGTTTTATTTGAATACAAATATTTGCACAGAATTACACAACCATGTCAGTAAATATAAACTTTTTAGCACCCAGCAGCCCTTTGTCACAAATATCAGCAATGCTCAGTGAAGGGATGAACATTTGTCTATTTCTGGTGGTGCACTTTAGTTAATAATGTAGAGGGGGGAGAAAATGTTGCACCGTAGCCTGTAATATCCTCCTGCCATAGCTGCTCAAACAGAAATAATAATACAGAAAAAGGGAGCAGAAAGTAGAAGAGATTGGTGGAGAAGCAGGACAAAGGCAGAGGGATGACGCAAGCGAAGAGGGGAGTGAAAGTCTAAGTGAAAGTTGTTAGAGAATGAAAGAGTGATTACACGTTACCTCATTGACTTTAAATACAGCAGCTGAAGCAAACTCTGGACAGGAGATATTTAAGGCCGGCCGAGGATGCATGCAGGATGCTGAATAAGACTGCATTGAAATGGTAATTTGTCCATCTCTCACATTATCATTTAATGCCATTCATTGATACAAAATAGTTCTCTTTATCAAATGTTTTTATATTTAATATCAGTCTCACTTAACTGTGAAAAGTAGGTCGAAAAATGTTCTGCTGCTGTATTAAAGCTACAGTGAATGGTAAACTAAGCATGAGGAACATTTATCTTTAACTTTTAGGTTCCAGAAGCCGTAACTTTACAAATATTACCGTATGACTGGGAACAAGTTGGGAAGAAAAAAAAACAAGACACTTTTGAAACTAAGACCTCTGTCAAGCATGTTATGATTTTTACGCAACATTTTAGTCCTACTTTAATGTTATACTCCCTTTCAGCAGACTGTCTGCTACAATTTGGTGTTAGTTGCAGGTTTGTACCATAATTTGTTACCTGACAGTGTTGAAAATTATGATGACCAAGTACATATTTCATATTCTGGATCTTAGTATCCAGAATAATGCCAGGATCTGGATGGTACTTTTACATCTGTCAGAAATTATGGTGACCTTGTCTTGATTTGTTTTACAAAGCAATATGACCATTTATCATGGAGGTATATACACATTAGGGATGCAACGGTTTATGTAAGAAAAAAAGAATCCCATGCTCCGTTTGGTTCATGTTTTTCTCTTCGTTTTACAGCTCAGTTCGAAGCGACCATGTAGCTCTGATTGTACGCATGCACGAGGCAAAGGATACAGTGAAACACTTTGTGGGGAGTAGTGCTGCACGATTTGGGGAAAAGGTGCGATTTACGATTAGGTGGACAATATTGGGATTGCGATTGTGCTTGCGATTTAATAAAAAAAGTTGTGTAATGATGAGTCTACAGACTTGCTTGGTTATCATGGAGAAAAATCTGAATTGCATGTGCTGACATTGCGATTGCGATTGCGATTGCGATTGCGATAATCGTGCAGCCCTAGTGGGGAGGCGTGTGTTGTTTACATGACAAGCAAAAAAAACAGAGTAAGAGGGTGTTGAGTCATTCTGCTGCCTGGGAGCTCTTTAGATTAGATTTCAGACCCCTCTGGCGATTTTTTTCTAAAGACGACAATTCTTGCGACTTTTCTGGAGTTTGGAGCCTGAGGTTGAAGCGTGTTTTGATTGCCTGAATGAGCAGGGTGTGCTAACATGAGTCCCTCCACTATCCAAAACACAGAGACAGTCCTCACTCACAGCAGATGAAATGACCCAAGTGTGTGTCTCATTGTCACTTCTGCTGGTCCCCAGCCCAGATAACGGAGGAGGATTGATATTTAGAAAACAGGATTTTGTTTTGAAAAAGTTTTGTTTTAGCAAAATAAGAATGGACAGAAGAAAGTTAATTTGTAGTTCTAAACATATTGAATATGTTGTGTTTTACCTGCTTTATGTCTCCCACATTATTTCTCTCTCCTACAGAGTCCATGACAATTACAGGCAAATTGTTTATTATGCAAATTAGACAGCAGAATCATTTAGTGACTTTTAGTGACTTACTGAGGAGCTTAAATGATGTTTCAAATGGGAAACAGCCTCATTCTTTCAGGTTTTTCATGACTGTACATGAGATAATTGATTAAAAATAATCCATTAATAGTGAATTATTAGGGTATATGGTTAAAATAAATGTGTTAAAAATAACAAAAATGTACACCAAACCAAGCCGAAAACTGTGACTAGTTAACCGTGATAGGAACCAAACGGTGGATAACCGTTACGTTCTACACTTATGATGAAAACAGCCCTATCTCACAATGATATAGAATCCTTAAAAAAATCCTGGATCCACACGGTGATCCAGTTCACCGTCAAAATTTAATCACTTCTTCCTTGTCCCATTTTGAACAATTCCTGAAAATTTCATCAAGATCTGTTTGTTACTTTTTAAGTTATGTTGTTCACAGACAAATAGACAAACTCTCCCAAAAACATAACCTCCTTGGCGGAGGTAATAAAACATACATGGAAACATCACATGATTTGACTCTGGCCCTTACACCCCCAGCAGCTCTTCTTTTTATTTTCTCCACTGAAACTATTAATACTCTCACTGTGTTAATGGAGATTAATGGTTAAAACGGACAAACAGACATGGCAGAGCAAAAGGGAAACCATCGTGCTTCCTGTGAGTGGGTGAAAACAAGGACGCACTAAAAGATGGATAGATTTCATTACGGATGGGAGAGGAAACCTTTCTGTACTACTGGGAAAAACAGCTTGTGGTGTGTAAAGAACACTGATGACAGAGGAAAGTGTCGTCTTGGTGTTAAAGTTCATCGTGCTCTCTGTGTTAAAAGGTCATGAGGAGGGATTGAGTGTAAAACAGGATAACCACAAGAATCTTAAAAGGAACCCCGACTGTAAGGACTAATAGGCATAAAAATGCTTAAATGCTTGTCTCAAACAAGAATTTGCTGTTAAAAGACATAAAGAATTGTTTTTCTTTAAAAAAAAATACAGTTTAAAACACCGTTTCTATCCTGCGGGTGCAGCCATTGTTTTATTCTTGGTTGATGACGTAGATTGGTTGCTTGGTGCCGAGCGTCTGGATTTCGCCGTTAACTCACTACTAGTCGCCGTAAGTCACTAGGTTTCAGGAGCGAAAAAAAAACTATTATAATGCCACATTGCGCTGCTTTTGGGTGCACTTTTCAGTCGAAAGGAAACAAGGAGATTGATGTTAGTCTGTACAGCTTCCCAAAAGACAAGAAAAAAAGGAAGTCGTGGGAAATCGCTTTTGGGCGTAAACATCTTCCATTGGACAACATCAAGTCGTCGGTCATCCTCACGTAAAAAACACAACAGCAGAGGATTCTAGTGACTGAAATTATTTTTCATAGCATTAATTTAATCAAAGGACAGTTAGATATTGTTACCTTGAACGGCTGATGACAGAAAGTGAACCTCCTTCCGTTGACATAGCTACACAGCAGCCTCGAGCACACCAGCGACTTTGGCAGGCTCTCGCCTCTTCGCGTCCTTGTTCGTCTTCATTTATAAGTTCGTTTGATTGTCTGTTTTCAGTATTATCATTTTCACTTACGTCTCTCTCGGGTTCAGACTGAAATGGTTGAACAGACGACATGACTTTGCGTCGTGAGGTTAACTCCTATATGAGATTAAGACTGGTGCAACCATATGACGTCACTACCCGGACGCCATTGCGGCGTAAACAATGGCGACCTATGAGTAAAAATAGTTTTTCAAATTTTATACAAACTAAGATATTTTGAGAGATTTTATTATCGTCCTTATGTAGCTGGTAAAAACACTGATCATTTAGGAAAATGACGTTCTGGTAGCCAGGGTTCCCTTCAATTCTATGTTGACTTAGAGTGGAGCACAGAAGTCCTTGGAGGAGTTTCAGAGTTGCCTGGGATTGCGTCGACCAAAGTTGACAAAAGCTGTTTGTTTTCGTCTGCAAAAGCATCAAACATTGTGTCACACAGCTACAAAATGCTACATGAGGCTAATTGACTGTAAACAGGCTCTCTGACAGGCTGGGCAACATCAACAGCATCTGAGTGACGGGGCCCTGGATGATGGGGACGCAGGAGAGGATGGGGCTGAGCTTATGTAACAGCAGCTGAGGAAGACGGGGGCATCTGAGCTCGCGTCCAAACCACCACCACCACCATCAGCACCTCCACCACAGCTGCCTGGAGCAGTGATTGAAAATGGGGGACAGACAGACAGCTTTTTGCGTGGGCGGGGGATGGGTGGTGGTAGTTGAGGAGGGGGTACAGCAGAGAACATTCCAGGAAACTCAGAGGCATAATCTTCTTATCCATGGCAGATTGGTTCAATGTGTGATGTGTGTGTGAACGTGCACGTGCATCCATGTGTGTTTGTTTGTCCTTCTTTACACCTCTCCTCCTCTTCTCCGTCCTTCACTTGATTTCTTTTCCTTTCTTCCATTTATTTGACCCTCACCTTCCCTGCACACACTCTCCATTTCATCACACACACTCACACACACACACACCGGATCAAGATCATCTGCTTTTCGTCCTCATTAGTGCCTCTTTTTCCTCCGTGTCGGTTTGTTCTTTCCCTGCGATCAGAAGATGAAAGTGACCCAAAGTAGAGACGGCAGAACGAAGGGAGGTTTCTCCTCACTCAGACTGCTGGTGTTCCTCTGCCCCTGGCCATGCTGGGGATTCGTGTGAGAAGCGAAGGGGGGTGGAAGGGTGAGAGGGGAAGAGTAGAGGCGGAGGAGGGTGTGGGGTTTTGTGGACCAGATTCTGCTGATTGTAGGAAATTATATCCTCTAATTTCACCTGCAACTCCAGGAGACAAAGGCCTCAGGGAGAGAATAGGATAAGGAAGTATTTCACAGGGTGATAAGGAGAAAACAGAGGGAGGGAGAGACAGAGAGGGGGATGAAAGAGGGGAGAAGATGGACATCGAGGGCATGAGAGAGGGTGTAACACTAGAAGGAGGTTTGGTCTGAAGCCAGTTGGGGAAGACAGAGAAAGAAGAGAGGGAGCAGCTGGAAAGAAAAGTGGTTCAGCTAAACCAAACCATGTCCTCAAGGATCACCCATCCAGTTTTAGCACACACACACACACACACACATGCACAAACACACAACTCCTTCCCCACCTCTACCCCCACTTTTCATCTTAACACCTTACTAAAGCACCATTTGCCTTGCCGGTCTCCTTGTATCCTCCCATCTTCCTCTGCGATCCTGGTTTCCCTCTCCTCCTTGATAGTCTTACTCACAGAGCGTGACTATCTCCCTCTGACAGAGCCGCTGCCGGATTAGAGGAGGACGGAGCGAACCAAGCGCAGTGAGCCAGCACCTCCTGCTGTACGCGAGACGCCACCGACGCACAGGTCTGCTGCATCCTTGAAAAACACAGCAAGGGCATTTTCTGATTCAGATGCTGGATGCTTCCTTCATTCACAAATGGAAAATAGATTTGGTAAACAAAAGACCTCAGGCTCATTTAATTTCAAAAGAAGATAAGTGAGAGGGACAAGTGAGGTTTTGTATTTGGAGTTACTCACTGCATTTCTTCTTATCGTCTGAATCACGATAAAGCTCTTAGTATTTTTCTGTATCATCAAATGCTCTCATCTGATATGTTCCCCCTGGAGGCGACACGAGTCGGGGTAGAACTACAATCTGCTAATGTCATGTGAGATTATTTGTGGTGTGATCATTTTCAACATTACTTCTGAAGATTAAAACAGCTCAAAGCGATTGACCAGAGTCATGATCTGGATGCAGATGCTTTAACTCAGACTGCAAAGTAAATGACAGATTAAAAAGCAGAAACAAATTTTCTTTGAGTTTTACATTCTGAGTGTCAAAAATGTCCAGGAGTGCCTTGATCTCTTAACACACACTCTACACACCACATAATAATAGAAAACACTGGCTGACTTTTAAATAAGGCGCGTGAAAGACAAGTGCAGCATGCTTCTCACCGTCCAAATGTGGAAATAGCTGAAGGAAAAAAAAAAAAATTCAAATGTGTCATCTACTTCACTTAATCAGTGTCTGACCCTAATGCCCTGTTTCCCATCTGTTATTCTAATAAGTACAATCAGATATAATAACATGCAGCTCTGCCCTGAGCTTCATATTGTAATGTTATTTCAGTATCCGTGTTTAATCCTCTGAGAATGGATTTCGTCTGATTTGAAAGGTCTTTGGCAAATTTGGATACAATGAAGGAACTGGGACACGGCGGTACATGCAGCACTGTCTGTGTTTCTGACTCCAGCAGCAGCCTCAAGACGAGCTGCTCAAAACCAGACGCACACACACACACGCACACACAGACTGTGTCCTTTTTTATTTTGAGTGAGACAGCAGACTCTTACAAATCCTGCAAATGCAGCCATCACACCCACCCCTCTGCACTTTCATCGTGGCATGTGCTGCAAATCAAGTGTGAAAACATCCTGACGCAAATAACCAAACATTTACTATCACTCCTGTCTTTATTGCAGTGTCCTTGTTGGACTTGTGTTATTAGCTGAGAGTCTGTGGGAGTGAACAGTGAGAGCCTGTGCTCAGTAATTCACACACGAGTGCTTTTTTTTTTTTCTCCTTTTTTTTTTTTTGGAGGGGGGGTGAACGACGGAGAGTGAGCTTGGCAAAGCTACAGCGTCTCACTGCAGAGGTTTTAAATCCTTTAACATGATTTCCCTCATCCTATTAAAGACATAGCTATGGATAGGGAAACTGTAAAGTGTTACGTACAGGAGTGGTGGTGAGAAAGACAGAAAGGGGAAGAGAGACTTAAATGGATGTTAAATATAGAGAACAAATCATCATTCCAGTCTCATTTCTATCTGCTATCAGGCTTCTGAATGTTCCCTCTATCATCTGGGGCAGATTGGACAGGATGACCTTTCAGTATTTACTCCAGTTCAGTTCTTATTCCTCATGTGGACGTCTCACTCTGGAAAGAGTCTGAACATGCCAAATGTATCTTTTGCTTCTTCGTGATGTAGTTCGTCACTGTAAACTTGAGGACACTATGTAGAGTGATGTTGACCTTTGTATGTGATTGATCATGTTGTAAAATCAGATTTTAATTGATATTACAGCCTAATTGATTTCAGTGGTATAACTAATGTAAACACCACCATATTTATTCTTAACATAGTGTAATAGACAGGTATTTCAAATATACAACAGTCACTTTTACAAAAACATCCCAGCTTCAAGTGTTGGTGTCCAGTGTTAGCTCGATCGGCTATGTCTCTGTGATTAGCATGATGTTACTCTGCCCTCTGGTATTCCCTCTGGTGCTGGTTTAGCTTGGCTAGCTCATTCATCTTATTGAAGATAGATCTCACTTTCCCCATAATGACAGATGGAAGGACAGCACAGCACAAGCATGTCATCTTTGCCTCCCTGTCCTCAGCTTGTGGGGAACACCAGCCCCAGCACTGGTTAGCATCATCATGCTACAGGCAAGGGATAGGCAATGATTTTCAAATATTTGAAAAAAACACCCAGTGACTTTCGAAATAAAACAAACTGTGTACACAAACAAGAGTTTTGACACTCAATGATGGATCGTGCGGGAACTCCTTTGAAAAAAATGTATAACAATGAAGTGCAGTGCAAGTTTTGCAAGGCTAGGCTAACATCTCTCAAATTGTCAACAACTTAAAACCCATTTATTTTGGCAGGCGTTCTAGACATTTCAGCACCTTACTTTATTGCACCCTTTATTGATACCTGATGCCTGTTTTTTTAACTATAGTTCTCCTACATATTCTAACACATTTTATTATTTTACCTATCTTTTATATATTCTATATACTTTTATATATTCTTATACTCTTTTACTTCTGTGAAGCACTTTGTCGTGTTTGTCTGGGAAAAGCACTGTATAAATAAAGTGTACTTACTTACTTGCAACTATGCACAGCTATGTGAGAGCAAAGTGGTGTCCAGAGCAAGCAGCAGCCCTCTCCCTATTTGTCAAAGTGTAATGTTGGCAGGTATGTGAATGTGGGTGGGTGGCAGCGGCTGCTTGCTAGGGGTTGTCTTCAAATAATTTTCAAATAGTTAAGAGTGAATTTCAAGTATCTTAGATTAGTGCTGCACGATTTGGGGAAAAGGTGCGATCTGCGATTAGGTGGACAATATTGCGATTGCGATTGTGCTTGCGATTTAATAAAAAAAGTTGTGTCATAATGAGTCTGCAGACTTGCTTGGTTATCATGGAGAAAAATCTGAATTGCATGTGCTGACATTGCGATTGGGATTGCGATAACCTCTTTTGCGATTACGTAATTGCATGTGCTGACTTTGCGATTGCGATTGCTATAATCGTGCAGCCCTATCTTAAATGCACCTCCTCACTACAGGCTTCTAGCAGGTGAAACCTTGTGCAAACAATGCAGGCAAAGCAAGTTGTAGGATCTCCTTGTAGGACACACAGGAGCAACAAAATAAAAAAGGGGAAAACACCACTGCTAGTGCAACAAGAGTGTGTCGTAAAACGCTAAGTCTGTTTAAAAAAAAAATAAAGAGGAGCTTTTCACATGACTTGCTGAAACGATCTCAGAACTGGTTCATGAAATGTTGTAGGATGGCCCTCAAACACCAAGGTCTGCTTCTAGCTTTGTCCCCAACTCCAATCAGTGAATTCTGTATATTATAGGGGTACCAAAGAGACTACACTAAGCCTTAAAGAAAAATGACACCAAGAAAGACTTCTTTTAAGCCTAAAAGTGCCCAATTAAAAATTCTAAGACATTTCCTGTATTTTTATGATCATGAAATATCCTACAGTATTTCTAAAGCAAGAACATTCTTTCGATTTATTCCAGGTATTTTTCTCCACCTGTAAAGTTTGTATTTAATGTATTATTTATTCCACATGAATACATTGACAAAGAAAATAGTTTTTTATAAAATGCATTAATGCGTCAAGTGCCTCCAGCCACATAAAAGCAGTCAATGCTGAATCCCTCAAGGTTATATTTGGAAAAAGAAAAAAAGATCTTAGTAATGTAGAAAAGTGACTGTTTATATGGTGATCTAGCTCGTCTTCTGACTGCTCAATGTGTTTTTTACATCACATGTCACGTTCACTCATTGACATCACCTTCACACACACTGATGCCAGAGGCTGTCCACGTAAAGAGCACATCAGTATTAACTCATCCTGTTCCCACACTAACAGCCTTGCCTAAGGACACTTTGGCATGTGGACAGTAGGACCTGGGATTGATCCCCTGACCTTCAAATTAAGAGATAACCTTGTCGGATGTGTCACCAGCTAAAAACAGACATGTTTTTGTCAGGCCTGTCTATTCTGCTTTACTACTGTGTGTCAGCTGCTGGAGAAAAATGATTTTTTCTGAACATCTTCTTAAATTGATACAAACTATAGATTCTGGTGGAAAATCAGAGCCACTGTAAGGTGACGTTGGTTGATTCTCATGAGCACAACACCAGCCAATTCTGTAGGTAAGAGTCCTGGACTCAAGGATGAATAAATTAACATGTAGTGGTCAAATTTTCACAGAAAATAGATTATTGAATGAATCTATTATTAAATAAATGAAAAGGATTACAAAAATTGTTTTTCTACCTAAGGTTTCAAAAAGAAAACATGTCTTTAAAAAACATTTTCAGACTTTCATTTATCACCTGGACTCAGCCTGATAAGAGTATCAGGGCCATGGATGACAACAACTTTTCATATCTCTTTGAGGAAAAAGTTTGTTAAGAATGTAATGGACAATTTTTGAATGAAGATGGAGTACAATTTCGAGGTTCAAATCACAGTTTCAAAATTTTATATCCTCGCTTTTGTCCCCCAAACAATTTTGAGAGAGTTGAAAGGTCATGGAAAAAGTCAGAATACATTTTCAAGAAAAGCTGATTTCTTATAAGAGGCAATATCACACTGCTGCATTAAGCTGTTACAAGCTCAAAGTGATTGTTGGTTAAGGTAGTTTAACAGCAATTAGTTTGAATTTCATTAAGTCTGTAGTATTTAAAAATGTAAGATAATGCAGACAAAGGTTGGACTTGACTACAAGATGATTCTGTGATACCAGGTGAGACAGAAGGCTGTCCATCTAGAGTTTATCTGGGGATGTACTAATCCAATCAGTTAACACAATTAAGAAAGCTTTATTAAGTTTTGGTGATAAGGTGGTGATCTATGGAGCTGGTGGGTCGGAAGGAAGTTAATTTTGTGACTCATGCCTGAAACACACCAGATACGTCTTCAGTGCGACTCTGTTGCGGTGTGTCTTGACTGTGTTTGCCAACTTATACCGGCTGCGTGTTCAGTCCAACAACCAGCGTGATTGACAGACAGCTGGAGTCACGAGACCGAGGAGTTCCCCCGCTTCCCTCTCCATTGATAAGTCGCTCTTCAGTCATGTTAGGCAGTAAAACCTCAAACCTGTTGACCTTTGGTCTGGCTTCACTCATTATGTCAATTTATCATCGTAGTCAAGCCAAATTGGAACTGATTTTGACATGGTCTGTTTTATTTTGAAAGTCACTGGAATGGCTGTGTTTTACCTGCAACACACTGGACGTACTGCAACAGAACAGATCCAATGTGAGTTGGCACATTAATTTGAATGAAACCTATTTGACCCATTTGCCGTAATGCAATGGAAACGCAACGAAACGCACTGCAGAAGCATCTGGTGTATTTTAGTTGTTACAGGCCAAGGTGGCAGAAAATGAAATGGTAAGCAAATGACAACAAAAAGCTCTGAGACAAATCCTTCAATATCTGCTGATATAAATTATGATGGAATTCAAAAGTCATTGACTGTCTTGAATAGAAAACTCAGCTTCATATTGGCTGACCATGTGTGCTCGCCCATTAGTGTAAAGTGTTTTTTGTAATGATTCAGTGTGTTGGCTTGACCCTGCGAAGAGCTGACATACAGATAGAGGATCAAAAGACAGCTGATCTCGCTGCAACAAAATGAGGTAAAACTCTTATGTTTGAATTACATAGCTAGAGACAAATGCACATAACATGTCATCAGTAGGTAGTAGTAGTATGTGCAATTTGCCTGGAAGAAAGCTAATCTGGTATGAAGAGAGCTAGCTTAGCAGTTCAGAGGGGTTTCATGCTTGTTTCATCAACAGCTCTAATGGAAATTTGCACTGTCTTCAAAGCCAATGCTACGAGAGATGATTATAGCATAGTAAAATATCACACGACCAATTAAATTAGACATGTCAAGAATGATCATGCCACTAATTGCATGGACAGTGGCATATTCCACAGAATAAAGGGCATGTCATTATGAGAGATCATGCTAGCATGAAAATAGCGATGGACATTATTAGAGGTCAGAACTTGCGAGGCTTTGCCCATACAGCAGCTCTTAGACATCAAGAGTTTACAATTACATCATATAGGGTGAGTGAATCAGCTGCAAGACTATAGCACATTTTAACATTTACGATATTCACACCAACAAGACATCTGGACAGAGATGGAAGTGTCTCTAAAAGGCTGTGTTAATTTTGTTAACAAAATTACAACCTGAATATTGATACTGATGATAAAAACTTTGCAAAACCTATGTTGTATATTTTAAAGAGACTGTGGTGAGATGACAAAGTTTGTGGTCGACCATTAGACATTCAAAATCTGAATTGGTTTCTTTATTAAGTATCTAATCTCTCGAATCTCAAGCAGAGTATCCCTGTAACAGGCTCATTAAGTGTTAGCTCATTCACTTACAGGTGTGCTGTAGGTGTAAATAAATGCATCTGGCTCATTGTCATTGATGATTGTAAAACCACAGCTAGCTATAGAGGTGACGTTTGTTTAATTCTTACAGAGGCTGTGAGGAGTTTGAAAGTGGTCTTGAAAAAGTCTCCCTTCTAGATATATGCCTGATTGTAGTTCACACTCTAAAATGAGATTATCAGTTCCAATATTGCTGGTTACAGGTTATTTTAAATTGCTACTTCTTAGCTTCCAGGTTGGGCCAACCATGACTGGATCGATTTACATGTTCTAGGTCTCAACAACACCACACCAGCTAACAAAGTTTAGTAGTGAGAAGAGATAAAACACAGATATCTGTGTTTTTCTCTGCTGAAAATGATTTTTGATTAACTTTGTAGTGATGGTGGACACAGGAGCCTAACTGTCAGACAGAAAGAGGACAGAAGAGCTGAAGAAAGCTAAAATGAAGGGTGAGGTTACATAAGCTCTGCTTGGTAGATGACTGGCAGGACATAACTAACCATGATTTACATGTCTTAGAGCACCAGGCTGCCAGATGTGCTAAACATAAACTGCATAGAAACTGCATAGAAACTGACAGTGTTTGCTTGTTGCCACAGCCTACAGATATGTCAGAGCACAGGAATGACTATGTTGCTTAGGGATGGGTACCTTTCACATCTGAAACGATACGGTACCGATGCCCGGTACCCCGGCAGTCGGTACCGGTACTCAACGGTACCAAGTTTCGGTTCTTTTTTGTGTTTATGTGGTAAAAAATATCAATTTGTTTAATAATGACATATAAAAAAAGTTCAATTTAACAAATTTATTCTTCATTGTATAACCTTGCAATGCTGTGTTCATGTCCATGGAAAAAACGCCTCCTCTTCCACTCCCTCACAGTCACAACGATGCATCTAGGTACCTAAACATGGTACCTTTTGGTTTTACATGAATCGATACCCGGTACTTTTGACAGAATTCGGTCGGTACCTAAAAAAGTACCTAATTCGGTACCCATCCCTAATGTTGCTACATGAAGCCGGCTACAACAACATTTGCTTGTTGTGCATGTTTCAAACCATAGGGCTATGTAACTGTACTGATAAATACCTTATCTTGGCGTGTTGTATCCACGAAAAAGTTGTCTTGGAAAGAGAAAATCTGTTTTGTTCTGATCTCCATTTAATTCCAAAACGAACACACGTCTCACTAAAAGTAATCTACAACAGTGTGCGGAGACTCCGAACCAGAAGGCGGCGAGGGAGTGCAATTACAGAATATCCTCCTGATAGCATCTTTAACATTAGCTGAATTTTGCTGCAATTACCATTAATCACTCTGTCTTCAACTTGGTGTTTGGCAATTTGTCAGAACCATTTAGTGAGATGTTTGGAAGTTTTATTTATTTTTTTAATTCACAGAACTTTTTATTGGCTTTTTGTTAAAAGCAGTGTAACACCCAGGTTATCAGACAAAATACAAACAAAACAAGATAATACATGGTGATTACAGTTACAATAGGAATAAGCAGTGCAAATCAAAACTATCTAAAATTGTAATAGAAATATCACACCTAAATATGAGGAAAATAATAAACTTAACTGATTAAGGAAAAAAGGAGAAAATAAATTTGTTATAATAATAAAAGATAAATTAGATAAAAGGGGGGCGGCAATAGTTATAAAATTCAGTTTATCAGTCAGTCTGCTGCCCCCAACATCACTTTCAAATTTGTCACAATAGGTAACCACTTAATCAAGGGTCTCAGAGAAGTCCAGCTTCCTTAGATACTTTAAGAAAGGGTCCCAGATCCTATGAAATTTCCACACGGACCCTCTTACGAAGTGTCTAACCCTTTCCAGCTTTACAAAGTGAAGAACGTTTTTCACCCACAACATACAGGAAGGAGGTGTGGGAGATTTTCACTTAAGCAATATTAAGCATCTGGCTGCAAAAGAAGTAAAAGGCCACAAAGGTTGTTCCTCCTGAAGAGACATACTTTGGGTGGAGTTACACCAAACAGGGCCATCATAGTATTCGGTTCAACTGATTTTCCAGTTACTTTTGACAATACATTGAAAATATTCTCCCAGTATGATTGTAAAGCTGAGCAAGACCAGAACATATGACCATGGCTGGCCAGTGCTTGACGACAGATTTTGATGTTTGGAATTTTTGATCAGTTACCCCTCATCAAAGATGTGACTTTAAAATGTGGTCTATTCAGCTTTAATGATGCCTTCCCAGATATATGGCCTACCCATTCCATCAAAACTTTTGCATCTCATACCATGATGGCTTTTGACGGATGTGTTGAGAACAAGTGAGATTATCCCTTGTCTATTTAAGGTAGAGTACTTAGCTTCCACAATTTCCAAAGAAGTTTCAGATTTTGATTTGTAAGACCAAAAGACAGTTCTTCATTTATCTTATTTGAGCTCCAGCCCAGAAGTTGTACACAGTACTGATCATGTTTCACTTTTGTATGATGTGGTACCGTTCTAACTTGGGTGGCGATGATTTTTTGTCCTCTCAGGGATTTCCTCTTTGAGTCAAGTTTCTTAATGCAGATATGCAAAGGGCCACCGGGTACTGGTTTTGCCTTTGTCCTTTCTGGAGAGAGATTTTTGACCAGTCTACTGTTGAGTCTGTTTTATTTTTGTTTTTCCTTTACAAGCACAGAAGCATGAAAGATGCACCAACCCAGGCACTGACCCTGAAATTGTGATGAACCAAAGTTAAAGTATTGGAGGCTTCAGAGCCACCTGAAAAAGCCCTGTGTGTGGAAGCAGCAGGAGCACATTGAGTGAAAAGCAAGTGATAGCACTTGATGAAATGTTGGAAGAGCAGGTGGGTCCCAGTGCTGCAAACACCTCAGCAGGAATATTTGACAGAACAAACAATTCCCTCCTTAGACAACTCATTCCACTTCTCTGGAAATCAGCGGTTTCCTGGCCTTGCTGCCTGGGCCTCAATATTCATCACCTCCTCTTGCACTGGTGTAAAGAGCGAGACACTGTGAAGCTCAGCGGATGAAAAGAGAAACAGACTAACTCAAGAGAGAGAAAGAATGTTTTTTTCATAAGAATGAACTAGGCCTCGCTAGTTGAGGGAGTATTCAGAGCAATGACTCATTTTTACTGACCTCAGCTGTGAACAGGCATTTCAAGTCAGGTTCACACTAAATCTTACCGATGATAAGAAGTTGAGGAAAATTGACAATAGAAAGAACTTTGTCTACCAGGCTACTTTATTGTAACCTTGCAGAGCAGATGGACCTGTCTGATTCAGTTTCTGAACTCCTGCAGATCCATCTTGCCAGGCTCCAATGACCAAAGATTTCACTCGGCTAAATTCTGACCGGCCCAATCAGGGAAGAGAGGCAGGAGCAGTAAAAGTGACGAGAAGACGTGACGTCTGCAGACTTTCGTACTTGATTTGTTCCTTTGATTCTTGGGTTCACTTTGCAAAAACGTCAGCAGTCATCTAACGCCATTATCACAGCTGTTTCTCATGTTCCTGTAGTTGTTCGTCTATTGCTTCTCAGCAGCGGCACACACAAGCTACGTCATACCGTGGCTTGATGCGGATTGGTCTGTGGTGAGTGTGTCAATCAGATTTGTTGTCCAATCACCAGTTGGTAATTTTTTTGAAGGTCCCACCTCTGAAAACAAATCTGAGGAGCTGCTACCCAGATGGACTAGTAAAATGTTTCTGTGGTGGATATATGAAAATGCCCGTCTGGTTTGTCAGGTTAACTTTATTGTACTGCTAATAAAAAAATGGTTTTATTGATTAAGATTTTTTGTATTTCTTTGTGCCAGCATTGATTTAATGTTGCAGTTCCCTGACCGGAATTTTAAACTACATCTTCTGCAGTTAGAGGCCAACAGTTGAGTTGTAATTCCAGATAGTTTTTAAGATTTAATTACTGCAATTAATACATGTTTTAATTGCTAAATAAAGATGCAGTCTTAAGTTTAATTAAAGTACACTTAGAAAAAAAGTACTGCAGTTAGTGCTTGGTAGATCATGTCTTTGTTGTAAGAGCACTTCTTGGAAAAATCTTATATCACTAGAAAGCCTGTTTATCTTTATTTTAAATTGAGTCAAAATTGTAAGGAACATGCATTAAAGAGATGAGAATGTGCGTTGCACCCATGAAATATTTGCCTGATCTCCACCCCTGATCACCAAACAGCATATTCTGCTGTCGATGATGATTCTTGTTTCGAGCCTCTGTTACCCCAAGGTGCTGACAATCAGCTGCCTGAGTGGCACAGAGGTGTCAGTTGTCAAAGTTGGGCTCTCAGTGTTTAAAATCAACACGGTTATATCTGAGTTCTCAAACTCATTACCTTTAAAATTTGCAGCCATTATGCTTTGAGATAAGTGACATTGACAATCTAAATCATACCTTTTCTTTTATAACAAATTCAGCGTCCTTGCAAAACAATCCTGTCATTCAAAATCACCCCTGCTTTAAAGACCTAGAGCTGCAATATGAGTTTGAATCCAGCAGAGGGAGGTGTTCCCCAACAACTGAGCAGAGGAAACGCGTAATCTGTTCATGAACACATCTGCTGACTGATCCTGTGTTACAGCTCAGTCTCTCGAGAGTTGCCTTGATCTACATGTTTATTGCTCACTGTTACAGCAGCAGCAGCATTGTCGCCTGATTCTCTGTGAATATCCGTCATGTTTTATTCACAATGCATGTATTGACTTGTATTAAAAAGCCTTGTGCTCTAGCCTGTAGCTCTGAGATTCCTCAACCATTTTAGAAAATATAAAACACTTTTCTACACATGTCTCACAGAAATGGAGTCATTAATGGTGCTTTAAAGGTGACTTCTGCTTGAGTTTCAATGGCTGCAAATTGAAGGCCTTAAACTACCGTTAGGCGATGCCTACTAAAGAGGCGCAGGGTGATGTGTGTGATAGTGACAGTTTTGCAATGGTAGAGGGCTTTGTTGTCAGTTACAGTCAGCCATCAGCAAAGGATGATATCATTAATAATCAGCCAAAACTTTACTTCAAATGAGTCTTCTACCTTATCAATTCCTCTTATCATGGACCAACTTTTGCAACGTTTCAGCTCTCCTTAGGTGCAAAAGGAGCTTTACTCAGAACTTTGGAAAAATGACCTCATATCCCCCTGATGAAAGCAAACCATGCTAGGTTCACCCATGGGTAAACACGGTGTAGTAGTTGATCTGTTCACTCATCAAGTCATGAGATGATGAAAAGCTTTGTGTCCTCATAATTTCTTTAAAAAAAAAAAGAGAAAAAAACGGACAGATCCTCTCTGTTGTCTATTGTTAATAAAGCTCAGTGAGCAGATGATACTCCTGCAGCTGTTGGATCAGTAATCTCCTTCCTAACCCTTGACAAGAGGTTAGATCCTCAGGGACCTTTGCACCTACACAGAGACTACAGAGCAATGTTTCTCTCTCCATCCTGATCCTTGTGGTTTTTCAGTCCCCTGCTTTTGAGTGAGACTCTTGTCTCACAGAAAAAGAGATGCAGAGCGCGGTCACACTGGCCATCTGTACCGTGCCCAAGCATGCTTCAACCCTAAAGTCCAGTTCATTTGGCCAGTGTGACTGCTCTGTACGGTGCCCAGGCACGGTACACTTCCTTGGCTTTGGCACACTTTGGAGAGGTGTGCTTTGGCACGGTACACTTCATGCACAAGCACATGTACGCAACAAGGACATGGCGTTGATAAACGTACCATAAAATAAACTAAAAGTGTTCTATGTTTGTTTACTGTTGGGTTATGGGCCTTATGTTTATGTCCCTGAGTGATAACATCACTGTCCACCATTTAAATTATTTACCCAGAGAAAATATTACTGCTGTCCTCACAGAGGGGGGAACGCCTGGTTTGTACTTTTGCATCAACTACAGTGTATAGCTGTAGTTTCACGTAGCTCTTTTTCAACACAAAAACCTTTGCACGTACCCCATAGCACCTTCTCACAAATGTAATTGTGCATCGAAACACCTTGACCCACATGCCCTGTGTTTGTTTCAATGAGAAGTCTCCTCTCTTTGCGGCTCTTGTCCTCGTTTATGATAGTTACTATATGATATAGGATGACATCTGTTAGCTCAAGTATAATAAGATACACTCAAAAAACTATTAAAAGAGCAAGCAGATAAATATTAGGCCCAAAACACAAGGCCTGACAATCATACAGATGACACTGCCCCATGTGTTTCGGAGGGGTATTGCAGAGTGTGTAGTGCTCATGACTGGGTCAACTACAAAGGTGTAGGGCCAGCGCAGAAGTATAAACCAGGCTTAGGGGATTAAACCCAAATTTACATGTACACATACTGTTTTTTTATTAGAGTTTTAGGGACAGTATAAGTTTACCCTAAAGTGAAAAGGACATACAACATGATCCAAAAGCAGATTAAGATTCTGGTGAATCTGATTCAGAGTAAACAATTATCTGCAACAATCATTTTAGGATCAGTATTAAATTTTCTTTGGAAAAATGATGAGAAACTGAAAATGAGGCACATAATTTAATGTTTCTGCAAGCAAAATCAGGTGAGTATACCTGTAATTCAAATTCAGATGGGTCCTAATTTTGTTTTTCAATTAGAGAAAATTGTTTTTGCTCTTTACATTTTGATACTCTAGTTAAATAAATTAACTTCCCTCCTTCATCCCATTACTGGACTGTGTATATATATATATATATATGCTTTTACTCTTAATTATGGTAAATAAACACTATATAACAAGGGTATTGTGTAATTAAAGACTGATGTGTATGCAGAAAGATAACTTTGTTAGATTGTTTGGGATTTAGTGTTTAATTGGGTCAGGGGAAATTGTGTAATTTTGACAACTATGGGATAATAGCGCAAAAAGTAAAATCTAATCATACTAATGGCTTTTATAATTAAAAGGAAGAGTGTGCGAGTTCGTCCTGCCTCCCATTTTCTGATGGAAATGGTGCTTTCAGTTAAGTGGGAGGAAGGCTAGGAAGGCAACACACCCTCCGTCTTGGCCACATGTCTCTCAGGATATTTCATTCCTCTCATGTACCCTGTGTCTTTCACATGTCTGCTTCCAGTTTGACCCACCCAGAGGATGTCTCCAGGGGAAAAGCCACAGCACCACTTTACCTCTGTCACCTGCTGAAAGTAGCTTGTTTTTGGTATTTATGTTTTCACCTTCTCACTTCCTCGTGACTGCAGATGAGTGCTTGAAACAGATCAATGAACAGTGAAGTGTCACCTTCAGATCCAGCCCCCTCCTCACCCCCTATAACGCTGCGTAACTGTGGATGTCACACCAATCTGCTTGCAGCTCTCAGGCTCAATGTTACCTCCCTAATGAACAAGACCCCAAGACACTCAAACTCTGAGCCACAGGAAGAAATTTGCAATTTTCCGGCAGGGTTACCATGGTCACAGTGCAATGAATCTACCAAAGGTACATTATCAACTAAAAGCCGAGATGCAGTGCTGAGGTCAACAAACCAGATACTAAGCATCCTCCAGCTGCTCCTAAAAAGACGACCACAGAGAAAAACACTGGTCAGCTGAACAACGCACAGTGGGGAGGAAGTTGGCTTTGGATGGTTTGAAATTTCACAGACATCAGAGACAATTGTGCCCCTCTAGCAATGTCTATTTACAGATTCTGCATAAAAATTGTAGAATTAAGTATTCTAGTGGGTATTGGTACTTAGGAAGAAAGGTGTGTCTGAAGAACAAGAAAAAGTAGAATATTCCAAGTCCTTCCAGTGTAGAAAAGTGACACCAATAAAGTAGTCATATTTCACTGACAGATAAACCAGCAAAAGTCCCTCTGGGTATGGCTTAAAGAATTTGGAAACATTTTACACTTGGAATGATTGGGATACAAATTTGACTAACAGAGAAAGTACTTTCATGAGAATATGGAGCCCCTTTTGGATAAATGGCTGACCACATTCAAGAAATCCCCCTCTTAGGTCCCCTAAAGCCGCGCTTGAGCCTTCTAAAACCACATCTTATATGACACGCTGACTCTTTTTTGTTTGGTTTAGTTCTCCATTTGATTTTCAGGTTTTTTTGTTTTGTTTTGTTCCTAAGTTATGTATCTTTTTAAAACACCTTTCTACATAGGTTTTGTACACTTTATTACCCAATTCTTTACTTTTCTTATTCAGTTCAAGGTTTTTTGTAGCGTTAAACTGCATCCCTGTGAGTTCGAAGCAGTCACCTACAATTATGCAACATGAAGACTACAGTAGTCTTGATGTTTTCTAAACCACTTTTTTTTATTTTTTTAGATTTTTTAACAAGTGTGTTGTACCGTTTCTTCTGGTGGACTTGTCTCGTGAGCTAAGTGTATCATTAAATCCCTACAAGAAGTTTACAGTGCATGATGAGAACTAATTATAGTTGTAGAGATAATGTTGAAGAAAAGAAAAATGTTTCACAAGTAGTTGAATGTTACAGTGTGACCTGTGCCCTATTTGATAACACTGAAAAGGCATCACTTATGAGCTGTTCAATAGCCTGTGTTTATCATTTTGGAATAAGGACGTCATGGTTGGAAATCTTTTATTTACAACTGTTGCTGAGTGCTAACAGTTGCACCCCTCTACTGACCCTCTTGTGGTCCTGAGCTCCAGTGCCAGACAGTGTAGCAAAGAGCAACATTTATCTTATAACTGTGACCACTGTTGTTGTGGCTAGCTGCTCAGCTAACTGAAATAACTAGATTTCAGTTAAATCCATGTGCCACCTAAAACGACCTTACTACTGCATTGGCTGCTCTCATGCTAAGCTCTGAAATCCAGCATTTTCGCCCTCTGAGCTGGCATCCTGTTTGCCTTATTTTGTTACTTTGTAAAAAACAATTTCCCTTACGAGTTGAGCAAACTAGCGCTTAAAAAGATTTAATTTGGTAATATCCAACATGAGGCTTTGGCTTGGCAGTGCAGTTGCTTCTCCCCCATTTGGAGGGTTGGGAGTTTGATCCTGGGACCTGCTGTCCACATGCCAAAGTTTCCTTGGGCAAGACACAACCCCAGACTGCCTCCGGTGGACGTGTCGGTGGTTTGTGAATAAAGTGCTGATGGGCGTTTTACATAGCAGCCTCTGCCATCAGTGTATGGTTAATGTGACATGTATTATGCACAAGTACTTTGAGTGGTTAGAAGACTAGAGAAAGCGCTGTAAAAGTAGAGTCCTTTATCTTTTCATCACAGTTGTGTAGTGGCCAAAGAACTTCAATTTGTTCCCTCTCACAATCCACCTATGTTACACAGGAAGCTTATATTCCAGACAACAAGTGGCTAAATCAGTTACTGCAGGTAATGAATTTGCCTTCCCTCATTACTAAACTATTAACACATTAAAACTCAGTCCCTGGACCATTTATTACTGCTGCGGTCATGGTTTTGGAAGAGTTTGTCTGTGAACAACATAACTCAAAAATTAACAAATGGATCTTGATGAAATTTTCAGGAAATGTTCAAAACGGGATAAAGAAGCAGTGATTAAATTTTGGAGGTGATCCGTATCAACGTCTGGATCCAGGATTTTTTGAAGGATTTTTTATCATTTTGAGAAAGGGCTGTTTTCACCATACGTGTTTACAACTCCATGATAAATGGTCGGATTACTTTGCAAAACAATACAAGACTAGGTCACCATCATTTCTGACAGACGTAAAAATAGGATCCAGATCCTGGCAATATCTGGATATTTATGGCAGATTGTTTTCTGCAATAACACTTTACAACACACACACCTGAACCCTCACCAGTATGACATCAAACATTCAATAAATACATGTCCTGTGCACTCTGTACCAGTTCTCATTGTAAATTTTCACTGTCAAAAATATCTTGCTCCAATTTAAATATGTAAATAGTAATATTTTTCTACTTTTCTATATTTCTTTATTTCTTCATATTTCTTCAAATTTCTAATTTTATATTCTATTATCATATTCTATTTTTAATTGTTATCGCATTACTGCACTTTGTTTTTTTTTCGTGAGCTGCTGTGGCAAAAAAAAAAATTCCCCCAAGGGGGATCAATAAAAGAATATTCTATTCTATTCTATTCTATTCTATTCTATTCTATTCTATTCTATTCTATTCTATACTAAGATCTGGAATATGAAATATTTACTGGGTCATCTTAATTTTCAACACTGTCAGGTAACAAATAATCATACAAACCTGCAACTAACACCAAATTGTAGCAGACAGTCTGCTCAAATGGAGTATCATATTAAAGTACTAAAGTGTTGCATGACAATCACAATATGCTTGGGGGAGGTCTGCGCCTTCTGAGTGCTTTTTAGTTAAAGAAGTAGCAGAGACTTTAAGCAAAGTTACATAGGACCTAGAAATAAATGATATTATAAGTTTTGTGGGAAAATAATGAAATATTCCATGATCTGAATAGTTTATGATCTTTAGTTGTCAGATTTAAGTGCTCCCTTTCTCATTCTGTGATCTACAGGACTAATTTTACCTGAAGAATATTTTATTCCACGTCTATGAGTTTCCTTCTTGAACAGTTATTTTACATAGAGTAGGCTATAGGAACATATATTACTGACCATGCTGTAGAAAAACTGTCAGACTCATGTGTGTATATAAAGGTTATATATTTTGCGTTTTTTAGCACTGCTGCTGAAAGTGTTATATTTTAAGGTTGTGAAATGAACGGCTGCCTGGCGCCAATGAGCAAAATAAAAAAAAAATAAAAAAAAAGCTCTGACGTCAGCTTGGTGCAGATCCTCATCAAAAAACAATCAAAGCAAATCTCTGCCCTGTGTTCACATGCAGATTTTTTTTTATCTTTAGTATGACGATAGCAGCGGGGCAGGCGCCTGTTCGTTGATTTATGCGTCGCACCTCCTCGTCATGACAACTAGCTGTGAGATTGAAATATTGCAAGTGGTGTCCTATAAGCGAGAGAGACCGCACTGAGAGGGGGAGAGGGAGAGACTGCTGTGGCACGAGCCCTGGGATCCTCTTCAGTGTAGGCTCAGGGCTTCAAAATAAAACCACTGCATCCGTGTATTTTAAGCATTTATGGATGCTGTTGCAAAAACCATGAAGGCTAAACGGAAGATCCCCGCGCTGGTTCTCAGTGTGAGCCTCTACTTTCTGTCGCGAGCATCAGATACCAAGTGAATCCAGGAGAAAGCACCACGCACGCGCGTCCAAGAGATTGGACACCTGATTTTGTTGGGTGTCTTTAGAGCGCTATTTTACGTTTTAACCCAAACAAGCCGAGTTTTTCAAGGCCTTTGCGCTGCAGCGGGACAGCACCGGTGGATTATAACCAGAATGGACATATGGGCAAAAGCGGACAGATCACTGCGTTGACTTCTGAGGCAGCGCGTCGAGTCTTGACGCTATAGCGTTACGCATTTATTTTACTGTGAGGTTTTTTTTTTACCGCCTCCTGTTTGAATTGTTCCCCCCGCTGCATCTCAACATAATTAAAGTCAAATATCTGTGGATAAGGAGCAGCGCTGGGTGTTGTCAGAGAGGGATGAGAGGAGGAGGAGGGGGCAGTATGAGGTGTGCTTTTTTTGGAAAAGCCGGAGAAAGACAGACACCGAGAAGGTGTACTGATTTGCGAAAGCCTGCGACGCGGTACCCCCCTGAGAAATAATTGCGATCCGGGAGGAAATGGCCTAGTTTGAACATCATCGACACGCCGGCAGAGGATTGAAAAGAAGAAGAATCGTGCTTAGATACATGGACGGGCCATCATCATCATCATCGTCATCATCATAATTCCGGTGCTTGCATCGAGGCTTTGAGGTAAGACATATGTTCACCTCCTCCTTCCTAAACGTGACTGGAGATTTTTCTCTCTATCATAGCTTTGATGTGTGCGCAATCTCTACGCTTTGGTGACTTCGCACATTGCGCACGTTTTCCATTTTGCGCACTGTCACAATTGGGGGGGAATAAGATTTCAGTGAAAATCCTCTCGCCACTTTGTTGCTATAGCACACATTTTCTTCTATTTTAGCGCGAGCCTTCGATTGGCCTTGCCTGTTGATAAGCTGTCACATCTTTACACGATCACTGTTTACTTTGAGTATTTAGCGTCACTGTTGTGTCGTTTGGAGCAAGCTGCTAACAAGATGAGATTCATGTGATCTAATTGGAATCAACTCATCATGTAGGCTGTCAATCAAAGCAGCTGCTCTTCTCAGTGTGCCTCCTATGGTGTCCTGCTTCCCAGTGGTTGTCATGGTTTTGATAATTTGCCTTTTTATTGCGTGTATTGATGACTGCCTAATTAGACACACATGCTGCAAGAGAACTAATCTCAAGCAGAGTGTGTGACAGGCCTTGAACTCAAAAGATGTCCTCTCTAATGAACAAACCCACAGCAGCAGGGAGACACACACACACACACACACACACACACACACACACACACACACACAGAGCCTGTGCCCTAGAAGATGCAGATAGGATGGTGAATTAAATGCACACACTCTGATGATCCAGGGGAAGGCTCCATTAATATTCAGTGGATGTTGGGCAGCGCTCAGTTAATGGCAGACAACAGGACCTCTGTTCTGACAGGTCACCGATGAGAAATGGTATATTTTTATTTTAAGGGTATAAATGTGTGGGTTTTTTACTCGGATACACGGTGCCTGTAGCCATGGAGCTGTGACATTTAAAATCCATCAGAAAACCAATAGAGTCATTTTGTCGACTTTTGCAGAATTTGGTTTTACTCCTTGTTCCTGTACTGTTGGGATGGATGTGATTGCTTTCTTGGGCTTGTACAGAAACACCAGAAGATGGATGAGGATTTCAAAGACTGGAATAAGATACCATACATATGCTTAATCCACAGTAGTCTTAATCCAAATTTTATCATGACTTTCATGGCAGATAGAGCAGAGAGTAACGGCCAGATTTTGGTAGAAATGTTGCCAAAGCCCCCGACTTAAATACCTTCCTAGAACATGAAAATCCTAGCTTTATTTTCAGCTCATAATTATATCATGCCTGTCTGACATTGATCCACTGTGTCTCTAGATACCAATTTGAAGGGAGGCCGACAGGTCATGTCAAAGAGGTTACTGCCATTTAGACACCAACAAGAAATGTAACACTATGCTGGTGACAACCTTGCAGACTTGCAGTAGCTGAGTTTTGGAGTTGTTAAATCCAAACACTGCATCATAGAACAAAAATAGTCAACATCAAACAGTTCTAGTCAAAAAATATCACAAGAAACTCAAGTTTTAACAAAGCTTTGGGGGAAAATAATACATTTTATAGCTTCCAAAGGAGCACTGTGATTTTTTATTCTGAAACTTATGCATTGTGCCTAGGGATGGGTACTGAATTAGGTACTTTTATAGGTACCGACCGAAATCTGTCAAAAGTATTCACGAAAAATCAGACGGTACCATATTTAGGTACCTAAATGCGTCTTTGTGAGTATGAGGGAGTGGAAGAGTAGGTGATTGTCCATGCTGGACATGAACACAGCATTACAAGGTTGTATATTAAAGAATAGTTATGTCTGAAAAAAAAGTATTAAACAAATTTATGTTTTTTACCAAATATGCACAAAAAAGTACAGAAAATTGGTACCGTTGCGTACCGGTACCAATTGCCAGGTACCGGGCATTGGTACCGTAACGTTTCATACGTGAAAGGTACCCATCCCTAATTGTGCCACTCATGTGGAAGGTAGCGGCAAAACTTGGATGAACCTATACTACAGCTTTAACTGCATTAGTATAAAACACCTGCTGCAATCAAACCAACAGTTACATATGAACTTTAACTTTTCTAAAAGAACATCCACAAAGAGATGGTGTGGCTCCACCCAGTCTCAGATCACTGTATTCAATAAACCACAGTAAAAGGCCAGTAGATGGTTTTGATGAGCAGAGCCATTTGGTTTTCAGACACAAATAGAAGAGATGAACGGCACTTAGAACAAATAAAGCGCAGGCCTAATGGATACAAAGCACTTGAAGTGGAAAATTATGATCTTGAAATCCCAAACAAAATGTGTTTTAGTCTTAATTTAGTGCTTTGGGGTGATTTGTGAGTGAGGAGAGTGGCATGTCAGAGGGTGTTTTATGGAAACAGAGTCAAGCAAACGCTAAAAGAGAAGTTGTTGGATGATTCTGCATTATATCCAGTGTAGTTGTGTTTGATAGAGGGCAGCCATTTCAAAACTCAGTACATATATCCACCTCCAGGGCCAGTGTTGAAAAGTTAGTCAGGTGCTCATAGCAGGCCTTCACTATGTGCGATAACATCATTATACTTTGTGGGGACAGTCTGATGTTCAGTGGAAAAAACAAAGAAGTGTGTTTATTAAGCTGTATGTTACTGCATTAAAGAGGTGTTGTTCTTTTCACCACAAAATCTCAGTAAAACAGTTTCTTTGCTCTTTTCTCCCACCTCAGTCATCTTTCATGACTTTGCTTTTGTATGCAAGGCTTCATTTGATAATTGAAATGTTCTCATACTTAATTTTGATACATGTCGTGCAAATGTGTTTATTCCAATTATTTCGCACTCCATGCAGTGTTTGATGCTTATGTTGTCATGATGGGGATGGATACATCATTTACTTTCATTGAGGGAATTCTGAGTCTGGCTTGCGGTTTTAGCTAATGATTTGTTTGTTTGGGTGACCTCATCGTGTGTCTAAACAATTGATTCCCCCGTGAAGGCTGAGACATTGGCCACATCAGCTTTTCATCCACACTGTTCTTGTTGCTGTTCACAAAGGTTCAGGTCATGGGCAGCAGTTGAAATGTGCACCGTGTACTTATTAAGAACATAAAAGAAGAGGATTCATTTTTCAGTTGTTTGGTGAAATGGCTCTCAAGGCTACTCTACCATGCAGAATGAACGATGGTACACTTCTCCATTTAAAGACAAAATTTGCTGTTGCACTGAGCTGATGGGCTGCTTCCTGTAAACCACTTCATCCATAAGGTGTGCTTTATTAGATTAGAACAGTAAATGATGGTTGAGAGTGCCATTTGTTTCATCTTCTTGACCATGACCACCTGAGTAGAAACAAAATGTTGATTAAAAGCTTTTATTTCTGAGTTTGAGATCTGCAGGGCAAAGATGCAAGAAAAAAATATTGATTGTAGTGATTCATCAGAGGCAGCTGCAGTTTTGTTTGGTTTTATTCCATTCGAGCCAACATGATTTACTTAGCTTGTTTACTTCTTAGTTTTGTCCATTGTTTTCTTCACTTCGTCTGTGTTCTTAGTACCAGAGAGGACAATATGTCAGACATCAAATGATGTTGTTACCAGAGAAACCAAACTAAAAGAAGCTGTGTCAATTTGAATGTGAAAACTCCCACTTGGAAAAAAACATTGTAAACTGTACGGTATTATTGTGCTTCCACCACATCCATCACAGAGGCCACAGTGAAAGAAATGTAATAAACAAGAGGTCTCCAAGCAATGACGCATTTTTCCTTTGAAATGCAAAAATATGACCTTTTCTCATATTATACTTTTATCCCACAAGTTGCACATAAAAGGCCTCTGCCATAGGTTTTCAATATATGAACAACAGTTGATCCAGACTCAGCCTGAGGGAGAACGTAACACCTTCTGTGCAGGTATCACTGGTACAGGCAGTGCAGCGTAGCTGGTATTGGAGCAACAATGGTGACAGTGTCCATCCTACTGAGACCAAAAGTTATCAGATGTCTCTGAAAGCTACAACATCTGCACAGGATTCAAGGGCTCCTAATAGAAATGTTAAAGGATCAAAGGATTAGATGGTTGAAGACCACTTCCTTCGAGGGATGTTCGATACCACTTTTTATGCAGACCGATACCAGTACGAGTACTCCCTCTTGAGTACTCACCGATACCAGTACGAGTACTCCCTCTTGAGTACTCACCGATACCAGTACGAGTACTCCCTCTTGAGTACTCACTGATACCGAGTACCGATACTTCAGCACTTTAGATACATAAAATTTCAATTAACAGTGACAGATCATTTTGATCAAAGACAGCACAGTCACTCTGCCATTAAGTCCAAATAAAACACAAACAACTCTCTCTGAGTTTAGAATTTTTGATAAATATTTTAAAAATATATATTAAAAGTGCACAATAAAACGAACAACTGTCAGAGTCTAAGTATTTTTTAAAGTAAACTCAAGTGCTAAATAAAAAAGTTTGACTGTTAACTCTTCCTGGTTCATTCATATTGTCTCAGAAGTGCACATTTGCAGTGGTATTAAACCGCAGCAATTAGCAGCATCTAGTGGCGAGGACGACTTGCTCGACGTAAGATTTTTTTGCCTAGAGTATCTGCTGCTGGTAACTGCAGCCTTCACGAGTACTGATACCTGGAAAAAAAGCTGGTATCGGCATCAGGGCCATCCTTAGTTCCATCATCTTAGAGAATGAATCCAATACTGAGACCTATATCTTAGTGTGTACAAGTTGCCCATCAAATACCAGTCGGTATAAATAAATAACAATTGTTTTTCATTTTTTTTAAGCTTAAAACTCATTGAAAGCACAACACTGTTGTATCAAACTGTCTGATAATTAATACCATTTGCTGTGAATAAGATTTTTATTTATGTACAATGTAGTGTGAAATATACATTATCTGTTGTGAAATATAAATAATTTAAAGTGATTAAAAGTTATATGCTGTATCCAATTTGCAAAATGCACTATCACTGTAGCAATATAGTTGCATTATGTAGCATTGTCTTTTGTGCATTACACATTATCCGTGTAAAATATACGCCATTATTGGTACCATCACCTCCTCTACATCATAAGTTACATGCTCTTCAGTTAGCATCACAACTGCAGAAATACACAGTAAAAAGTACTAGACATAATGGTAGTATTTACATTGTCTCGTGAGACCTAATTTGCAATCAAAATTTGTGTTACCCTCTTTGCAAAATCTAATCGTTGCTTTGAAATGTACATCATCCACTGTGACATACATTATTCACTAAAAAAATACATATTGAGCACTGCACAGTATACATTATCTTCTTTTTTAATTCACACTATGTACTCTGTAATAAAAGTGGCCAATAACTCACAGTCAGTACAGTGTAACTAACATTATAAACTGTGCAACTTCCACCAAATCCTGTCTATTATACACCTATCAGTCCCATAAATTATTTACAGCACCCCACATTATCTACTGGCAGTATGCATTGTTTTGTTGAAGCATGCTCTATGTCGGTGTGGAAGCCTGAATGTTGTGCTTTTAAAAAAAGCATTTCTAAAACTAAGAGCACAGCATTCAGTTGTACATTATTCGACAGTGAAGGCTTTTCTTCTGTTCTTCTCTCTCTAGTGTCAGAGGCCAATACCTGCATCAGTCTGAGGACCATACTTAGGATAATTCTCTCTGACACAAGACGAATACATTTCATTTGCAACCATATTGAGGTCTTGTGAATAATTTAGAAAATGAAAAGGATTGTTTGCAGTTTGCAAAATAGTATCTCTGTAATATCAAATTTTAATCAAGCATCTTGCTAACATCTTCAATCATTTTTATTTTTTGTTTGTGTTTTTGTCTGTGGTAGCTTCCAGGGTTCCCGTGTCACTCCAGCTTTTCATGAATTCTTTAACGTGATGAATTGTGGGTCAGTCCCTCAAGGAGAGTCTGCAGGATTGTGCACTCACTAAAAGTATGTTTTAGGGCTCAAAAAGTTGACATGAGAGGCCTTAAGGATGGGAAAATGTTTTCTACTTTGGGACTTTCCTGAGCCCTCAGAGATTTGCCAAGAACAGCCTTTGAGATTCGCCATGTCTGTCGGACTGAGAGCTTGGACACTGGGTTTGGATGGGACCTGCTTTCCCATCGACTTGCTGTTCCCAAAGTTGAGCATCTATAGCACAAAGACTCTTCGCTCAGCAACACAGGAAAACACTTGTGGGTTTTCAGACTTTTTTGGCACTGCCATGTTGTTTTTGATTTTGTACTGCTATCATGAAGCTGAAGTTATTGAATTTTTTTTCTTACATATGAGCAGCTTGCAGGTTTGGCTGCTGTTACTCTATACCTGTTCACGCCATCTGAGCAGCCTGGATTTTAAACCACGCCACATCATTTAACAATCACGGTACTCCTGATGTACAGTGTTGCTGCTGTAAATGGAAGCTAGGAGGATTTTAATTCCTGTGTTGAGATGTCAAGTCAGAGAAGAAGGAGGTTAAAATGACCCAGTGCTCAGTCACGTCACGAGCGAGGAGGAGAAAGAAGCAGGAGAGTAGCATGACCTGACCCATTATCTGTGAGCAAAGTAAAGCTGGAGAAACGCCTGTGCAAATGCCATGGTAACCATCTTGTGTAACCTCCTGTGAACAATATCACATAACAGTCATCCATGAGATAAGCCGTGTCCTGTCTTGTAAAGTCTAAGCAGAGTATCACACCAAACCCCATTAAAAATGTGGTAATTTAGTGCGTCTTATTTTAGATACATCACAAGCCCGTTAAAACAGGGCACATGACCTTTACTGAATCTCAAAGTTCTGTCCTTCAGTTCATCAGACGTGATCCATTAAGCAGCTGTAACATTCAACTCTGAAATGTTTCAAACAGAGATACAAAAGCTGGGGCTGCCATCAAGTATAGCAGGTAGCGGTCTTAAAAAATGGTTCATTTGAAGTGGTGTATCCTTGAACTACACCGACCATAATTCACCTTGCTCATTGCACAGAGCACCATCGGGCAGCTGGTGCACTTTATAAAGGTGTGGGCAGTGTTGACGTGAATGGGACAGATAAGCAGTTTGAAATGTGGCCTACAGAACGGACCTGGGAGGCAGCCCATTAAGTATTATAGTTTCTACATTTTCTGATGGTAGCTAGTTAATGTTGCAGGGTGAAGTCAGCTAATGCAGGTTTCATTAGCTTTGGATAACGTGAGGAGTTTAAATGCCTGAACAAATATGAGTTATAGTGCTAAATGAAATGTTAATAACCTGTTCTCTACTATCTGTCGAGCAGAAGTGAACTGTCCTCCAATGACAGTGTCCTCCCTGTCTGGTCACAAAATTCTGTGCCATGTTGAAATGCAGTGTGGCTGAAATAGAGATGAAAAGACCTCAATTGTGAGGACAATGTCTCAAAACTACACCCTGATCAAAAAGTATAGGAGATGTAATCCGGCTTGTTTTTTTCCTGAATAATTATGAAGATGAATCAAATGCAGTTGGAGCTAGGGATGTTCTGAAGCAACAAAATCCCTGATCATTCAAACAGTTGTACAGATTCAGACCGAGGAAAGAGGACACTCAGAAAAACAGTCAAAATTGAGCATTATTTATTCAATACAGCTTAACATCAGGGTCTGTATGCACGTCCAGCTATTAGCGATGAAAACAGACCATTTGTACTAATGATAAAAGAAATGATATCAATTAGCAGTATGCATGAGGCAGGTTAACTCCCCAACAGAGCACTGAATTGGCAGCAGACCCCACCATTACAGACTCAAATGGCAGGATTACTACACCTTGTTCCACAAAGCTGCTTTTATGTTGCATACTTTAAATTTTGAGATCATCTACTGTGCTCTTGAAAACACCACACGCATTTAACCTTTCTAAGAGATTTGATGCCAAACTTTCCATTTATCCTTGTTGACTCTCTGATAACAGCTGTTTGTTCAGTCTATACTTCCAATAAAATGCCCATTTCTTCCACAGAAAAAAACCCCCAAAACGTTCATCTTGCTCTTTTCTCACTGACACTTTTACTGTTTGACATGTTAATTTCTGTTAAGGTGCAGTGTGTCTGCACAATTTGAATTTGTTAGACACAAGTTTTCCAGGAAGTTCCCCCAACATACAATGTTCTACACCTGCCTCACTTTCATGGTTTCATACAGTTGGTGAATTGGCCAAATTTTGGGAAGTCATGTATACAATAAATGCTACAGCCAAATGGACAGTTCAATGACTAATGGTCACGTTGGTGTAATGGCTGGACATGCATACATGCTCAGGTCAGTTTCTTTGGGTGAATGATGTGAAATTGGTTTATTAAGTACAGCTAACATTAGCAGAGCTAGCACCACCAACATTTGGTCCACCTTGCAGGTTAGCATCCACACATCAATCAACCATTTTATCAGTCTTTTATTTAAATTACTTGAGTGTACAGTTAACTTATTAAACTGAACTCTTTATTCATATTATTAACAAAAACCCAAATTCAAAATAACATTTAATTCAGTGTATTTGTTTAAATCATGTACTGCTAAGCTAAGCTGCTGTAAGTTACATTGGCAATTTTAACTGGACAAAACCTCGAGCAGAACCAGACTCAGCCATGTAATCAGGCATGTTAGGGTGGGAGGGGAAAAGAGGTGGATGAAGAAAAAGAGAGAGATGGACAGAGACAACAACTGCACAAATAACAGGAGTTGTACGACCTGGGGCTTAAGTGCCAATATGGTAAAAGTATGTCTACTATTTGTTAAAACTCCAGATTTGATATATCTTCATATTTTTGACAGTCCAAGTCGACAGGTCTAATTGTGATGGTGATAATAGACAATGCTCTGGTGTCTGAAAACAAGGCTGTAATTTATTACCAGGAGACTCAACAACCTTGAAAACATCATGGTAAAGACATTTCCGCCTGCTCTGATTGTCCTTCTGTTGACTGGAAAGCACATATTGACTGTTTCCTTTTGTGCCGCTTTCTCTCCCATTAAAAGTCAATGTAGAACACCCGACAGCAGCCCCTGTCCCTCCCCTCTATAAATACAAACATACAATAATCCAACCTGATTTCAAAAAGAGGGGATTTTCTGAAACAGAATTAGAGTGACAGTGTTCTGGAAAAAAACAAACAAATAAAAAAAAAACACAAATTGTATTAGTCTTTACTATTGAATGGAAAAAACCTGAATGGGAAAAAACATTGAAAGGAATCTTAGTTTCGAAGAGCAGCAGCATCAACACCATGTGTCGGTCAAATTATTGTTTTTTAAAGTTATTTTTGCAAACACAAAATACAGTTTTAGTTTGTCATTTTTTCCATAAAGTCTTGTTTTTTTGCTTCAGTCAACATGTTTTAGACATTCAGTTTGTTGTTTTTTGTTGTAGTTGTTCAGATTACCAGCAATTAATCCTTGCATGTTGTCACCCAACCCACACACACACACACACACACACACACACACACACACACACACACACACACATATATGTGTGTGTTTTTCCATTTGCACCTGACATTGAAATGACATTGAACAGTTAAAAAGCTTCAGAAATTCACCTTCAAGGAGAAATTTTACACTCTTCAGTCCGAAGTAAAATCATCAACCTTGGAGCAACAGCCCCATTAATGCCTTAACACATGGTTGTGAGAACCTTGGTCAGATGTCAAAAAAATAAAAATAAAAAAAACCCTTAACAGCAAATGGAGATACCAGGGGGCTTGAGTGTAAGGCATTTAAAAGGGAAAATAACCTCTTTGCTTTGGATTGTTTTGATTTGGTTAAAATGTTTGTTGTTCCAAATAAAACTAGGTACTGTACTTGACCTTTAAATTATTGAAATGTTAAAATGCTGCTCTGCTGAAGCTCTCTGTAGACAAACAGGCCTCACACAGTGCTCCTGTAGTTTGTAAATCAGATCTTATTACCAAATAAAAGATTCAAACAGTTAAAAAAAAGATACCTTTATTCAAAGTTTCTGTTGTGCTATTCATCACTGTCATGGTTTACCAGAGTTAGTGTCACATATAATGCTCTGAGCTTCGTTGCCCGTCACTCACATCTCCATGAAGAGGGTATTTTTTATACTGTTAAGCAAGTTTCAAAACAGCTGCAGTATCAGGAGGATGGTTTAAATGAATAAAAAGTGGAGCTAAATGAAAAGTAGGGTCCAGCAGCTAAAGTTTGGAACTGATTTACATGAACAATAATAGGAGAGGGAACACTTGGTCCCAAATCATCTTAAAAGTTCGTACGTTTTCACCATCCTGTCAAATCCTCTAATATACTATAAATCTTATGGCTTACTGGACTAAATCATTTTCCTTTAGCATAAGAAATCATGATTAAGTATGAAATGTGTTGAAGGTTATTATATTAAAGAAGCAGGGTGAGATTTGTGAGACATTAAAAAAAGGATTGTATAAAAAACTATCTTTATTAAACAAGCTAAAACAATAAAGGTTGCTGCAAAGTAGTTTCTAATAACGTTTAAGTCAGTTTAATTTTATTTATTTATTTTTTTTCTTTTTTGAGAATCAGTTTTAATTCTATCAAATTAAGTTCAAGTGGGTTGTTCTACTTAATGAAGCTCTGCATCTAAAAGAAGAGGCTCAGCTACCTTAAACCTCCTGGCTTTTTGCAGCATGATCTTTTAAAGAGAACAACAGATCCATTCTGTACATCAGAAAAGAGTTAATTCTTTCTTCCACAGCGAGTCCTTCACAACTTCTGTATCCCTAGGGCCTGATGTCTTTTCTGGTACCATTCATGTGATGTAAATATAGTACAGAGGCCTCACTGAGAGGACACATTTTGTTTAGTCGTGTTTAATTTGCGCTGGTGGCTGCAAACACACTTTACTGTATAACAGGATTAGCTTTAGTCAGATGTAGAAGTAGAAGTTAGAGCTTTTAATTTACAAAGAGAGGGATGAGGGTCTTTAATGATGCCTTTTCAAAATGATTGTTGTGTATGAATGAGAAGTGTCCATAGAGCTAAATAACTACCTGTCAGTCAACAAGCTAGCTTGGTTGCAAAGAGGAAAACTTAGTCACAGTCTTTCTTAATTTGAGTTACATTAACTTATGTCTCTAATGCCTGCACACCACTCCTCCTGCTGCAGTTTATGGGGCAGTTAATTAATCGATTAACAGTGATGGCTCTTTATGACCAACAAAGGTAAACAAAACTCCCAAGAACAAAGGCAACAACTTCTGCCATTTGTCCTTTTCAGTGCCTGCCACCATTGTGATGGGCTTTGCCTTTTTTTTTTTTTTAAATATATCCCATATTGAAAAGTCAAATTAGATAAACACAAACAGAAAGTTAAAGCTTTGGCCACTGTGTCATTTGAACCCAGTTTTACCAAGAAAACTTCCTTTTTGTCAGATGCACGATTTAACATTTACTTTTTAAATTATCAAAGTAGATTTCATACAACCAGGCGCAGATTGACTTTGTCTTGGTTAGAAAATTGCCTAAGTTTTCTAGACATTGATGAATGTGTGAAATGTTTTTCCTTCATTGGTCTGCTCTTTTAGTTTAACTATATTGCTCTCAAAGTGGGGGTATTGATATTTCCCAATTATTAATCATGTATATAATGTAAGTATTATTGCTGCACGTTCATACTAAATGTGTAAAAAAAATTTGAGTGCTACCCATTCATATTGTTAGGTCATCACAAGATCTCCACAAGATTTTATTGAAAGGATGAGGTCATTGCACGAAGATATCCCAACTTGTTGACAAAATGTTTTAGAGGTGGGCCTCAAACACCAAGGTCTGCTCATAATCCTGCTGGGAAGGGGGTTGAGCCTTAAACAGACAGTAGTTAAAAGGAAGTGTTTCAAACAGAGACTCAAATAAGGCCTTTCTAAAACGGAAGTTCTAGGGATTGGCATTGATAAGATTTTATTGATATCAATGCCCTTATCAATTCTGCTTATCGATCCGATTCTTAATCTATTCCCTTATCAATTCCTTCTTTTTCAAGTGAATGAATATGTAATTGGTCACTGGATCTGAATGTCTCCTGGCGTAAATATAAAAAATAAGTAAAAATTTCATGTCATGTGACGTTGATGTACAGTTTGGTAATATGTTATTGACTCAAGTAGGCCATCTAGTGTCTCGAAGTGGTTATAGTATTATTCTAAGTTGTTTGGAACCTTGCCTTAGATATGAAGCCAACCATAAGCCTAAGTTTTCTTTCATTGGCTTGAAATTTTTGAAATTTGGAGTACTCAGTATTGTTTAAAAAGAGTAATTGTGACATGTTTGTGTGATGAAAGTTAAAATTCTACTCTGAAGCCAAAGTTATACCAATGTATGCTAACTGCTAGCGTATCAACGCAATTTTCCGTATACATCAGCATCAAGCTAGCACTATTTTGTTTATATTGTTTTTGGTAAATAAGGAGATTTATACCATGTTGAATGTCTTGAATAAGAACCTCCTGTGAGAGAGTAATGTAGATTTCTTTGGGTGTTCAGTTCGTCAGTAAAACTTCAAGCTAGAAATCCTTAAACAGGGTTTTCTTGGGAAATGTTATCTGACTGCTAAGCTAAGAAAGCTGCGGCAGACTAGTCACATAAGGTCCTGCAGCTCTGGCATAGTGTAAAGAATTTAAAAGAGAATTGTTAAGCACAAAGGCTAATGATATCAATGGATTGAAACATTTCTTATTGATTCTCAACAGGAACCAGTTTTCGATTCCCATCCCTAGGAAGTGTGAGAATATCGGGATTCAATTTTTTTTGGGCTGTAAATCATGTAAAGCTACTATGGGGGTACAAGAGTGACTGGATGAAGCTTAAAAAATACCCTCCTCCTTAAATGATCCCAACATGAGACAAATTGTTACTGTCTTTATGTCACATAGTGCATTATATCTAATGATGCTTTAAATCTTTGAATTTTCTATAAGTCAATCACTTGTGGAAGTGTTTTGTACCACACAGCTGCCTTTAGATCAAGGTCAAAATGAGCAAACCAAGGAGTTCACATTGTGAACCATTACACGTGTGTAGCTTTTAACATGTGGTGGTTCAGTGAGACTCTTAGATCAAAGGACTCAGGACGATTCCTAACTGATACATTGGCTGGAAAATGCTGTGCATCTGAAGGCACTCTGAGCATGATGATGGTGTGTGACGTGAAAGATCACAAGAGGGAGAGTGTAAGCTTGTCGGACTTCAACAACACCTAATTACCTTTGTTTCGATCTGATAGTAAGAGAGAGGGTGATAGTGATCAGCTGATGGAGCCCTGCGCCCTGCCTAAAACATCGTGATGCTTCGCTTTGCACATCAAACAGCAGTAAAACAATCGTTTAAAGGGTCCTGAACGCAAAGGTGGAGCCATCAATGTTCTGGAAATTAATTGATATCCTTCCCTTGGTTATGTGTTATGAACTCCTCATGTTTGGTTGTCAGTTTAAATGAAGTTCCATGATGACTAATTTACCTTTGAGGTTTCAGTGTCAGCTCTTATTAGCGGGCAGTTGATGCTAATTAATGATGCTGTCAGTTTTTTTTTAATTCTTAAAAGAAACATCATTTTTGTCTTGTTATATGAGTAGTTTAAGTTTTTGTACGATAAAGATGAGAAAGAAGAATACATTTTAGGTAGACAATGAAAAATCATCCATGTTCACGCATATGTATTTCTGTAAGCCACAAAGTATGCGCTTTGAATGATTTGTCTGATTTAAAAGTCAGCTCTTGCACTGAAACTTATTCCCTATCTTTTATTCAGCTGACCTGAGAGCAGTACCTTTGGAGTACAGGAGGCCTCTCGACACTTAGGGGCATACAAATCATCTCGGCAGCATACATCACATACAGCGAGTCTCAGCGCTCTACTTAAGCTAACTTACACATCGTCAGTGAAGCCGGCCCATCTGTCAAGGTACGCTCTCCTCAGAACGTGACGGTCCTCTGAAGGCAGCATCGTTTAAATTCTAGCAGCCGTTTCGTGTTGTGGCAGCTTGACTAGCATGGCAAAGTAAACTGCGTGTATTTACTCAAATGAATGATGATCCTGAGTCGAAATTCCCCCCAGTGTGAGACAATACAGCAGGCTTATGTTCCACGATGCTGTAGCAGAACTCTTCTGGCAACAAAAAGGAGCCAGTCTGCTCCCTTGTCCCTGAACAGATGAGCTGTGTGGAGCTGCAGGACCAGCTGCATGGCTTGGAGATGATTGTATTAGCCATTATTATGATTGTCTGTGGTCAAACATGGTGCACCTGCTATCTCCCACACATCTGGCAAATGAATTTTTTAGGTTTCCATTTGGGATTGATACAATGATTCTAATTAGATTTAAATCAAATAACAAGAGCAGCTCCTTCCTCTTTCCTCTGCCTGCTTCCACCTTAAACAAGGTTAACAGCGCCTTTAATATGGCTTAACACAAACTGTTATTTATTGAATTACCCTGTGTATCCATTGAGATATACAGTATATCAGTATGACTTACACATGACCTGCTGTGTTGCATTTTAAGTAGTAGAACAGATTCCCTGGCTTGTTTTGCCATCATTACTTGCAAATTCAAGACATTAAGGATGTAAAACGTACAGAATGATAATGCTTCGCTAAAGGCTCAAGGGAAAATACATAGAAAATAGGTTACACAATCTACCCTTTTGTATTCTGTGATAAAGGACAGGAACTTCAGTTGTTAGTTCTGTGAATTTCCTCATTACCTCACCAGACCTTTAATTGTTCTTTATCCATTGGCAGAAATAAACAAGAGAAACTTGCTCTCACTTCATAGGCATCTGATGCAAAGTAATAGATAAGAAATAAGAAAGATTGCAGAAAAGAAACTAGTTGGAGTAGAGCTTAAAAGCCCTAATGATTTCAGCCCCAGATAATGTGGCGACACTCTTTGTTTTTGCAAAGAAAGTTAATTTTAATGAGCCTCTTCTAACAATGTTTTAAGAGCAAAAATCAGTAAACAAACTGATCTGTTTTCCGCCGTGTAGTTTTGATAAAGAACTCCGTCAGTAATTGGATTTTAGCCATCGTGCCTGCTGCTCGGGCACAGTGTGGTGGTTACCTCGCTGAGAAGTGCAGCCAGTCTTCTGAAGCTCGTCTCGCTGTGACTGGTCCTGACTGAACTCGAACGCTCTGAAAAATTTAATACTGAACTGCTGTCAGGAAATGACATTACGCAGACACATTTTTGATGAATGAATGCCAGCAGTGCAAGCTAGGGTGACAAATACGGTGGCACCTTCACAATAAAAGCCATGTCTCTTTTATTATTTGGACACTTTTACTTTGTAGGAAGGCCTTTTTGCTTCAGGGAAAGCTAACACAGCTTCTTACGTCTGAAACAGTGAACAGGATCATTTGGATTAGGATCAGCGAGCAAAATTGCAAAGCACTATTGGGTTCTTTGTTTTCCCTTAAAGATTTGGATCTGGCATAATTATGCCACAAAAACTCTCAATTTCCTTCAAGCATTAAACAATGCAGTCAAAATGGCACTCACTGATTTTTGATGGCACAGACTAAACGTGAAGTCAGATTACAGTTTAATGAGATGTTTAAATGACTTAAAAATAACCTAGCTAAACTAGAGTAGAAATAAATGAGAGACTATGTGGAAAAGTAGCTTATTTATATGCTTTTTATGTGGTAAGTTTCAGTCAAATAAAAAAATTCACGTGCTGTTATGTAAATAAGATAAACAAATAAATGAGGACTGTAAATCTTAATGATCACATAATTTTGTTGATTAGAGGAGTAAGCAGATATATAAAAGATAAACAGATAAATTGTCGCCAGCTCTTCATCTTTTAAAAACGCAGATTTCCTTCTGGCAGGGTGTGACCTACTTTAGCATGACTCACCTAGAGCAGGTGAGGAATGCGCGTATGCCAGGAGGCAAATGGCGTGTCCCCTAAAAGGTTTTAAACTTAAAAAACTGAGCTGTGTAGATGACTTAAAACTGCAAAAACCAAAGAGGCAGTCAGCAAAAGTCTTTACCTTTTAGCAAACGTGGTAGTTGATAGAAGTTGTTACAAAGATGCTAGCACAGGTGCCAGCAGGGCCTGCAATCTGCGCGGGCTTCTGCGTCTCTCGTTCGTTGTTTGTCTACTTAACATAATAAAGAAATGCGATAAAATGTTAAAAGTATGTAAAGGAATCATAGTTGAAAAAATATCTGATCAATTTGGAATTATTCCTTCGGTCAAAGCAAAGCAACAATCTAACTTAGTGTTATACTCAGGATTTCTAAAGGTTAAAGAAAACAAATTCAGTCATTTGTCAGCAAAACCGTAAGTTTAAGCTATAGTTAAACTTAATTTGTTTTACATTTAAAGGTTTGGTTTAAATTAAGGTTTTTCTTTCTTTCAAAATGCTTTAACTTCATGCTTATTTTAATGATTTACATGATTTCTTTATATATTGTGTGTTTATCTGCTCACTTGAAAGATTTTTTTTTACCTTGAAATAGCATTAAAAAGACAAAACTCAGGAGAATCTGTTTGTCATGCTTTTGAGAGTGAAATCCAGTCTTCTTTAGGCAGTTTATTGTTCCTTATCCAGTTTGGAACTCTGCAAAGCTAGAGAAAAAAACGTACACCTATATGTTAGTGGTTTGGCCATAATGCAGAGAACCACTTTCCCTTTATTTAAATAAAAAGTGTTATTTAGAGAAAAAAATAAACCAACAAATAAAAGTGTTGATTTGTTATTCTCGGGATCCCCTGTCGACCCTGTGAGAGTAACTGCATTTACACATATAGAGCTACTCTGGTTTATTTTCAGTTCTAAAAGTGGTGTGTTGCCAAAGAGGAAAAACACTATGCAGGTTATCCCAGCGCTGCTGAAAACATTTAAATTATTCATTTGTTTGGAAACTCAGAACACAGCTGGACTAGTGCATCTCCACAGCAGTCAGGAAGCTAGGGGAGGAGGGACTGAAATTAGTATCAGCGTTGCAAGAAGAAATCTGAGAAACTCACCATGTTTTGGCAATTAAATTACAAATAATTCAAAGCACCCACATTCTGATGTCTGAAATTAATTATGTTTCTAACTTCCCACACCCTTGAACAGTTTTTTCACCTCAGTGGAGCTCAGTCATTGTACCACTCAACGCTCTGCATGATATCTTTGATTTTAGACAATTATACCAAAAAAAGGGGAGTGATATAAACACATCAGCGCTAATACTTTTTTTTCCACAGAATTTTCATTGTAACACTAAGAGATGTAATGGATGTCACTTTTGTCTGAGCACATATCTCAGGGAGGAAATTCATACATATCCACTTTTATACATAGGGAGTATTCATCCTTTCATATCTGCTTTAGTTACTATTGATGGCTTGTGCACTAAACTCAAGCTTGTCTTTGGCTTTGACAGCTTTGATTGCTCTGAGGTGACCCCTCACATCTCTGAGAGTAATGTTTGCAGTTAAGGAAACACTTTAAGGACTTGAAAGTACAGATAGAAATCGATGGTACAATACAATAAGAAACATTATTAGATTGGATACCATACAAAATGGCACTAATAGTACAATTCAATAAGCAATACTAACAAAAACATCAAAATATGAAACTTACCACAGAATACAAAGTGCCACCAACAAATCCAAATGGCAGGAACAATACTGTTTTGCTGCAATTCAATGAATTCACTTCATTTTTATTGAGGTGAAACAATGTTTAGGATTTAAGTCTGTTGAGTACATGTTGAGAACTAAAGAGCAACTTATAATACACATTTCTTAAACAAGGGGTATTCCACCTTTTACTGTCCCTCTGGTACTCCCCCCCCCCCAAAAAAAAAAAAAAAAAAAAAAAAAAAACAGTTTTTCTCACACTGGTGTTATAAAAAACCCTCATCCAGGCTCTTTCTGCTTTGCTTTATTTTAGCTGCTGTCTCTTTAAGGCTACCCTCTGCACAAACCCCTTTCTCTCTGATTGGCCAGCCTTCTGGAGGCCTGTTGGAGCAAAACTTTGGGCAGACTTTGGTGTTTAAGATAGAGATAGAGCAATTATCAGCCATGCCAATTATGGGGTGTGATATTTGGCATTTTGGGGCACTGGCATCGGCTTTATTTTTTTTAATCCAACGGCCGATATGAAACCAATTCAAAACTATGTTGTTTTGGCTCTGATGCTTCTGTGCACAGAATTTCTCCTTTTCTACATGATGGAAGCCCTGGACAGTCATTTAAAATCAGTCATATAAAACCAAGCAGAAAATTAATTTAACTGCATTACTTGCCTGTTACATTACATTCTGTCCAGTTCTATTGCAGGTAAATAGAAATTTTGGAAAGCTTTATTGACTGTAGAAAATTTGAGCAATTTTTTTTTTTAAGTTTTCATTTAACTTTAAAAAACATGCTGCTAAGCATGGGAGCTGTTTAATAAACATATCCTTGATTGCAGTTAAGCGTTAGAGTTTGAATTGTTCAAAATTGTTTTGCTAATATTTTTACTTTGACTGCAAATGAATATCGGCTTCAAATATCGGTTATTGGCCTCCTTGCCTACCTATAATCAGTATCGGCCCTGAAAAATCCATATCAGTCTATCTCTAGTTCAGTGTGTCATGATCCAGTTAGAAGATCCTTATGTGATGATCATCTTTTCAACAAGTCTTTTGAAGATGTAGTGAAGATCTTGTGCTATTTTCGATCAGTTTGAGACAAGAAGCAGACAGATCCAGGGATTTCTACAACATGTGCAGCTGGGTCTTTTTCAGTCATCTTCATTTCCTCTGTAGCTTTTAGTAGATTTTCTGCCATATGACCAGGTGTAAGTTTCACAGCTCAGTTCCCACTCATTGTTTATGATGATATCTGGAATTGGGCAGTAATTATCACATAGCACTCCACAGACCGTAAAGCCCACCCATCGTAGGTGAGTGAAACTCTCTGCAGAGCTGAGTGCATCCTCCACTTTTCTCTTTTGACTCAGCATAAAGCTCTGCATAGTTTCATCTTTCTTCTGTTAAGTGAATAGAATTTCTCTTAGCTTATTTTTACTGCTGTGTGACATCCAGATGTCTTCTTCTGGTTTTATGCAGCTGTCAACTTCTTCTTCTCCAGTCAGTTAACTGCCGCTCTGTTTAGAGAGCTGTAATTTTTCATCTTAAATATCACTGTTTAGCCCTGGAGTGTAGATAATTGTATCACTCAGGTCAGGGCGATGATGTATTGCCATATCAATATTTCTTTTCCACCCCTACTTCTGAGAGTAGATGGATTGGACTATTAAAAAAGATACCTGAAAGGTTCCTGTCAACATGCTAGCTTGTGTTGGCCTCACAGGCAAAAATGTTTACTTAGCCAGAAAAATAAAAAAAAAGTCATTTGGTTTGTCGGCTTCTCTCCTCTTTCTCTCGTTTGCTATCACAGTTCAGCTAGAGAAGCGCTGATGTTATCATCTAGATTGCTAATCCTAAATATCAAACGTGTTTGAAATTTTGACAGGTCTGTGAGCCGTCTGTGTGGTTTAAGTCTGGATCTGTAAATCCTGTACTTTAACTGATAATCTGTGCCTGACGTCGGGACCGACCAAGATGTGGAACCAGATATCTCCTCCGACTGTGGAGTACAAATTGGTCAAAAGTCCAGCTCAGCCTAAATCCCAACTCTGTTGCAACTCGTGTCACTTCATCTTAGATCTCACACTGGCCCTTATCTGCTCACACTGGTGCAGCATTCAGACTGCAGCTGCCTCTTTTTTTAATCCCCTCTCTGACTGCGCTGTTCTGTCACACTGACTATTTCTGTGTAAATGTGCTGTAACCATGTGCGTACTTTTTGTGTTCACTGATCTTATTTTGAAGAGGAACACCTGTGTGGCTGACATGTGTGTCACAGCCAACAGCTCTCTGGATGCTCATTATCGCACTTCTACTCCTGAATTTAGAGCATATCAGGAGGAAAAATTGCTGCACTCTTTTGAAAGTATGCAACTCTCAAATGATCATGTCAGAAAACCCTACGAGGAAGATATGGATGTCAACCTAACGAGCAGGACTGCTGGTTTTGGTTTTAATTACAAGTCAGGAACTAGAATGGGCATGTTTGTTGCTATGGCTGCAGGAGGAGCGGTTCAATTAAGCATATGTACAATTCAAATTAAAGTGAATTCACCCAGCAGGGGTCTGTTTTATTACACCCAGGACAGTTAGCATGGAGAGGAAATTGGCTCAAGGTATAAGTGGAAAAGGTAGGGGCATAATTTCTTTCTGTGATTTCTGTGTGAGTGTATGCGGGTGTGTGTGTGTGTGTGTGTTAGTTTCCCTGACCTCAACGTGTTGATAAAAGCCTCATTATTCCCATTGTTAGCTCAAAGTATTCAAAAAATAAGGGCTTTTGTTGCTGCTCACCTCCCTGTCACCTTTGTAAACAAACACTCCAAATCCCCCTGCGTCCCTTTCAAAACAAGAGCACGTTTGAGAAAATAAAATTAGCAGCTGAAATCAGGTTACTCTCACACCACTCCTGTTGACATAAAAAATGTACAAGTGACAACGGCAGTGAATAGATTAATGTCTTAATTAGTACACAAGGCTATTAGTGCAGACATAAATATACTCAGTGTTGTGTAGAGCTGTCAATTTCCCCCAAAATCAATGTTGATGATTAATTGACTGAAAATAGCTTCATTATGTAATGCAGCACTGGCAGGAGATAGGCTGTGTGAGAGTTTTTCCTGCTTTAGGTTGATATTGATGAAATAAAATGGTAATTTCTCTCTTTTATAAAACTTTGAAAGCTCACCTGACAAGGTGATCATTAACTCTAGTAAAACCCTGCAGTAAATGAAGAGATGCAAATTCAGGATAACACACTGTTCTTGTTCAGAGAAATCAAGACGGCAGCAGACGAGCTTCATATCTTCTCCGTCGACCGTGGTTCTTAGCAAACAGCCAAACTGGTTTTATTTGACACGAGTGAAATTGAATCGGTTTGAAACGAAGTGCGAGGAGAACTTGACGGCAGAGCGGCTGTTTGACTATTTACACAGCAGCAGCAGCAACAAGAACCTATCGGGACAGTGACATGGTTTGATTCAGCTCCAGCACATTTCATTTGAAATGAAACAACTGCTGTGAAGGTTAAAATGCCGGCTCGCTGCTGCAGGACGGAGTCTCTCATCGGCTGAGATATCCCGACTGTAGAACAATGGAGCAGGACATTGATTGGAAACACTGAAACAAGAGATGAGCATTGAGTCATTTGGGGCCAAACTCCGGTCAGACCAGACTGAGGGGCAGTGCCCTGCTTGTTAGGATTTTTTTCAACCTATCTGGAAGAATTACGTTTTCTTCATACCAGCTGTTCATCCACCTTTCTGGAATACTCTTCATTATGTTTCTGCTTCATGTGTTACAGCTCCTGCCGTCCTCACGCTGAATTTAATGACTGTCTCGTTCAAGCAATCCAACATGCGGTGATCCATATATGACATACATACTGTGCACTTCACAGGTTTTATCTGCCGCTGCCATGTTAAGAGAAGGGATTATGGGATGAGCTGTAACTTGACATTCAGCAAAACCACTTAACCACACGTGTCACCCCTGCTACCTGCACCTGCCTCTGTTTCAGCTGTGGCCATTTTTTTTTTCTCTCTCTCTCTGTTTTCTGCCTTTGGTCTCCACTCCTCCTCCCCCTCCTCCTCTTCCTCCTCCTCTCCTTTTTAAGCCATCCTCCTCTTCTTCCTCATTTTGACCTCGTGATCTTTTCATACTCCCTGACAGCTGCACACCACCTCCTCTTCCCTGCGATCAGAAACTGTGCTCAGTTGATGCTGCAGGCAGGTTTAAACTTGAAGCCACCAAAGGATTCATGTAGAAAATGCATTACAAGAGAAACATTGCTGAATAAAACCTCACACATGATGACAACGTGAACTCTTTTCTCTGTACTTTTTTAATTTCTTTTTTTTAATAAATAGCAAACACAAAAGGTCTCAGAAAGACATGGTTATCATAACTATTCTTCACATTTTTCTCATGTGATCACAATCTCACATCTTGGCAAGAAACTTAAAAAATATTTGATTAATCATGCCCTTAACAACAACTTTATCTACCCTCTACTGACTTACATTTTTTCTACAGCTTAACAGTTTGACAGAATTTTTTAAAAACCTGTGTTCATGAATAACTTCAATGTTATGACCATAGACTGTAAAAAAAAAATGGACGTCATCTTGCTTAGCTCGAAATGAGGTCTCCACAAATACTGCTCCCCCTGGTGGCTGGCTGCAGTATAAGTCAAAAAATCAGGCTCTCCAGTCATTTCAGATGGGCTGTGGGCAAACTTTAAAAAAATTGGTACACCTTGTAGAAATGTTTGTCACGTCTGATTGTTGTGGTGATTTGAAGATATTATTTGGCTGCCTTGTATTCAAGTCCTTTTTTTTCTGAAAAGTTTCATTTTCAGTAGCTATAAGAGGTTAAAAACAAGGTTTTACGTTGCGTTATACGATGATTGACGGCTGCTGTTCTCGTGTATTTTTTAGGGGGATTGTAAAATACGTCGGGACGTAGAGTCATGAAGCGATTAGACTTTTGAAAGAGAAACAATTATTATTATTTTTGTCACCCGGCTTCACTCAGATTCTCCCAGAATCCCTCACAGTCTCTACTGCGCAGACTCTGGCTGCACAACAGCTACATTGGCGGCGCCTGTAACGGAGGAATTTTGGCTTCAAAACCGTACAATGTTTAATGAAGGAGCCATGCTGTCCACTCTATATACAATCTATGGTTATGACACAGTCTGAAAGGAGAACATTTTTTTCTTTTATCTGTATCATGTAGCAACAAAAATAAGGTTAAAAGAATATGTGATGCTGGCTTACTGACCAGGTTTAATGCCATTATGGGAAATACTCTGAGAATTTACATGAGGTAATTCACACAGACATACACTATTTTATTAAGATTAAATGATGCAATACTTCCAGGAACTAATTAACCTCTCTAAAATAATTAACATAATTAGATTATAATAATACTTTAAGTATTCCATATGAGTTATGAAATGGTTAAAAGAAAGAAAAGTGGACAGATAATGAGTTTAAGATTTAAAAAACACAAGATATCCACAAAAAGAAATGCCACCAAAGGAAATGACAAGTATTACTCATACTGTGGAGGGATTTTATGACTATGCTGCTTTGTTATTTATATAAACTTTTTATTATTTGTGTGACATGGTTACATAAAGTACCAGCTTCTGCAGGAGTGAAGGCAGTCTGTCTCAAAGCTTGGAGCGGAATCAAGCAGCAACCTCCGGCCACGAGGAATGAAGCCAATGTCGAAGTGCGAAAAAGTTCCTCAAGTATCGACTTTAGGCTTTCTCTGAAAGTACAGGAAACCATGTGTGCACCAAGTCAAAAAAGTTTATTTTTACAGCAACAATAGCTGAATAGCTCATTTCTCTTGCGGCACAGACATTTGCTTTTATAACTCAGTGATTTGAGAGATCTCAAGATTACTACTTACCTGATGTGACTGACAGTAGATCGACAGGAGTTGGGTTAAGTTCAGTATTTCCACCATGGTTGACGGAAGCATTCAGAGCTCAGACTTTGATGAAGTGAGCTTCATTCAGCTTTGGACGAGACTTCGAACAGACCTCATGTCATAGTGGGAGCTGGGAGGGACCAGTTTCAGGAACGGCCTGAGAGTATATAGTTCATGGTTCATGGTTCATCGTGAAGTGTCTGTTTACATGAAGCGCGATCTCATGAGACAGAGACAACACTGCTACAACTTTTGTGACTTTTTGACTTATGGTTAGTAGTTTTTGTCAGACACAGCCCTCTATCAACCCCACTTGGTTTAAAATGATTGTCGAGAGATGTGCTCGCGGCGATCATATGTCATGGATCATACGTGCTGTCCGCGTGCTTGTGCATGAAGTAAACCGTGCTGAAGCCCACCTCTCCGAAGCGAGAAGTGAATCGTGCTCGGTTGCGGTCACACTGGAGGGGACACTGAACAGGAAACATTTTTTACATTCACCATCGGCTGATTCTGATTAATCAAATTGTCTAGAGTCCAGTAACTAATTGATAGATTTATAAATGTAGCTTTAAAAAATATAGTTTTCACATTTATGAACCCTGGAGGTGTTGGATAGAATAACTATGCATAACACTGAACTTTAATGCACACAGGAGTAAAAAATGGTGATTTTCTTCAGCATAAGTCCTGAAAATGACCCTTTGTTCTCTTGGAGTCTGAAAAATGACATCTTTAGCAGTGAGTTTGGGACAAGTGTCTCATGGTATTAGAGTGATATTACTATCAGTGATTTGTCTGATGGCTTTTATAGAGTTGTATTTCACCAACTTCCTACACGTCCTATCCAGACGTCCTCTATAGAAAAGGCAGAGATTTGCTTGTCAGTTGGATGTGTCTGTCACAGCCTGTAATGAATTAGTCAGACTAGCACATTGCCAGCGAGATGTTCATAACACATCCACATCAAGAACATGAGACACACATTGACAGTATATCACTGGGAGTCCTCGGACAAATGGGAGACTCTAGAAAACTGGGTAGGGTCGTCCACGAGTGCACCAGGCCTCCAAACTCGAGGCTAAGAGATGATGTAAACTTTGTGTGAGATTGTGGGGCTCTGGCTCAGTGTCATCACTTCTCAGTGATCACATTCATAACAGGCTGCAGCAGCGTCTGGCCCCTAGCTACAGTGAGACTTTGGAATTTCCTGTCAGCCCGAGGTCCTTGCGCTCTTTTGACTCTCTTTCAGAGTGGAGAATAAAGCTGATTGCAGTCTTGCTGGGGGGACTTGATCGTTGATCGTGCCTGCCTGAGGAGTGTAAGCTAGTTTAGTCAATGCTATCCTATAAATCTTCTTTCAAATTGAACCCCTCTAGACATGCTTTTATGTTTTGTTTTCATCTTTGTAACCACCTTATTTCTGTCTCTTTCTTCTCATATTGTAGATTTGAAAATGATCATCCCTGTTCAAGCTTTAATCTTTGACAGTGTATTGGTGAGACAGGGCGATCATGTTAACATGGCTAAGATGCCTTCTCTATTTAACTTAGTGGGCCATTTTATTCTTAAATTAGCTTGAAGCTGGAGGCAAAGCAGCTGTCAGGCTGCTCCCTCAAACTGTGTGTATCGCCTACAGACACCTAGACACACGCTTACACAGCTAGCTTTTCACCTAGATCATCGCTAATTAGTGTGTCACCATATTGTGCACACTTCTTGGTTTCATTATGACAAATTATTCCACTCTCAACTACCCAAACACACTCAAAAACGAAACCGCAGATAAATAAAAAGTAACATCACCCTAGAGGCTGTAGTGTTCATCGATACAAAATCTTCAGTGCGTGGCCAGTAGCTGCTTCTGTTTGTGTGGGGAGGAGGAGGGCTGGAAGATAAAGTGGTTTTTCATGTGATCTACAGGTGTTAAGCGAGGAGAACAGTGGTAACCAACAGCAACATATTGATTTTCTGGTCCAGCTGTGACAGAGGGCCTTTTGTCTAACATGTCCTATCTGCTCCTGCTGCCTGCTGCTTTATGCTCCCTGCTGCTCCTTTAATAACCTGCACTCATGCTTCATTAGAGCTCCTTTAATTGACTCCTACTTGAACCTTTTTCAATCTTCACTTGTTTTTTCATGGTTTAATTACAAGAGGCTGAACTCATGAAGAGGTGTCGGAAAGTGAACGGCTATTCTGAAACTCAGCTTATTTTTACTTTTTGGAGCACGATTCAATCTGTATGACGAGAAAAATAAGTAAAAACAAAGATGCTTAAAACTGCTATTCCCAAAGTGGCCACTTGAGGCAGCTTTCAAAAATGGGTCTATCACAACTCCCTGGCCTTGTATATAGATTTTTATAAAAAGTCAGTCATTTGATTCCTGCATTCTCAAAATAGATGTTAGGACATTAAAATGCTATGACCTGCATGTTCTTTGCAATTCAAGTGTGGTTTTCATGGATTGCTAGCTTGTGTCGTTATTTGTTTAAAGGTAAGGTTGGAGGGAATTTTCGTTACTTGTTAGTAAACACAACACTCAAACTGGGCTCCCCCTCCTTTGCAGTGCACACCTACAGCCTCTGACCAAAGCTACATGAACACACTCACCACCTACAACATCGCGTTCCGACATAGAAGAGACTCGAAAGCTGTGTACCTGACTTGTCATGTTAGCACCAGCTAATCGCGGATATTTCCCACTTACCAACTCGCCTCGCTCTTTGTCCCGTGCTGCTCTCCAAGTGCCCGAAAGTGAGTGTAAGTTGAGTCAAGCTTCACCCTTGTTTATTTAAAATTTTATCTGTTTGTGGTTACGTTTCACGTTGGTGATGTCTTTCTTCCTCCGTGCTACGTCCACTATCATAACTGCTCTGATTAGCTTCCACTCGCGATCATCAACTTGCGAAGTCACTTGCCTACTGGGCACTCTGTAACGGGCTGATGTAACCACGCTTTTTCTCCACCCAGAAACATCCCGATACAACCAAATCATTCACAAACAGGCAGAGGAGAGGGTTGAGGCAGACACAGACACTGACACAGACACACATGTATAGAGGCCCAGAAGTGACAATTGAGCAAGATTATTCCTATGCATTGACATTTTATTTACTTTACCTTAAATAATTTACTGCAGTTTTTATGTGAACATGAAATCTACTTCCTTTAACTTGTAACTCTCACTTATTGTTCACGTTTCCTTAATGAGTCCTAGTTGTCTTACGGATGGGATTTAGTCATGAGGAGGTCTCAGAACAAATATTTTCATCAACAACGAGGTGGGAAAACAGAATCTAGAGTTTCAACAGTAAATAACTGCTTGAACACAAAAAACACATTTAATACCCTGCAGTCGCAGACATTGCTGGGGTTTTAGTGTAAAATGTGACCCTGTTAACTGCTGCTGTTAACTGAGTGCACTTCTTGTAAATACTTCAAGTTAGCACGCATCATTATAATGAAAAATGAAACTAGGATAAACCTCAGCTGTCAACAGCTGTTGTAATTGTGAAACAATCTCGACACAATTGCTGACACGTTTGGTTAAAAGTCACTGATGAGAATGTCACCGTTAACACGTTTTGATGCCGCTATCAGTTTTAAATGAGTGCTTAGATTTTGCCAGTGTGTCTGAATGATTGGAGCCAAACTCTGCTTCAATTGCCAGAATAGGCATGTATCTTTTTGTGATGATGAAGGCAGGGATGGGTACTGAAATGGGTACTTTTATAGGTGCCGATCGAATTCTATCTGTAGTAACAAAAATTGGTACCGATTGCCAGGTACCAGGCATCATCGTGTATCATTTCAAATGTGAAAGGTACCCATCCCTAGATGAAGGCTGTAAATTTGTTTTGGATTCAGGTACCCAAACATTGAATAGAAAGAAGAGCTGAGACAAACCAATATAGAAGTAATGGAAATGTAACTTGATGACCAAGATGCAGAATTGCATTTCTGTTTATGAAATTTCAATTTTTAATATCATCCTCAATAACCAATACCCTAAACTTTTACCAAATTGTGCAGGAGTACCAAAATAAACACATGGCAATGAACAATATGAAACTCAATACTCTGATAAAAAGCACTTCCACATGCATGTAGTGGATGATATAGAGTAATAATTTGATCCTGTATTTTAAAACAAGCCAAAGGCCTCTATGGTTAAGGCAACATTTGTCCACACAGGCTTGATTTCCCCCTTTTCAGTGAGATGTTTGCAGTTATTTCTGGGGTCAGTTGCAATCACTTTCTAATAAGTATAAGTGATATTCCCTGGTGGATATTCCCACACTCCTGTGGCTGCAGTGTGATGAGGATGGCGAAGCAGCAGCAGATGGGGCAGCCATGCTATCTGATTGAGCTTCTCTTTGAGTCTGGAGAGCTTATGGCAAATGGAATAAATTGTGGGATGAAGCTCCCTGCCTTCATCAGTGCTAACAGCACTCCGCAATTACAGGGTCGCCATGAAATTAACACTGTGACAAGTACCTACAACTGACACTGTTTATTTTCTCAGACTGATAACAGTCCTCTGTTTAGGGTTTATACCTGCATACAGACATTTAATAAAAGGTTTATTACAGGCGCTAATGAGGTGGAATAAAGTGTAAGCTGTAACTGATAACAGGTGATGTAAGTTTGGTCTTTATGGACCATTAACAACTGCGTACTATTACTTAACTTAGTCACTCCTCTTGTGGACTGCCATGAGTGTCTGTTGGGTAAACAGATGATAAATAATACTCTGAAATCCAGCTGTAATAACATACAACGAGCTCATGGGGATTTCAAAAATTGGGAACGTCAAAAATAACCTGATTTCTGCTTAAAGAGGGGTTAGTGTGTTTTATGAAAGCTTTACTCCTGTAATATCTTAACATGATTTACTGCTTAAATATATATTTTTTTAAATGCCTGTTTTCCTCACACTGCTGTTGAAACTCTTATTTCATCCTTAAGATCGTGTTATTTTAGGGATGCCCCACCAATGTGTTATGAACCAGTTAGGAGATCCATATGTGATGACCTCATCATTTCAGCAAGTCTTGTGGAGATCTTGTGGTTTATTTATTTAGTTTAAATGGACCGGTTTGAGCAGTTTACCCAACAACAACAACAAAAAAGAAGAGCCTATCAGGGTGGAAAAAACATGTATATTTCTGCGGAAGTCTTGTTCAACTCGTCACCTGAATTCACTTAAAGCTAAATATTTACCCCAATTACAACAAATGATACAGGCTTAAGTTTTACTGTGAAATTTCTGAAATTTGACTCATTCAGTTTAATGTTTTTTGTTTTTTGTTTTTTTGTTTTTTCATTTGAGAAAGTTATTGTGTTGTAGATCAGGGGTTCTCAGACTCCTTTGGTGTGTATACACCCTTTAAAAAACAATTTCAGGAAAGTACCCCCTTGTGTGGCTGAGAAGAAAATTTAGGAAACAATATCAGAAAATAACACAAATTAAAAAGAATATATTCCTCCAGATACTGACATATCTTTTTTTTGTAAATCACTTCTTTGTTTTCTTTTTTGCCGGTTTCTTCATCATCTATCTCATTTTCCCCAACTGTTTCGTCTTGTTTCAACCAACTGTCCATTGTTATCCTCCTGGTCACTGAACAATTAACGTCAACAGATGGAGGGTGTCTAAATAATGTATTTTGTGAATGAATATGCTTAAATTGGAAATGATGCCCTGTTTCATGATACATAGACATATAAATAAAACGCTTTATGATAAGCTGTTTTTTCATCTTTTTTTTTTTTTTTCAAATGTGTTTTGACACATTTTATTTTATTACACGTTTTATTAACATTTGTCAAGTATCTCTTGCAGTACTCCCTCGTACCCCTCTTTGAGAATCCCAGTTATAGACCACTGAATCAGTCTAGATGGACATGGACCATTTTTTAAAGACATGGACTAATTTTAGTTAGAGCTAGGTAAGCAGTGGGATGATATACAGTGAGCAGATGGTTATGCAAATACAATCCCAACAGGGTGTGCTCGCCATACATTGTTGCATTGACCTGTGTTGATAATACTTTCAAGTCCTTTCAGCAACATGAAGATAAAGCTCTTTCTACACAAAGTAGTAAATATTACAAGAAAAATATGTATCTCTGGATATTTCATGTGTGATCCTATTACAGTAATCCTAATATGGTCTGAAGCTTGATTGATATAAAGTCTGCAGAATCTCCCTCAGCTCCCTCCTTGTCCTTAAGAGCTCCTGTCTTCTTCGTGTAAAATATTATGAGGCAGAAAACAAATAGACTCATTAATGAAACATATCAATTATTGAACTTGTTATTTTTCTTGAGTAAATACCAAAAGCATGGCCTAAAACTGATGAAGCACAGACGGCTTTTATTTGAGATGAGTTGGGGAATAACTGCTGAGAAATCCTCCATGATCCTGCTTAGAAAAGACTGAAAATGAAACTCATCAGACAAAATTTCACAAATAAATCCATCAAAAACAAAATCCATCAAAAGGACAGTCGGATCTTCTGCCTCATACATTCATAACTCATTTCAATAAAAAGAAGCTGAATTTTCTATTGGTGGCTTTTGAATTCAGATATCATGCTGCACTTTCAGGCACTGGCAGCCATTTCTTCCCTCATCTCCTATTCTTTTATCACCCAGTGCACCCTGGCAGACTGCACATAGAGGCAATCGAGCGGACTCTGGATAGCTTCTCGTCTAGTGTGAAAAAAGGATGAGGCCTACATACGCAGCCTCACAAGTCTAATCTTAGCCCCAGTTCCTCTGTTCGCCTCTCGCTTCATCAACAAGAGAACTTATTCATCTTGCCCAGTCCATTAAAGATTTAAAGGAACATTAAGGCCTCTAAACAGCTCTTTTAATTAAACAGCATGAGTCCTTCTTACTATACCTGATAGAGGGAAAGTTCCTTTAACCTTAAACATCTCTACTGACTCTTCAACGTTTACATCATACTGAGCTATCAGGACACATATGCAGCATGTTTGCTCACTGGGGGTCAGAAATTTTTACCAAGAGCGGTCAAACCTTTAATTCATTTTGGGTCTAGAGTAATTTAAGACCACATTTATAAATTGCATGGTTTTGTTAGGTGATTTATTTTGTTAAATTTTCCCCAAAAAGCCTCAAATTACCTCACATGAACTCAGAGCACTTCTGTTGGCATTGTAGGTGGGGGGCTCGAGCCAGATATCGATAATATCAATACCAACGTTGGTATTGCTATGGAACGATACCAGTGTAAAAAGATCAATACCCTCGTTAAATTTTTGGTCCTGCATGCACTGACTGCTGCAGTTTTATGAATGTGGTGACCTGTCTGTGTCTGTGTCTGTAAGTCTGTAAGTGCTGCTGTGTCACAGCGCCCCCCCTCCTCCTGTGTTTTGATGATGCACTGTCACGTGGCTCAGCGGCATCAGGGAAACAAGCAAGCAGACTCCCAAAAAAAAAAAAGTTTTTTGGAATTTTTTTAAAACAATTGTTCTGGTGTAATAATTCTTTATACTTTACTATTTCAAAAAATGAGTGCAATAATGGGAAAACTTTTATTTATTTATTTTTGTATTGTAGTCTTCAACTCTGTACTTTGAAAAAGATTTTGTTTTAATTTTATCTTAAAGTGATCATTTTTTGCACTTAATTTTCTTAAGAAAAGAATTCCACACAACAATATTTTTGGGAAAATAAGATTTTTACTGTTGTAGTGTTTCTCAACATAAATGTTATTCATGACAGCAAAGTAATTTGTAAACTTTGCCCAAATTCTGTCCTAGGTTTTAACAACAAAAAAACCCTAAAAACTAAAAAAAACACCTTAACATCAGCAGTTTGATGATAAATCAACCATAAATATTAAAAAATATCGGTAGCAATATTGATATCAGTATCTTTTTCAGTATCGGTAACGGTGATACTGGCCCTGTATTTACTTGGTATCGGGTCGATACCAAAATTCCCAGTATCACCCACCTCTAGTTGGCATGCTTTTCCAATATGTGTTAAGAAATAATGATTTTTAGAAACAACTTTGTCTTCCTGCAGTAAAGTGTAAACTCAGTGGGCTGGCAGCCCCCTTATGCCTAAAAATATATGAAACAAAAATTTGTCATTAGCTGTTGCCTGATTTAGCTTAGCATGAAGACTGGAGAGAAGTAGCCGGAAGATGACAACATCTCCCTACAAGAGTCTACAAATCTCACCTCATATTGCACGTCTCATTTGTTCGATACTGTACAGTGGGGGGCTGTCATTTTGGCACAAACAAATGTAATATTTTGTGATTCTCAGTGAACTTGGTGAGTTAACCTGTTTAATTCTTTGTGCCAAGCCAAATAAGGTAGCAGTACCTTCAAATTTACCACCCAGGCATCTAACGTGTCTCCCGGCAAGAAAGCATCAAAATATATTCAGAGAACCTAAAGCCTTTACCTAGGAAGTGGAAAAGATGACTGTACCTCTTACCTTAGTTAACCTCAGAGAGCAGTGACTAACAGAGTTAGCCTAGCGTAAGTGATGGGGTCATGTGGGACTCTGAGGCTCTGGTTTCGCTCTTTGTCTGCTTCGAGGTGGACTAATTTCTGCTTCACATTCTTTGATATCAGACTTTGTAGATTGTGGATCATCTGTTTGAGTTTCAAGCTGCTCCCAAGCTAGTTGTTTTTCAAGGATGTGTAGTGAAAAGAAGACACCTGTATCTTACCATTTATAAACCACTATTCCCTCAGACAGATGCTGGTTCAGTGAGAAAAATAATGAGGTGTTGTACTCAAATTCATCCACTGAGGCAAGATTTGCTTGAGGACTCAAAGCCGTCATCCATCTTTTTTTAGAGGGGGAAAGGGACTTATCTCTGTCTTTAAATCAGTGCATCAAGGCGATAATGTATGAAAGTCAACAATTTGATATTGCAGAGCACAACACCGGCCATCAGCTTTGTTTTATTTTTAATTAAATGGCCCTTTTTGCTCAGTAAGTCGAGAGGACGTAGCAGATGCTCAAGTTTAGTCAAAAACTCAGCACGCTGTTTCTGGCTTGCTAAGCTGCTTGTCATCTCCAGATGTTGACTAACAGAGGAGAGCGTCTTGACAGCTGAAGTAGTGCATGTATTTTTTAACAGTCAAAGCGGGGACAAAGCAATATAAAATCCCATGGCAGACGTTCTCTCCCTACACAGACGTTCTGCAAAAGTTTTCACAAACTCCTCTGACCATACTGATTTTAAAAATACTCAACAGAGACGAGACGTTCCCTTCTCCCACAGCCTGAGCTGACAGGGCTGCTTAATGCACAGAACAGGAGAGAAAGCAGGTTAAATCAGCCTGGTGATTTGTGCATGAGCGTGTCTCCTTATGTGTGAAGATGTAGACTCACTGCAGACTCAGCTCACGGATGGTTGACGTGAACAGATGTTTGGGATGTGAGATTGCTACTGTTTGCAGTTCACATGTGAGAGGATGAGAACAAATTTCTGCTTTACTCACATGCAACACCTCTTGCCTCACTGAGCTTTATACATGCCAGTACATCATCCTGTGCATTTAGAAAGACAGGCATTACAGATGAAAACATGACAAGCTACCACACCTATGCTCTCTAGTCAGCAATGATCATGTGCATTCCTGGACGTAGTGTGCATATTAAAGCTGCTCCGACCTTGGGTCTGCGCTGTATGTTCAGTCACATTTATGAGCGCAGATGGCTGCTTTCGAATCAACATGAGTTTAAATATTTAAATGTTAGCAGTGAGCAGTCAGATGCTCTCTGTAATTCATTCCAACAATAGTTTAACTCACAGGCTTTATGCTAAATAGATAGGAAATATAGGATTTAATAGCTGGTGGTGATAAAAAAAACACTCACATAGATCTATAAGGATCCATTAAGATCCACGTGAGGCACATTTAAGCTCACTTTAGTACATTCTTATGTTGATTTATTTTAATGATATATTCATTTAATCCTTTATTTGTCCAGGAAGGCTTTATTAAGGTTGTTTGTTTCTGTAGTTGTTGGGTTGAGGATTGAAACCTTGTTCTTTTACGGACACAGTTATGTATTTTTGAAAACCTGAAAATCAATCAAGTTAGAGATCATTGATTCTGCCATTGAGTTTTTGTTGCTGTATTTTACTCCAGTCAGGTCATTCCAATCAAACCACTAGTGCACACTCACTGGTTGACTAATGAAGCTTTTAAATGTGACACATTGCAAGCTAACAAGTATTAAAAGACACTGAGAAAATTGTTGGTAGTTAGTTTTCTGCAAAGATGAATAAAGAGATCAAAAGTTAAGCAACACTTTATCAAATGAATAAGAACAGAAGGAGGTACATCAATAGAGTTTCCCAAGATTTTAAATGTCATAATAATAAAAAAAAAATCTGCCCTGTTTTTGTAATCATACTCTCTGAATTACAGGAAAAAGATTTGCACAGCTGATCCAGTCGAAACTCTGCAGTCCAGAAAGTTACAGTAGTCTTTTAGTCACCACACTATCTGAGTTATTAAAAAAACAACAAGTAATTACCAATGTCTAATTACACCTAATAAAAACAAACAAACAAATAGATAAATAAATAAATAAATAAATAAATAAATAAATAAAACCTCTTCTGGCATTCAGGAGCTGTTGGGTTTTGTAGTATGGTAGTATATTGTTCAGTCAGGAAATTAGCAGATTTAAAAAAAGATGTGAACAACTTTCTTGGTAATTCAGAGATAATTGAGAAGGTCAAGACTGTATCCTTGCTAATTTCCTTATTTCATTTAGAGAAGGGATCTGGCAGCAGTGGCAAGACAAAACTTTCATTTAACTCACAGAAACCTCAAACAGAACGAGACTTATTGATGAACAGTCCTGACAGGGTGGGTTGTAAGCGTTTTACTATGACTCTACTACCTGGACAGAAACAAGCACAAATGGCAGATGGCATCGCTAAACACAGTTTAGGAGATTTTGATCTTGATTTTGGAAGCTGTAGGTTGTTTTGTAGATGTGGCATTTCAGAACTCGGCTGGAGCAATGTGCAACCAGTACAGCCAGTTTGTAGACTTTAACTTACAAGGCAGGTCAATAGCTGCTGGTGCTAGCTCTGCTAGCTTCACTTGAGAAACCAGACTTGTGCTCAGTTTTTACTGTCAGTCAGTATTAAAATTCTTTCCATACAATTATTGAGTTCAGAACATCACCAACTTCAATACCCATGTAACTATACTTGGCTCATAGGGATGGAATGGTTTATGAGGATAATCTGAACCATTTGGTTTTCCTCACTTGGTTTGGGGCGCGTGTGCTTCTGGTTTGTGTTAATCTTTCTTCTTTGTCTTTTTTCATACGCACAACGAGTCCAAGGAGTACAGCAGAACAGTTCTGAAGAAGTGTGTGTGTTGTGTACATGACAAGCGGAGAAGACAGAGTCAGAGGGTGTACCTGTGGCGTTGAGTCGTTCTGCTGTCTGGGAGCTATTAGATTCAGAGTGAGCTCTGATGACGCCGGTAAGAAAGTGGGGGATAAACCCGCAACTGAGTGTTGCCAACTTAAAGACTTTGTTGCTACATTCAATGACTTTCCAGACCCCTCTGGCAAGTTTTTTTAAAGACAACAATTCTTGTGACTTTCTGGAGTTTGCACAATCTGACGTGTGTGACAGCTTGATTTGATCTCCTCAATGGTCAGCGTGTGCTATCGTGAGTCCCTCCCTATCCAAAACACAGACAGTCCTCACTCGCAGCAGATGAAATCACGCAAGTGCGTGTCTCACTATGGTCACTTCTGCCAGTCCCAAGCCCAGATAAAGGAGGAGGGTTGAAGGGTTGATGTTTTGACATAAAAAAAAATTTATCGACCAAAGAAAGTGAACTATTTCTCTCTCCTACAGAGTCCATGTCAATTACATGCAAATGGATTATTCTGCAAATTAGACAGCAGCATCATTTAGTGACTTTTAGTGACTTCTGGGACAGCCAATAGAGACTTTCCTGAGGAGTTGGCATTTTGAAACTAACAATTTCTTCCCCAGCTTTAATGAAGATTCAAATGGGAAACAACCTCATTCTTAGGTTTTTCATGACCATACATGACAGAATTGGTTAAAAATAATTCGTTAATAGTGGATTATTAGGGGATATGGTAATCTGGGGTGTTAAAAACAACAACATTGTTCACCAAACCAAACCGAAAACTGACCACAAAACCTTGGTAGAAACTGAACCATGGATTCTGTGAACCGTTCCATCCTTATTAGCGAAGGGTATAGATATTGACGTACTGGAGTTTTGATTGGTTGCCTTTAGTCCTAATGTGGACTGCACGTCAGCCAACAAGTAGTTCAACTCAAAATCTTTTGAAACCACAAGTAGTACCTTTTTTTTAAAAAAACATCAAAGGTGAAAGATGTTTTGTTTTCACTGAGTGATTTGTAGAAGTGCTGGGAGGAATTTCAGATCTTAGCAAGAAAGCAATCATACTTCCTAAAATGTCAAACTATATTTTTAAACTTTGCGGGGTCAATAAAAAATAAATGTGGCTGCTTCTCTAAATCACAAAACCTTAGCCTCTCGCCATGAGTCATTTACAGCAGCTCATCAGGGCACTAAGAGTCATACACTGTGTATAATTCACATTAATCTTAAATTGTATTTTCAGCTTGACTATGCATGCATGCTAACTTTTTTGATGGAGGACTTGGGTCGTCTTTACACTTCTCACCTCCTCCTCTTCACAAAGTGTGGTAAGATGGAGTCACTTAAAGAGCTTTAATGAACAGAGTATTTTTCCAGACAACTTGTTCTTATTTTAACTTCAAACAGAGAAACACTCGCGTCACTCATTCTGAGCACCCGGTAAAATTGCACATCATCTTTTTGCTTCATTATCCTGTCACCTCCTGGGTCCGCTGGCTATAAGCGCTCAGTGGATACTGCAGGGTTGAGGGTGGGGGGGATGAGGTGGCATTCAACCAATGGTTAGCGCCACATAAAGCCTTTATCACACCTAAACGGCTCCGTCTCCCAAAGCCGGAGTGAGATAAGCACTGCCCATTCATCTGTAATGATGTGGAAGCAAGAACCAACTGAACTGAGTTGAGAGGGAAAGGCTAACTCTGACACAGTGTAGATGGCTGAAAGGGGCGCGAGGCCAGCAGGGTTTTTCTTGTTCAGTCCTCAGATTAATGTGTGAAGAGGCTTTGATTTATTGTGTTTTCTCTGTGGACTCAAGTTGATTACGAGACAAGTGTTGTTACTCTACAAAGCACCGAAAGTATCTGAAAGATGAATGAAGAAAGTGGAGGCCACATTACAATATGGTCACTTTAAACAGCCCCTTTGGAGTGCAAATGAAGGTTTCACAGCAAAGCACCATATCCTTGGTTTCCCAACCTGCTTTCAGATTCTCTATTCCAACTTCTGTTTGTGAAACCCAAAGGTTAATGTTTTTCTTGCTCTTTAAATACATTTTTCAATACATTGCTTCACTCCAGACAAAATAAGAAGTTCCTGAACCAACTTATTTCTTTGTTTAAATAAAAGTTTCAGTCCTGACTTACTGACTGGTGTAGAGGAAAGAAAACCCTTCTGGAAGCAGTCAGATCAAGCAAATTTATTCAACACGGCTACACATAAAAGTTAGCAGAAGTTAACTGTAGGTTGTGTTACCCTAACTGATGTTTATAAGCCACTTTAACCAAGCTTTAAACAAAATTAATCTTTATTTTTCTACATCAAAATGCTGCCAAACTGTGCTGCTCTACAAGATGAGAACTGTCCCTTTGCTCAACAACACAGACTGAGTAGTAGAGCAATGCAGCATTTTATAACCTTGTTTTTTACCAATCTCTCAGCAGTTTCAAATCCTTGATTCTGATTGGTCAAAACCCCTCGTTGAGAGTTATCAATTCAAAACAGGCAAGGCAATGCTAGGAAAAACTATCGCTTGTGTGGCACTGTTGTTAGTTTGCTTTGGTTCTTGTGGCCGAGGCCGACCAAGTGATCCATTGTAAGGCATTAAAGGTGAAACTTAAAGAAATAGTGAGGGGTTAGCTGTTTGCTGAATGCCTCTAACTGTAATTTAATTTAATAAACAACACCAGCATACTGAAATGCTTACAGTCCCATTGCTCATCTGCAGTTTTTAGGCAGCTTTAATGATTCAAATGTTTTCCTCTTGACATTGTCATGTTTGGATTGTAACATACTTTTACATCAATTCAGCGTTAACCAGGATTTGAATGCCAAAGTTCTGTTGAACAGGTTGAACTCATGTCTGACTCATGTTTTTCAACTTGCTATATCAATATGATTTCCTATTGCACATTTCATTCATATTGTAAAAACATTAGGGATGCACAATATACCCATATCGGCTGATGTTGGTCATTTTTTCAACATTTGTGGGCTGATATCTACTCATTAGCTGCCAGCTATTTTTAGAGCATCTTGAATGACCTTTCCGGACCCAAATAATATTGTTTGTATGTATGGAACCAAAAAACTACTGAAGAAGAGTGGACCCTCTTTTTTTTATGTCTCTGTTCTTGATCCAAAAACCAGACAAAACATACTTTTTTGATCCCATTCATCTCAGGCGCTCCATCCATGGTCCTCTTTTCTTACAATCGGGCCTATCTTTCTTCCCGAAGTATCTCAACACATCATCTCAGTTTATTTTTTTAGTTTTTTGTTGTTTTTTTTTCTTTACTGATATTGATATCAGTAAATATCAGTTATTGGCCATAACAGCGATATTAATATCAGATATCAGTATCAGCCAAATTTTCATATCAGTGCATCCCTAAAAAATATACAAAGTAATATTAAAAAAAGGGTGAATTTGATGACTAAGCCAGGACAACAATAGTATCAGTGGCAGCGGATTGGTTTAAAAACAGCAATATGTGCAGATAGGTAGTCTAAATTTCTAACAATCACCTAAATTGAGTATCGTACGCCTTTTTACCTGTTTTTACCTGTTTTTGGATTAGCCTTTTAGTATATTCACATTGTAGGGGATCATCTGTCACTGGCATCACTATTTGGGGAAATTTTGGGGTCACAGGCTAAAAGGTTGAGGAACCCCTGTTCTGAAATGTGTGTGAATCTGTCATGAAACATTGTCATTAGGTCAACATTGTCTTAAGAACAGTTTTCAGTTTTCTTGAGTGAAAAATACTCACTGGGATCACATTTATCAGAATACAGCAAGGGTTGGAAAGTTTGGTACATTGTACTTAGGCTGTACCAAATATTTCAGTCAGAACCAAGCAAAATAGTGTGAAAAAACAAAAAGAGTCTACCAACTTTTCCAAAACAAGGGATAGGATAGGATAGGAGTCAGTGCTTGATGCAGAACATACACAGAATAAATATTTCTAGGTGCATAACTGCACAATACAGCACAGTAAATCCTCAGTCGTACATACAAGCCTGATTTTCTTTTATACGTTTTCAGGAGCTCTGCCCACACAACGCTGTAACTCGTTCATACATGTCACTCATGGCATGAAGACTTCCCTGGGGTGGTAGGCAGGGGGTGGTGGGAGATGAGACTTGGGAGGCATGACTCCACATCATAAGCCACAGTTAAATGTTTACAACATGGTGACAAACAGCAACAGAGATGATTGTTATGTTGACAGTTTTTTTTCTCCATTTACATCAATGCTGCATGCAAATAAATGGATTCTAGCATCTTCACTGTTGTACCCTCCCTGAAGAATTGATGTTTCTATTTATGCTCTAATGGGACAGTTTTTTAGTCACAACTGGCATTATGAAAACAAATCATCAACCCCACCTATTCACTTGCAGATTTCAATGCTTAAAGTTATAACTAAGAAATTCTACTTTAAAATTTGTTTGCATCTAGACATGAAACCAAATCTGAAAGATTTGAAAGGTTTTTGGGTTTCTTTGCATGTGTGGATACAGCTTTAATGACAGCATATAAGAACCATCCCCAGTACTTGTATAACTTCATGACTCATGCATTGGTTGTTTCAAGTTTGACTAAATAATTGTTTCTTGTTGTTTGCTCTGTCTGTGCATAGAGTCTGCACAGTTGGCGTCTGCAGATGTACTGCTGGTAATGCCAGCATTAGTGTTGCTGTGATTCGACAGAATTAAATCCAGCATCACCATAGGAGGTGAAATTCACATTGACATCAATATTGCAGGGTTAAATTAATTATCCTGAAGACCACTAAATCAAATCATATTAGAGATATAACTCTTGGTGTCTGTTGTAGTCGACAGATTAGCAGAACTTTGCCTGGGGGTAATTTAAATGTACCACAAAGGAGTCTTCTGCAGTCAAGTATCATTATTTTTTCTCTTTTTACTTAACAGACACTTCATCTTTGGTAAAATCATGTTGTCCTCCTGTGCCTTTTTAAACACACTGACGGGTCCTAAAGAGCACACCTTTTCACACACACTGGCTCAGACCCTCTACTTTTGTGTCTTCCAGGTGTAATTGGCTCCCTGACGGCAGCTCTCGACCCATCAGGAGATCCAAAGAGGAAGACGGATGAGACCACAGCGTCTAGCAGAGAATGCTACCTGTCCCTTTGCCTCACCATGTCACCATAGGAGAACTTTTAACCGGTCCCTGTCCACAAATCCTCCTTTTTTCCTTTGTTACCCCCAGTGAACCACTGAGTTTGTGCTCCCTCTCTGCACCCATCCTGAAGTGAAATGACTAAGAGAGCTTTTATTTTGGACATGTTGTTTTTTCCTCTCAGTGCTGCCAGCCACCAGGGCTATGGTGGGAAGCGTCATTATACTTCTCAGCAGGTTGCTAATCACTGTCTGCTGTGGCTACTGGGACTGGTTTTACACCTCACTCTTTCCACATGTCAACGAGTCGACCTGAAACACCCCATAGTGTCCACGGGATACGGGAAAGTTCGCGGTATTAGGAAGGAGCTCAACAATGAGATCCTCGGCCCCGTGGAACAGTACCTAGGTGTGCCATATGCCACCGCACCCATCGGGGAGCGCCGTTTCCAGCCTCCTGAAGCTCCAGGATCCTGGCAAGAAATCCGCAACGCCACCCAGTTTGCACCAGTGTGTCCCCAGAATGTGCACGGTGTTTTACCTGAGATCATGCTGCCAGTGTGGTTCACAGACAACCTGGATGCTGCAGCAACTTATGTTCAGAACCAGAGTGAGGACTGCCTTTACCTCAACATCTACATCCCAACTGAAGACGGTGAGTGAGACACACTTTTCACTTTTCATTTTAAGTGTAGGAGGAGCTTAAAAATACTACACAAATAGCACTGGATGAAATGTTGCATCTTCCTCTTTGAGGGAAAGTTTTGTAGAGTCAAAATATTTTTAGAGGGGCTTTTCTATTTCCTGTGAACAGTTGTTTTGCTCAGTTGGTCACAGTCATATTCAGTTGAAGAAGAGCCTTTAAAATGAGCAGAAAAACATGCAGGAGATCATTTAATAGCATAGTTTTGTTTCTTCAGAAGGTGTGATTCATTGAGTCTTAATTTCTGGACATTCATACAAGTCACAGAGGCAATCTTCCTTTGGCTCAAACTTAACTAACTTTTACAGCTTGTTTTTAATGAATGCTATCCATTAATTAGATAAACTCATAAAGAATATGCTTCAAGTTAAAGCAGCCTTTGTAGCAGTTGGCGACATATGCTAGCTTTTAGCTTGGCTAACCTTGATTTGTTTGGTCAAAGCACCAAGGTTGCATTGTTGATTCTAATTACCATACAGTGCTGTTGCTAATAAAACAGTGCTTTTGTGTATATCCTCTCAGAAGGTTTAAACTTCAGATGGTTTTGGCTAATTGAAACTTATCTTGATAGAAATGTGTTTGAATATATTGAGAATTTGAGAACAAATTGCCCCTTGGCGATAATAAAGTTTACCTTGACCTTGACCCTTGAGTAGGTACGGGACATACTGTATGTAGGTATGTGTGGCGTCATGTCCCTGTTCACACAGCCCTGCTGGTTTCTTTGCTATCAGTAGCCATACTTCAAGGGTTGTTGTTTTGTTGCATTTCCATCTGCTTCAGTAGTGAGATGCAATTACTCATTCAATCAAATCCAACTCCACTCATGTTTGAAGATACTCTATTGTCTTGCTGCAGTAGATATAAATTAGATATAGATAGTTATAATATATGACTATATGACTAAAGTCAGCATAGCACCCATATCCAGTACGTAACGTGTCCCCTTTGCTGTCTAAGTGAGAGTGGGCAACATTTTGATGTCAAATGTAAGAGTTTGATATAACAATGTGGTAGTTTTGGCAATAAATATGCCAAAAGAGGAGCGTTTTATCTGTCGAGCTTTCTTAGTTACCCTGTGGGTCATGTGACACTTGTGTTGCCACTGAGAAGCAACTTAATTGTTATGAGAATAACGAGAAAAGCATTCAGAGAGTGCTGACCTTCACCAAGACTATCGTGATTGTCATCAACACTTTAGTCCTACTTAAATGTTATACTCCCTTTCAGCAGACTGTCTGCTACAATTTGGTGTTAGTTGCAGGTTTGTACGATAATTTGTTACCTGACAGTGTTGGAAATTATAATGACCCAGTACATATTTCATCCAGTTCTTAGTTACAGATTATTTCCAGGATCTGGATCTTAATCTGTCAGAAATTATGGTGACCTTGTCTTCTATTGTTTTGCAAAGCAATCTGACCATTTATGGTGGAGTTATACACACATATAGCGAAAGCAGTCCATTTTCAAAGAGATTAAGAATTCTTTTAAAAAACTCCTGGATCCAGACGGTGATCCGGATCACCTCCAAAATTTAATCACTTCTTTCTTATCCCATTTTTAACATTTTCTGAAAATTTAATCAAGATCAGTTTGTTACTTTTTGAGTTATGTTATTCACAGACAAACAAACAGACAAACTTTCTCCAAAACCTAATTTCCTTAGCGGAGGTAAAATAATTCAAAAATGAGCAAGAACCTGCAGTTCAAGTATTGTCCACTGGAAACTCAATCCCTTTTAGGAGTATTATCAAAATGTTAAACTCAACTTTATCAGGAATTATGGGAGTGGATGACATCACTGGTTTTAGTCAATTTTAGAGGATGTGAAATTGCTTGGTGGACATTAAATTGTCAAGAAATCATTGGTTGGTTCTAAACAGACTTATGTACCATTAGGACAAAGGACTCAAATTGACCTTGTATGAAATCTCATAATCTTTCATTTGAAAATTCTTGTTAAGCCTCTGATTTATTGATATTATTCTACCTACATGTGATGGTGGAGTTTTTGTTCTGTAAGCATGTAGTTTCAGTCGTTTTCACAAGGCTTTCTTACTTCTATGTCTCCTCAGTTTTGTTGCATGGTTGCTGTACTGTAGTGAGGCTACCGACAGAGTTTAGTCAGTACAACACTAAAGCCAGCCTCATTTATACCTCATGGGGTAAAATTAGTCTAAAAATTTAAGATCAGTATAAAGCGAAACCTCCACCTCTTCATGGGCTGTCTGGGTGCACTTCTTGTTAATGATCCTGTGGAGGGTGTTTGAGAAAGCAGATGGACAGGTAAAAGAGACAGGATCAAAGGCTGAGTTTGATGGCAAAGCACATGCTGCTGATGATAGTGAGGAAGGTTAATGATTAAATGTTAAAAAGTCTGTGATTAATGGGCTCACCTGAGGAAACACACAATAAAACACGTTTGTGCATCATTGCTGCTCATTTACACATATTTTTTTAACATTAAAGACAGAATTAAAGATGGAATTATAACCTGCTTAGTTTGACTGTGGCAGGGGGAAAAGAGTACTTGTGTTATTGTTCCTCCATGACCCGAGAAAAAGAAGAAGAGAGATTATTTACAGTAAGAAACGATCAAATGTTATTGTAGTGTAAATTCAAACTGGAGCACAAGAGAGGTTTTGAACAGGAGATAAGGGAACAAAACTTGTTTTATGAATTGAACTACTCTAAAATTATTGCAAATGTGCTTACATGAATAGATCAAGCTCTTCGGCTACAAGATACATGCTGTGTAGTACATATATAATATTCTCATAGACAGGGAGTAGCGTCTCCTGTGTCATTCCCAGAGGAGAAGGTGTGCAAATGAGTGAGACAGATTTTACATGTAGCTCTGTCTGCTTGTCAGAATCTGTCACTTATTGTCAGGGGTCACTGCTTACACGAGGCTGATGCCATCCCCAAGGACATGTTTTGCCTTGTGTGTGTGAGAGAAATGGAGACTGAAGGAGAGTGAAAGTGCCCCTGAAATGGAGCACACACACTACATTGTGCTTCTAACTGCTGTCACAGTCCCGCTAATACTTAACATGAAGTTAGATTTGAGATCCTGTCAAACGTAGCAGATTTTCAATCCTTTGTTTTATATCCCAAGTATTTTGATGTGGCGTTAAATGTTGGTGATTAAATAGACAACAAAGTTAAAGTTCAGGGGGGGAGGCTCCTTCAGGTGCTGTTTGTCAAAGAGAAGCACTCAGGATTAGTCAGGTATGATTGACAGGGTTGATTCTATTTCAGGCATATTCTAAGCTTAAAGACGACCCGCAAAAATCAAAGTCAGAGTTTATTTTAAACCTCAGCACAGTCCCCTTGTCAGAGATAAAACTGGTTGTTTCCTCAGATATCTTGAAAAGTCTCCACAGCGTAAAACATGCCAAGAAGAATTTTCCCCCACCTGTCTTCAGCCTGTCTGCCTTCATCTCAGCGTTAGCTTTTAGCAACAGCAGCTACATCTCTAGGGGGGAGTTTGCACTGAGTGGAATATCTCTTCAATCATGGGATGAACCACTGTGAAATTTTGAATAAACATAGATAAACTCCTGTTTATGAACTACTTTAACTTTGAAAGCTTTTTTCCCATGTCTCCTCTTTCTATATTTATCCTTCTTTTTGAAATGTAGCTGTCACTGTGGATGGGATGCCAAGAAGCTCTTCACAGGTATTAAATATTCAAACTATATGGGTGACATATGAATTAAAATAATGGCTATGAAGTTATGGTTAACTGTAGTTTTTTTGTGAGATGGAAAAATACATTTCCACTCAAACCTGTCAGTCATTGGGAACTAGTTTTGCTCAGCTTGTAGAGAAGGTGCCCTATGTACAAATCCATAAGCCTCCCTTCAGGCTGTCTTTTCATACAAAAGCAAAAAGTCCAAAATGTAATCTTAGAAAAGAAAAAAAACACCTTAAAGGTACAGTACATATTCACTACCCTGTCCCCTCTCCGTGCAGCAGCTCTGGCAGTTCAAAGTTTTTTTCGAGTAGGACTTAAATGTGAACATTTCAGCAAAACCCTCGGCTACGAAAAGCCAGGTCGTCTCAAGAAGTTCTCTCTTCACCTTCTGGAAGGAGGCCGATTTTGCAACATTTGAGGTCAAGCCAAACCTTTTCGTCTTTAGAGTTTGTCCAAAGTCTGAGGAAAATACAAGCACAACTACTGTATCCCAGTCCCACAAACACAGCTACACAGCTGAGTGGGAGAAGTATGTGGCACAAAACATCAACTGCTTAAAAACTGAAAAGGGCTGACTGTATCAGCACTAAAAAGATTATACAGAAAATTTGATCTAGTGTGGTGAAAAAATATGAGATTGTGTTTTTAATTAACTTTGCCTCAGCTTTCTTCCCCACTGATTTATCTCAATCACTCTGGCGAACTCTCACACCCTTAGAGTATTTCACCATTTGCCATTTAGTTTTCTAAAAACCTTCTTTAAACTCTGTCAATTAACAAAACTTCATATTGGTTTGGTCTTTCCATTGTGTCCCAAATCCTCCAAAAGTTCACGAAGGAAAAGTTCATCAGCCTTACCTTATCTATGGTGCTAAGCTTTCTATTTGGAATAGGTTAAAGTTGTCACTTTGGAGCAAAGTCTCGCAAGAACGAATGAGATTCTCATGCAAAAAAGTGGTGAAGAGTCCATGCAAGTAATCCTTGAGAGCACTTTCACAGCACTCCAGGCTCCATCTCTTAATTGTTATTCTCTAAGTAAGTGCAAAATAGTGACTATGGTGTCATTAGTGTGCCAAATCTTGCTATTATGAGATTTGCATATGAATACACAAGAATTACCAAGAGGACATTGAAAGGGTGTGTGCTATTTTTATCTTCATCTGAGTTTACCTTAGCAACCCGTGAGAAAAAAAAACTTAATGTTTAGAGCATGTGCAGTTACAGACTGAGTAAGGACAACACTTTTGTGTGTTTATCAGTTTAAACAAACTCAAAATGATTCTGGATGCGAAACTTGTGGTCATAAGAGCAGGTCGTTGCTTTGTGAATTAGGCCTTGAGATGAGGCAGGTAGTGAGATATGAGGGATGACATGGAAGTCTTGGTGCAGCCACAATTCATTTCTAGCGAATTCCCCCCTTGGTCTGTTGCTGCACATGCTAAAAACACAGTTTCCTTCTCACGGACTACAAATTTGCACTCACAAGCAGATAAATGTTGCACACAAGTGCTTGCAAAGATCTTATATTTGCATGTGCTGCATTTTTGCCTGCACAGCGCTTCAACATCCTCTCAGTCATTCTTGCAGGCACATATAAGAATTTTCTGTGTGGTAGCCAGATTTTGCATGATAATACCACCATACCCACTGTTTCACATGCCTAATTAGATAATAATTATTGGCGTTACGACCCTGTATAAACACTATGCTCAAGTTCAGTCTCACAGAGTCGCCTTTTGGCTTTACACTGCCACTTCGGCCGCTTTAACCATCAGATCAGCTCTCTAACCTGGTATTAATGAACGTTGCCCTGTCATGTTCAAAGGGAGCATGTCAGAGCTGACTTGTGCTGTGTTTGGCAGCAGGCAGATGCATTCCTCACTCATAGCGGATGTAGGTGGGCCAAAATGAATTGGCAGCACAGAATCAAACGCAGCCCAGATCAAAATGTTTTGGAGCCAAATCCAGCCAGTGAAACTTAATTTCATCACATTTAATCTCTAAAGTACAACATTATGTATTATCCTATTATCCTCCCATCCTAACTTAAGTCATGGTTCTGTCTGATATGATCTGTGTCAGACCTGGAAATACTCTTGCTGAACATGTGCTTTGCTTTATTCTTTTGACAATGAAAATTCATCGCTCTCTTTTCTTTCTACATCTGTGCGGCCCTCCTGCTCTCTGCTCCCTGAAATCATTCCTGCCTCCTCTCCTCTCTTCTCCTCTCCTCCATCTTTATGCAGATGGTGGTAGAAGGGGTCACTGTTCCGAAATGCAAATAGGCTTCTTGCCCTTCCCCGCCAGGCTACTACTAAGCATGCATCTTTTCTGAACTCAAATGAATTCAAATAACTTTGTAGAATAATCTGAATAACACAAATGTTCCAGTGATTTTTTTTTCACTCCGGCTAATCCTCTCTTGGTTCCTTCCTACAGAGACTGTGTCTCCCTAGCTCTCCTGTGCGGCCAGGCTACGAGGCAAGAGTCTCACTGCATTCCTATTTCCTCAAGACACTCCTCAGCCAAGGGCCTAAGATCCTTCATTTTTATTGCTGCTAGAGCAGCCATTTACCGTGCTCTTTATTAAAAACCATATTTCAGGAGGCAGGACAGTGGAGGATGGAGCTGGAGGAGGGGCAGGTGGGGGGCACAGAGAAAGAGATGGAGAGCGCTAGGACAGGACTGCATGTGCTGGAAAACTGCTGCCTGCATGCAGGAGGGTTGAACCGAAGCTGTGTCTGACACCTTGTCAAGCAGACAGGCCACCATAGACTTGACATACTGCAGCTTCATCCCGTTTACTGCGCTGAGGAAATGGACAGGGACGGGAGACAGCTTGCGCTCTGGCCACCAGCTCACTGAACCGAACAGAAACGCTGTTGACTGAGAGATAGAGCTGCGTTAGGTCACACAGTACTGGGACAACCAGAGCTAAATGTTCCTGTTTAGGCCAATGAATTTCACTGACCAGTGGCCCATTACTGCATGTGACAGTCAACCTAACGTCAGGCTCCTCTTCTGGGGCAGATGGGAAAGATGTTCCAAACCTGAAAAGTGTATTTCCCTCCGGCGACGTCCCACTTTAGTCTCACTCATTGTAGTAAATCTTCAAAAGACAGAATTCATTGTACAAAGACTGAGACACTGACCTAAATGGATTTTAGATTAAGTTTTGTTTGGTAAGGTGCTCCTGAACACTTTTTTTTATAACATACACCCTAAGAATCCCCTTCAGAGTTAGCTGAAATATGCTAACAGGTAGGCCTGGGCCGTTACCATTTTTGATATATTGTCCTATAATTATTGACAATAAACAATATTATTGACAATATTGTTTTAAGACCAAATGAACCACTAATATAAAAACTATATATCATAACAATGCAATAAACCCTTTCAAATGCAATAAACTTTTATTTCTCATGAGTATTTTTTACTAATGTAATTGGAATATCAATAACTGTCAAATATACAAAAAAAAAAGAAAAAAAACAATAGAAATAAAAAGGTCTCTCAGTCAAAAATTGCACTTGAACAAAAAGAATGAGTTGAAATGCAGTTTCTCTTTTGTGATGTAGCAAACTACACTCTCTGTGTCCATGTAAATTCTTACTCCTCCAGCTCAGTTGATCTAAACTCTCCAAACCGAGGCAACTGGACTGTTCAGAGTGTGTGTAGATATTTCTCCTCTCATCCATGAGGCTTCATCAGCCTCATCAGCTTCATCAGCCTTATCCCAAACTACAAAAACAAACACGCATGGTGACATACGAGGCCGGCAAAATTATTGAGTTCATTTCATTTATTGAACGATTAAGTGATTTATTGACTTTCATCCCAGGCCTACTAACATGTGTACTGAAGTACTTAATCCAGATGTATTAAAAAAAAGTTTTTGTAAATACAGCATTTAGCAAAACTGATAGCATATTTTTGTCTCTTGAAAATCCCATTAGCCTTAACTATGTTTTTCGTTATTGTAGATGTTAAGGATGAACATCAAATTACTGTTTGGCAATGACACTGTTAGCATTGGCACTGGGAACATGTTAGTGTTGTGTCCCTAGCATTTATCTCAGATGATTCTTGTGTCCATCAGTGGATCATAGAGATGCTCGTGGGGTAAAGGTGACTTCAGATGAGGTTGTGTGACCATGTTCACAAGATGTGACCACATGAATGTCCCCAGTCTTACTCTATTCACAACACTCTATGTCATATTTTTCTGAACTCTTTGAGTCGTTGACTTGGCACTGATTTGATGGCGCTCTCAGAGATGGTGGAGCCCATAGAATCCAGTCCCACAATAAAACATTAGATTATTATGGAAGTGTTAAATCAGATCTGTATGTGGAGGAGCTACAGCTGTGTACAATAAGAAGAGCATAGTTTGTATAATATTGTTTGATGAAGGTTAGCTCAGTTTGGGACTAAAAGGAGCAATGACAGGTAGACATTCACAGATCGATCGGTGCCGATTTCCTTAATTTTTGGGGATCGGTGATCAGAGATCAGTGATCAGTGATCGGCCTGTCCTTACATATGAAACTGATCTTTTATACTTCTGGAAAGGTCTGACAGCCAGCCTTTGTTGCTTTTTGCTCTGAAACCTAAAAGTCAGGACACTTTATTGATTGTTTAAGTTAAAACAAAAAGATTAAAAAAAAAAATAAGATTGGAACATTGAAGGTATATGCTTTCAGTTATAGAAAATAAAAATCGGTATCAGCAGGTCAGGCTTTTTAAAGATCGGTGTTAGGTGATCAGCCAGAAAATTGTGATTGGTGCACCTCTAATGACAAGTGTTAATCTAGATCAATAACTTTGGTCCTTGTGTTTCAGCATAATTAAAAAAAATACTTTTGCATATCCAAATAGAAAGAAAGGACAACGATTGACCTTTGGCACCCACGCTGGATTCGCCTCGCAATGGTGCTCCATTTTATTACAACTTGAGCATCAAACCACTCATTCACATGGCTTTACGAGTTTTTTTTTTTGAAGGAAGCACAAACATAGACATGTGCAACGTTTAATTGGGCAAAACAAGAGTTCATCATGTGATAAATGATTACCATCAAACAAATCTCAATGAAACCAGCACATTTTCTGACAACTTCCAACTTCTGGTCCAGGGTGAGGCCTGATGGTCTGACTCGAAGCATGAGCATCTGTTTTTGCGTAGCTGATTCTCCTCTGTCTTTATTAGGAAAGGACTGAGATGCGAGTGGTCTCCATTAAGCAGCTAGGTGTGGTTTTAGAGTGGTGCTAAGTAGTGGGGAAGCTGACAAGATGAGGGACTAATGTTCCTTTTTATCCATTACCGGTCTGCCTACCTGTATGCTCTGTATCTCAGGACCAAATACTGTACCAACTCCCTCTATGGCAGGAAGCGCTTTGTGGATCAGGCGCCTGCATGGTGCTACTCTGTGGATGCTGTAAATCCATTCAGCATTGATCCTTTTCCATTTAGAGGGAAGATAAACATTATAATACCAGGAAACCATATTCGCATGGAGGGAAGGGTGAGAAAGCAGCATTATGATGGTGGAGAGCAGTGTTGCTCTGCGTCCTTTCTCAGAAGACTAAAAATGAAGGCACTTTGTCACGTCTCTGTGAGGTTTCCAGCTGGATGGTTGAAACAGACATGTCAGCGTCACACTGGCTGAGTGATAAACCCCATAGCAACCACACGTCGAGTTTTCTTTAAAATGAGAGAGTGCGGCGCCTCCTCGCTGGAGAGCAGGGGATGTGCTGCAAGGGGGGACAGCAACAGATGATAAAGATCCTGTTAGCGTGCTTTGAGTAGCATGTGGACGTCTGGTGTGTGTGGGGCTTTGTCTAAGGCGTGTGTATGTCGACAGTGACTTAGAACAACATAAAATGCAGAGGTAATTACGGCCTGATGGAAAGCTCCTCTGACAGAAACCAAGAGAAAACAAATTAATGGGATCCTTATCAGTTAAGACGCAAAGAGGTTGACGCGCTGGGGCGTCGGCTGGTCACTGTGATGAATGCTTGTTATTGGCTGTGCCCTGTGGAGCATTTAACCGGCGTTACCATTAAAGCTTAATGTGGGGCTTCTCTTTGACCTTGGTGAGGAGAATCCTGTCACAGGCCTCTGTGCACTGTGTAAATATTAAAAAACAGATGCCTCTTGTTTTGCTAATGTAAAGAAGAGGACTCTTTTTATCAGGCACTCTGTGTGCTCAATGTGCGTACGTGGTCACATGTACCCAGGATGAGTGTATGTGCCTGTCTGTGTGTGTCTTCAGCGGTGTGTTTTGACAGTGTAGCCTTTCTGAATCGTGCAGGGGGACTTTAGCCCCAGGACTGCAGCACCGTCCTGAGCAGAAGCAGGATACACTCACGGTCTTGGCATTCCTTTGCTTTTCCTGACTGAAAAAAAGAGTGATGGCTTGATTCTGCTCATTGATTTTTCCTTACAAAGCAGCAGAGTGTCAGGTCTGATTGGGGAGAAGGGGTTGAGGAGAAGTGGCCCCTGGGGTCATTTACGAGGCAGTCCGTGACTAGATCCTAAGCAGTTAGAACAGATGAGTTTGGGGTTATCTTTTGAGGAAACAGAGTGTAATCCTTGTAAACATTTTGTCACTGAAAGATCTCGTCTTCGCCTTTTGTCCTTGTTTTTCTTCTCTTGTGCTATCTTTTCAATCCTGTCTTTTGTTTCTGCACCTTTAGGTCCACTCACAAAAAAACAAGATGAGTCGACAATGAACAGACCACGGGATGAAGGTATTTTAATTGCATGTTTTTCCTTCCTTGTGCTCCTTTTTTTTGAAACTCTGTGGGGAATTTTGTGTTTGTATCTGTATTATAATCATCCCATCACGGTGTGCACATCATACTCTCCATTGTTAATTGGTTTTATTAGCACACAAACCCATCAGTCCTTCAAACAGGCATGTTTTTTTTGCTGCATCTCTTTAAGGCCTTCATTTAAAATGCAGTTTTTCTTCTCAAATGCAGCTTTTTGAGCTGATTTACTCCTCTCCTTGCTCTCCTTGCTCTCTGTCTCTTTCTGGGTTGCCATGAGGTTGATCAACCACACGCTGATGCTCTGACTATCCTGTGTCATGCATCACTGAAAATCAATATTCTGTCCTCTTTCACCTGCGCTTTTATTCTTCTACTAAAGTCCTCATGAAACGGTCTGCTAAATTATCGTCCTTCATGATGTTATTAGGGTTTTCTCCAATTTGTCATTTCTGCTCATTTCTGCTTTTGCTGTCCATTTTCAAGTTCACCGCAGTCAAACCTAGACCTTTCATTACCCTCGTAAGCAGGGGCATTGCATAAAAATATAAGACCGCGTACAAATGCATGCTTCTGTATTGACGGGCATTCGTTCTTTTAACTTTATGGGACCTTCTGAAATGAGGGCGTGTATGCTAAGCACCCTTTTTACCCCTGAGTCATACACCCCTGGTCATACTTGTGCAGATATTGTGAATCTGTTTCTGTACATGTGCCACAGCCTCTTGTATAACACATAGCATTCTGCAACAGAGGGTCTGTTACATTTGCATTTGTATATGTAGGTCTGCTGAAATGCGGCACATGTGCACGTGAATGCCTGAGCGCATATGCTCTAATTTGTGCCAGTGTGTGTGGTCTACCCCCACCGCCCCTATTTTCTTTTTTATTTATTTATCTTTTTTATTTTTTTTTTTTCAAATTTGGGCTCTGTGCTATTTAGGTATTGAATTCTCTCTCCCTTGCATTTCTAATTGCTATGGTTTAAAAAGAGACCGATGTAGCTAATCCAATTGTGTGGTTTCTTAACGGTGAAAACAGAGGGAAGGATTCATGCAGGATTGCCTAGGAGAGGAGCAGAATGATAGAATAGAGATGAAAGAAAGGGAGAAAAGGCTGAGCACTGCGAGAGCACAGGGGAGGGCATTGACGGGGAGAGAGAAGGGGGAAAAATAGTCATAATGAAGACAAGTGCATGATGAAATGACATTTATAGAGCTTTGAAAGTGAGAGAGATGTAGGGGAAAAGAGATTGAGAGGGTGGATGAGTAGGAGACTGGTAGAGCTTGACATTTATTCCGACACCTGATGGATTTTGACAGGATTGGGAGGGCTGAGGTAGGGCTTGAATTCCTCGCTTAATTGCTCAGGTATGGATTGGCTACAGGTTCCCAAACATTGTGGGAAAATACTTTTAATAGTGTCTTGTTTTGAAAGAAAGACACTAGATTGCTTGGGCTGGGATTTGGGTGCAAACAATATCCAGGCTGAAGCTTTTACGCCCAAATCAATTGAGATTTCCATAAGTAAATGAGCAAGAGAGGAGCAGAATAATGAGAAAGAGGCAATGTCTATTGGTAGGTAAAACACTAAATTGAAGTAGTGTGAATCTTAAGGAGGGTAGCGTCAGGTTAGGTAGAGAGGAGGGGATAATGTGCCAGTGTTTTTGAGGCCGGCAGGCAGGAGAGACAGTGAGCTCCTTGTTGACCATAAAGGCCTCAGATTTGGGCCGAGTGACAGACTTTCACCCTGTGACCCTGCACCCCTAATCACCCGTCTGTTTGTGCTGAGCTTCTTCAAAACATGTCACCGTTTAACTCCCTTAAAGAACACATACAACCCTGCTGCTGCTTTATCTGTTTCCTTTGCAACTGATGCAGTGTTAGTTTCACCACAGACAGACTCCTGTCCGCTTACCAGAATACCATCTGTCCAGTGTTTTGATAAAATAAATTCGACAAATGTTCTGTTTGGGCTTACCTGATGAAAGTCTAAAGCCTCACAAATGTTGTCAGGATTAAATACCTACAAGTGACGAGTAAAGACTTTTTTTGTCTTCTACACTATTTGGACCTTTTCCTGCTCACCTGACATTAAATCATTGTAGCTATGCATGAGTTTTTTATCATCTCGTCCAGAAGTCTAGCGATTTAATTTTTATTTTTACTCATCAGCTTCCATAATGTTGGGGTTACAACTTTCACATTTTTCAGAGCTTATTGGAGAAACCTTATTGTCCCTTTATTATTCAGTTCGTTAAAGTCAAAGTTCACAGTTTGAATTCATGGTGATTTACGTCATAAAGCTTTGACCTTGATGAATGGATTGGAATTGAATTGGATTGCAACTTCAACTCAGGAAAAAAAAACAGCTTCTACATTGTACAATTTCATTTTGCAGAAACTTTCATTAAAAATTACTTACAATGCAAGCAAGAATTTAGACAGACAACTCATGTTGAATTGTTTATTTAGTAGTAAATAACGTTTAAGCTTGGTGTTCAGGCTCCAGCCTCATCACTCCTTGCAGATAAGTTTACACAGCAACATTGAGGAGTGATGAGCAAAACATACCAAACAAGATCAGGGTCCTGTTCTACGAAGCAAGTTCAGTCTAGCGAGATAGCCTTGGAGCTACCTCGCTGAACTGAGCGCGGTAGCCGGCAGTCTCGCTACACGGTTTTACGACGCTGGTTATCAACCTCATAAGTGGATCCAGCTAGGTAATGAGCGTGTGCAGGCATATAAGGCGGAGCCCGCTGCATCTGACCAATCACGAACATGGAGCAGTCTGGAGCGTCAGAGCAGGCCAGAGAGAGAAGGACCGCATACTTCACACAGGAGGAGCAGGAGGTGATCATGAGGAAGTATGACGAGGTGAAACATGTAATTAACGTTAAAAGCAGCACTGTCGCCGCTGCTAAAGCACGTAAGGAGTGCTGGCAGAAAAATGCTGGCAATCTAAATGCGTAAGTGTAGTGCAAAAAATATCTTTTGTGCCATTATCATCCTGAAATAGCACTGTTCACCATGCACTTTTACTGTAACATGCAACATATCTAATTTAGTTCTTACATGAATTTATTCATTTGTTCATTCCTATCGTGTTTATATTTTTTGTGTGATATGTAGCCCACATGAGCCCTACATGAATTCCTGTCACAATTTTAATACGGGCAATAAAATATTGTCATGGAACAGAAGTGTTGGCATTGAAGATCATATTACGGCAATGAGAGTTCTTCATTCCCTTTAACTACCTGTAGAAAGTGTTATGTACTACCAACCCCTCCCTGGAAAACCGGTACCTTTCATAAAGGTGGTCATCCGAAAAAGAGAGTGGGTCGGTGCGGTCCCTGAAAACTCTTGCGCGCCGGAGTGCTCCTCGGACAATGCGAGCTCCGATGTCCACGGGATCCTCTAAGAACGGACAAGCTATTTTTTCGCGAGGGCTCATTGGTCAGTGGGCGGGGTTTTTATAGTCCGCGAGTTCAATCTGGAACCTAACCTGCCCCAGAGCAGGTTAGCCGTTCAGTGTGTGTTGCCATGGAGACTTGCCCTGCTGAGGAGTGATCCTGTGTCGTAGAACAGGGAATCCGGAACCTATCCTCAAAGCCACCTCGCTAGAACAGGGCCCAGGTGCTGCCATCAAGTGCAAGAAGTATTTTTTTTTTCTTTTATGTTGAATAATGTTGCCATAGCTGACCACAGTTAAGCAGCAATGTCATTCAACCTTCATCAACATTCAATGATCAGTGTTAAATATTCACTTAGGGCTGGGTCTAAGACCTTCTGACTTATTCTACCCCTGAGGACAAAGAGGAGAAGGGTCAGATTAAAGGCCTAAGTGTTCCTTGCACAGTTGAGTTTTCAGACATCTCTTAAAAGTAGAAAAGGAGTCTCCGGATTATATATAGTTAGTTAATTCACTCCACCATTTTGGCACAACAGAGGAGAAGAGTCTGGCTAGAGATTTAGAGCCGCGCTGGGCTGGGAGCACTAGGCATCATTCTCAAGCAGAGCATAGTGAGGGGTGTAGACCCGGATGAGGGACCCCAGGTAGGAAGGAGCTGCTCTTGTCACTGTTTTGTAAGCCAGAAGAAGAGCTTTGAATTTGATTCAAGCTACCACTAGGAGACGGTGAAGAGAGATTAACAACGGGGTGACGTGTGTTATTTTGGGCCGGTTAAAGACCAGACGTGCTGCTGCATTCTGGATCATCTGTAGAGGCATAAATGCACACTCAGGCAGGCCTGCTAGGAGAGTGAAGGCATTAGCATCAGAACCTCAGCAGAGGCTTGTGAAGCAAGAGTTACATTGAAGAGTCTTCTTATAATTGACTGAATGTAGTGTAAACAAACCAGCTGCTCCATTACCCCTTTAAACCTTGCTTTTAATCAAACTCAACTTTATAAAGCAGTATTTTTTTAAAACACCATTTCAAACTTCAAAATCAAGAGGAGGTGGGACTTTTTAAACCAACTTTGTAATAACCAGTCGCATTTTTCAATGGTACATTACTGAAGTTAGTATCTCCTGGAAGGGCCATGATACAGTTACTTGTATTGAGTTCACTTTTTGTTATCCTTGAGTAAATTTATATTTGGCATATAGAGTCATTTTAAACAGATGTCACTACCGGGGGAAGTGGAAGAGCTGTGAGTTGACTTGTTTAGTCTTGCAGCAAATAGCATCAGTGAGAAGCACTCTGAAATTGAGGATCAGATACTCCCAGCCCAATGGAAAATGTTATCAGTGGACACAAGCCCTAGAAGCAGGGCTCTGGAAGTCGCTCCTTTCTTTTCACAGCTACACACTAACCACCTCTGTAGAAACAGGGGTTGAGTCCTCGTTGATAAGTGAGTAATGTAGTTTATGTTTTGGCTTCACTTTTGGGAAGCTTACATGTTGTCCGTAGATACATACAGCCTATGATCAGCACATATGTCCCCTTCCCTCTGAGAATTAGAGTGATGGTCAGAGTGTCACTGAGAGTGTTGACCTGCTGATATGTCAGTCCTCCATACTGCCCTGTAACGCAGGGATAATTGCACTTGTTTACATATCCCCTGGGAAATCAGCCGGGGCTCAGAATACACCAAAGAGGAGGAGAAAAAGCACAGCACGTTGGAGAGTGGAGCTGAAAATCTATTATTTTTAGCTCTTCTGCTTTTATCAAATATATGTGTGAAGCCATATGTGCCGTTTTGCTGTGTTCACTTGTGTGTGTGTGTGACTGTGAGTGACGCACCCAAGTGCATGTGTAACCTGAGATTCAGGTGGTGATGCAGGCGGGTGTGCAAATACGTGAGTAGAATTTGTTACCAAGGCAACAGGCGTTCAGTGAGTCGGTGCAATGGAATGGCTGGTGCAGTTCTATTAGCGAGAAGCAGTTTCCATAGCGACTCAACATCGCAGCTGCCTATGCAAGACTTTGTGTGTGTGTGTGTGGTGTGTGTGTGTGTGTGCGTGTGAGTCTGTATGAATACGGTGTGTGAATTTGAGTGTTCATTAGCGTGACTCGGTGTATGACTTGCTTTGTAACGTCTCATATTTTCTCAACCTTCCCGTCATGTTGTTTTTGGTTTGAACCTCCCATCCACGTCTCTCACACTGCCCCATTTTCATCTCCTCTCTCCCTGTCTTCCCCTGTTTTATCCCCCCTCCTCCTATCTCTCCGTCTCCCCCATCTCTGAGTGCTGAAGCTCATCAGGGTAAACAGATGCTGTGGCTGTTATTTATGTTTCCACTTGGTCTGCCTTTCATACAAATTATCCACAGGCCCTGCACAGTGCAGACGCTCTGCCTAAATGGGCTGCACTGGCAGCTTTCTCTGAGCCTTATCCACGCGCAGACACTCAGACCAAACCACAGCCTCTAACAGGGGGGTGGTTTAATAAAGGGAAAGGGGGGTGAACCATAGCAACACACACTGAAGGGCACATAGGCACCAATAACAGCAGGAGCATCAGAACTGGCTGCAGCTTTTGATCCATGCGTTGAGCTTTTGGAAGGTACCATCACAGCACAGGACGAGGGGGAACAGACGGTGCAGAATTTAAAAAAAAGAGAGAGAGGATAAGCCTGGTTGAGTTGACTTGAAATGTTTGCTGCCAACTTAAAGGCAGTCTACTGAACATGTGTCATATTTAGTATCTTCATCCTGCCTTTTTTTTACAGTGAATCTCAGGCTGAGGGGGGAGAAAGCTGCATACGAGACTTTACTTTTGGAATGCAGCAAATCTATGGGTTGATTATACACAGAGCTGTATGAGAGCAAGCATGAAAAGGAATAGTCTTTTCTTTACACTTACATTTTCTTTATCCTGCAGACACTTTTATACTGCTGTTACTACCTCTTCTACTGGTTTGACAATAAAATGATGTTGCTACTTTTTCCCCTCTAAACTTTTTTTACATAGAAAGCCCAAACAGCCAAATTCAAACAGATCTGTGTCCGCTTCGTCTCCGTTACATCACAGCACAGCAGGATCTGATAAGTTTCAATTAAAGCCATGGTGTTAACTCCCACTTACACCGCTCCATTGCGTTCGGGCTACATGTCAGCTCCAGCAGGTCGAAACCCTTTGGCGCCGATATGGAGGCATTCTGTTTATACCGGATGCCATTAAAACAACGCATCAATTTGCACAGAGCATCAGAAGGTTGAGTTTTAGGGGAAAAAAACTCTCTGTATTTCACTCAGGTTAGAGATTTTAAGAGGCCAGTAAAGACAACATGAATGAGGAGAGAGGTTCATCATTGGGGCTCAGAGTGCATGAAATCCTGTAGTCCTGCTCTGTGCTGTGTCCTGACAGTGAATGAGGGAGAACAGAAACAAACTGAAACAGAGCAGAGACTGATCTGTAATAAATCTCAAAGTGCTACGGACTAAAAAAATAAGCATGGACACAAAAGCAAGCTGAGAACTCCAAAAAGAAAAAAAAAATCTTTAGAAATTGAATGTGGTCTCAGGTGGCTCACCTAGCAGAGCCTGTACCATTTAAAGTTCTAACTAAACCAACCCATCACGCTTCATGTCTATGCAAAAACCCCAAATGCCCTTGAATATTTCCATTTATGTTTTTATGCATTCATTTATTTCAAAAAAGCATATGGTAAAAAAATTAGAAATAAAAAATAAGCATGCAGCTTTGTTTTTGTGTTGCACAGATATCCGGGACCGTCGCAAAAAGCCGGTGATGCTCTTCATCCACGGAGGCTCCTACATGGAGGGCTCAGGGAACATGTTTGACGGCAGCGTCTTGGCCGCCTATGGAAATGTCATCGTGGTCACCATGAACTATCGTCTGGGCGTGCTCGGTAAGTTTTGGTTTGCAGACTCCTAAAAGTGTTTCCAGGTTGCAGTGCATGGAATACACAGTTTGTCTGACATTTTTACCTTGACAAGGTACCCAGACAAGTGTTTAAGACATGCAATGACAAATAAGATATTTAAGGCATTCTGATTTATGTGCTCTCATAAATCACTGAGGAACACACAATGCTGGGAATAAAAATGAAAGCCCCTCCTTCTGCAGCCTCCTCCAGTTGCAGTAAGTGAGATTCTATCTTATTCTACGATAACATCACAAACAGAATGAATGTCTGTAACAGCTCTTACTGTAAAAATACTTTAGGAGTTTTTGACATGAAGCAGCCACTCACTTTTAATAATTTACACAGTGTTGACATGCTGCTTCGGAGAGGACATGCAAGAGATAGTGGAGGCATCACACACAGAAAAAGAACGATATTGCCTGTTAGGATCATGACAGAGCTAATATGACTCAATATGAATGACTGAAAAACAACAGATGTGAACTGTCATACAAATCTGGAATATAAATTTGATGTATCTCAAACATGAATGTGATTTAAAAAATTAACATCACCTTCCAACACCAATGTGCTTTAATGCTGTACAAATTACAGGTTGTTTAGCTTTGGAAAGCTGGAAAGAAATCAGTGATTTTATAACAAACCTTACTTAACAAGTGATTACAGTATAGACAGAAGCTGTGAAGAAACATGTTTCTTTATTTATTTTTTGTCTCTACCTGTATTTTCCTGAGGTGCTAGTGATGTGAGTTTAGTTAACTCAGTGATTTGCAAATAGGGATGAGAATTGATCATTTTTTTTTAATACCGATGCCCTTATTGATTCTGCTTATCGATCTGATTCTTTATGGATTCCCTTATCAATTCCTGTTGTGAATTTTCTTGGTACAAAAAGTAGCTTTACAGGTTTTCTGTGTCAACAACATCTAATCAAGTTTATACTGTAAGTGAATAAAATGTAATTGGTCCCTGAGTCTGGATATTTCTGGACATAATTATACAGAAACAGGTAAAAATTGCACACAATGTGACGTTGATGTACTGTGTTGTAATATATTAATAATTCAAGTTGGCCATCTAGTGTCTCAAAGTGGTTATAGCAATGGTTTAAGTTATTTGGAAGCTTTCTGTTGTTATGAAGTCAGCCATGAGCCTTTCAGTTGCCTGTTAGCTTTTGACATTTGAAATTCTCAGTATTATTTACAAAGCGTTGATGTGATGAAAGTTGAAATTCTATTCTGAAGTTGAAGTTACACTAATGGATGCTAACTGCTAGCATATCAATCCAGTTTCACATATACGTTAGCATCAAGCTTGAGCTATTTTGTTATTTTGGTAAATAAGGTGATTTATACCTATTATTTTGAATGTACTGAATATGAATCTCCTGAGAGAGAGTAATGTACATTTCTTTAAAAAGTCAGTTCTTCAGTAAAACTTCAAGCTGAGAATCCTGAATCAGAGGTTTCTTGGGAAACGTTATCTAACTGCTAAGCTAAGATAGCTGCAGCAGACTAGTCGACGTAAGGCCCAGCAGCTCCAGCACAATGTAAAGAATTGATAAGGGAATCGTTAAGCACAAAGGTTAACAATATCGATGGATTGAAACATTTCTTATCGATTCTCAACAGGAACCGGTTTTTGATTCCCATCCCCATTGGTAAACCTTATAAGTTAGCTCTAAAATCACTATTCTGTTATACAGATTATTAATGTTTTTGTTGGGTAAGGTAACACATACTGGTTATATTTGTGTCAAAGCTGTAGCCGCCATTGGTGGCTATTGCTATGATGCTATAATGCCATACTACACAGATGAAAACAAGTACAGATAGCAGATATTTTTTAGGAGCTCTGCACAGTTTATCAGAATTCTTAACTAGAAAAAGGATGAGTAGTTAAGCTCTCTCTGCTTAAACTGCCATACAACCACATGTGGACTTTTATCTGCAAGGATGACCAAAGGCTGGTGGTGCTGGCTCTGCTGTTGTTGGCCAAACCGATTGAACTAATTTGACATTATTTACCTGAAGTCTCTGTGATTCTCTGACTTGAACTGTCCTCAGTTTTTTCTCCTTTAAACTAGATGGTCAGTGACAGTGGGTTAAATTTTTATTCAAAGGCTCAAACATCAGTTGCTTTGGGACATCCTCACATCAGACACTCTTATGTTGTGTTCACACCAAAACACATTGGGTTACGCAAATGGCACAAATTCCCAAAGTTTTCAACTCACTGTATTTATTTATCAGCAGGAACTGAAAAATCAGAACTCCAGCGAATTATCCACACCATGATAGCCAATCAGTATGGAGAACTTACGGTGACCTGTGTCTGAACAGAGCAACAGAGGTTGATTAATCTGGAAGATATGAGACAAATTGATTATACCTGTGTGTGTGTGGCACTACCTATTTATTATGAGACCCAGAAAGTTATCGGATGATCTGTTGTCAAAAACCCTTGTTATTATATTCCAGCTATCAGTTTTACTTACAAGTTAGCCCTGCCCCCCATCAACACAACCAGCTTCATCTCACACAGCAGAGTGCCATAGATTTACGGGAGGCAAAGCAAAGCTGGAATACTTTTTAAGATCATTTAAGGTAACACTATGTTAGATTAAGTTTACAGAAAAAATGGTAAAATGGGCAAATGGAGGAAAGTCAGTCCTTTTTTTTTCTTTCTATCTCAGACATACCTAAAGGAAAACAAGACAAAGGCAAAAGACACAACTTATAACAACACAAAAGGCACTTTTAGTTTCTTTACATTCGTTTTTGAACTTGTGCTGTTTTTTCTTCATGTTGCTATGGTTACAGACCTTTGGGTGCTGTTTGTGTGTAAGATATTTTAACTTTTAGAAGTCACTGAACATAAAACTGGTCATGTTGCGGGATATGTTGAGATTTTTAGGGTTCAGTAGGGAATTAAAAACAAGTTTTCCCTGTAACAAATAACTTCTGTTGTAATAAACACTGAGGCTTCAGGATCAGTCATTTTTTAATCTCAAAAAGGTGAGGTTTATATTTAAGACTCTTTTGGGGAATATGACCCAGGCCTGTCCTGACAACTTGAAGACTTATAAGTTCTGCTAAATTTAGGACCACTACCTGACCTGAGGCTCCAACCTGTACATTGGCTGTATCTCATCCATAGCTGACTGTGAGCTCCCAAGACTAGAGCAATGCAGGGGCTACATTCTGTCTCTTCTCCTTTTCACACGGAGCGTTTCGTAAAAGACACAGGCACACATGAGTGGCAGTCAGAGAAAAAATGCTGACATTATATGTCTCATTATATTTGAAAAGAAGCAGACCTTAACCTGGGCTGAATCAACAAAACACAACCTGAACCTGACACATGCCAGACTAATTCTCAGGGATCAAGTTGGGTTGAAAATTCGCTCCGATGATGGAGGCTGTTTTACACTTCACCAAACAACTGCTCTAGAACTTGGAAATGTCTTTGCAAAAGCAGCCTTTGTGCAAACGTGCTAAAATCATCCAGAATGAGCTCTAGTTAATCCTGAATTATCATTTCTACTTTTAGCGTTGCTCACACCTGACCAGTTTTTCCTGGATCAGTTCACTCTGTGCTCAGTGTGCAGCAGGAATTTCATTATAAAGCACACACAGGTGTATTTACCATGCTCACTTAGCCTGAAAATGACATTTTATTTTCATCAATTATTTGCTGCAGTTATATGCACTTCTGCTGGAAATACTGCCAGGGCCTGACTCGCTATACTTCAGAGAAACCAGCGACCACTTAGTGCCTTTGGTGTACATTCAGCCATTCAATGTGTGTCTGTTGCTTTCAGTGTATTTTTGGATTAAGGGTTATTCTATTTGTCCATTCTGGTGGAGCTTTGCGGTGCTTGCTTGGCCTGTGAGTGTAGGCTGAGCTCCGTGTGTGTGTGTGTGTGTGTGTGTGTGTGTGTGTGTGTGTGTGTGTGTGTGTGTGTGTGTGTGTGTGTGTGTGTGTGTGTGTGTGTGTGTGTGTGTGTGTGTGTGTGAGTGCTCCTGGATATCAGTGGAGTCAAGTATTTACATTCTCAGTCATCTTTCAGAGGTGTTTGCACACAGACTATCTGTGACTGTCACTGCGGTTGCCAGGTTGGGTAATCAGATCTTGTTTATTGCATCGCGGCTGTTTCAACATATCAGAATAATGATAAACAGAGAAATGGGAGTCGTTTAGGATGTCGTCCAAGAGTTGCAGCGAGCATTAACAGAGGGTAACATGATCCAGACCGTTACTGACCGTGCCAGTGGAGAGGCACAGGGACAAGGACAAAGTGAGAGTTACTGAAATGAGGAACCTTGGACCGGCTGCTTCATCCTGCTCCAATTCTGCTCGTTATTCTGTCTTTTTCACAGTTTTGAAGAGAAATCGTGACCGTTAAGAATTGGGGCGTGACTTCCGGTTCACATCATCAAATTTGATTTGAACAAAGACGGATCCAAAAGCAGACTGTTTTAAATAAAACTACACAAAAAGGTTCACAGTGAAATTGTCACACTCAAAATACCCAAAAGAAAACAGGCAAACAGGTTCAGAAGAAGGGTGTACCTGAAGTACCTGGGAGAATGGATCCACAATAGACACAGAGTTTTGGAACAGATCAACTCAAAAGGAGAGCAGGACAAAGCCTGGACACACAGCCAATCAGGGTTGTTGGATAAATAACAAGTTCATGATTACTGCATGAATAAGACCTCATTTTTTCTATTGAAAAGCAATGCTTTCTCAGTCAGCATGTGTACATACCCACTGGATAGAGGCCAGGGTATAATGGACATAATGGTATAATGCATTTAAATGAAGCTCAATCTAGCAATCAGCTGCCCTGACATTAATCAGTGTGATACAGTGTTTAAAAAAACTGTCGGAAACATAGGTAAAATGTGGGAAAAAAAGAAGAAGAAGACCAGCAGATAGGCAAAGAAACTATGAGTCATAGCTTTATGTTCCCTTGAATCGTGAAAACATAAGAGTGAAGTCACACGATTAAACAGGAGGGAAAACAAATACTATAGGAAGTGCTTCATGCGTGAGAGGTAAGGATGCATAATATAATAAAACAAGAAGTGATCATATGTTACTAAGAAAACAAAAAGTATAACTAAAACAACAAAAAACGACAATATGCGACACAAAATTGAATTTGCGTTTCAAATCAAAGCACACTGCAGATGTGTATTTGTTGACTTTCTTTACAAACACCGTCTCTCTCTTCCTACCGTCAGCTGCTGGGTTTTCATTAACATGTTGCTGCGATCTGTGCTAGAGATGTCTGGAGTGTACTCATGTACTGTAGAGTGTGTTTACTGAACCAAACCTTCATGCACTTACACTGAAATACACAGTGTACACAGACTCAGGATCCAAGGGCAATGAAAGAAAAAAAAAACACAAGACAGGAATGAGAATCAACAAGAAGGCATCTCTCATACTAATCACTGTTTACGGCTTCGGAGTAAAAACGCGAAATCTTAGGAAGGATTGAGGTATTACAAATGTTTTTGTTCTGTTTGTGGTTTGAGGAGCCTCATCCACTGGCATTGTGGAGGGCATTTTCTAAACACAGTAAAACATTTCTAATGGTGCAATACATCAGCCAGAAGCCAAGCCTTAAAGCTATCAGTAGTATAAAATAGGTTTAGCTTCAAATGCTACATCTAAACATATACATGCATGCAAGTGGAGCAAACAGTCTGGTGTTAATCATGGTTTTTCAACACTACATGTTGCCTCTGAAGTGGAAGCAATTCACAGGAAAAAAAGTCTGTAGTTATATGAAAGAAATCAATAAGTAGGTTGTTGTATCTTCAGCAAACAGAGGGAAGTTAGGCCACTGGTATGACCCAGCAGTTGGGTCACATGCCCAACCGATGAGGTTAGCCATCATGTTGTTCCACTGTCCTGTCCACTCTAATAAAAGCAGAAAATACACTAAAACATACCTTTGAAATAAAGAAACACTAAAGTTCCTACGTGACTTGTTTTTAAATCAATTGAATGGATTTTGTATCACTACAAGCCAAAGCTAAGCACAGTTTATTTAAACACAAACAACGTGGTTATCAACATATCATTCCCACATAAAAAAAATAAATAAATAAATAAAACCTTTGGACATAATGATGGTTTAACCAAGTATATATATTCAAGATGCTGTCAAATGCATAAGCACAACACCTCTTTAACAACTAATGCCACCCCTCCTCCCAACTTCAGGTCATGTGACATCACTAGCTAAGATACACCTTTAGTGACTCTGAAAGGAACGCAGCCAAACTGAAACACCATGAAAAACATACTAGAAAACAGGCTCAAACTCTACATACAATTAATGAATCAGCACAAATACACATAAAATACTTACAGAAATCATTAATAGCCTTGAATTTATCAGTAAATAGACACAACAAGACAGTGAGGCCTAGATTGACATAACATCAATCAACTTGAAACAGCTATGTGGTACGCTCAACTGATTAAACATTTTTCTTCAGTGAAATTCACATCATCATGCTCAGATGAAAGCAAGTGGAAATTTTGAGGTGCCTTGAACTGCACTTTGTTGAGTGTCCACTTGGGTCAACTCTGGAAGTAACAAAAACCACCAATAATAAAACAACAACAGACTTTTACAGCACAAATAAACATGTTTAACATCTGCTACAAATGACAACTGCAGTCTGATCAGCTCATTTGTCTAACAGTACACACAGTATGGGCAGTGAATTTTCTCCCACCCAAGTCGTTAATAAAGTAATCAGTGGCACAGCTCACCTTACTGGCAGACAGGCTTTTTTAGTGCGGAGCCTCAAAGCCCACCTAACTACCAAAAACCATTGACTAACCACTTCTATTATGATTTTTGGGGTGCCAATTCCATTTATATAGTGATTCTTCAATGTTTATGATTTTTGCAATTTTTAGTTTACTTTTCTCAACACTAGACGGTAACACTTTACTTTAGACGTCCGCAAATTTCAACACACTTCTGCAATTATTAGACAAGGTTTTTTCTTGTTTCTTTGAAATTAGCATATAACTTCTTTAATATAATGTCCAAATTTGTAGCAAGTCACAGTTGGTAAGTAACTGTCTTTTTCCAGTTTCTTTGAAATTTATTTTCCTAATTGCAAGGTAAGAAGGTGACCATTAGCTAATAATTAATTTGAAATTAAATTCCAACCCACCACAAAATATTTTTAGAAGTATCCCAACATTTCTGCTATTTCCAGGGAAGCAGGTGATAAACAGCTGCTTAGTTCTTGAAAACAGAAGTTAAGTTCATTGTTTCCTCTGATAATTACCTTTGAAATGTTCAGTGAATAATTCAATTTCCCAATAAGAAGTTGATAGTTAGCTATTTGTTATTTAATGTCACCAGGTTCTTTAGTACCCAGTTTGTTGATATGCATAATTGAGATCACATGTAAAATGATAAACCTTTATGATTAGGCCTATAATGTTTTACATGATGCAGCTGAAGGCTTCAGATGTGATTTTCACCAAGAGCAGGGCTGTAAATTGGCCTTACCTGATTGTGATAGACACTGCGAGTACAGGCACACTGCAAAACAGAATCTGGACAGAAGTTATCTGCTAATTTTCACCAAATACTCATTTAAATTTCGGGGGTAATTTCAAAGAAGTAAGAAAAAACTTTGTTTAATTATTACCTAAGTGCGATGAAATTTTCGGACCTCTAAAGTAAAGTGTTATCACCAGACCATAGAAAAAGTTAAATGATGATGTTAATGTCTGCTGACTATATCAGGAGCCATATTTTCCCATAATATGCACATCAGGTGAGTAAGAGAAAAACATTTCTCCCTCTGCTGGAGAAAAGTGGTAACTTTCTTCCAATCCAGTAAGTAAACAAAGACTGAAATTAAGAATTTAAATTTGAAATAAAAAGAAGATTTTTTTGACACAGAATCCCTATTTTGAAGTTGTCAAACAAAAAATCCTGATATGTCCCAATAGATTTTAGATTTTTTTTTTCTCCCACCCTAAGCCTCTATGGTTGCTGTTAAAACAGATTGTAAACAAAGAAAAAGTCCTTCTTGGATTCTTTTTTGTTTGGCCCTTCATTAATGATGTACTGGTATCTACTGAATAAACAATGACGTTATTATGGAAAGGGACTGTCTTCATATTCAACAGCTGTGCTACACCAGCTATAGATCCATTTGGCTGACAGTCTCTGGATAACCAGTGATGCCAGTCAAGCATGGATAGAAAGCCTAGATTTGATGACCAGGGCGAACAAGTGGAAACAGAGTAGATTAGATATAACTGAGGCCGTCCTTGGAAGGTAATCAACGGGGACTTCATTTTGCGTTGAATCGAGGATTACTGTAGCAGCATCTTTGGTTCCTTCCTTAAAAGACCTCTCACCTTGTCCTGACCTTAACCAGGCTGATTAACGCTTGTCAAAATCAATGTGCATTCACTGACATACATGTAAAATTCATGTTGTAGATGACTGAAACACATGAATACACCACATAGTGTGTTTGTTTTCATCAACCTCCGCACACAGACACCAAAACAGGAATAAAATGTGTCCACATAGAGGTGGAGAGTGATCCTGCTGAGTGATTATGAGCGATGACGCAGTGTCCTCGATTCCTTGAACATTGTTGAAAATTTTGTTATGTGGGCGAATGTGTACTCTCTCTGCTCCCTCCCTCCCCTCTTCGTCTCTCCCTCTGATATGCTTTAAATAGGTTACTGTACTAAGCAGATTATCCTTGTGTGTGTTTGCATGTTGGTGTAACATAAACATGCATGTTTGCACACAAATTTCCTTTTCATGTCACTGTGTGTGTGTCTGTGGGTACGCACTGCATGGTTGCGTGCCGTGCGTGAAACATGTATATGAATAATGCACCATCCATCTGAATTTTTAATGGCACTCCTCTTCTCTGACACTGAATTTGAGGCAAAGTGAGAAACACAAGCATACCGTGTTTTTAATAGTTTTACGTTCTAATCTTTGGTATTATCCTGTACTTACACACACAGGAGCTTACACATGCCAAGCTCATTTCATTCAATGCCTGCGCCTTTAACAGAGTGATGAGGAGTCAGGAAGAGGAGAGAGCAGGGAATAGAGACAGATGAGTGAGGAAGACTTACAGAGAGGGGGAAAGGAAACAGAAGGGGGAGATGGGAGCAGGCTAAAAATAAACCCTCAGAAATGCTTTTTAAATTTGGCGCTCATGCAAAATATTCATTCTAATGACTCTCCTGCAGTGTATCCACTAGACCCTCATATATGGTTGAATAGCTTGAGCTCCCCCTGACATATATATGTGTAGTTACCCTACAAATTACTAATATTCTTCTAAGTGTATGATAAATCCCTGTTGTTGTGGCGTAAAATGGGTGAATGAGAAGAAAATGTCTGCTGAACACGGCCTGGTTCAGAGGTTTGGTGACAGTTGAGATACCAGATTGCTGCTCGGCTCACCTTCTCCTACCTTCCTCCTGCTCCAGGCTCCACAGAGCCTTCTGATTTGTGTTGCGTAGCCATCTGTTCAGACTAATTAACTAATTAACTAATTAATGAACTCTGGGGAAAGGCCCACCGTCGTGGGCTCGCAGAGTGAGAACATTTTTCACCTCAGGAAGAGAGATGAAACGCTTCTTCTGGAAACGTTTCTCTGTGCTCTCTGTCCAGCTTCAGATTCTTGCTCCTAAGTATGCGCTCCAGATTTTCACTGACAAAAAGCAGTTATGAATGTAATATTTGTTTTGTTCCATCCTGCCAAAATGTTCCTTTATTATTATTAGTTGTGCAAGGTGATCCTTGGGGTCAAAGCTGTGATTTATCCTTTTGTTTCAAGCTGTTAAAAACACATTCAGATCCTTTTAAAAGCAAAGTTTCAGCTGCCCATATTCTGTGCATGCTAACACAAAAGTAGATCTTTGCTGCTCTGCTTGGTCTGTTTATTCTAATATCCTGGGAAAGGTGCAACAAGCTGGAAACACAATACTGATAAATTATCACCTATTAAAGTTGAAATGATGTAGTGTTAGCAAGCAGCTGCCCGCTCACACATCCTGCAGACAGAGTAACATTAACATTCATTTGGATGAGCTTCTATTCACAAAGCAACATCAACATTCACAACACGGTTTATCTTTTCTTTTATGGCTCACCTGAGAGCATGCAAATGTCCAGCAGACACTCAGCAACAAAAGCATTTATTTGTCAAATCTAAGATGGATAATTAGGCTACTTAACTCTGTTTTGCTCTCCTCTAGCTGCTGTAGGACACATCTCCTGCTCTGGCTGCTTTTTTCGAAACGTTCATTTTATGTATAACTAGAAGATCACTCAGAGAGCGCAGACCTCCGCCAAGCATATTGTGATTGTCACGCAACCCTTTAGTCCTACTTTAATGTTATACTCCCTTTCAGCAGACTGTCTGCTGAAAATTATGACGACCCAATACATATTTCATATTCCTATCTTAGTTTCCAGAATATTTCCAGGATCTGGATCCTACTTTTACATCTGTCAGAAATGATGGTGACCTTGTCTTGTATTGTTTTGCAAAGCAATCAGACCATTTATGGTGGAGTTATAGACACACATGGTGAAAACAGCCCTATCTCACACTAATAAAGAATCCTTTAAAAAAATCCTGGATCCAGACGGTGATCTAGATCACCTCCAAAGTTTAATCACTTCTTCCTTATCCCAATTGGAACATTTTCTGAAAATTTTATCAAGATCCGTTCGTTATGTTGTTCACAGACAAACAGAGAGACACACAAACTCCCAAAAACATAACCTCCTTGGCGGAGGTAATAAACAGCTCTCCAAATGATGTATGTAGAGGATGTTATTGATAAGGATACATCTAAAAGACAATTTGGAGCCTGGCCAAAGAACTGGCAGCTAAGCAGTGCAGAAGCTGAAGCAGCTCATGCACAATGCATCCTGGTAAATGTAGGCACTGCCACCACATCTTTAGAGAAGGGACTCTGTTTTCCTTATTGTTATAGCACGTTAAGGAGAATGTAATGCTGTGGGTGACACTGGTCATCAACATTCAGCAGTCATCTACATAAAACATGGAAAAACCATAAATCACTTCAGGGATGCAGAACAATAAAGTCAAAGCAGCAAGCCGGGAGCAGCCAAACGTCTCTGTAGAGCTGAGGGGATCTGCAATGTCAAGGTGTGTATTGATCGTTACAAGTGGCCTCGCACGATTGTTTCATCCATTACTGTGTAAAGTGCTGATCAGCGTAGCTTTAAGGTTGGTGCCTGGTGCATTTACGCTTTGTATATATAACATGTTTCCTTTTTTTATATAAGACCGAGTGACTTTTTAAAGCCTGGCAGATGACATGAAGTTAAAAAAACAAACAAACAAAGGGTGTAATATCTACTTCTGGTAAATTATTCCAGATGTGGGAATTTAACCTAACATCTTCAAAGTTTTCTCATATTTTTCTGGGAAGCCTTAAAAAATTTCATTGATCTGTCTGTACTCTGTAAGTACTATAATTTATACAGCAATAACTGTTAAGAGGTTGAAAATGATGTTTTATAACAGCAGTCTTCAGATTACAGCATGCAGATAGAGATGTATTCTCCTCCGCTTCTTGTACTCTGTCCAAACGTCCTGCACACACCGTTCAGTTATAAATGATGTGTCCAGAAATAAATGTGCTAATGTTCCTTGTTTGTGACACACCAGTAAACATCATTTTTCAAGTGACCTAATGAACATGATTTCATAAGCTCCTGCTCTTGTAATCACTTTTAGCACAAGTCAAATCAAACAGTGTCAGCGCATCCACAAATACTACTTAGCGCAGTGAATGTCGGGCATCTGTTCAAATTGTGTGGCCTGTTGTTGTCAAAAACATCCCTTAAAATATGACATAAACAGTATTTTTAGCCAGCACACATTCTGCTGTCAATTAATATCAGCCTGCTGCCTTGTCACAACTGAGCCATCCCTAAATACAAATGAAACACACCTCCCACTCCCGGCACAGAGACACAATCTTCCCACTCTGTAAGCAATCGCGTACACTTCTCCCCTCATTTTGTCTACAGAGCACTGACAGTGATGACGGCACAGGAAGACAGAATCATTTGCTCGCATGTCGTTCTGATTGTGACAAGGTTCACACAGATTAGGATCTACAAATTTAAACAAAACATGGAAGAACATTTATATTCAGACCAATTATAGTTCTGCTCTCCAGGCTTTATCGTTTGAAATGTGAAGAATTACGTTGATCCTTCAAGACATAAAAGAGTTGATTCCACCTGATAGGTAAAGTTCACATTGAGAAGTTATGACTTATGGATAAACTGACCAAGACTGACGCCAATCTGCCTCCCAGGCTGGCAGCCAGCAGCACAGCTGGACCAACCAAATACAAGGAGATAATTAATGCAGCCAGTCATACTTGACTCTCAACATCTTACACGCCACATGTTTGAAAATCAAATTTAGAATCTCAAGGTCTCTGTAGTACCCAAAATTTCAAGTGTGGCTTGAACATCAACGTGTGCTGCCGCAGTCTATTAGTCCATACCATGTGTTCATGGGCACATTTGCATCATATTAGCTGTATGTATTACACTGGAGAAAAGCAATGTCCTTGCCATAATTTGTTTTATATATGTTATAGAAAAAAAATACCTTTCCTCCTTTAGGGTCCAGAGCTCATTCAGATCTCAAGACACAAGCCAGATATTTTAAAAGTGACTAACACCTGATCTGAATGTCATCCCTGATGTCCCTTGTGAATAAATGTCCCTGTATATGCTCAGAAATCATTAAGAAAATCCTTAAAACTGCTAATTGTGCTTGAGAATCAGGGCACCTCCAAAGGGGAGGCCAGAGGTCACCAAATAATCTTGTAGTATGACTGGCTATTTACCTTTTCAGAGGTCAGTCTAAAAATCTATTCATCCATCCATCTTTACTCCTTTTCCTGTCAGGGGTTGAGGGGGATGGGTAGTGACTGGAGCTGTCATTGGGCAAGGGGCAGGGTGCACCCTGGACAGAAAATGTATCTTTGTTGTGGCTCCGTAAATATTCAAGCTAGAAGACTGATATATTTCCAATCTGTTGGGTTATTTTGTTAAGCCTGGCATATAAAGTGCACCCCATATACAGAGGCTAGTCTTCACTGAGGCAGTCGCTGGTTCAACTCCCAGCCAAGACCCTTTACCATCACTCTCTCTTAAGATTTCCTTTCTCTGTCCTATGTGATAATTACCCCTAAACAATTTTATAAAACGGTATACACAGGAATAAATAACTGTGAGATCATTTATCCCCGTTTCCACCAAGCAGTCTAGTTTAGATCGGTTATGGTCTGGTATGGGCTGACTCAGTTAAGCTTGGTCCTGTTTGCATTTCCATAGCCAACCGTGCCCCCTCATGGTAGCCGGCGTGTAAACTGGACGCCGACAGCTGCATCAGTAACATAATAGTGTGACGCAATAGCAGCGCGACACAGTGTACCCTACCAAAAAATCCAACGAAGAAGAAAAGCACAAAAAAGTAAACAAAGAGCAGCAATGGAAGACATCCAGCAATTGGTCTGCTTTGTGATTGGCATGTGATTCTTTGATACAAAGAGCAATCAAGCTTTGTTTCAGAGAAGACTGTGGGCTGCCAGGAGAAATGCAGCCGCTGTCACACGCTTAGTGATGATTGTTTCGACCAATCAACGGACTGCAGTGTTGTAGCTCCACCTTCCGAAATTGGGTCAGAACTGAACCGCTTGGTGGAAACGGGGTTTTTGATTTCTGTAGTTCATGTAGATGGACATTTTAGCCTGAAAAGTCAGGACACAACCTGTCTGAAAAAGTTGTCATTTATCTGGTTGAGTTTCAAAGTAAACTAGTGACAGCTTTCTTTGGATTTATGGGTAAAATAAAAGCAGAAAGTATTTCTATCTTATTCTCTTGAATGGGTTTAATGTCGACTTCATTCTAAACCATTTCCTGTTAATCTTTTATTTACTAGACCAATTAAAATTCTTAATTTAGAAATTGGGTCTGGTCTAGATGACAACAAAGAAGTGTGCCTGCAGCCTTTTTCTAAACAACCAAGATGGCAGCTACTGCCACAGGAGTTTGTTGAACCTGTTATCTTGACTGTTTTAAACTTACCTCAGAGTTTTTTCACTGAAACAAGCACTAACAACTGCATCACCGTTCATTGGTGGAAAGATGTGTTGATCGTCCTGAAAACAGGTTTTTGTTCAAGTTTTATTTTCCAGCCAGCCCCTCTGCTCTGGCACTACATCAGATGCTGTTTTTCTCTGATTGGTTGAAGGTCTGTCCAGTCTCTTCCAGAGGCACTTCACTGCTAATGCCACCTGGAAAACAGAAATGAACTGAACAGATCCAGACAGATTCACCAAGGTGAACTCTGGCAAAGAAACGCCAGCCAAACAGGAGAAACAACTGTCCTGAAGAGTAAACAGATAATAAGTGTAGCCAGTGACTATTTTCAGCATGATGCAAACCAAGAGTTTTTACATTATTTATGCCAGGGAGGATAAAACAGTTGGTACATATTAAACATTTTACTTCATTTCATCTGGCTTACTAAAACGTCACATCATTTACTGAAGTAGTTTTACCATTAACCCTCTGACTAAATGATCAGTCAGCAAACAAGGCCCCGTTTGAAGGATTTCATTCACATATTTTGATCAGCTTTGACTGACATGTTCATCGCAGATCAGTGGTTTCTGAAATGAAACTTTCTTTGAATGGCTTTGAAACGTCTTAGTGTCAGAGTGAAGTTTGAAGTTTGAAGCATTACTTTTCAAATGTGTGTGACAGGCTGGTTTTATTGCACAGCTTGGTGCCTTTGAATGGACCCTTGCAGGTAGAAATTGAGTGAGATAGTTTAGGCAATAAATACAATGGCGTTGAGAGGCTATGAGCAGTGCACTGAAATGACATCAGTTCAGTAGCAGAAAAGACAATTTTAAACTGTTACATTTTTACATTTTTTTGTCAAATTGGCAGTTTGATCTTCTGCTGACGTTAAGGGGCTTAACAGGTTTGTGTAAAGTACAGATAATTAGATTTTGAGAAAATAAAAGGGATGTCATAAAGCAACAACTCTTTGTATCATAGCTGTATAATCATCATGTTTCTGTCTTGCTGTGTAAAAAATGACAAGCAGCCTCTTGTGAGTGTCATGCTGAACAAACTTGTTATCATAGATTCAGAGTATGTAAGATAAATACTGCACATCAGAGAAAGACTGTGTTTTTAAATGAAAGAAGTGAGGTTTTGAAAGCATGCTGCTTACTGTTTAGTAAAAGGTCAAATAATTCACAGTTACCTTCGTATGAGGAAGATAATCCACAAGGTTGCAGCACAACACTGAATGATCAAATCCCCTTTATTCCAATCATCCAAACATATTCTTTGGTCTTCAGTGTGCAGGAGACATTCACCATCTGCTGTTTTTTCTCCTTTTTTTCAAAACAGTGCATCTACTTTTGCTTGATTAATTTTGTGACTCAGAACGAAGCAACATTACCTTGTTTTCTCTCTTCAATCATCTGTCTGTATACAGAGTTGATGTCTTCCCTTTGATTTTCCGACATCCCTCATCATCTCCTGTGTGACGTCACACAGGACTTACATAATATGTCCTTCACTGACATTAGCTTTGGGCAATATTTGGTTTAATACCTGTCTTATATCTGTGGGGCTTTTTATCCTCTCCTCTTTTTCGACTCCCTCCCTGCCCCTCCCGTCTCCTCTTTTCTTTTTTCGTTTTTTTTCCGTCTGTGTTCACGGAAATGTGTTCAGTGACCCACTGCAGTCACTCTACTCAGTCCTAAAAATTACTCTGCAGATGTATGTTCCCGTCTCAGTAGTCAAAGAGTCAGGCGACTGACCGCACTTCAGTTCTGGACTGTGGTTCTGTGAGTGGTGTTGACTTTTACAGAAATTGTAGTCGTACTGAATAAAACTCTTAATACATAGTGAAAAAAACTTGATGTGAAACTGCTGATTCTAGTTTGTTCAATGCATGTCTTTTGTCTTAAAGAGTAAAAGTTTGTCTGTGGATTACCACATTGGCATCACCCATTGGTTTCAACTGCTTTTCAGGTCTCTTAGTTTGGCCATCACCATATGTGGACAATAGTTTAGTTACACATTTTAAAGTCTCTATCTAGCTGCAGGAAGTCAATAAACCATGTTTACATGCCGTCTAAGCTTAGGCAGGGGCTCAAAAGATAATGCGATACCTCTTTAAGGTTAGTTTGTATAGGTTTATGATGTCCAACAACTTTTATCAGTTCACTTTTTTTTTTTTTTTTGATCGGCAACTGAAAAACGACAAAAATTGAAAATCTGAAGCCAAATCTGGTCATATTGGTTTTCAGTCTTTAAGAACAGATAGCTAATGGCATATACCCAACATTTATGACTTACAGCGAGTTACGGCTTATGTTTCCCTGTGCTGTTTGTCCCTCTTCTTCCTCCCTTGTCTTAGCTCAGGTAAACCTCCTAATTGCTAACAAGGTGCATCTGGTCTTGGCTGTTTAAAGCCTGTATGCTGCCTTCAGGAGGCTAAACTGCTCAACTCAAGGATATTATTTGTTGTTTTTAATCTTTAGTAATTACCTCTGCCTAGGAGGTTATGGATTTTGGAGAATTTGTCTGTTTGTTTGTTTGTTTGCTTGTGAACAACATAACTCAAAAAGTACCAAACAATCTTGATGAAATTTTCCAAAAATGTTCAAAATGGGATAAGAAAAAAAGTGATAAAACTTTGGAGGTGTTCCAGATTACCATCTGGATCCAGGACTAGGGCTGCACGATTATCGCAATCGCAATGTCAGCACATGCAATTACGTAATCGCAAAAGAGGTTATCGCAATCGCAATGTCAGCACATGCAATTACGTAATCGCAAAAGAGGTTATCGCAATCGCAATGTCAGCACATGCAATTCAGATTTTTCTCCATGATAACCAAGCAAGTCTGTAGACTCATCATGACACAACTTTTTTTATTATATCGCAAGCACAATCGCAATCGCAATATTGTCCACCTAATCGCAAATCGCGCCTTTTCCCCAAATCGTGCAGCACTATCCAGGACTTTTTTCAAGGTTTGTTTATTATTGTGAGATAGGGCCATTTTCATCATATGTGTACAGATGTAAAAGTACGATCCAGATCCTGGCAATATTCTGGATACCAAGATCCAGAATATGAAATATGTTCTGGGTCATCATCATTTTCAACACTGTCAGGTAACAGATTATCGTACAAACCTGCAACTAACACCTAATTGTGGCAGACAGTCTGCTGAAAGGGAGTATAACATTAAAGTAGGACTAAAGTGCTGCGAGACAATCACAATATGCTTGGCGGAGGTCTGCGCTCTCTGAGTACTTTTCTAGTTTTTTGTTCAATCAGTTGGATTTGTATTGAAAAAAATCCTTGTGGTGTAAAAAGGTGTATTGAATTATTTGGTCATGAATTGGTTAGTTGTTGGACGCTTAGGGCTGCCTTGGATGTAACATAATCATATAAACAGCATTTTGACCACAATGGAGCCTCCCAAGTTGAACATGTTTTCAGAGAAAAATGTCTGCTAGTGAGGAGTATTTAAATCACCTTTTTAAAGATAATTGAAGTGTGTATTTGTACTTAATACATTATGTTCAGTATAAAAACACACATACTGTACCAACAAGGTCCAGTACTCACTGTTAAACTTGTTATTTATTCCAGGTACTGAACCTTATTGTTCCCAGTCAGACACCACACAGTACATTTGGTCTACTTTTATATCAGCCTACTGCTCCCATCATTCTTAATCATCTCCTCTCCTGCTGTGCAAACAGTGCCTTTCTCCCCTCTCTATCTGTGCTCTAAACACCATCATTACTCTTTCCCTAAACAATTTACTCAACACTTTCCAGATAAATAACCTCAGCTGCTTTTTTTGCCAAACAACAGAGGATCATCATTGCTGATTGGCCATTATGATACGAATGATTTTTTCAGAGATCTGACTTTTTCAAATCTGGGGAATAAGCGAATGAAGAGCTTTGAAGGCAGAGTAAATTTGAACCATATGCACATTTGCACAAATTGTGTAACTTGCATCAACACCATCTACTTGACTTTACATGTAATTAACCTGGGCAAATGATTTTATTCTTTTTTGGTGTAAACACATCATTATGTCTAAGTCGATAACAGCCAACATATTATTAATAGACACTGTGTGAGCACAAGACCTTTAGCCGCTTGTCAAATAGCTTTTGTAACCCTAAAATCAAACATGCTTTCTTGACTAACTTGACAACTTTGAAAAACTGGTTAAATACTGAACTAGAAAATCACTCAGAGAGCGCAGACTTCTGCCAAGCACATTGTGATTGTCACACAACACTTAAGTCCTACTTTAATGTTATACTCCCCTTCAGCAGACTGTCTTCTACAATTTGGTGTTAGTTGCAGGTTTGTACGATAATTTGTTACCTGACAGTGTTGAAAATTATGATGACATAGTACATATTTCATATTCCAGATCTTCGTATCCAGAATATTGCCAGGATCTGGATCGTACTTTCACATATGTCAGAAATTATGGTGACCTTGTCTTGTATTGTTTTGCAAAGCAATCTGACCATTTAACATGGAGTTATATACACATATGGTGAAAACAGCCCTATCTCACAATTATAAAGTATCCTTTAAAAGAATCCTGGATCCAGACAGTGATCCAGATCACCTTTAAAATTAAATCATTTCTTAAAATTTTATCAAGATCAGTTTGTTACTTTTTGAGTTATGTTGTTCACAGATAAACAGACAAACTCTCCCAAAAACATAACCTCCTTGGCAGAGGTAACACTTAAGTTAAATCCGTAGAGACCATATGCTCATTGGGTAAATATTATCTGCTGTAAAAGGGAAAGACAGGCCATTTTTCCATGTAGTTCTCCAGAGACAGAATTCTTTATGCAAACATCTGAACTGCCCCCTTCTGGTCAGTTGGAGGATTGCATATTGAAGTCACTTCTCTTTGGCTTCACTTTTGAAACCAAGGGGCTCCATCCACTTCTTTTATGTAGTCAGTGATCTGCTCTCTGTAATAATATTTCTCCTCTCTGATTTCACTTAGATATCATTGCAGGATAATGGCTTTCACGATGACTCATCTCATCAGTGTACATTAGACAAAGAGCTTTCACCATTATTCCCATGCAGTGGTAGAGCTCTTTATGCTTTCATGATTAAAAGACACACTCTCTTTTCACGAACTTTCAAACCATGATGGGCAAGAGCGATCATCATCAGGCGTGTAGGTTTTTTGAAGAGACACCTACTTATTATTCTGTAAATATTTCTGTTTTAAGTTTCCCTCCCTGAGTGGCTCACTCCCCCTCTGTTTTCTGTCATCCATTCATTCCTTCAGCCTGTATCTTTACTTAGAGGTTGATGACTCTCCTCACAGTTCCTTGGCCGTTACCTAAAGCAAGTGTTGAATATGCATGAGTTCAGCCTCATAAACTGCTGCTCTCAGCGCTAAAGTCAGTAGGAAGCCCAACTCAGCAGATGGGGGGATCAGAAAGAAAACTTAAAGTGAAAGAGAGGAGAGGAGGGGAGCGACTGTGTTTGACTTATCTTTAATGGTTTAAGATCAACCAGATTTCCTCTCCTCATGTTGCCCTTGCACTGAGAGGCACTAGCCCATGCTAGCATGCTACACCCAGCGCTGACTTTGTGTTGCATGCAGCTGTTGGTGTACTTGAATATGGGAGTGCTTGATTGTGTGTATGCAAGTGCTTTTGTGAGTGTCTGTCCATATCATTTTGCCTGAAGCCCTGGACAGTTGCCAGGCAACAGTTGCAGGCGGGCAGCTCAGCACTCGACTGGGCATTCACAGAGCAGACACTTCCTCATGCCTTTGGTTTCTGATGAGCGGCTCAGGTCAGCACTGATACGTTACCAGGTCAGAGTCACATCAGGCTAACAGCGGCGATGATCTAAGGATAATACAATTACACAGCAAACATGCAGAGTGTGTCTTGATTACTCAGAGTCATCCTTTCAAGCTAATACTGCTGCTAACAAGATTTCTGTGTTTTTAATAATCTATCCGGCACTTAACACTGCACTATGAGGGAGCAGATGCTGTTACTTAGAAATTTGCTGATCCTATTATTTTTATCACAATTAAATGGAGCAGTGGTTTCTCAAAATCATTATCTCATTATCGTCAGAAAGGAAAGTTTTATTGTTTGGTCAATGTTTCAAGTTGCAGCTTGTGCTTCTGTTTATTTATCCATAGTTGTCGGATGGAATTTTCAAGAGGTGAAAATAATTGAATTGTGATTTTAAGACTATGTGAAGTTCCTGTTATACTTCCTGTTAGTTTTAAATTGGAGGACACCTGGACCATGGTACCACTCTTCTCCTTGCAAGGTTTTTATCTCTTTGGACAAAAGCTCTACCTGCTTCCTGTAAAAAAAAAAAAAAAACAGCATAGAAATAACCTGCCTTTTTCTCTGCTGCTTTTATAATTCATATACTAGCACCAGTAAGAATTTCATCCCATCGTATAATCCTCTAAAATCTCCTAACAGGAGCTTTAGAAGAATATAAGCAGACCAGGCAAGCTCTATTATTAGCATGTGTGCGTCTGCTGTTTAAGTACAACTTCCAGGTCAATGAATCTGTGTACCAACATGAAGACATTCTTGTTATGTGTATTTATCCTCAGGTAGACATTCAAATAAATTCACACACACTGAACATTTATAAGGACGTTGACTTTAATCTTCACAAGATTTAATTGCCGGTGTCCCAGCAAACATATGAAGTGTTAAACAAGGTCAGATACATACCGTCTCTACTGATGGAGGTGCAGGTGCAGCATCAAAGGCTCAGTTTTGGCAGCACATCAAAGCCTTCCCTTACTTTGTTATGCCTGTAAGATACTTCTTTATTTAATATTCGATCTGAATATGGATTTTTTTTCCTTAATATAAAAACTTTCAAATTTATGAGTATAATAGATCCTGATTTGTCCTTGAAAAAAATGTTTAAAAAAAACTCATATATTTTTGCTGAATAAAAAAACAATCCAAAAAAAAAATTAAAACTAAAGCTTTGGTAATTTATTCAGCAAGGAATTTGGACTTCACTCCATCCTGTGAATCATGATCAAACCAGGGAAATCCAACAAAAACACTCCAGGTTCAGAGTGTCGTTGACTGCACTGAAAGTACAGTGAAGGGTTGTGCAATGAGACATGTCTGCGTGTGTGTGTATGTCTGTGTGTGTGTGTCACACAGAGTGCTGAAGAGAGGTCAATTTGGCAGGTTATCATCACCACCATCATCATCAACACCACTGACATTATCATCATCAACAGTAAAACTTAATTTGCTGTTCAACACACTTGAGAACATGCTGACTGTCCTCTTCCACCATCTGTCTCTGTGTACTCTTTATACTGAGCTTTATGTCTGTCTCACTCTGGCCAACTGCTCCTCCATATATCTTATTCTTTGTTCAGAGGGAACAAAGAAAATACGGCTGAAAATCATTGAAAACATTCATTCAAAATAAGCATTCAGTGTTTTACCTACAGACTCATTAAGGTGGAATTAATGAGTGACATGGTTGTACTGATATCAAACAGCAGATTTTGATCAAGGGTCCCGTGACCATCTTTGCATGGGGTTGTTCTGCTTCTCGAACGACATTTATATGTGTTGAATCGTGTCAAAACATTTGATACAAAGCAATCAATTGTATTTGTTCTGTATACATCAAACAGCTTCATTTTTCAACAATTAATGTTTGTGATTTCCATGTTCTCATGACAGCTTATTTGTCAAATATGTTGCTTGTAGAGCTGAATCAACCACAAACTACAACTCTGTATCAAACACTGCCCTTTTTTCATCCACAATTAAGAAACTCGGCTCACTTTTTCAAATGAAAAATGTATGTGATTGACCAAATCCAGATATTGGCTGAATCTCAATGTTCCCCTTAACCCTGAGCCCCGAGCCCACGACTCTGCACAGCCTCAAAATGGTATGAGTCGTAAAAGGACAGCACTTTGCCACTTCTCACATAACCTGCATGCCATCATGTAGCTCACCTGAGCAATATTAGGAATTATTGTTAAACAAGGATTTTTTTTACCAATACACCCTTATTAGGCAAAACAGTTTAGGCACAAAATAGTAAAAGGGCTTTACCAGTATGAAAAGGATCTTATGGATTAAACTGCACATGCATGTATGTGTAGATATAGATCTATGCAGATTAAAGGCCTTTGCACGCCAAAGGCAAAGCAAATAGATGGCACAAAGTTGCGAAAATTTTGGAGGCCTCATATTCAATCTCCACGGCTAGACTCCTCTTGTCTTTGTAGTTTTTATGTTTTAGTAAAGAATCGGCACTGGGCAACCAACACAATCAATGTCCAATGTTGTGGTATGTGACGTGTCAACAATTAGCATTTCGATTGGTCGGATGTATACACGCCACATGTGAAACTTTGAAAAAAATTGACCTAAGTCCGAAAAAATAAAAGCAGCAAATTTTCTCAGCAAAATAACGTTGCTTGTAAAAGCTTGCATTGACAAACAGTAGGTTTGAAAAAATAAATAACGTGCAAAATATTCACATGAAAAATTTGGGACTGGTGTGCAAAGGGCTCAAGGCTGTGAAAGACAGGCAGATTTTTATATCTCTATAACCCTACGTTTCACGTCACATTGCTGTGAACTGTGAGTAAATCCCTCATGCTAAGTCTGCAAATTTACCCACTTAAAGAAAGGGTGCAAAAAGGGCTCAAAAAATCAGTGCAAGAGACCTCACCCATGATTTGACAGTGGAATAGCCCCAAGTCCTCCCAGACATAGTGGGGACACACCTCAAAGTCAGTGAGTGTAGAGTAGACACCAAGATTTGGCCATTTTGACTTTCAAAAGTGACCAAATAAATATTACTGATGACCAAAATGTGGCTTCATACTTTGACTACAGGGGGCCACAATCTACACAAGACAAACGATCCTTATAGCTGCTTTAATGAATTATTAATCAGAAGAACAAATAACCAAAAACGTTTCTTCTTTTCACATCTCCAATGTCAGCCTCATCAACTGTTGCGTGGAAACAGTTCAGCAAATCAAATTATTGTAAGAATTGGGCCAAAGTGTATTAATATAAATGAAAATGTTCAATTTAACTGTCTTAAGAATCAGATTAAATTTTGTTCCTATAATCTATCTGAAATACACCTTCTACTGGAAGAAATCCAGAATTTGTGTGGTCAAAGTTATACCAAATAGGCTCCAAAGTTTGGGACAGCACACCCCAGCTTGTAGTATCTGATATCACATGATTTTGTAAATATTTTTTCTTTTGAATAACCTGTTTTCAAAATTTTAGTTCCTCTCAGGTCTGGGTTGTTAAGGATCTTTCAGCTCATTGATTCACGGTGACAGCCTGTAGCTATGATCATTAAGACTCCAGATCAGGCTGATATAGAATACACATGCTGTTGTTGGTAAATTAAGTTCAACCAGATGATGAAAGATCCAGATTAGAAATGACATATACCCGGTCAAGCAGGTGTTTCTCTTTCCATGTGGAGTTTGCATGTTCGCTCTGTGCATGTGGGGTTTCTCTCTGGCTCCAGTTTCTTTCCACAGTCCAAAAAGTGCTTGCCAGGTTAGGTCACTCTGAATTGCCCGTAGGTGTGAATGTGTCTGTGAATGGTCGTCTGTCGTGACATGTTAGCCCTGTGATTGGCTGGTGACTTGTGCAGGGTGTATCCTGCCTTGGGCCCAATGACAGCTGGGCGAGGCTCCAGCAGCCCTGAAGAGATAAATGGTAAAGATGATGGATGAGAAGCTTTGCATCATTTAAAGCCCCAAAATAATCCCTGTCTATGTCAGGTAGCTGTGAAAGCTGAAAATAATGGAGGGTGGATACGTAAAGCAGTCATTATTTACAGATTTGTCCATTTTGATATATGATCTTTTAAACGCGACAGGAAAGCATAATAGGTTTGTTCTGTAAGATAATAAAATGCAGTATGTAAGTGCTGTATTGTAGGTTGTTTATGCTGCCCCCATGTGGCCTGAAGAAACGAGGTTTTGGTTTAATTGGGGTTGGATGAAGTTCTGTGATTAGTCATGGCCACTCTTTTCAAATCTGGCTCAAGCCCAAGATGTGACGCAAAACATGTCAAAACATAAAAACCAGTCCTTCTGAGAAGTGCTATTCATATCTGAAACCTCAAAGATGAATCTACATGTGCTCATTCTCTTTCTTTTATAATGATGCTCTGGGCTACTAATCCAGGGAATTCATACTTAATGTTATAATTCAGATTTCCTGGTAGTGAAGTCATCAGCGCAGCCAAAATTCAGAGGCCCTCCTCTTCTTTCAGAGAGGAAAAGACCGGTGCTTCTTGCAACACGTGCTGTAATTATAATATCATAAGAACAAAGGATTCTGTTTGTGTGTGTGTGACATTTTGTTCAGTTTATTTTATCTTGTTGTGGGTGTGCCCCTTCTGCGTAAATGTGTGTCCTGGAAGTAGGTGAAACATGCCTTCTGTTGCTCTCCTCCTCTCTCTGCTGACAAGTTCTCTTAACTGTGTTGTAGTTCCAGCGTGGGTATCAAAAAATGAGTAACTTGGCAAGCTTTCTGTGTGAAATCTCCTCAGACTTGGAGAGAGTTTCAGACTGAGAAGAAATTCCTGACAATGACAGGATGCCATCTTCTGTTTATGTGGGATATTTCTCTGTGAGAAAACAAATAAGCACGCTGGATTGTGTTGTTCTGCGGCCTTGAGTTTTTTTCCCACTCCTGTTTTTCGACATATAATCAGTATTATCTTCCTCTCTGTGTTTGTTCTCATTTACCCGCAGGTTTCCTCAGCACAGGGGACCAGTCTGCTAAGGGGAACTATGGCCTGTTGGACCAGATCCAGGCCCTGCGCTGGCTCAATGAAAACATCGGCCACTTTGGAGGAGACCCAGAGAGAATCACCATTTTTGGTTCAGGAGCTGGTGCTGCCTGTGTGAACCTGCTCATCCTCTCCCACCACTCAGAGGGTGAGTTTATTCCACTGTCATGGTCACATTAGCAGTCATATACCCTGCTCATGGGGATTAACATTTTAGGACAGAGTGGGTAGTGTATCTCTCCACAGAGCATGTCAGTAATTTCAATGAACAGCCTAAAGCGCATAAAAATCTTCGGCAAAATCCCCAAAAGTGAAGGGATGCAACAATCAAGGATGACTCATCCACTATTTTCCAGCAGTATAGATTATACACACGCAGTATATTTTCAATAAAGTGAAAAGATTCATTCAGTTCGAAGAAGGAAAAAAGAATCCGGTCAGAGCCGGAGTCGACAGATGGATGAAAGCAGTTGGTTGTTTTACATAAAACCATTACTCACCTTGAGCCTAAAATAATCCTAAAATGTCATTTCATGAGGGACAAAGATCTCTGACCTGCACAGACAAAACCTCCGTCTGCGATAAAACTAATCCACAATATTTATTTGACACACTATTATATATTTACTCCATATAAAGATTTCTGTGAAGATGTCTCATTGTGCATCATATGCACCGTGTCACATTTTCAAGGTTTTGTCAGTGTTTGGTTTTAACACTGTAGGTCTGTATTTTCAAATACAGCCTGTACTCTGGTGACCTGCTCTGAGCAGAAGCATAATAAACATGTGTGTCACTGTGTATTCATGTTCTTTTAAAGATGCATTTTAAAATAATCCCAGCCCTTTTAATAGATGGACAGTTTAGAAAGCCACTCTTGGGTAGTAATCATGCAATTTGTCCTCCCAACAGCAAAATTACAGGGAACTCAGTCTAACCTCTGATGATTCACTGATTTCACAGCAAGCGCCAGTGGAGCAAACTTTGATTGGTGGGGTTTGTTAAAAACAGCCAGGAACAGAGTACTACTCGGTTTATGTTGTTCCTGAACTTTCTTTTAGAACAGGAACAGCCTTTCTAGGATTTTTCACATGGTATAACCCATGTGCACCAAATCCTGTCAGGACTGTAAATCCATACCAGGACCAGTTCATCAGCCTTTGTACACGGGGTGCCTGCTGTACCAACAGAGCTAAACCAGCGCCCCAATCCCAAAATTCTGCATCAAATATAAGAACTCAAGAAAAACTTTAAACCCTGTGTACAGACTGAACTCCAGGCCTTTCCACATACAGCAACATTTCACCAGCTCTAAACAACAATGCTGATTTTAATTAATTTAGTTTGCTTACTACCAGGCTGTCTCACTAACCACCTGGCCGTGTTTAATACTTGATTCTGATTGGTCAAAACTCATCCACAATGGTTATTGATTCTGACTAGCAAGGGCAACACCAAGATCACACTCTACACACGTCACTCATATCAAATCAATCCAGGTAATGGAGTTAAAGGACTTTGCCTCTTCCTGTTGACCATGTGGCAAAACCATAACAAGCATTGGTAAACAGTAAGAAGGATATTTTTAATATGACTCTCAAGAGAACAAGATGTTAGATCACCAGTAAAGTAAAGAAGACAGAGTTGATCTAACAGGAAGCTGAGTCAAAGTGATGCAGACTGTATTTGAGAGAATAGACACAAACCACCATAGTGTGGGGTTTATTTTCAAGACAGTAAAGTCATCTTTAGACCAAGGTTATAATAGTTAACTAAAACGAAACTAAAAATGAAAACTGAAATTTAAAATACATTGCAGTTAACTCAAACTAATAAAAACTAGAAAAGAAAACAAAAATGATAAGTAAACTATAACTGTATCTTTTGCTCACAAAACTAACTGAAACTAACCAAAATTAAAGACAAAATGTCCTTCGTTGTGGTTTCTGACAATATTAATAGCCTTTAGGATTTAAATTAATCGGACACATTTTCCCAACCAATTTTACAACAGTTTTCGGCAGTTGTCAGCGCCATACGGCACCATCGTAGTGACGTACTGGGATGTGCTTGTTTATTGCACTGGCTGGCTGTGCTCTGTGCTGCGACAAAACGTAGTGGAGCAATGAATCAGAGCATCTGTAATAGTTTGATTGCATGTGAGTCTGACTTTAATTGTATTTGAGTCCAAGTTTCTAATTATTTAAGCTCATATTATTTTGTTTTTTATAATTTATGTTTATAATATTTTTATATATTTTATGTTTACATTTTTTATGTTAAGTTTATGTTATTTTCTTGTGTTTAAGGCAGCAGCCAACATTTCAGTATCAGCATTGACTGAGTGAGCAGTGAGCACTATGTTGGACTTGAAAATAAACAGTTTTACAAAATATTAACTCTGACATTTTTGAATCCTGCACCTGGTTAATAAGGTATGAAAAAACTAAAACTAAGCCTTGTTGCAAAAATCAAAACTAAATAAAAACAAGAGTGTCCACTCTAAAACTAATTAAAACTAAACTAACTAACACTAAACTATAATAACAAATCCAAAACTATTATAACCTTGCTTTAGACCTGTAATTTGTGTCAAGTCCTTTTTTTTTTATTTGTTTAATTTGTTTCTGTTTATATGTGTCAGAGTCTTCTTGATGTGAATTGTGGCCAGAGATGACTCTGAACCTTGACATTCTGACACTATACAGAGCAAACTAAAGTATTTAGCCATCGTCATTTGACAACCACCTTCCCCCAACCAGTAATCCTTGTCCAAAAAAAAGAAAAATCAGAAAGTACCACTGTCTAATCTGTTTTGGTCACTCTCTTTAGAGTCACTGTTTCAGAGCACTGTGTTCCTGCAAAAGAGGAAACAGTGTCATATAACAATAACAAGCAGCACTAACCAGCTGTGCTCTGAGTAAAGATATTTTTAGTACAGTATTTGTTTCTTTATCCCTCTGCTTTAATTCAATACAAAAATGCTTTTTTTGTTGTGTATGAAAATGTGAACAATACAGATCAAACTTAAAGCACCCATGGCACCTCTCAGTAAACCACGGCACATTACTGCTCATGAAGATCTGAGATGTTCTTCTTTAGAGTTTTATGAATGATAGATCTCTGAAAATACCAACCACATGTTTGATCACTAATCCCCTGATGGTAGAGCTTGAAATGTGAACAGCACTTCTATCTTAACAAATATATTAATATTTAATGTTTGTGAGCGTTAAGCTTTCAAACTGACAAACTGAACCGGGCAGAATGCAGTCGTTATTGTTATTTACACTGTATGACAGGTATTCTCCTGTGTGTGCATATAAACAAACACCTTTTATTCTTTCCTACAGGAATCAAAAAACATTCAGCGCACCGTAGAGGGGCATTTGAATAATTGTGTAGAAACAGCCAGGTTGTTAGTGGCTGTCAAGACGCCAGCTAATGCTGGCTGTGTTGCTCACTGTCCATAGACAAAGAAAAATACTCACACAGGCTGACTGCTTTCCAAATCACTCTCTGGGTTTGTTTCATTGTATTACTCCAAAATCCCTTCGAAATTGGGTCTGTTTGGCAACAAAATGTTGTTTATTTTTGGTCATGATGATGGTGTGTTTTTGCTCATGTTAACAGTGTGATGTCAAAATATGAAAGCAGGACATTAGTGTCATCGTTGGGTTTCTATTAGGCGCACAAATGTTCCTACTCTCCATTTTGATGCCAAAATATAGCACCATACAGTGAAGGGAAAGTTGGTGGGTGAGCAGTTTTAGGTGTGTGTGTGTGTGTGTGTGTGTGTGTGTGTGTGTGTGTGTGTGTGTGTGTGTGTGTGTGTGTGTGTGTGTGTGTGTGTGTGTGTGTGTGTGTGCAGAGATGAGATGAGCAGAGCTGGAGCTGCAGCTGAGAGGCTTCTTAATTGATTTCACAGGGAGAGGAGCGGGGGTGGGGCACATGCAGAATATGGGGGGGCTTAATTATTAATGACAGAATCTGCAGATAAAACAGAGGGACAGCAAGCCACTTTACATAACAGGGCAGCGGTGCAACAGTGCGAGCAGTTTCCTTTCTCTCCCTCCGTCTCTCTCGTTCTGTCTCTCTGGCTTTCTCCAACGCGGCCATCAAGCCCACTGCCGTGTGTGGAGTTGTCACCATTTTTCTTGCTGCTGTCTCTCCCTGTATGTAATGGAAGCTCTTCATTTTCCCCTTCCTAATGCTCATAAAGATTTTCTGTAGCTATAAAAAGCAGCAGGATATCTTCTTCATCTTCCCTCGTATGTAATATTCCACAATGCTCCTCCTCTAACATATGCATTATTTAAAGCACGCACACTGTAAGGCCTTGAAGGCCCCGTCAGCTGCTGGCAAAGTGTGTCAGAGGAAGAAAAAAAAAAGAGCCGCAATGAGAGAGAGTGTGTGATCGTATGGTTTTTGTTCCCTCTGTGACTGCATAGGTCTGTTCCAGAGGGCCATCGCACAGAGCGGCTCAGCCATCTCCAGCTGGGCGGTCAACTACCGACCTATCATGTACACTAAGATCCTGGCCAGGAAGGTCGGCTGCACTCTGGGGGACATGGCTACATTGGTAGACTGCCTGCGGAGGAAGAGTTTCCGGGAGCTGGTGGACCAAGACATCCAGCCTGCACGCTATCACATCGCCTTCGGGCCGGTGGTGGACGGAGACGTGGTGCCCGATGACCCAGAGATCCTCATGCAGCAGGTCAGAGCTGATTTGTCTGGGTATCAGTCATCTGGTGTGTGAATATTTTCTGTGCTGTCACGTCATGCTGTGTGTGTTTGTCACGACTGCAGGGGGAGTTCCTGAACTACGACATCCTGCTCGGTGTCAACCAAGGAGAGGGCCTGAAGTTTGTGGATGACAGTGAAGGGGAAGATGGCATTTCTGCAGCATCGTTTGACTATACAATCTCCAACTTTGTGGACAATCTCTATGGATATCCTGATGGTCAGATCCTACCCTTTTTAATCTTATACCAAACACAGGCTTCCAACTTCAATCTATTTCTTTCCACTTTTTATCAGTCTCCACAACGGAAGAGCAAAAGCTGAAATTAATTACAGGATTGTTTACTTAGATCAAAGTTTTGCAGCCAGACAGATTGAAGACGGAACAACTTGAACTTACTTTATTCACTGTAACAAAACAACTCACAGAAACTTAATATACTCTATTGACCATCTTTCTCTGACTCCATTAGAGCAGTCTAACTAAACAGCAACAATGAGACAGCATCAATTAAGATTTTCAGTGTTTATTTATGAATTCCACATTTGTTGAGATTTGAAAGATTATTAGGAGGCAAACCTCATTTGCAGTGACGTTGAGTGGCAATAGAAGAAAAGAAAACAAGCAAGAGATGTGACAATGAAGGCAAAACAACAGAGTTTCTTGAAGAGAAAAAGAAATAACAAAGGGAAAAAATGTATGTAACAACAAAACAGGCAATACCACAGATCAACAATAGAAGCGATTTGTGTCTTTTGATTAGAAAAGAGCATTCTATAGATAAACAAGAACAATAAAAGAGAAAAAGGAGAACACATATAAAAAAGAAACTCTTAAACATAGCAATTACGGTGGAAAACTTCAAAATATAAGTTGTGCATTTCATACAGAAATTGAGAAGTTCAGGATTTAATTATCTTAGGGTCCTGTTTAAGGTTTGTTTGTTTTTTTTTGTTTTTTTGGGATGTTTATTGACACCACAAGCCTTTCATGCTTAACAATTCCCTTTTCAATTCTTTAAATTAGGCTGGAGCTAGCCGGCCTTACATCTACTAGTTTGTTGCAGCCATCTTTGCAGGGATGACAGTCTCCTAAGAAAACTCTCATTCAGGATTTTACACCTTAATTTTTACTTGAGCAGCACTAAACACAAAAAAGTAACATGAATCTCTCACCCAGGATTATGATTTAATACATTCATAATGTTTTACAACTCCTAAAGTACCAGAAATGATGTAGAAAAAATAGCGCTAGCTTGATGCTAACATATATGGGGAAACTGCATTGATATGCTAGCGGTTAGCATACATCAGTATAACTTGGGTTCTACAGCAGAATTTCAACTTTTATCAAAGAAACTAGGGCTGAACTTAATAATAATCAAGTTGTGATTCATTTGTTTTTTTTTACCAATACTGCGAGTGTTATTTACCATGCAATTTTTGGGGGGGGTTTATCCTCTGCATTGTTCACTAAACAGAAGCTATAAGTCATTCTATAGTTAAACAAACACGACAAAGGATGCTGTCAACATATGAACAGTTCTTTCCAGTAGACCAGGCCTACATGTTATCATGAAATAAGATGAATTGAAGTATGAACTGATACAAATAGCATATCTTTATTTAACTATTAGAATTAAAGTAGAATATAGATTGATTTAACTTCAAGCCCTGCAGATGTGTGATAATTTTGCCAGAAAAAAAAACAGCATACTGACTTTTGCTGGTTTTAAGGAAGAACTAGTGCAAGTTTCTAACTTCCCTCCAGGTCTGTGTACATGAAACTCTTCTTTTCTTTAATCGCAGCGTTTGGAATTTGAAAATTGCGATGTTGGTTTCAATTTGAGTAATTGTTCTGCCCTAAAAGAATTATATCACAATTACATTTTGGAAACAATACTGAGAAGTGTAGATGTCAAAATACTGACGGGTAAGAGAAGAAACGATATGTGCAGGCTCATGGCTGACTTCAGCATAACAACAGCAAGCTCAATGCTCTAAACAACTCAAAGCATTGCTATAACCACTTTGAGACTATAAATAGCCTATTTCAGTTTATAAAATATCTATAAATATTTTCTAAAAACTCAAATACATGATGTTGACACTAAAAGCCTGTAAAGCCTATTTTTTGTATAGAGAAAATTCACAGGAGGAAATGATGAAATGGATACAGAATCTTATCGAAAATGGCATTGGTATCAATAATATCTTATCAATACCCATCTGTAAAACAGAATGAAATCAAAACCAGCACCCCTGTATGACATACAAAGACAAACAAGACTATCAGCGAGAAGATTTACTATTCCTACTTTGAATGTTTGTGAATGCTGCTGGCAGCTGTTATTTGAGATGTTTTCAGCATTCTGCCAAAACAGTTTTTTATAGCATAGATTCAACCTGAGTGATGTTTGACTGATAGAAAAAGCAGGATGAGATTTTTGTCAGGAGACACTACTTGTGCATGTACAGGACAAGACCAGCAAAAGTGTGATAACAAAGCACCTCCCAGCAGCTTTAAATGTCCAAAAACTCAAGTGGATTTAGTGAAGGAGGAGCAGCTGTATGTATTTTTGAGAGCCTTTGAATTCAGAGTGATTTTCAGAGCCAGCATGGTGTATAGTCGCAAAAAACATATATCATTGTAACTCTACAAGTGTACTTATATGAATTTGTGTTTTTCCAAGGTAAAGACATCCTGAGGGAGACTATAAAGTTCATGTACACTGACTGGGCTGACAGGGACAACAGTGACATGCGTAGGAAGACCCTCCTGGCTCTGTTCACAGACCATCAGTGGGTGGCCCCCGCTGTCGCTACTGCCAAACTTCACGCCGAGTTCCAGTCACCTGTCTTCTTCTACACCTTCCACCATCACTGTCAGACCGAGGCCAGGCCCGAGTGGGCGGACGCTGCCCACGGAGACGAGATCCCCTATGTGTTTGGGATCCCAATGGTGGGAGCCACTGACCTGTTTCCCTGTAACTTCTCCAAGAATGACGTGATGCTCAGCGCTGTAGTCATGACGTACTGGACCAACTTTGCAAAGACAGGGTGAGTTGGATGGATCTTTGGCACGTTTCATATCAAGTTCAATATGATTCTCATTTGATATGTTGGAAAGCAGAGTTTACTGCATTTTGGAAAAGACTTTAAACGTTGCAGTTGCTAGCTCCATTAGCTCATGCATAGAGTCAAAGTTTGACCAAGACTTTGCCCTTTTCTCTGTTTGTAACCAAAGTGGAAATCTGCAAAGGCAGAAGAACGAGCTAGGTTCAGAAAAGATCAGAGCAGTGTTTCAGAACAGATGGGTTGCAACCCAAAATTGGGTAATGGACCGTCTTTCAGTGAGCCGCAGATTTCTGCATGGGAAAAAAAAACATGCTTTTAATTTGATGGATATTTTTGGCAGCATGCCGTGTATTCACACTTTAGAACAGTAGGTGGCGATAATACCCTGCAATGTTAAGTGATAACGTTTATTTCGGAGTATGCCAAACGAAACTGCATATTGTCTAATATCTTTGAAATTATTTATCAGGAGTTGGACTTATTTATTTCATGTTTGTGCAAAATATTCTTAAAAACGTTATGGCCCTCATGTGCACTTTTTAGTTTTAACTGAAATGCAGCTTAAATAATGTCAAAAGGAATATTATTTTCTCTGTAGCAAAGCCTCCTGCTGGTCATTTTTGGTTTACCATCAAACTTGTTTTTTGTGTATCTGATATTTTGCATCTCAGGTTCAAACTTAACCCCTTCTTTTTTTCTTTTTTTTTTGATAAATTTGATAAAGTGAAAATTTTTCACCTACTTGGGTCACAGCGTGTCATTGAGGGGTAATGGTGAGTCCTGAAGCCGGACCAGTAGAGAACCACTGGATTAGAGGATTGTTAACATTAGGTTTTAAGTATTTGTTCGTCTTAAAGTTTGGGTTGTGATGAGGGCTGGTAATTGATTTTAATAAGAGATCATGATCTATAAAAAATGCCAACAGCAAGGATGGTGAGTTTGTGATAATCTGATAATCTTTATGGAAGTGACGAACCACTCCACTCTATTAGCTGGCTGCATTTTCAATTTGTAAATATTGAAAGCTGAATCAGTGTCATATGTGTTACCATCCTGCAGGTGTTAAGATGTGACAGGTTGGCCTGACCTGTATCTAAAGCCCTGTTTCCACCAAGCAGTTCAGTTCAGTTCTTCTCGGCACGGCACACATTGTACGGTGTTTCCACAGACTAATCCCGAGACAGATCCCCAAATAACTGAGACGAGCCGTCCCTACTTTTTGGCACCCCTCCACAGGGATGCCAGACTAAACCGATCTCGGAAGATGGAGCTACAACACTACAGACTGTTGATTGTTCGTAAGAATTGTTGGATTTATTAGTGGGGTACACTGTGTCATGCTGCTATGGCGTCACGCTATGTTACTGGTATGGCTGTCGGCATCCAGCTTATATGCCTCCTACCACAAGGGGGCATGGTTGGCTGTGGTAACGCAAACAGGACCAAGCTTTTCCAAACCAAACTGTACCAAACCATACTGATCTGAACCGGACTGCTTGGTGGAAACAGGGTTTTATATCTTGAGGAAGCAGACTGAGAGTACTGGTATTGTATTGTTGGTGAAGTATACTTAGGAGCAAAATACTTTTATTATGTCCCCAAAAATTCAACCGATCAGGCGTCATATCAGTAGTTAATGTATTTCCCTCTAAGTTCATTATTAAAACCAGTTAAAACCCCAGACCAGCCAGGCTCTCTACAGCACCAGATCTTTGTAAAACACACTTCCACACAGGTCGTCACATCAAGAAGCACATCAGCTCAAATGATCCAGTATACCTAAAGGCTGAAAAATTACTACTACTAATAATACTTTTATTGTTTTTGTCCAACAGGGATCCTAACCTGCCTGTTCCTCAGGACACCACATTTATCCACACTAAGCCAAACCGCTTTGAGGAGGTCATCTGGACCAAGTTCAGCTCCAAAGACAAGCAGTACTTACACATCGGCCTGAAGCCTCGTGTCAGAGACAACTACCGCGCCAACAAGGTGGCCTTCTGGCTGGAGCTCGTGCCCCATCTGCACAGCCTCCACAAGGAAATCATCAGCTCAATCACAACCCGGCTGCCTCCCCGAGGAAACAACCCCTGGAAGCCTCCTCAGCGCCCCGGCAGCCACTCCACACCGGCACCACCTATACCGCAGGAGCCTGACCCCGACAGCTCAGAGAGACCCCGCTACTCCCCCTTCCCCGACGAGACCAGGGACTACTCCACTGAGCTGAGTGTGACAGTGGCTGTGGGCGCTTCTCTCCTTTTCCTGAATGTGCTGGCGTTTGCCGCGCTGTACTACAAACGGGATAAACGCCATGAACTCATGCAGAGGCGCCATCGCCGACTGTCCCCGCAGCGTGGCACCACCATGGGCATGGGTGTGGGCATGGGAGTGGTTGGAGCCCCACCGCACAACGACCTGGCACTGAGTCAGGAGGAGGAGCTCATGTCGCTGCAGATGAAGCAGCAGAGGGTGGAGCTGGAGCACGGTACACCTCTCCCATCCCGCGCCCTCCACGGTGACCTGGAGCCCCTGCGGCCTCCCGTGTGCCCCCCTGACTACACGCTGGCCCTGCGGAGGGCTCCGGAGGATGTGCCACTGATGACCGCAAACACCATCACCATGATCCCCAGCACCATCAGCGGCATGCAGCCCCTGCACCCGTTCAACACTTACCCCCCTGTCCCGGCCCCGTCCACTACACCCGTCCCCAGCCACAGCAACAATGCCCTGCCACACCAACACTCCACCACCCGTGTATAGGACGAGGCACAACCGCACAAACTGCTCCATACAGCATCCACCTTCACCATCCTTTTCTTCTTCACCACCACCTTTGTCTCCTCTCATCCAGCCCTCAAATAAAGCTGCAGTTTGTAAGATTTTAAGCAATGAAATACCTCTAAAGATGTAACCATAAGTGGAGGGGGAGTCGATTGAAAACGCTCCTTTGCCAAAAGTCTGTCATTAAAGGTACATACTGCTCTGCCTCGCTACAACTCTCCTGCTTAGCCTCCAACCGCAGCTTTACCCGCTCATCACAATCAGTCAGTTATCTTCTGTGTAGCTTGGTTGTTTTGCGCATGTGTTGACGTGTCAGTGTAAAACTATGTTTGACATAGCTACATACATTCATTCTCATTCATTTAGTGGAAATATAATACAGTAGCGAGCAGCTTTGTATGAGGCGACATATGCTCCAACAAGCTGTCTGTCATAAAGCGGTAATTTCTTGAAACTTACAAATTGCAGCTTTAAAGGCCCAATCTGGAAGTGAAACTTGGCACCCTGTGTGGAGCACTGTGTCCCAACAGCTGTCACTTTGTTCTGATTTTAGAGACGCCTGTTTGATGGAAAGTGTATCGACAGCCCCAGAAGTACGAGGAGGAATGAGTCAAAGTTTTAGCATGAGGTGTTTTGAGGATTTTGAAACTTTATTTCCTCAAACTTGTGCACCTTTTCTCAGTTCGGACGTGATGTGAATGCCCTGAAAAGTTTATGAAATCAATGCTGTGTTCGAGACATTTCCAGATTGGGGCTCCAATTGTTGGGCGCTACAGGAAATACCTGAATCATTCTCAGTCTGTGGGATGCAACCTGGAATCCAGGCTGCCCATTAGAACTTGCTGCATCTCTGCCGTCATCACATCCATTACTTTATTTGTTTCCCGCTCATTATCTCTGTGTCTCCTTCTCAGCCCATTGAACCACTCCTCTCCTTTCGCTTTTCCTCTCCACATCTGCCCTTGTAGCTCTTTTTATTAAACCATCCACATCATCTATTTCCATCTCCATTTCTCTCCTCTTTCTCCCAATCACTTCTAGACTCTCTTTTCCTTTTGGAGTCTTTTATACGAGAAAAAAAAAACACAAATGTAAATGATGTATTATTAATAAATTGTAAGGATATGAATGAAAAAAAAAGATATTCTGATATCTCGTTTTTACCAGCATTCTTGGTGCCAAGTACTGTGATAAAGATCCTCTTTCACTGGCGTCCAGTGGAGCGCCCGGAGAGGTCCATCCTGACTCTATCTTACAAAAGGAAATACCATCATAAAAAGTGCCAACCCCTTCATCTTTCTGTTTGATCCACACACTTTTCTTTTTGTTACACTCAATGTTGCACTGTGGCTGGTCTCTTCTTTAGAGAGAAATCAGATTCAATATATCCTCATTTAAAAAAAAGAATATAACGTTTGTTTGTTTTTTAACTTCTTTGCCATGTGGGATATTTGCATGTTGTTTTTTTATCTTATTGAGAGTGTGGACAGGAACTTTTTTCTTATTTTGATGATTTGCCTTGTTCTTCATTGATTTTATTTTGAAAATCATTTTCTGTTTTAATATCAGCTGCACTTTGTGGTACTTCATAAAGGGTATTAAAGTATTAAGAGATAATTATTGTGTAAAACTATGATTATAACAAAGAGAGTAAATATTTCCTCTTTATTTTTTTCATGTCCTAACACTGAGGCTGTGCCGCAAAAACTAGCAGAGAGACTGATGAAAGACTTTTCTTTCTGCCCCCTTTTCGCTCTGTTTCTCTTTATCTTTTGCAACTGTCAAGTCTGCAGTCACTGTATCCCACCTGAAGATAGCACTTTTTTAAGTTACAAAAAGAAAAAAAGAAGCTACTACTTTACATGAATAGTCTAAATAAGGTTTTTGTCTGTGACTGACATTAACCACATGCTTCAAGTGTTTGAAGACTGCCTGACGGTTTATCTTTACGTCCGCTCTTTTGTTGTTTCATGATCCTCCCCCCTGCTGCAGGACAGGGGTAAAGATAAGATATATATTTATGACGGTCAAGAGGTGAGAAAGCCTTGTACGCGTGTTTCACATCTTTCGCACAACTGAACACAGAGACGGGTCACACTCTGGACTATTCTGGAAAAAAAAAATACAAACAGTGACATTAGGACAACACTGGACAAATGCAGACGTGACATCTCGTCTGCGGATCTGTCGATGCACAGAGGATGCGTTCTTAAACCCTGATTTAAAAAAAGAAATCTTTATTGACAGACATTACTTATACACCATACATCACAGAAACAAGGGGTGGGTTCATCCGTCCTCCTTGTAACGCTCTGTATCCTGTCTGCTTAGGACAACGACACTCTGGATCCAGACTGCCATCCATCACACTAAACTGGAGCGTGCCGCAAGGACATAAACAACAAAAACCAACACATGAAACAAACTGTACATTTTTTAAGTGTAAGAGAACAAACTGGAATTTGTAAATATTATGTTTGTCGTTTGGTTTGAGTGATTGGCCGGATCTTTTCTTTGTGACAACAGGTGCAAGTTTCGATGACGTACATGATTTATTAGCACTTATTGGTAAATTTGATTCTACTTTATTTCCTAGATCTCAAGAGCAAATTCCTAAAGGTTATTGGCACATGTTTACGTCTGTAAGCTTCTGTGGGTAATTAAAAAAACTGTCACAGCATGGTCAAGGTTTAGGAACAATTACGGCTCAGGTAAGCCTTTGTATTTCAGTATCAAGAAATGATCTAATATGACTGTCAGAAGTGCATTGCCCACACCTGGTACGATCCCATTAGCCATGAAGGCAACTATTGAATAATACAAGTCCTGTGATTGGTTAAAAAAAGCCAAAGAACAGCTGCAGGTGAAGGGCTGGGTAACACAGTTGATTTTGAGATACGAGGTGTTAACACAAAATGATGGGACAGTTGTTTCAAATGTGCCACCACAAAGTCAGGATTTTAACTTGTGATGCTTCTTGTTAGTGTCTCATGTAGTGTGGAGCATCCTCATACAGTATTAACCCTTAAAACAAGAGCTAGTTAAGCCCTTTGTACTCTTTTTGTCTTATTTCAGACTCTAATCATGGTGGTTGTTTTGCTCTTTTTGCAATGTTGTCTGCACATCCTGTCAAAGAAATTAATGACCCAGCTGTACGATGTGAATTTGAGTTGCCCACGCTTTTAGAAAGCTGCATTACTTAGATTATTATTTTTTTGTTTTTTATTCAAAACAAGGGTTTGGACAGCCAACAGGTAACGGAAGCACACTCACCAAGTTTACATGTTTACACTACAGTTTCGATGTTGGCTGGAGGTAAGGAAAAAAAAAACAGAAAAAGAAAAAAAGCATTCAAGGATCCAAATATCTTCTTAGTATAACATTTATTATCGGAATGGTTAAGTGAAGGCTTGCACCTGTTTGTCTGTTTCATTTAGTCTGATTCAGTAACCTGCTTGAAGCTCAAGATACTGTGAGAGAGCATAATGACCAGAAGGGGTTGAAGAATTCAAGTTAATATTTCTATTTCAAATAGAGGCTATTACACACTGTATGTTGTGTATCTGAACTGGAAAAACATTAAAAGACATTCTTAAACAAATGGTTTTCAGTTTGTGTAGCACTGTAAGTGATCAGTTATTGAACCATTACATTTTACAGGACATGGATGAACATACATGTAGCAGCTTTGAATTCTGTACCTGTACACTGTTTATAAAGAAGGGAAATAATCATGACACTTAGGATGACTCAATTGACTATGAAAGCCCATTTCTGCCAGTAAAGAAAAAGAACAAAAAGAAAAATTTGTAAGTCATAACAATCTGATAGCATACCATTATTTTGACTAATTATCTCTGGACCAGGCCTTAGCATCCCATACTGTTTGCAAGGGGACCTGGAGTGACATGGAAGGCACCCATTAGTAAAAAAAAATTATTATCATTATTATTATTGTTGTAGAAGGTGTCTTATTATTAAGACTTACCAGTTTTATTCTTTACTTTTCCTTTTTTCAACTGGCGGGAGTTGGCTTCCATGAATTACTGCTAGAAGCTGCACCGAACTCTACATCTCAGACTAAACTAATACACTGTTTGCTTAAAGTCATTTTTTTAGTCAGTCATTAAGACTTCATGAAAGCATCTTTTTTTGATGAAATCACTTGTTTGGTAATTGTTGTAGTCATAGTCAGAACTTATGGCATTTTTTTTTTTTTAAAAACTCCCTCTTTGTGAGCTTGAGTTAGCGTTTCACCAGCCATGGGTTTTTAATGCACCTAGCTAACCTTGATAGCGCTAGCATTCTCTGCTAGCTTGCAGTTTGCTAACCCCTTTTCCCCAGCTCCACCCTTGAGTAAAAACAGGGCAACATGTCACGAAAGAAAAAAAAGAAAGAAAGAAAGCACTGAACTTCTTTACTGTTAAACAACTGGAAATATCAAGGTGGATTAATCTTCGTCAGTTAGCCCATTGACATGCTATCTAACTATGGCAAAGCTAAACAGGTAAACTCACACTTGGCGCTTAAAGCAACTAGGGAGCAAATGTATCTGTATGTTGAAGCCATGTTGGTAATTACATGCTGTACACACTTTGCTTTGTGATTTGATACACAGTTTTTAAGACAAAAGCTTTAGTGGGCTGCCTTTACACCAGCAAGCAGCTGGTTAGCAAGTTAGCTGAAAATAAGTTAGCTTAATGTGGCTAGTTTGCTGTGTGTTGATGAGATAACCATGTTTTTGTTGTAATTTTTGTGGCTGACTGCTACAAACAAGAACAGTTTTAAACAGGGAGCCAGATGTGGTGAAATTAAGGTACTTATAGGAAGTCTGGATAATAAACTTTTAACCACTGTCATTGATTGTAATGCTAGAAGGGCATGTAGTTGTCTGCCTGATTGTCCTTTTCCCATTTTGTGGTTTAATTTTCATTGTCAGAATCAAATAATGTGCTTTGTGAGAAAGAAAATAGCAATAAGAAAAAAAAGATCTTAATAAACATAGCCTAGATCATTTATTTATTTTTGAATTGGATAGTTAATTTCTTTGCTTGTTTCTTGTTACCCTCAAAGGTAGGGAGTAGGTTTCAGTATCCCTTGCTGCAAATGCCCTCTGCATTTGATAGAGCTGAGTTTTGACTTTCATGCCATGCAGTTATTAAGTTATCAACAGGGTTTAAATTTCAAAGCCTACAGTAACTGCAGCACCAGATCCACTATGGGAAGAGTCCTCTGATCTGTATTCATTCAGCTGCTGTACACATCCAACCAGTATTAAAGCAAATATACTTCAGCAGGGCGATGCACCAGCCCTCCAGAATGTAGCAATGCAGACTGTACATTCATTCATACAGTCATATTTCGGGGTGTAACCTGTTTGGCATCATTAGTGCCACCAGTAGTCTTCAGATTAAATAATAAAGATAGATAAGGACAATAAGTAAACCTCTGTCAATGCTTTGTAGGAAATTAGCATACAAGTATTCCCAAAAGCAGAGAGATGAGCCAAATCTGACCTTGAGCTAATGCATTGGGTAAACTTTTCTGTGTTTTTTTTTTTTCACATTCAAAGTTAAAAAAAAAACAAAAACAAAAAAAAAAAAAACCTGTATTTTTGCTCCAATTATACCAGCTTGAAATACTGCTGTGATGAGACAAAAGTTATTAATCCACACTAGACCTAATAACCAAATCATCTTTTTTTTTTTTATTATTAATTTTCAGATGATTGGAGAAATGTTTATGTGACTGATGCATAAAGTACTGTCAGAGTATTTCTTTTATTTAGACACAATCTAATCACTGTCCCAGATAACCACTCATTCTTGGTTTTCCTGCTGCTGGAAGTGGTCACAATAAATACCCCACTCAGCCACTGGGTGGCGGTGTAGAGCTGTAATGTACAGAGAGGCATGAAATGACTGCATCAAAAATGAACCAGTCTCTCACGTCAGATAAAATGTGTTCCTCTCCTAAAAACTATAGAAACCTTCTACCACATTTTACATAAATAAAACCTAAACATGTATTTTTGACACTAATATACATACACTGAAGCTGAATTGACTCCCCACATTTTTTTCATGTAGCTATGTGATTAAATGGAGAAAATTACTCCTATACAATGTGTGTGACTGTGACTGTTTTATGGTATTCCAATTATTGTCAGACCAGTGTACTATTAACTGATTAAGAACTAAAACATATGAGCAGGCCATAAAAGTCAAATCTAGTTTATATCTCACCACACATTCAAACTCACATAAGCTTAATGCTGTGAGGATAGGGCACTATTTTATAAGCTCTTTTTTATGTTTTACAAGCATGTCAGGTGTATTAAGTCATGGATGTGTACTTAGATTGTTTTTATTCATAGTTTTTGACCCAACAAACAGTTTCTATTTTCTCTGTGAACATGAGGAGATTACATAGTAAAATTTTTGGTTACAAATGATCACTAGTACAGTCACAGTAGAGGTCCATAAATGTTGCTGTTTATTTTAGCAGATTTGCATCACAGTATAGTTTGACCTTTCACCAGCAAAAAGGCCATCTAACAAAATATGTATCATAGTATTTTGTTATTGCTAAACTAAAGAAATCATTTCTCAAAGAAAACGCTGATAGTTTTTTAAACAACAATCAAGATGGGTTTTTTACCCCGAGCCGCAGAGAAATTAGCATTAGCGCATTATTTGATTATTTTCACACTTTTCTACTCTTAGCTGTGAAATCTCTAAGTAAGCAGAAGCACATGAGCACACAGGGAGAGTAGTTTGACTTCTAGATGGTGTGTTGGAGATAAAGAGGAAGAGGTGAGGGAGAGATACAGTTGTCGTAGAAGATCTGAAGGTTCTGGTCCACGTCCATGTTGTTTTTCAGGAAGATCTCAAGCTCCTGGACTGGCATCTCATGAACGCTGTTGCCCTCTTTGGCGTTTTTGGCCAATGCAGCATGGGACGGGAAGCGGATTCGAACATCATGTGGCGAGTTCCGGTCGTAGTCGGTGCAGCAGTAAGCAGACCACACATCTTCAGGGATAGCCACACGGTCCTGGTTGTTGCGGCGGATCATGTTGCCCCTGGTGGTCACTCCGGTGACGATGAAGGCCGTGCCACGACAGAAGTTGTTTAGACGGACCCTGATTCGCTCTTCATACTCACGCCAGGGCCCGATGTTGAACTCTCGTATCTCTGGGACCACGTTGGTTAGGCTGTAAGTAGCAGCTCGGTCGTGTGGGGTGGACTGATGCTGGTCCGGGTTTAGGTGACCTCTCTCATACAGAACCACGTCAGAGTAATCGTCCAGGACTGCTTGGCTGTCCTCAAACTTCATGTGCAGGTAACCAGTGGGGAAGGGCAGCATGTTTCCATTACCATCGATTTCTGCCAGCTGGGGAGACACAGAAAAAATCACTGACCGTCCTGCCCACAATGCCAAGTTTTCATTTTAGTTTAACCTTCATGGTTTGAACAGTAGTTTAGATTTTATATTTTAAAGCCCATTAATAAGGCAAATTTTGTCAGCTTTTAGAACCAAACCTAAATTATAGCTAAAAGATCTCTGACCTGTGGCTCATACATCCAGGGGTAGTCCACACGTCTGTCTCCCTCGGTTTTCTTAAAGGTGTAAGCTGAGTACACAGGAATCCTCTTCTGGGGGTCGTACAGAGTCACGTATCGAGGTTTGTCAGCGTAACGTTGGCAGATCTTCTTCAGTCTGGTGCCAATGATCCCTCTTGGTGGTGTCCCCATGTACAGAGAATCCTTACATCTCTCGACGTGGTTAAAGTCTTGAACTACTGATGCTGACATCAAAGGCAAGAAACAAACTATCCCAAAAGCCAGAACTAAAGGTTTGAGCGTGTCCATGGTCAAAAACGTCTCTGTGCCTGCTGCTACCGTCGATGATGTGTAACAATGACAGAGATGTTTGCAGCTATGATTTAAATGTTGGAAAGAAGATATGCAAAGCGAGTGGAGTAACTCAAAGACAGGCCTCCTTCTACATGAGGGCATGGGTGTGAATTTGATCAAAGTATTGAAAGACTTGGTTAAAAAATGGTGTGCTAGCCTTTTGTAGGAAAGCATTTTACAAAGCTAAACGCATTGTCTTTAAGGGTTGTGTCGCCTGCATCACTTAATTTGGCTATTTTAACTAAGCTGCCTGGCTTCCTCTAATGAGGGCTCAATAAGCTGATGCTCTGACCTGTCTGCTCAATATATTCTGTGTTATGTGTTTATTATATTGACTTTACAATCAAATCAAGAAGCGAGAGGACACTCGATCATTATTTTCCTTCGGGTTGTGTGCTGCCGTCAATAATTGAAGACATCATTCCTGTGCAGCTTGATATTAAAGGAATATAAAGTACACCTATCGGTGAAATTTCTCCTTGGCACAATGTTAAAGTTGTAGCATCCTGCCAAATAACTTCCCTTGCTAAAGCACTGTGACCTTGTAAGATCTTCCATTGAAGCAGGCATACGAGTTTCCTGCTTTAGAGGAATCTTTCATTAGGCTGTGAGTGAGACTGAATAATACTGCTGTGCTGATGAAACACAGGACACAGAATGGGACATTCACAGACGTGCTATCAATGTAATGGTAAAATGCAAAAAGGTCTAATCTATCTCAGTAATGAACAAAAGGTTCACAGTGACTAGAGGTAGTAGGCTTCTCTCTGAATGGTGGATAAGCCGACGTGTAAAGGAGAGATAAAGAGTGAAAGTTTAACCAGGGGACGACAAAGCGTTACATTTTTACTTCAAGGTCTGAGAGAAATGCTTTGTTCTTTGCTTTTATTCATCAATGACACTGGTGAACTGTAAAAAAAGATATTTTCCACACACTTAGTGGAGACCAGAGGAATCTTTTACAAGGTTTTGTCAAAAGTATGTCAATGTATGATAAAATGTACTTCTTAGAATTTAAAGTAAGTAGTAAGAAGTATGTAAGAAGAAAGACTTGTGAGAAGTCTTTTCTCTGAAAGTATTTCATAGGTAATGGATTAGTAATCTGTCAGATACTTGACCTATTTAGCAGCTAGAGCAATTTATCCATCTCAAACTCTTCTTTTGTTTCAAAGCATTTTCAGAATCTGAAGTCCTTCATAACATCTTATGCAAGTTATTTTTCATTTAATGCGTTACCTAACAGTGTTTAACAGCCTTGGCTGTTTTTCTCCTCAGGTCTGCTCCTGCATGTCCTCTTCATGAAACGACTAAAACTTACCAAAGAAAATGTGCTCAGGTGCCTCCATTGGCAGTCCTGATGAAAAAGGGGTCACTGGTTTATCCACTTCACCTAACAGGATGCCATGTTTGCACTCAAGCTCAATTAATTGCTCTGATTATTAATTAAATCTGTCTCTGATCGAAAGGCTGAATATTTAGAGAGATTTCTAACAGTAATGGTGTAAACAGATAGAATAGAATAGAATAGAATAGAATAGAATAGAATAAAATAGAATAGAATAGAGTAGAATAGAACTTTATTGTCATTGTAACAAGTACAAAAAAATTGAAGTCACAGCAGCAATTAAGAAAAAAAAGTAAGAAAGTGTAAAGAAAGTGCAAAAAACATCCATAAGAAAATAGATGATGACAGCTTGTCCATCATTGTCCAGTTCAGCCAGCCTCCACCTCCACAGGGTCCAGGACTGAGCTTCTTCAGCAGTCTGTTCAGTCTCTGTCCCCTGGATCCTGTCTGCTCACAGCAGGTGAAGCTCTTCCAACATGGCGTTGGTGTCTGATGTTAGCTCCGTTAGCCATGTCTGTGAATAGCATGATGACACTCTGCCCTCTGGTATTCTCTCTGTTGCTGGGTTAGCATGGCTAGCTCGTCCATCTTACTGGAGATAGATCTTACGTTCCCAATAACAATGGATGGACGGACAGGTCGATGCCGTCACTTCTTAGCTCACACTTGAGAACCAGCGTGTCATCCTCACCTCCTTCTCCTCACCTTGTGGGAAGACATCAGGCCTTACACCAGTTAGCATTGACATGCTACAGGCTGCTAACAGCTGAGTTCACATGTAAACAATGCAGCCATGGTCACATGTAGGCTCTCCAGACACACACAGGAGAAAAAGTAGTAAAAATATCACTGACGCCACAAAAAGTTTGGTGTCTATGATCAACAAATGAGCCATGCAAAGTAATGATCCACTCCAAATACAAAGAGTAAGAAAAAGAGACTAAAAAATTACAAGAAACAGACAAAGAAGAGAGAGCTGCTGCAAAAGGCAGCCATAGCCAACAGGGCGGTGCCTAGCATACCTTAAGGTTGAACTAAGAAACAGTTAAAACTGTTTAAAGAGGGGGTATGGTGCTTTCCCGTATCTTAAACATGGATATAAAAAAATGATGCTGGATGTCCAAATCGCATGTGTGCAAAATTTGAAAGAGACAGCGGCTCAAACAAAGTGTTTTGGACAGAGAATAAATTAGGGTTTTCTGAAACATCAGTGTGAGAAACATAGAGATTTATCTTCTCTGTATCAGATAAAGCTGTTACAGGAGTTGCAGAGGAACGGTATAAAGTCAAAAAGGAAGCACAACCTCCTCTTTAAAAGCTGCAACAGTTATCTTTAAATCCCCTGTTATTAATGGTATAAATTAAAAGAGATGTTCTTGAATAACCTATGGATGTTTATTAGGTCATCAGCAACAAGGTTGACATTTACTATTCAGCTTTTTTTTTTTTTTTTTTTTTTTTTTACTGCAAGTCTTTCCAGCTAGGGCAGAAACAGCCTTTCTCTACCATTGTTTACTTTTCCAAGGTAAATATTTACACATTCATTGTTAGAATAAAGCAAGACATTATTTATTCAGTGCTTTAAAAAATATTAGACCCTATGTCAGAAAAATGAGAAAAGCACCAAGCATCATAAAGTGCTTCAACCCTGACTCTTGTTTTTTAGGGATTTTCCTTTGCTTCACCATTTTGAACAGGAGTTTCAGACTGATTTCTATGTCTTTATTCCTAAATTAAAGCCAGAAACTGGAGTTCTCTGAGGAGTCAGAAATCTATTAAAAAATACAACAACATAGACTTTTTTTTCAGGAACACAAGAAAATAACTGTAATTGTTCACTCAGAAAATATTGTGCTTTACTTGTTTTTCTGCTTTTTTGTCAAACAGTACATTAAGGAATGCATGGATAAAAACAAAAAGTTGTATTTTTACATTAAATATATTATGTAAATTAAAGAGCTTGTACATCAAGCTATTAAACCAAAGGTGTTTTGATAGTCAGCTATACACTGTTAATTTAAGGCAGTGGTGGCAAACACCTTACAAAGAGCAGTACTGTTTTGTCCAGAGGGAACAAGACAACCTTTCCCCACAGAAGCTTTATTTGTTTGAGATATAGAATAATAACATGGAAGTTGTGGAGAAGTGGGGGAACAGATGAGTGTAAAGCCATAGATAAACATGTTTAATGAGTTATAATTGAATTGATAGGATTGGTAAAGAATTTCAGCCAAATTGCAATGAATGGTGCAATAAAAAAACTAAAATAAAAAAAGGCAAAAAATTAAATAAAATGAAACAATTAGCTCAAGGCTTATCTAAATGTCATAATAAAATAATCAAATTGTTTTCTTGACTCTTAAAAGTACAGTTACATAACATGTTGTGTAAAATATGAGCTCACATTTGCATCATGACTGATGGTTTCAGTGACAGGTTGGTTAAACTCTTGGAGAGGGCTGTGGGGGCACATCTGACAGAAAAGATTTGGAGCTGCTGATCTAAATCTACTTAAAATGTGCTGCGCAGCAATGACTGGAGTTTCTGCTGCTCTTGTCTACTGGCCCCTTCTCGAGTCTGTTTTATGCAAATGGGAACTGTTTGTCAGATTAGCTGGAGCAACAATCCTTCACTGCCTTAATAAGTCAATTTGAGTGACTGAGTGTTGTTATTCATCGAGGGGCCGCTTGCCTCTCTGATCTAATCTTGAGTTATGACAATCATAACTAATGTAGCCGGGGCTGATGATGCAGTTATGTGAACAGACATTTTTCAGCTGTCAGCATTTTTACCAATTAAAATTATAAATTCAGACCAAGTGCAGAGGCCAGCTCAGCTGCTTCATCTTCAGTAAGAGAGACTCTCACTGCTGATCTACTTTGGTAGATGTTTGCAGCTCTTAGGTTGGAAATGAAGCTACTGGACATAAATGTCCTCAGCTTTCTGGAAACAGTTTTTAAATGTGATGCATCAGGTTGGCAGTTTTTAAGAGTTACATTTAGTGGTGTATTTTTCAGACAAGCTGCTTATGTTGTAAACTTCAAAGACATTTGACAAGTTAAAGCCTCCGCAGGGACTGAAAATCATGTTTGTATGAATACGTTTTAAGATCAAATAAGTCAACTCTGGTACTTGAAGCAACCAATGTGTCTAAAATAGTTGAATAAATATGAGTCATGACACTTTGGTGTGACACCATAATGTTATTAATCCCAGACTGGACTGTCTTTTTTTATCTCTACTATATTGAAATAAACATAATACATGTGAAGGCTGCATCTTTATGGACTCATATGAAACACCATAAAGCTGCACATCATTATTCAGTATCCTTTTTTGTCCACTTGGAGGCAGTGTAGGCTGGCTTTTTGCTTGTTCTGTTTTCCTACCTCATCATGAGACTGCATCTTGATATTTTATATCAAGTAGTCAGTTTTGTGTCATGCTATTTAAATAAAAAGAGAAAAAAAAAAACAGAATGATTCTGTAAGTGCAAATGTAATGTTTCACTTTTGAAAAATATACATTTATTTGACTGTTTTTCTTTATCATTATTTGTATGATGATAACAGTAGTCCTAGAGAGGCCTCCAATTTAGACACAAAACGTGTGCTGTCAGGGATTTTTCACATTTCTATGAATATTACAATACCCAACTTTATGTATACAAAGAAAACTTTACCTTAATTGTCACCTATTACTACAGGGAAGTTGTAAACACTGATACTTTTAAATATAAACTAAAGACCATTCTTCTCAGTCTAGCTTTATTTTATCTTTAATATTATTACTTTTTAAATGATTTTGCTTATTTTAAACTGTTTTAAATAATACTTATTGTTGTGCATTAGTCTACTCTCAAATCTAGGCCTATATTTAAATGTTTTGCCATAGTTCTCTTCTAATGCATATTCTTACATTAATTCTTAATGTATTTGTAATTACTGTAAAAGTACTTTGAACTGTATTTTATTTGCACTAAATGTGTTGTTCAAATCAAATTTGAAAGATATTTTAATTTAGCCTTGATGATTATTTTGATTTTTTAGCTTTGTTTAAAAACTGTGTGCTGAGATAAATCCAATTCCTGCTCGTCTTTGCTATTTTAATGAATCATTATATCCCCAAACACGGTAGCTTTTTTATTTTTGAAAGAAATTTCCAGACACAGCATATGCTACCTTCTCTTGCTCTCGACAGGAGACAGTTTCCACACCTCCACGGGGCCACCAGGGGGCTCAATTTAGCACATATCCTGGCCCACGAATCTATCCTTACTGAGTGTTCCACAGCGCCGTCTGATTGGTCCATCTCCACACATGGGGCTACACATTGACCAATAGGGCTCGAGTTGATCAGGGGCTGTTGCTAAGGCACTTCAGAGGTTAAAAAAAAGTCTGTCAACTGTCTGTTTCCACCATTTCACTCACACTCGTCTGCTTCGTCGTCGACTGTCTGTCCCGCTCACCGCCGCTCAGCGGCTCTGCCCGGCTTTGCTAGTCGCTGTCGGCTGAAATGAGCGGAGGAGTGAGCGGAGGTTGAAGCATTGTGAGCCACAAAGGCTTAAAGACCCTCCCTCACGAGCCAGGAGCTGTAGCCCCTCCTCCCATGGTTCGCCTGTCGCTTGACATTTGAGCTCAGCCAGCACAGGCAGACCTTCTGTCACCCTGCAAATCCTGCAAAGTTACCTGCAGCTACACCAATGTAATTGGGTCAGTTGTGAGAAGTATTTGCAGATATTTTTCTACATCCTTTTCTTATTGCCTTTTAATATTTTGTATTCTAACATTATGTGCTGGAAATGTGCATTTTTGAGTCTTCAGTTTAGAAAATCACTTCATGTGCTGCTCTTCCAGCTAGGAACATTTCTACTACAGCTGTGGAGGGCTTTAAAATATCTTCTCTACTGTACTGGCCATGTTCCAACTCTCAATTACTCTCACATGCACATATTGTGTGTACACACACACACACACACACACACACACACACACACACACACACACACACACACACACACACACACACAGAGGAAAAAGGAAATAAAAAGCTCCCTCCATGCCTCTGTCTGCTGCTTCTCCCCTCCTCCTGCCTCCTGTTTTTTCGCTGTGAAGTGAGATGGATAGGAGTTCCTCCCCGCTCATTGGCTCAGCCCTGGTGATTGGCAGGTGGTTAAAGCCCGCCCTGCCGGTGTCTGTGCATGGATCGGTCTGCTGTGAGAGCCCGAGCATCAGAGAGTGGAGTGGAAACAGGAAGAAGGGGGAGAGGGGAAGAAAGGAGACAGAGGAGAGAGGAACGGGTGAGACAAGGTGGCGAGGAGTGAAAGAGAGGAAAAGGGGAGAAAGAGAGGGGGTGTGTGGACCACAGGAAACAAAGACATATACAGAGGTAAAGTATAGAAGCCGTTTAATGTCTTGTTCCCCTTTGTCTGCATAGATGTGTGCGGCGATTATTGTGTAGCATGGACGGAGAGTGAGCTTGTATTTATGTCTCTGTATGTGATAGTTACCGTGTTTTTTCTGAGTGTCACTACTCTGAATGATGTGTCTGTCTTAGTTGAACATACTGCAGTGTGTCTGCTGACTGTGTGCTGCTGCACATTCATGCATGAACCCCCTCACACACACGTACACACACGTACACACACACACATACATGCACACATGCAATGCAGACATGTAGTGCACGCGCAGAAATGTGGAATGATGGATGTCGTGGAGGGGGGCTGTTGCGGTTACACTTGTGCTGTGGTTAGGTTTGTACTCTGAGGAACGTTGAACTGTTGAATATCAGCTTATGTGTGTCAGTGTGTGTGTGTGTGTGTGTGTGTGTGTGTGTGTGTGTGTGTGTGTGTCAGTGTGTGTGTTTGTGGGAGGAGTACAGTAGTAAAAAGCTCCAGAGTGACAAAGTGTGAAGCTTAATCTTAATTTAGAGGAGTTTCTGAGGCAAGTCACATGCAGTCTTGCCGCCACTGAAAGTTGAATTCACTGTGCTACACACAACTCGTGGCTTTGTTGTGTTTTTATTAATAACCGGCTCATATATTTGACACAAACGCTCCTTTTCTAAAACAGAATGAACAAAAGGTAACTATAGAAACTGTTGCCAGCGTACAATACAGCGTGCACCCGGTTCATGCTTCCAGTTGAAGTGACTGCCAGCTTAGGTAATCACCTGGATTTGCAATTCCAGGTAATCATTCTTCTTACAATACCAGCTTTCTTCCACACACACACATGCATGTGCACACAATCATGTGCTTCATGTATCATCTGCAAACACTGTTAACCTGCTTCTATTGTCTCAGTCCTTTAAAAAGCTGCACATTTTTGTTGCATTGTTTGCTGACGACACCCCTCTTTTCTTGCTCTTGACCTTGCTTTGGTACATTCCAGCACCCCTCAGAGAGAGGGAGAGAAAGAGCTGTGCTTTATGGAGCATACACCAGGAGAAGCTGCTGTTACAGACAGGGAGAAGGGGATAGAGCAGAGAGGGACGCGGGGCTGCAGGATGTTATTTTTAGAAATGTGATTGATATTCGCCTCGTACTGTAAGCTCTTTCTCCAGGACCGTGACGCTATTTCAGGCCTGAATCCAATAAAAATCACACATGTGCATGTGTTCAGGGTGGGTCTGTACATTGTCGCTCTTTACTTCCCCCTCCATCTGTTCTCATCTACTTCCCGTGTTTGCTAGCCAAGGAGCCACCAGAGACAGGCCTGGTCTGGTGCAGCCCATCCTTCCTTTTATGGTATGGGATCCTTACTACTTACACACACACACACACCCACACACACACAGACACACCATCTAAAGAAGAGATGCACATCTGCAGGGGTCCTCTGCAGCTAGAGAGCAGCCTCACAGAGTGTGCAGGGATGTGACATGCTGCTGATTTGACAAAATGAGGGCAGAATTTGGTGGGTGTTTGCAGGAAATGGATGCTCTTGACTCAAAATAAATATTTTTGTTGCAGAGACTCGAGGAAGGGAAACAGAGAGACATCACTGTGGAGGTATACATTAACCCCCCTCCCCTTCCTCTCTGTCTCAGTGTCAAAATCACACACACTTGCAAACACTCCCCTCCTTGCTTGAGGCCTTGCTCCCAGCTCCGGACGAAATGATATCATCGGTTGCCAGGGATACAGGGACACAGCGTGCAGAGAAAAGGGAGGGTGAGGCATAGACAGAGCTGCACACATAGCCTGAAAGAGAAAGGAAGAGGCTGGGATATTGGGTATCAGGATAGAAAAAAAGGATCCTTGTTGAGACAAGTGAAGGTAGCAAAGGTGACATTACAGCGCGAGAGAGGAAACGTGGGAGGAAAAAAACCTGCTTGCCTGTCAAAGGTTACTGGCCCATCTTTCCTCTCCCATCTCATTTCATTCCCCTCCTTTGTCTAGAGGGGGTCAGGTTTTGCAACAGTGCAAATGTGTGTGAAACAGTGGTGTTGTAGGAAGGAGAGACAAGAATAGAAAAGGAAGAGAATGGAAGGAATACCTGAGGGATGGAGGAGAGATCCTGCCCTTGATTTGAAATAATATGAGCTTCCTTTCTGGTACATCTGTGCACCGACTGACTCTGGTATTTCCTCACTCTCTCCATTGTGTGTGTGTGTGTGTGTGTGTGTGTGTGTGTGTGTGTGTGTGTGTGTGTGTGTGTGTGTGTGTGTGTGTGTGTGTGTGTGTGTGTGTGTGTGTGCGCTTATGTGTGTTTGCCAGCCAGTAGCGGAGGATGAGCATGTCTATTTAAAGGGATCTGAGCCTGTGCAGGTCTGCTGGCTTGCTATTCCTGACTGACAGCAACATCAAAATTTAGACCAGAGCGTGTCTCCCCCTTTTCCCCCAGAGCTCACTGACAGGTAAGGATGGTGACACACACACACACACATACACACACGCTATAAGGTTTCAAATAAATGTTGCTAATTTACACTTAACAAATGGGATTAGTGTGATGAAATTGTGAAAAGGTTAGACTGCCAAATGGATTTTCAACAGGGACTTGAGTGAATGTGTGGCACATGAACAGGGTTTCCTTGGTGACAGGCGAGAGGGAGGAAGCAGTCTGAGGGGTGCAGACAGTAGGTTGAGCCTCCCAGTAGGTGTCAGCTATCAAATAACAGCTACAGATGTTCCAGTGCCATTTCCCCCTCTCTGTGGTGATCCCAGTATCTTAATCATCAAATACCGCTGTGATACTCCAATAAAGAAATCATGGAGGAGGGCTGTGATAGAAATATGAAGTAGGATAAACAAATATCAAAGAATGCTGAGTGTATTCATCTGGGTGCTATCATTATGTTTTACACAATACTTCTCTTTGCAACACATGTCCCCTGAGGATCTTGATCAAACCCCAAAAGCTTTTTAGTTCATTACTAAAACTGATGCTAGCATGAGTGTCATCAGACTGCATCAGGGGTTGTTGGTGTGTCACCACAATACCCAAACCTCAATGGAATATAGGTGAAATGCTTACATGCTGAAGTCAAAACTAATGCTCATTCATAAAAACATTTTTTAAACGTCAGTTGATGAATTCAGACTTCTCCAATGACTTCTGTTAATTGCAGATCCTCATGTTAGAACAAGGATGAAAATGTGATTCATCTTTCAGCAGCAGAGCATGGTACGATGGCTCAGGAGTTCATTCTTAGCAATACATGAAATCAAATACAGATAATTATTTAATGTGTCTGTAAGTCATGGCATGTTTAATAAACACTACAAGAATAAGAATATAAAAATAGAACTTTTTTTCATTGTAACAAGTACAACGAAATTGAAGTCACAGCAGCAATCAAGAAAACAAAAGTAAGAAAGTGTATAGAAAGTGCAAAAAGGTCCATAAGAAAATAGATGATGACAGCTTGTCCATCATTCTCCAGTTCAGCCAGCCTCCACCTCCACAGGGTCCAGGACTGAGCTTCTTCAGCAGTCTGTTCAGTCTCTGTCTCCTGGATCCTGTCTGCTCACAGCAGGTGAAGCTCTTCCAATGTGGCGTTGGTGTCTGATGTTAGCTCCATTAGCTATGTCTGTGAGTAGCATGATGCTACTCTGCCCTCTGGTATTCCCTCTGTTGCTGGGTTAGCACAGCTAGCTCGTCCATCTTATTGGAGATAGAGCTTACGTTCCAGATAACGATGGATGGAAGGACGGGTCCATGTCGTCATATCTTAGCTCACACCTGAGAACCAGCATGTCGTTCTCGCCTCCTTCTCCTCACCTTGTGGGGAAACATCAGGCCTTACACAAGTTAGCATTGACATGCTACAGGCTGCTAACAGCTGAGTTCACATGTTAACAATACAGCTTTGGTTCCATGTAGGATCTCCAGACAAACACAGGAGAAAAAGTAGTAAAAATATAACTGAAGACAAAACCAGTTTGGTGTCCATGACCAACAAATGAGCCATACAAAGTAATGATCCACTTCAAATACAAAGATTACAAAAAAGAGACAGAAAATTACAAGAAAAGGACAAAGAAGAGAGAGCTGCTGCAAAAGGCAGCCATAGCCAACAGGGCGGCGCCTAGCAAGATCCGTCCATTGTAGCTCTTAGGGAGCTTACTGTTGTTGCTGTTAGCTACTGACGCAATTAATCTGAAGCTAATATCAGTACAACAACTGTGCTATTAGCGTGAATAATAGTGCTCAAGTGGGTTGTAACCTATTTTAATGTACTAATGACATAACAAGAGAGGTTCTCTGTGAAATCTCCTCCATGTGTCCACTTCAGCCTCGTCAAACAATGATCTTCACACTGATGAAAACAAACTTTCAGCAAGCACAGCACCAAGACACAGACTCACTAAGGACTAAATTGAGTTAAGTGTCAGAGGACTCACGGTTGTGTGGTGTAGCTTTGGCTAGCATTTCACTCTTGGCAGCTCACTGTTAGTGTTTTGCTCTTGTCAGTAAATCAGGAGAAGATGTTTCTGCTTCTTAGTATCACAACAACTCTACCTCCAACGTTATGACACATCTTCTGTTCTTCTTTACAGAAACAGAGTTATGCCTTTGTCTCACACAGCTGGAATCTAATACAATAACTCCCAGTTACTCCTGGTCTACTGTTTGCAGTACACATTCTTTCCCCAGCTTCATGTACTTGTAAAGTACAGAGTTAACCCCCGACTGCATCTTAACCCCTTTTGCACATGACATCATTTGGCCTTGGAGCAAATTTCCAGATGTGGTGAATTAACCCAGCACACATGGGTTTAATATTGCAGGCACAAAGCCATTGTTGTGTTGAGTCAAATTTAAGCTCCTGTTGACTGACAGCTCCCCCTACAACAGTGTAACAACAGTGTGCTCCAGTGTGCAGCAGGGAGGGTCTGCAGCAGATGGTCTGTATCTGAGTAATGTTGTCCAAACATGAGCACGAGCTCAGGGTTTTAAAGCACAGGGAGGCTTCTTCTCTTGTCAAAGAAACAAGGAAACTGCGACACTGATTAGAAGACAGATTATATGAGTGTTGAAATGATGATCAAACATTTAAACAGAGTTGTTTGCACAGTTATAAAGAGGGGAATTTATCACATTTTAGGATTTAAAGAAGTGTAACATGTTGCTAATCTTAGAGATACAGAGATCACGCTTAGAGTTATGTCACAAAACAAAGCTAAAATGATTATTAATGTGACTTTTACTTCAGCTCTAACAGAAATTGAAAAAGCTGGTCTCATAATCAGCAGATTATGCTGGAACAGGAGGTGATATGAGGATAAGATTGGGTCTAACCGGATGCGATCCATCTACAGCACAGCTCTGAACGAAGGCAAGCAGAGCTGTATTTTAGGAAAGAGGCATGCAGCTTGTTATCAGTGCAGCATTGTATGTTCATAACAGTCTTTTGTGTCCTCTCCCTGCTCTAAAAATAAATCTGAATGCAGTTGACTCCAAAAAGCCTGAAGCCAAAGCAGTAAGAGCTGTCTGGCTTCAGTTGCTCTAGCAACTGGTAGTAAAATGGACTCTTGAAGAGGTGGTTCATTCAGCACTCAGTGAGAGGTAACTATAGCACAGCTGCAACAGTCTCACCACAAACAAACGTGCATGAAATAAACTTGCACCACAAGGGAAGTGGTAATGTGTTGCAGAGCAGATCCTCGTAGTGATTATAAATAGCTTTGGGAAATGAGTGAATAAAAAGATGTAACCTGTCAGGGCTCCATTCATTGAGCAGAGCTAATCTTTACAAGGTCAGGTGTCATAAAAACAGCACACTGGGTGTCTGGCAGCTGGGAAGGAAACTTGATAAGACTACAAACTGTGCAATAACTTTATTTTCTTCAAACAGAAACAAAACTATGAAGTTCAGAGACAGGAGGTGAGCGGTGTTTAAGAAACAGATATTAGCATGTTCACTGAAGTAGCCACTGATAATATGCAGTTAGACTAAAAGAGCGAAGGATGGTGTCGATTAGAGGAAAAATCAGCAGTTCAGTCACAGGAGTAAAGAGTACACTCCAGCAGCCCGCCCAGTTTTTCCCTCTGCTCTTCTTTGTCGTTAAAGTGAGGTTGCCATGGTCCTTCATCTCGGTGCCATGTGTGTGTTTTTTCTCCTTCAATCACTGGATGGCCACTGGCTATGGTGGCTGCTGGGAAGCAGCGATTAGAGAGAAGCTGAATGCAAAATGCAGCTCTGGCTGACTGATGATATGAAGGCTGAACAGATACAAAGCAGCAGGATTCAGAGAACAAGGGAATAAAATCTAAAACAGATACACAACATGACAGCTAGGTCTGGGTGTGAATCACAGCCCCAGGGGATAAAGAGCATGTTACTCCCATGTTAGGGAAAAACACACTCCTCTCTGTATCTCATCATGTGTCTCATTCACAGGTTGTTTCTCAGGTGTGAAGTGGAGGGCTTCCCAAACTCAGACCAAGACTGGTAACAACTAAACACTTGTTTCTCTCTCTGTAAACATGCCCTGTGTTCTCCACTGCAGCACTTGGTAGTATAATAGTAGTACTTAGCATTAGAGGACAGCTGCAGATGCACTGTCTGTTCAATTAAAAGCTTATTCACAGAGAGATTATAGTCATTATGCTGTGTGAAAACAAAGCTCAGCAGCCTCTGCAGCTGTCAAAGATAGTAATGTTGAAGGTGTAGAGATGCACATACCGGTAAACACTGTTTTGAACTTCAGAATTTGAATACACCTACAGCACAGTGTTAGTGTGCTGGGTTTGATTTGTTTTATCAGAGATCCTCTTCATTACCTCCATCAAGGAGGTTATGTTTTAAGGAGAGTTTATATGTTTGTCTGTGAAGAACAGAACTCAAAAAGTAACGAGCAGATCGTGATGAAATTTTAAGGAAATGTTCAAAATGGGATAAAGAAGAAGTGATTACATTTTGGATTTGGTTTAATTTTGGATCCAGGATTTTCTTTAAAGGATTCTTTATCATTGTGAGATAGGGCCGTTTTCACCATATGTGTATATAACTCCACAATAAATGGTCGGATTGCTTTGCAAAACAATACAAGACAAGGTCACCATAATTTCTGACTGATGTATAAATACAATCCAGATCCTGGCTTTATTCTGGATACTAAGACCCAGAATATGAAATATGTACTGGGTCATCATAATTTTCAACACTGTCAGGAAACAAATTATCATACAAACCTGCAACTAACACCAAATTGTAGCAGACAGTCTGCTGAAAGGAAGTATAACATTAAAGTAGGACTAAAGTGTTGCTTGACAATCACAATTGCCTTTTCTAGTTTCTAATGAGTAAGTAGATGATAATTCTGAAAAAGCCATCCATCCTTCTTTTTAAGCACTCTGTTGTTTCATCTCACGTCTCATGGTGTATCATACTTTCTCTCTTAACTTAAAAATCCCAAACAGCGCACTAAAATCTACATTTGTTTTTCAGGCTGCATGTATCACCCAGCAGAGCTGTACTCTGGCCGTAACACATGGGACTCCTACTCAGCTGGGGGACCTAACAGAGGACAATGGGCCCCTGTAAACAGTCGCCCCTGGAACCACACTCAAAGGTCAGCGCAGCCCACAATTCACTCTCATTCACAGAGCGTTGCTAGAGTGTTCACATTTAGTGGGATCTTATGTATCAACTACAAAGATTTGCAATCGCACCACAGCAGCCTTGATTGCTCTCAAATGGGAGACTGTTGGCAGCAACAGTTAAGACAGCACAAACAGCTTAAACGCCTTTGGCAGCCTGACGACTGGGGGGAAAAAGGTCCAACATGCTCTGAGAGGAATTTAAACTCAGTGGGAGTGGGTAGTGAAACAACTTGAGCCTTGAACTTTTCACTGGGGGTCACTCCAGCAGGTGGGGCTCCTGCCTTTGTTGTCTGGGTTGATCCAAGATAAGCACCACTTTGAGAGACTAGCTGATTAACTGAAACTGTGAGGAGCATATTCATGAAAAGCTCGTACTCCAGCTGCAGCTGTGAGCACAAGTCCGTCTGCACTTTGAACAAGTGAGCCTCTGCTGAATGAAACCAAGACTTTTTCAGCTGCAGTTGAGAGAAGCTTCAGTGTAACCGTACATCTGCAGCAAGGGCGGCTGTGATGAAAGCGACTGTCTGTAACTGTGTAATTGTGGTTTTTGACAGAAATACAGAGTGTGACTAGTAGAGGGCTGGGACTTTGGTGAGACAGAAAGACGAGTTGTTTCAAAACAATCAGGCTGAGAAATGAGCAACAACATTTTTATTGAAGCAGAGCACGGCTGATTTTAAAACAGAGTGTTTTAGACATCAGCCGGGAACTGTTGATACAACAATCAGAGACGGAGCACGCATCTTCACAAAACACTTAAAAAAGGGAATTGATCATCAGTGAAGTCAACAGTCAGTAAAAACAGAAAGGCTTTGCTGTACTCCAACACTGAGCCGCTCAGTCTGACACTTCTTCTGTTATTCATCTCTGCAGATGCCAAGACGGGCGCGATCAGTCACACCATCCTCCATCAAACCGTCTCTATAACAGGTGAGTAAAAACAGTATCACTATAAACATCAGTGCATTGAGCACGTATGCTCTGCAGCTGGTAACACTAAGTCTGAGTCATTCACTTGCTCCTGATAGCACTTAGATGAATTAAGTATGATTTTTTCAAAGAGCATAAACTGACCTTGTTCTGGACACTTGGGCAGCAGGACAGTACAACTCTCAATGTTTTCTCTGGCATTGTTGTTGTAATCGAGCATCTATACTGTCATACTTGGTGTTCAGTCCACTTTGTCTTTTTTTTCAGGGGAGAGAGAACCGCCAACCATGTTCAGGACAAGGGTGTCTCTAAAGGATACAGACAGCCTCCACGCCTTTGGGATAGCAAAGAACGGCCGTTTGAGGCCCAGAACTGGCATCACAACTCCACGCGCTCGTTCCACAATCGACCTGGCACCAACAACGGTTATCTAACAGGACCCAGAGAGCGCTACACAAACTGGGACAACGAGGCCAGCATTTCAGCGGTGAGAACTACAGACCTAAAGGAAATCCCTTTTTAACAATTCTTACTCTGAGTTACAGAATGTCAACATTCTTGTCTTTTTTTTTCGTCTAATTTGACTGCTAGCATGGGGGTCCTCGCTTGCATCGTAACAACAGAGAACTCCAGTCCCAGCCGGAAAGATGGGCCCCATCAGACTGTCGCAGGAACTTTCCAAACAGAATGATAAACAGCAGACCAGGACCCTGGAAACGGCCAGTCCCTCACCAGCGGCGAGACCAACCGCACCAGCACAGTCCACCTCCACAGTACCCTTTGTCCCCCCGGGAAGAGTGTCCAGCCAAGAGGAGGAGAGATTCTGGCCCTGATCAGGTCAGGTTTTGTGGATCATCTGTTTTCAAAAACTATTAATGAGGTTTAGTTTGTGGTCTCCATGTTGGAAATGAGAAGAAAAAAGCAAAGCAGTTTCCTGCTTGTCAGTCAAGTCATGCAAATATAACATAGTCGTGCAAGTTTTTGCCATAAAAAACAACTTTTTTTGAATTGGACACCTGATAAACTGCATATGTTAACACTTCCACGCTGCCTTCATATTTTAAGACCGGAGGTGGCCACTTCACCCTTTGATGCCTGTTGTTGCAAAATTGTGACATACCCTGTCAGGTCTTATTACCTATCAATTCATATTCTACACACACTAAAGATCGTATCAGATCCAGTTTGTCACAATATATTAGTCAAGGGATGAACTTTTCATGTCTATATAACTTAGTTATAACTATTGTGTGTACTATACTCACTTTTACAATCTTCATTTAATTTAGCATCTGTAAGAATGCAAAAAACACATCAAAACAATCTATTTTTATACTTGTTAATTCAGGCAGTAAGGGGTTAAGTTGATGTTTAACTCTTGTAATAAGCAGGAGGGTCAAAATCAAGTGGAACCCTCCAGTCTAAGAATATGAGACAATGTGGAAGTGCTAAAATCTGCTGTTTCTCGTGTGTTTGCTTGAGCCTGGCTCCAGAAGTACCGGAAGTCACAAACACACCAAGTAAAAAAAAGCTGTTTTCAAAGCAGAAATTAACGTCATTGCAGCCTGGTTCAAAAAACATCCCCTGTCTGAGTCGCTAATTTTACTATCGGCACACACTGTAAGGGGGGTACATTTTTTTCTAACTTGGCAGTTCATGGGATATTAAGACCATGAGCTCGCCCAATCAGAGGCATAGCTTAGGGTCACGTGACCGACAGGCACCCTATAGCTGTGCTCGAAGCCCTTGCCCCTACCAATATGGCCGCTATAGCCGATGTGCTTCATTTACCGTTTCAGAAACAGACAGGCGACGTCGGGGAGACTACGTCCATGTTTTATACAGTCTATGGTCAAAATGTATACCTGACTTATGTGAAATATAAAACATTCATTTTTTAACATGAGCTGCTCAGCTTCACTGACAGGAGACTTATGCATCTTTTTTTAGTCATCTCATCTGGGATCGAGACATTTCCCTTTAGTTTCCCACGCTCCATCACCACCACCACACCACCACCGCTGCAACCAAGATGACTGGAAGCCTCCTCACGACAGAGCCGGTCCTCTCCACCACTCTGACCACAGGACCTCAACCACACAGCAACAGGTAGGAATAAACACAAAGAGGAAAACTGAACAAAGGGTGAGGTGATCATTGACCCTTCTTACCTGTTTTTAAGGAAACCTCTAAACTACGAGCTGGAGGACACGGCTCTGGTAACAGTAGCCCAGCAGGTCTGAACCAGAGCTGTGGCAGCAGACCACCACATCATGGAAACAGCAGAGGGAAGGTCAACCAGAAGATCTCCTCTTTACCAGCAGACCACACCCGTGTGCCTTACAGCCACCAAAACCATCATCACCAGTATCAGCGGCACACAAGCCACCCCAGAGTCCCACAGCACAACCCGCCTGTACGCTCCAGTGAGGACAAGGAGTCACGAAACCATCACCACAAACAAAGCACAGTAAGGAACTCACTTCAGACCTTAAAATGCAGGCCTCATTGTGATTCTTTAACAAAAGTCTGATCACATATTCTGTCGACTCTGCAGGAACCTCAGCGTATTCATCAAAGGGGCAGCTCAAGGGATCCAGCCCACTCTGAGTCCTCTGGTTCAGACTCGCCTTCCTACTCTTCACACCACTGCAGTCCTCAAACTGCCAGCAGTCCACATTCTTCCTCCAGTCTATCCTCATACACAGTAGCCAGTGGCAGAAAAGGTCCATCAATCATTCGCCAGTGCAGTCCTGGCCTCAGAGGACAGCAGAAACTCCAGGGAAGTCCCAATCACAATTCAAGACTAAGCCTAGCATCCTCAGCATCTCCCACATCTCAAAAGTCCAGGTTCTCAGAGGTCAAAAACCGAAAGATGTCGCGGTCTCCCTGCTCACGACAAACCACCCACAGCAGATCGAGAACAAACAAGCCTGAGACAGAAATGGAAGAGCGGATTAAAAATGACAAGCCAGTGAAAAAGGAAAGAAAGGCTGAGGTCCAAAAGACAAACAGAAAAAGTGAAGAAACAAAGAAGCGTAAGAAAAAAGAGGAAAGACGGTTGGCTGAGAGGAAAAAGAAAAAGGATAAAGCAGCAAAGAAGGAGAGAAAGTTTGGATTGAAAAGTAAAGTAGCAGACAAAGAAATGTGTACCTCAATCACTTCCAACTCATCAGGCGGAGCCAAAGTAAGTAAAACACTGACGACAACTCCATCACCAGAAAAGCAAGACCAGTCACCAAGCAAACACAAGCACAGGGGGAGGAGTGAACGGGAGGAGAGGACACACAGACCATCCACAAAAAGCTCGACCCAGATATCGCTAGACTCTGAGAATTACAAAACTCCAGAAAAGAGCAGAAGTCACCTAAAACTTCCTGTCCAGGACCAGCTACTGCAGTCTCCATGCAGGGATACCAGCAACAGTAAGACCAGCAAAACGCCAACCATCATTTTGTCTCCAATGAAAGTCAAACCAAAAGCAAAAGCGGATGATACCCTCCCCTCTCTTCTGTTCAAAGCCTTAGAGCCCCTCACTACAGCCTGCTCTGTGAGCTTAGAGCAGCCGATTCACGACAAAGATGATGGGCAGGGAGTCCTCAACGCTCCAGACCTGCAGCCTGTTGCTGTGATGGGAAACTTGCAGGAATTAGGAGACAACCTTGCAAACACTCCCCCTGTCCTCAGCTGGCAGGGATCTCCGGTGTCAGATCTGGGAGACGATGAGGAAGAGTTAGAAAAGGGAGTGATAAGCAGACCCGTCCTGCAGCCAAGTCCAACGCAATGCTTCTCCCCTCCTCCTGTGGATGGTGAGAGCTTGGAGGTTACGGGCGGAGAGTCCAGTGGAGGTGCTCTGGTTGATGACTCACACACAGATATGCCGGCACTCAGTGATCTGCAAACTGCAAAGGAAGGGAAGGAAGAAGAGGTGGACTGTGGCGGGGAAACTTCAGTGTCTCTTCTCAATGAGCTTCGCCACCATAAAACAGGGCTGGATGACGTCTTCAAGAGTCTCGCCAACTTTCTTGGAGGCCAGAAGGTCACTTGTCGAGGCGGCCCGTTCGGTGGGCCTGTTAACACTGAAAGAGGAGTAAAGTCCTCCTCTGCCCTTGCATTGGGACCAGAGATTCATGAGCATCAGGATTTCTTCCCCAAACTTGATCCCTTAGAGTCATCAGAACCCAGTAATCAATCGCTAACTCACACTACCTCAGGCACACTGAAGAAATCCAACTTTTCGACTGATCCAAAGGAACCTGTTGAGGAAGCCCAGCTGCAAAAGAAGCAGGAAGAAATGGAGAACAACAAGAAAGAGAAACAAGAGGATAAGAAGACGGAGGTCATCACTGAGAAAACAGAGTCATCTCCTTTGGACAGGTCGCTGAGTGCAAAGCTGAGATTAACCGCGACACATACGGCGTCGTTCACCAGCCTCATCACTGTCACCACAAAGAACGGCAGAGGAAGCCGCAAAGAGACGGATCCCAAAGGGGCAGACAGGAAAAGAAAGCGAAAATGCAAGGATGAAGAGAGAGAAGGAGAGATAAAGATCAAGATCAAGACAGAAGAAAGCAGTGTCATTTGTGCTAAAAATAAACAACATGAGAAAAGTAGAGTCAAAGACAGGGGTGTCTCATCCTCGGTTCTTGTCATCTCAAGGAATTCACCCAGACCTCCCAAGGACAGTACGAAGGGCCAGACTCCTCAGGAAAATCAAACCAAGCATGGCAAGGGGAAAAAAGCAAGCAATGGGAACGCTGAGGAAAAGATGAAAACAGAAGTGAAAGAAGAAGTAGATGGGTTTGAGAATAAGACATCAGCAGCAGCTGGAAACACAAACAAAACTCCAAGCTCAGCATCAGCTGTAACAATCAGTTCATCCAAGTCATGTGTGTCCTCACCAGCAACTAAACCTCCCAGCTCCTTAGCTCCTGTTGACCCTCTGAAACTGAAAGCGCTGTCCATGGGCTTGTGTAAGGAGTTAAAGATCCTTCTGATTAAACTTGAGATCAATGGAAGACAGACGTTCAACATATCAGAGCTGGAGGCGAAAAAAATCCCACTCACTAAGATCGGCATTGAAAACACGGCCGCTGAAGTGATCAGAGCCTGCAAGTGAGTGTCTTCAAAGAGTCTGAGCAACAAATTTATTTGCAAAAAAGAAACAGTTTTATCTTAGTTGTTCCTTTGGATGAAACTGATTTTATTGTTGTCTTTGTTTAGAGGGACACGGGTAAAGGGAAAATTCAAGGAGTCCTTCCTGCTTCCCGCCTTTTCTGTCAAACCTAACATCCCCACTGTCATCCCTATTCCCCGAGAGAGGCTGAACCCTCCGACACCGAGCATCTACGTGAGTGACTTTAAATCAGCTCAAAGTGAACTATTTAATCTATGTTCAGCTGTATCCTTAATGTTTTCTGAGGTATTGCTCAGGTGGTGCTCTGCTTCAAACTAACTTAAACTACTTTTCCAATTTAGTAAATAGAATAGAGTCATAACCAACTTTAAAAAATCTCTTAAATTTTATTCAGCGCAGTTTTTTTCAATTACTATGATACTTTGTTTTGGGACTAATACCCAAATACCTCTAATATTAATGCGAAACAAATGATATTTACATTAGCCTCAGCATCACCCTGTTGAAACGAAAAAGTTAGCATGCTAACAGGAAAAAAATAATGTTAAATGTTTTCATTGCTATTTTAACTACATGGTATACTAACATTTTGTACGGCTTCACTGTTAGGTACTCTCAACATAGGAGAAATGATGTTCTGCTGATCAATATTACTATCAAGATACGACACCAGCATTGACATTGTGACCGTTCTGTTGTTAGCATTTAGCTCAAAGGTTAAAGCACAGCTTTGTCAGTGTACATTTAGCATTTCTCTCAAAAGACAGTTTAAAGAAAATAGCTACAGTGTGTGCTAAATGCTAAAAAGAAAAATTCATATTCTATTCCTAAGTACTTAGATTTACAAATATAATAACAAACAATATAATATCTGCACTGTCATCTTGACTATGGTAGCATGCTAATGTTAGCAACAACTTCACACAGCATCTAGCTTGCTTGTTGTCTCCTTACTCTTGTTTCAGTTAAAAAAAAAAACTATAAATGCACCTTTAAAGTACTTAATATCACAGACAGTTCCCTTATGATGCACTTTCACGGACGTCCACTGGTTTGAATTTTGCTGTATTCAGATGTTTTCATTCTCACTTTCTGTTTCCCTCAGTTGGAGAGTAAAAGGGACGCTTTCTCTCCGGTTCTGCTCCAGTTCTGCACTGATCCCAAAAACGCTGTTACTGTCATCAGAGGCCTCGCTGGCTCCCTCCGCCTTAGTGAGTTTATAAACTACACTCATCTCAGCTAATTTGCCTCAGTTCATTTACTCTGCTTAGTCCAAGAGTATTTATCAAATCACATTTAGCCTAAATGAGTTTTTTGGTGATTAGCAACACATTGCCATTAATTAGGGCCGTTTTGTTTTGTGAGAACTGTCATACAAGCAGAGAAAGAAAAAGGGATATTAATTTAACTGATTCAAATGTGTTAGGCTTCTGTACATGGTGTTTTTAAAAATGAATATCTAATGTGCTAATGCAGCATCCTGACGCGAGCATCCTGAAAACCTTTTATAGCTTGTCCACTTATGGAGCAGCTCTGTTTGTTAAAAGTCACCTCATGGATTGTGTTTTTAATCTTTAGATTTGAATGTACTTTATTTAAAACATGGCGTGAAGGCTGGGCCATGGTTACTTTGAATAGGTTTGCATATTGCAGCTTGTATCCTGAACATCATCCTATATAAACTAACGTATCTTATTTTTACACCAACAGTCTCTCTGTGTGTCATATTGTTTGTTAAATATAAAAAGCTAAGAGCCAGGGGGTAAAGAATGATAAACAAATTCAATAATTTTGAATGGCAAAGACAAGTGTTTTTGAGTGCCTTAAAACTCCAGTGTCTTGAAGAGTGTAAATCAAATACAGCCACAGCCACATCCACGGCATGTGTGTTATAACATTCAGAGTATGGAAACTCATATTTATCCTATGGTTTTCTCTCTCTACACTACGTTAGACCTTGGTCTCTTCTCCACCAAATCTCTGGTGGAGGCCAACGCGGAGCATGCGGTAGAAGTGAGGACTCAGGTTCAGCAGCCAGCTGATGAGAACTGGAATTCCAGTGGTTCATCGCAGACGTGGCCCTGTGAAAGCAGCCGCTCCCACACCACCATCGCCAAATACGCCCAGTATCAAGCCTCCAGCTTCCAGGAGAGCCTGCAGGTAGACATTTTCCCTCAATGATTGAACACAAATGTTGGTAAATCTCCCTTAAAGGGCTCATTTGTCATTTTTTTAAAAAAAGGAACACAACACTGTTAAGTGGCAACAGAGAATGAGGCGTCCAGGATGACTGGGCTGGGAGCTTAAATAAAGGGTGTCAGACACATGCTGAAATTAGGGGTTCAAAGACACCAGCTTGAGTTACATTCAGACCTTTATAAGTTGTGAATTATGTAAGGCTACTACAAAACCAATAGAGGGGCAAAGCAAAGCCTAAAAATGAGCAGAATACCTCATCAGCATGCTCTTTCCCACTATTAAGAATTCCTCTCATAATCCTTTAAAGGAAAGCAGAGTATATGCACATTTTTCATTACAACTCTTAGACTTGTGTGCAGGGTTTTTTTTTCATCACCACATACTCAAAGTCAACAGAGAACTAAAATCCAGGTCAACAGAAACCATCTTTTCTTAAACCGTCTTTATCCTGGCGTGAGCTTCAAATTGTAATGTGTGATGCTGCATTCATTTTTGGCCAACCTGTCAGCTAAGCTCATGTAGATGTGTTACAGGAGGAGAAGGAGAGTGAGAATGAAGAGGATGGAGAGGAAACCCAACCCTCAGACTCTAAAAGTGGTCAAACCATCACCGCCAGTAAAGGCGGTCACGACTCTGCCACCATCAAAGCCAATTCTGGTCTTGTCACCGGTGCATCCAGGTAAACCCAGAGGTGTAATTAGCTTATTGAAAGATGACACATTTTAACGCCAGATCAACACTCGTCATATGTTTGTGTTCTTCTCCACAGCTCAGAGCAGAAATCAGGAGGGAAGATCATTAAATTTGGGACCAACATAGACCTGTCTGACCCTAAAAGGTGAGCTGATGAAGTTTGATTGCACAGGCTCTCACTCAGCTTACTGTATGTACCTGTCGTTTTACATTACCTGTCATATGTTAACTGTAAGATGGAAGCCCCAGCTGCAGGAGCTGCTGAAGCTGCCAGCTTTCATGAGAGTGGAATCCAGCAACAACATGCTCAGTCACGTCGGTCACACCATCCTGGGCATGAACACCGTCCAGCTGTACATGAAGGTGCCAGGCAGCCGCACGCCAGGTCAGTGTGTGTCCAAAAACACAAAATTAAGCATTTGTTGACTCTTCTAAAACCTCGCTTCATTCAGTTGTTGCTCAATTTCTGTTTTTATTTTTAAATATTTTCTCCTGTTTTAATCAGACTGACATTGCCCATTAAACTTTTGTCACTTGTGCTTCATCAGGTCATCAGGAGAACAACAATTTCTGCTCAGTCAACATCAACATCGGGCCTGGTGATTGTGAGTGGTTCGCTGTGCACGAGCAATATTGGGAGGCCATCAACAAGTTCTGTGAGAAGTGAGTGTGGAGCCTTCAAATTTACAGTAAAAGATGCAGAAGTATGTATTTATACGCTTTCACGTGTTGTTTTCCATCAGGCATGGAGTGGACTACCTCACAGGCTCCTGGTGGCCGGTCCTGGAGGATCTCTACAGCTCCAACATCCCTGTGTATCGATTCATTCAGAGGCCGGGTGATTTGGTGTGGATCAATGCAGGGACAGTTCACTGGGTTCAGGCGGTGGGCTGGTGCAACAACATCGCCTGGAATGTGGGGCCGCTCAACTGTAAGTTAAAACGAGGACAGAAGAAGAAGAGAAAATACTAGTTTAACATATCATGACACGAGTTAATATGCAGTTTTAAAGTGTGGCCTCCTGTCCAGCCTCACCTCTGTTTGTGTGTTTTTTCTCCCAGCGTACCAGTATCAGCTCGCCCTGGAGCGCTTCGAGTGGAATGAGGTGAAGAAGGTGAAGTCAATCGTTCCCATGATCCATGTCTCCTGGAATGTGGCTCGCACCATCAAGATCAGCGACCAGGACACCTTCAAGATGATCAAGTATGTCTTTGTGTGCTTTTCTGCATGCGTTTGTGTTACGTCTGTCACAATCTGCTCGTCTGTCTCCTTCAGATTCTGTCTGATACAGTCCCTGAAGCACATCCAGATTCTCAGAGACCAGCTGGTGGCCGCCGGGAAGAAGATCTGTTACCAGAGCCGTGTGAAGGACGAGCCGGCATACTACTGCAACGAGTGCGACGTGAGTTATTCATGCGTCTGTCTGTCACCGAACTGTGCTCTGCCTATTTGGTCATGCTATATGATCTTATCTGTTTGTGTGTGTGTGTGTGTGTGTGTGTGTGTGTGTGTGTGTGTGTGTGTGTGTGTGTGTGTGTGTGTGTGTGTGTGTGTGTGTGTGTGTGTGTGTGTGTGTGTGTGTGTAGGTGGAGGTGTTTGACCTGCTGTTTGTGACCAGTGAAAACAGCAGCAAGAAGAGCTACGTGGTGCACTGTGAGGACTGTGCCCGGGCAAAGAGCCCGTTGCTGACAGGAGTGGTGGTGCTGGAACAGTATCTGATAGAGGAGCTGATGAGGACATACGACAGCTTCACACTGGTCAGTCACACTTTATAATCCTGTTTACTGACACACATGCCAGAGAGCCCCTGGCTCTGAGGAAGGTTCTGAGGCTCGTCCAGATACACCAAAGACACATGTTTGTGTATTTTTCTCTTCTACTTTGCACAGGTAAAGACTGCATCATACATGGCTGATTAAAATTAAATAAATGAATAAACAAATGAAATAAAACAGAAATAAGAATTCTGACATTTTAGGGATGCACGATATATCGGTATCAATATCAGTATTGGCCAATGTTGGTCATTTTTTAACATATCAGTATCAGCCCAAATTTACTCATAAGTTGACAGCAAAAAAGTTGCTGTTCGTCAAGAATTTGCTTGAGGCTGGCTGCAGAAAGACTGAAAGTCACGTACTCACCCAGCCATAAAAACAGACTTTTACAGCATTAAAAAGCATATTTACAGCCTGATCCAAAAAAATCACTTGGGTCTTAAACGCTGATTTCATTATTGGCACACAATGTACGATGAGTGAATTTTTTTCTATCTCCGCGGTTTAGAAGTTATTTGGATTGTTTGATTTTCCAATAAGAGGCACAGCTCAGGTCATGTGAGGCGCCTTTTAGCTGCTCAAAGAAAAACTCACAGCTGGCATCATAGTGAATGTGGCTGCATTTACAGGTTGGCTGCATTTCACGGTTTCAAGAACAGACGGATGGCATCGTGGATGCTTCATCCTTGTTTTATACAGTCTATGTTTAAAACCCAAATAATATTTTTTTCTAGGACTATGTAAACACCAAAACTACCCAAGAAGAGTGGACCCTCTTCTTTTATGTCTCTCTTCCTGTTTTTGATCCAAAAAAACAGACAAAATGTACTTTTTTGATCGCGTTCATCCCGGATGCTCCATCCTTTGATCCTCTCCATGGTCGTCTTTTCTCACAATTGTGCCGCTCTTTCTCTTCAAACTACCTCGACACATCATCTCAGGTTTTTTGTCTTTTGTTTTTTTACCAATATCAATATAATTAAATCTCGGTTATTGGCCATAACAACAATGTAAATATTGGATATTGGTATCGGCCAAAATATATAAGCTTGTTCAAATTTATATTCTTGATTTTTTGAACATTGTTGTTTCTTTCTTTTGTGCGTAAAATTGGACTCCGTCAAGCAAAGTCCTTTATGCACAAGACATCTTTTTTTGAAAAGCAAACAACACAGTTAGGAACAGTTGTCTGATAACTATGTTTGGTTCGAATAGTACAGAAAGCATCATCTCTGCATGACAGTAGTACATGATATGTACTGGTCCTGTCCCATTTTTGCTTGGACGTCATTTTCCAGCATCTTTTGACATGCATCTTTTGCCATCATTTGTTCTTTTGCATCTGCATGTTGATGGGTCTCTGTTACACATCCACAACAGACAAAAAAGAATCAAATGTGAACAAATTTAATATGAATGTGAAACCATCTCTTTATGGGATCTGAAGTTTGACACTTCACAAACAGCATTTTGATTCTGGATTTTTACAAGATGTACAAACTTGCCCTCATTTGCTTTTCTTTTGGCATTAGACTTTGAAGTCCTCAGTGAACATCAGAGGGAGATTTTTTTCTTAACAGCCTCTGCTCTCGGCTGTCAGACGATCAAAACACAACTCACATAAAGTAGTAATACCATCTGAATATAGGTTGTGTTGGAATGCTGACTGAAACCAGAGAGCATTTCAAAGAGATTTTTGTGTTTGTTTCTTCTGCTCTAGATGTTGTGAATCACAGGCGTAAATGTGCTCTCATGTAATATCCAGTGGCTGCTGGAAAAACCTGTTCAATGCATATGTAAGATTAGCAGTCTTAGTGCTGTAGACTAAGTTTTAGGGGAAAAATTCATAAATCTTTTGTTTTTATGTCTTACATGAAGCTTGTACTGTTTTGTTTTCACATTGGGTTATTAATCTCAGTTTGTTTTGTTTCATTATCTGTTGGAGATACAATTAGGACAGATCACCACAGATAAAACTGATGAGCTTAGGTAACGTCGGTCTCTCCTCTTTCTCCCTCCTCCAGGCTCCAGCTCCCTGTTCAAAGTGACGACTCCTCCCCGGCATCTTTCAGCCATAAAACCAAAACTCTAATGGCAGCACAAACGTTGTCTTCAAGGCAATCTGTTCCTGAAAAAAACCCTCTAAATCAGCCAATCACGTTTACTCAGTATTGTTTACATCACACAATAAGGTATGGATACTCAGCCAATCCAACTCGAGCTCACTGTCTTCCCCATACCAGCTGCTGATTGGACGAGTGTTTTGAAATAGAATGACTAGACTGGTACTTTTCATAAGAAGCATTTCAGACGTGAAAAAAAAATGTGAGCACTGCTAGCACTGAAAATCAGGTTATATGTTCAACGGACACTGCTGTGATTCTAAAGCGTCGAGTAGCCGGTTCTGTGTGTTAATTCAGGTACTTTTATGCAAATTAAGTAGAAGTTTTTTACACCAATCTAGTTATTCTATATGTCCATGAATTTGCTGTGATTCTGTTGTACCAGCAGGGGAATGGCTTCACAGGAGAAGTAGCTGATTGTCACATTTGGCATTATATTTGGTTTCTGTTTTTGTTTGGTATTCAGGTAAACTCTGGCATATGTAATTCCTGTCTGTATACTCTTTGAGGTGCTATTCCAATCTTATTTATTCTCGTTAGATACTTAAAAAGTTTTACCAGCCTAGAAGTACACCACATTGGCCTTGCAAACTGTATTTAGAGGAGAGGTAATTTGGGGATAAAACACAAAAATAAGGTTTTATGTATGTGTTAAAAAACAAATCAAAACTTTGCTCAGTTTCTCTAAAATACGGGTTGACTGAAGGACTAATATGGTTTCATTCTTAGTTGGAAATCAGCTTTGTAGATGGAAGAGTTTGTTTTTTCACCAGTCCAGCTTAATAGTCGTCAGTGTGGTTTCTTTGATACACCCATAAAACAGACATGGTGTTGTTTTTTTATTCTTTGGAGTGGGAAATCAATCCCAGTTTTATACCTCTTTTGTTGCTATGTTCTTGTTTCTAGATGACAGAGAAAATAAATAATTGTACATTGTGAATGAATTTATGATATACACGGTGGTGTGCATAGACTTGCGGTCGGGGCTGGGGTGGTCGTGTCAGTGAAGTGCCGGTTAGTCTGATAAAAGTACTTCGTCCAAAGAGACACACAATCATGATCTTCTAATGCAAAAGCCAGCAAGGCCAAACAGATGTCCAGACTGGCTGGCACCTCACTGTTTTCACTTTTATTCAAACATCCGTCCTGAACAGGATCAGCTCTGTGCACTGCCAGCAGCTTTGACACACTGTGTTTACAGTTCAACAGTTAGAGAGCATTTTAACTTCAGCATGACCCACACATCAGCCCTTCTGTTTTTAATACTTCAAAATAAAAGCTTTGGGTTTGCCAGCTTACGTTGGCTTTATTTGTGGTTGGTATGCGTTTGATGCAAATTTTTTGACTGCTGTTTGATTTTTGAGGCTAAATTGACATTGTTGTTGTTAGAAAGTTGTTCAGGCTCTCTGGTGGACAAAACCATGCAATGATGCTTCTTTCTTCTGACTATTTAATGTGCACGTGTCTGTTTATTTGCTCTGGCATATACATCCTGGCCCCATCCTGTTCTGACAGATTACAATCAGACACAATTCGGGTCAGGCTAATCACAGCTGTTTGTCTCACTGTTTCGTGTTTTTTGAGGAGCCGTCAAGGCATTTTTGTAAGCACAGAGGGCTGCCTCTGGTATAAACTTTCTAAATTTAATAATCTTTCAGCATTAAATACACAGAAATCAAGTTTCAAGAAATGTTCTAGTATCACATTGAACTTGAGGAAATGAATTGGATGTTGTAACTTTTTATATCACGCTCTGTCACCGATGGTTGAAATATGGAAAGATGTTAATGTTTGAGCTGTTGTTAGGTTGTATCCACGGGTTACGCCTGTTTATTTTAGATCTTATCCCCACCCCCCATCTATCTGTGCACACCATTCACTGTACATACTGTATCTGTTTCAGGTTTACTAGAAAAATTCTGTAGTTTTGTTCTCAGTCAGAAATCTAATTTGTATATGGTCAAAACTTGTCCAGCTCAGTCACTTGTTTTTGTTGTTGCTATATTATGAAAAACACCCTGAAAATATCCCGATTCACTCTAGTTTCAATTACTGCAATGGGAATTTTTGTTCCCACTTTTATACCTCTTTTTGTTGTCAGTTTCTGTTTTTTGGATTACAGAGAAAATGGAAAAATTGTAAATTGTGACATTATTTATACTGTACATGGTTGTTTTCTTAAATATTTATTGCATATCAAAAGGTACTTCACTTGATAAGGGCCTACAAGGTATTTTAAAGATGTAGTATGGTCATAATGTGTGGACAGGGGAAGTGCAATCAGGGGGGAGGTTTAATTTTCATGGTGCTAGACCCCCCCTTGCCTCGGTGCTCCCTCATTAAACAGCATATAATGATATATGAACACAAGTCAGTGATACAACTCAAACCAACAGGTTGGTGCTTAACCATTTCAACACAGTTACTGGTAACAGAAATGGGATGATGTCTTTGTACTGTATCTAACAGATGAATACGAGATCTTTTAAAATGTTTTTCCATTGTATGAAATTCATAATCTTGTGAGGCGTTAGTGGTTTTATGATGAGCATTAGCAGTAGTTGTAATTCTTGACACTTTTTGCAGAGACTTTTAGGGATGTGGCTTTCAATGACGTCTGGGTTTCAATTTTTCTCTGTGTCCTGTCCTCATCTTTATTATTATTATTATTATTAGTATTATTTGAAGGATGTAATAATGCTCTTTTTCCTCTTGACTTGTTTGATTTATGCTGCACTCATTGTTTCAAAAAGAACTCACATAGAAGAAACCTGAGCCAGACCTGTCTTAAATCCCTGTGATTTTTCTGTGACATATTGTATTGTTGTTCGATAAAATAAAATGTTTTGATAAATTATTCATCATTGGGTTTGCCTTTGATTTTTCCCTGTGGTATGAGCTGTTGTTTGGACCCCTTTTAAAAGAATATATATTTATGGTGTGGTCTTTATGGCACAACACTCGCACACTAGGGGAAAGAGGGATCAGAGTCTGCAGGTCCAACTATAGCTAGCAGAGCGAGCACTAGCCTTCGGTCCTCCCTGAAGATACCGTCTATATGCCTGTGCTCTGGTTTGGTGGTTATATACCAGTTGATTCAGACTGATCTACATGCAGCGTCGCCATTATCAACAGAAAAATACTGGCTTGTGGTGGCTGGCTGTTCCACAGTTGGGACACAACATGTGACTGGTACTTCAGACAGTCAAAAAGGGGAATTTTATTAGTTTGTTAAACTGACTGATGGATCACCAGGTAACATGCCTTGATCATTGTTTGAATAGTACAACTTTGCTTTAGCCAGTAAAGGTTGACAGCTGCACCAATTAGCAACTTCTTTCACTGTATTCCCCCCCCCCCCCTTTTTTTTCCATGAATGAGTATTTTTATTATTATTTTTATTATTTTGCCATCATCAACTCCAGTAGCTCCATGATAAGACCTCAATTTTGTTTGTAGTTTGGGGGTTTCTTATCAAATATCCAACAAACATTGTCCTCTTTATAATTCGCAATGCTAGCTCTCTGACCTTGGTGGTGTTAGCAGTAAATGGTCAATCCACTATTTTTGTCAAAGGTTAAATACGGCACTTACATTGAGTGAACCCAGAGACGGATTGCACCAGACTCTAAAGATCACCTGATTCATAGAGGTATGTAATAGTTTTACCTATTTATCAAATACCTTAAAATTTGCTTTTGTTAGATGAAAAAGAACAGATGTCATCATCCCAAATATTGTTCACTGCAAGAAGAAACAGAAATCTGAGCAAGTTTTGTGTCTTACTTTAGAAAAAGATCCCATATTATGCAAAAATCAATTTATTAAGTCTTTTAGTGGAATTTTTGGCTCTTAAGCTTTCCTTCCAGCCCACAAAATGTGATATTAAATGACTTGTGAATGTAAAATCCTGACCTAAAACGAGCTGTTTGGATTTTGGGGGGGATTTGCCAACTTCAGGGATTCCCTTTTTTTGACCAATCAGGAGCAAGTCTGACCTGATTGGTCCACCGGACCAGATACTTCCGCAGCCCCTCCCCACCCACTCCCCCCCAGAATGCTGAGGTTGAAGGGCCATCACTGCTTTGTTTTTGGCTTTTAACAGCCACTTGTTTCCAGTTTGCCATTTCAGAAGAAGACAAGACTAAGCGGCTAGAGTTCATTTATCAAGGAAATGTTCCAGCTACACTCAGTAAAACTGTGCATGTGTGTGCTAGTCACCTCGCGGCGGACTGCTTTTCCAACTTTGGACAGTACAACAGAGGGCTAGTGAATAGACTGGTCCTGAATCCAGGGGCATTACCAACCATCTACCAACAAACCTCGGACCCTGGAAATGTGAGTATTTTAAATGCTGTGTGCTGTGGAGCAGATGTAAGAGCTTTTCCTTAGTGTCCCCCTTGTCTCTGTGTTAGCTTCAGGATGCTAACTTTAGCTGCAGTTAGCCTGTTGTTTTAGCCTGTAATGTTACAGTAAACGAGTTTCGCTGTTTTCTAAACATTGTGCACTCGGAGCTCGTGGCGTCGCTCTCAGTGACGGGGCGGTATCAGGTGGCTCATTTACATATGAAGGTCACGCCCACTAAATCAGACCGTTCTGAACAGAGGGGCTATGAGAGCCTGGAAACAATGCTGCTGTGCTTGATTTATTGGCAGATTTAGTTTTTCTTAACAAACAATTCAAGTGTCATTTTTGTCTTTTAATGAGCATGAATTTAGACAATTTCTTGGACTTGTCAGATGAATGTGGCTTATATTATGTCTAATAAGTCTCCTTTTATTTTTATTTTTAACTAATAATAAGACAAAAACATGTCATGACTTCCGTTTTTCAGTGCTTCTTTTCTGGTCATGGAGATTCTTTACTTCTCTTTTCATGTAATAATGGAAGCTTCAAATACTAAAATGCTAAACTAAATACCTAACGGGCTGACTACACCTGCACAGCAGTAGTAGGTTCGCATTTGGTTCCAACCATCGCAATATAAAGTATGTGTACTTCAGGTAACATCCCTACACAGTGACCTGTTAACATGGCTGTTTAGGTTTTCTTCTAGTCTCGTTTTTCTGTTGTTTATGCTGATGTGTCTATCCTCCACAGTCTCACTGATTGAACTCTTTTATTAATATTTTTTGTAGTCATAGATGTCAGTCAGCAGCAGCTCTAGGTGCGTGTTTCCTCAGTGAGTGAGTCAGGACAAATTGACACCGTGCACTTTCTTACACTGAACACCGACATGTTGCAGCTGCTCTGCAGTTACAGCATACAGCCATTAGGTGGCTCTACTGGACTTTTTTTATCGAGGGCATTTTTCAAAGTAGAGGTCGAGGGAGGAGAGCTGGTCCCTGATAACATCTTGTCAAGCAGCAGGCTGCTACTTCTCTAGTTTAGAGGTATTGAAATCCAATAGTAACAGAAAGTAACCTTAATAACACGTCACACCAACTGGAATATCTTTTAGGTCTACACTGTTTTCTGGGTTGTTTTACAAAGGTGAGAGACTGAGCCTTTAGTTTACTGAGTGCTTAAGATTGACACCAGAGACAAAACTTTAACAAGACTGAAACTTAATAAAATTTAAAACAGTATTTAAAACAGTACTGTGGGTGCTTATGCAATCAGAACACCTTATTGTCTCACATTTTCCTTGTAGCTGTTTTTTGAGCCTTTTGTTCCTTAACTTCCAGGATTAGAGGACATGAGGTTTCTAAAAGTGCAGATGTGGGGACATCTCCTCCAAACGTGGTCACAGCAGCGGATATCCTGGTTCCAAGGACAGGAAGGCCGCTCTTCCTTTACCAACCCCCTCTGACATTGACATACACTTATGAACAGCCCGCTGTGGCATTGTTAATCACTAAATCACCCATTGCTAACATATTTATCACTAATTCCTGGTACTCTTTCATCATATTCCCTTGAACCAACCCTCTCCCTTGGGAGTGTTTGTATCTATTCCTCAGAACAAACAAATAAACAACAATGCCCAGAGTGGCACGAAAAATGAGACTTCAAATCCAAGTGCTCATTTTACCCTTTGAACTGAGCCCCTCTGGTCTCTTATCAGTCCCATGATAGCCGGTTTTCTCCTCCAAATTAGAGCGTGTGCCCCCCCTTCCTCATTTCCTCGTGTTTTCTGAAAGCAGAGCTCTGTTTTTCATCAGCAGGTCAGGGGCCAAAGCCCAGTCATTCCTTCTTCTGAGATCAAGCTTCAGCAACTTAGCAACTCTGGCTCACCTTTTACCTTTTATTTCACGGGTCAGTTTTGTTTTTATTCAGAGGAGGTGAGAAAGCAAGCAGGCAGAGTTTGAAACACATCTTAATGACAAAGGTTAAAACAAAACTGCGTAGTCCAAAGAAAAACAAAAAACAAATCACTCCAAAATAATCATGAAAAATAAAAATAAAAGGACAGTGAATAATAGGAAACACTGGATGATATAAAAGTGGAACAAATTAAAAGAAAGTAGTGCTGCTTCACTCACTGTTTCTTAAAAGCAGCCGTTTTTGTCCAACATTTTCAAGGTTTTTTTTTTTCACATTGTTTGTCTATTCAAGTTCTAAAACTGAAGGTATAATACAAGCCTTGTCATTTTTCTCAACTTGCTGAACACTGAGCAGAGGAGAAGCTAGCAGACAGTGATTATTTTGGCTGACATCAAACCACATTTCTTTGTTAACATTCAAAACGCCTATGCTAAAGTGAGACAACAGTTAAAGTTAGCATCTAGCAAATCAGCTAACACACCTGAAAATCTGAAAGTATCTGAGTGCTAACAGTTCCTTTGACAGTCTCAACAAAAGAGGCACACAATAAAAAGTTTGGTGAGTTAAATTGGCTAATTTTCTGGCTAACTAGTGGTACTGTTAGCTACCTCAGAGTTAATGTAGCATCAACACAGCTCCTCACTACAGTTTCACTGATCTGTGCATTTCTGCATGCCATTGTAGTCAGTTAATTTGCAAAAAGAAACAGCATTAAGAAACTTTCTTGCTGACAAGAAAACCAATCATAGATAACATTAGCTAATGCCCTAACTCTTAAAAGTTTGACCCATGAAACGCCGGAAAATTCAATTTTTCTGGAAGTGAAATGTTTACTCACCCTTTTAACAAAATCCAGACACAAAAATATAAATATATATATATATATATATATATATATTTTTTATATTTAACAAATACATTGCTTTCATTTTGTGTATGATTTTTGTACCATGTGATAAATTTGCTTATCAAAAGTTTTTTAGTAAGTATGCATGCAGAAAATACTTATTTTTTAAAAAATGAGCAAAAATCAAGATCCTTTTCTAAATGCCACTTTTTGAAAATTATCAATGATTTTCATGAAAAAGGGGTGTGAGACTGAGACCATCGACTGTACATAGAGTGGACAGCATAGCCATTTACCATTGTATGGTTTTGAAGCCAAAATTCCCCTGTCACAGGCGCAGCCATTGAAGCAGTTGTGCAACCAGAGTCTGCGAAGTAGAGACTGTGAGGGAGAATCTGAATGGGGTCAGGTGACAAAATTAACATATATTTTTTTCTTTCGAGAGTGCAATCACTTCTAGACTCTACCTTCTAACATATTTTGCAATCCCCGAAAAAAATATACAAGAACGGCAGCTGTCAATCATCGTTAAACGTGACGTAAAACCTTGTTTTTAACCTCTCATAACTAATGAAAATGAAACTTTTCAGGAAAAATAGGACTTAAATACAAGACAGCCAAATGGTATCTTCATATCACCACAACAATCAGACATAAGAAACACTTTTGCCAGGTGTATTAGTTTTTTTAAAGTTTGACCACAGCCCATCTGGAATGACTGGAGAGCCTGATTTTTTTTTACCTTTACTGCAGCCGGCCACTAGGGGGAGCAGTTTTTGTGGCAGGCACTCCACGCTAAGCTAGATGACATCTAATTTTTTTTTTTACAGTCAGCACAGTTATGTGTGAGACCAGCCATTTTGAAAAGGGCCAAAATACAACTTCAGCTTTAGTGGTATGATAATCCTCAAGGGGGGAGAATACATTTTTTAAATATCTTTTTAACAGGTTGTCAAGGAAACTATAATGTTGATAAGATAGAGGTCTTTGAAACTCATGTATCTACTATGACACGTTCTGCAATACAGGGTTAAGCTAGCTTTAACTCTGGAAAATAAATGTTTAAATATGTTTTGTTCGGGGTCAAAATCTAAAACCTTATCTGCTGTAAATGGGGCTGATAGTGATATTGTTGGGGTGCTTTTGGTCATTTTTCTTTGCATAAACAAAGATCAGTATGATTTTAAGCAGTTTTGGGCCTCTCCACCCTGACTTTGGCTTCAGAAAAGGATTAACACCTGTGGAAAAACAGTCCGGTGTTGTGGTTGTTGTGGCATATCCTTCTTTAGAGGTTGGAAAACTGTGGATTCGTAAGCTGCGAAACATTTCTAATGGCAGTTTAAAGCATGAATGTAAAAACAAAAGCAGCTCATTTTTCTTTGATTTTGAAATCCTCCTTATCAGTATCAGTTAGAGGAGAAGAGAAAGTCCTCGGTGAGGGTGTAAAATGCTGGGGCTTGGACAGCACACCCTCACTCCTTTATAATCTCTCCAAATAAACACTCGTCCTCCCTCCCCCCTGGTTCCAGGGGTTATCACACAAACCCCCTACTGCTCCCCTCACCCTGCCCAGACACCCACAGCTGCCTCTAACACAGCCCATACGCATCACAGGCAACACAGGATACACACTCACACACACATGCACACACTCATAGCCGCTTACGCACTCAATCATATCTCAAACTGGAGTCGAAGTGAGGAAACAGAATGTCAGGGAAGGAAGCGCTGAAGCCTGTAGGAAAGCACAATTCGCCTCAAGTCTGTACACCTCCTTTCTGACCGGCTCCGTGAGAGGTGTGAGCGAGGAACCTGGATTTCAAAAAGGAGGGAAATTTAGGATTTTTTAAGGCCGGTGTTCAACAGGAAAAGATTCAAGGTTGATGAAAAGTGGTAGAAACTCAACCTTTAATTGAATACCACTCTCTGGATCTGAGCTTTTTTTAAAAAAAGAAGAGAGGAGATACATCAGGAGGAAATTCTTGAAATTCTCTTTGTCTCTGACCACTCACCACTCTCCAGGTCTCTCATCAGAGTCACATCATCTTCTGCAGGACACACCAACACCTCAGACAAAGTAAGTACAACCAATCATACCAACACTCCTTTTTTCTTTCTTTTTTTTTTAGAGAGAGAGAATAAATAAATAAGTTTTCCAAAGAAACAAAGAATTTCATCTTCAACCTAAAAGTAAATCCAAACAAGAAATGTTTTAAGTGTTGTTTCTCTTAATTCTTAACATTTTTTCAGTCTGTAAATCAATTAAATAAAGACTGTGTACATGACGTCACTGAAAGGCAAGTGTTTGAAGCTGCTCTGTGATTGAATGGACGATGGACTCTGCTCAGATTTACTCATAAACAATAACTCCTCCTGTTTGAAATGAATTCAGAAGATGTTTCTAGTGCCAAAAAATATTTTAGAGACTTGTGTTTGTGAAAGCTGAACAGAGATCATAGGCTGTATGCTCAAAAACCAAACAGGTACTATGTACGGCAAAAAGTCCTCAGTGCTCGTGATACTTAGTTTTCCTTCCCTCCTTTGTAAAAGTGACAAACATATTCCTCATGTCTGAATCCAAAAAGTGTCAACAACTTGAGGTCACGACTAACAAGTGATCTTAGGAGAGGGTTTATTTGGACTGTAGTTAACTGTGAAGATCGTTAAGCTATGTTGATAGAATAAAAGTCTAATTACTGCTTTAAAATTGCCTGTTTACATGATTAGTTCACTCAGTACTCTGTGTGATAACATGCCTTCTCCAGAGAATAGAGGGAGATGGTGAGGTGCTATCTTTTCTCCACTCGTACTTTCTCACATGGGAAAGTTTCTCAAAGCACAAGATGTGTATTTTAAAATTCAAAGTCAAAACATTTTCTCAACACTTCAATTTGTGATTAGTGAGCTTTTTCTTCATTTTTCCATTTGCTCTGCACTCATTGTTCTAGTCTGTGGTTATCCTGGAGTTTGGAGGTGGGGTCAGTGGAGCCCATTTCCTCGCACTTAAAGCTGTGCAGTTATCTGTGTTGACTTTCCACACCTTTCACCACTTTATTTAAGGAACCCAACGCTGATGGATTAACATTCTTTAGCTCTCTGTGTTTTTAATGGAAAGACTGAAGAAACTAGAGCACACCACACCAGAAGATTTTGTTTTATTAGAAAATAAACTGCTTTATGGAAATCCTTTTCTACATCAAATACACAGAGACACAGTTGGCACACTCTTATAAATAGATTTTCAATGAGTAGAGCAGGGTCAAAGTAACTTAAATCTGCGGACGATCCTTTTATTTGGCAGATTTCTTGAGCAGATTAAGTTTCTCGACTGAAACAGTTTTTCTTTTCTGCAGCAGGAACCTGAAAGAAGATGAGTCTGTCAAGGAACGGGACTCTGGAGAAGACGGTGTCTGAGCATGCCCTCTCTGAGCGGGGCTCCCCCTCCAGAGCAGGGTCAGGGGTCGTGGTACCGCCTCCGTACTCTCTTGGGGGCAGTGAAGCCCCTGACAACCCCCTGGAGCTACGGGGCTCCCTGGACTGCTGGGCATGCTCAGTGTTGGTCACAGCGCAGAATATGATCATAGCTCTGATCAATGCTGGGCTCGCAAGCATTGTTTTTGGCACCATCCTCACACCGGCGCTCGCCATGATCATATTTGGCTTCCTCTGCCACTCCACAGTAAGAGCTACACCTGTTTTCATGCAGCATTATTACCACCTATCATCCCTGTATCCAGTGTGTTAAAGGACATCAATGTACCCATCTGACTTACATCTATGCAACATTCTTAAAATCTTTTAAAGAGAATTAGTGCCCCGAAAAAACTATGTACCCCCCCCAAAAAAGTAGCTTAACCTGAACCATAACCTCTTTAAATCCAACCGTTTAGGCCACTGAAATGTCGTATGACAAATGTTGAATCTGAATTTGGATTGAGTCCCAGACCAAATGTGGTTCAGACCCTAAAATGCAAATAAACTTTAGTTATCTTGTTCAATGTACTTTAATCCCCTATTAAACTTGATAACCCAATTCAAAAGGAAACTGCCTCTAAAAATTTTCCACCTCAGAGGTAATCTGGCTTCCAAATTTTAGTTGGATCCCTTCAAATTTAATTTAGCCCTTGAAAATGAGTTGAATCTTTCACAGAGTCAAATAAAAGAGAAGTTATCTGGTCCCATTAAATGTAATTTGGCACACTAAAAATCAAAATTTAGCCTCTGAAATGTTACTCCTCTCCCTCAAAATTTAATTTAGTCCCTGAAATATAATGGGAACTCCAGAAAGGTATAGATACAATATTAGACACTCAAAGTCAAATGTAGCCCCAAAAATTTAGTTTGAGCCGCTTTACATGGTGTTGAAAGCATTAAAATACAAATAGCCCCAAAAAGCAGATATTACACCCACCCCACATAAATTTTAAGGTGAATTAATATCTTTAAAACCTTGTTGATCCCTCTCCATGCAATTGAGTCCTCTAAAAATGTAATGAGGGCCCCATAAATGTGTTTAACCTCTTCAAATGTAACTTTACCCTCCATGGTCATACTTGCTCACAGAGAATTTGTTCAGCTTCTGACATTTTTTAAGTTCCCAGCAAATATGATTGATCCTTTGTTAGTTCAACTATTATCCTCTGTGGAACATTATCAAGCCCCAATATTTAGTTCCCTGCAAAAATATCTTTGCTGAAACCTTATATATCCCAGAAAAATGTTATGTGACGTCCTCAGAGTAGAACTTAACCTCCCCTAAAATCAACAAAAACAGCATCTTCTTATACGAAAAAAAGTATCTGTTAAGTAAAAATTTAAACCATAAAGTGGACACCCAGAGCAACAATGTTCAATCTCTTTTGAGAACCTTTGAGCACTGAGCAGAAAACATGAGAGCACAGATTACAAAGGTCACACTGGTGCCTCTTCCTGTTTCTAAACTACACACGAACTATGTGGTCATAAAAAAGGAAGGTACCTTGAATTAAAATAGAATCAATCTTTTGTTCTCGCAGGAAATGATGTAGACTGTCAGTCAAGCTCAGGCCTGTGAAAGCCACATCAGAGAAACCACACACAGAGCGAAAGAAAAATGTTGTGTCAGAGATTGGATACTGTTTTTAAAGATCTTCCAGGAGCTCCATTTTAATTTTCTGCAGCTGTTACTAAGCTGCTCACGTTTTTTTCTGATATGCATTGTGGGGGGGAATGCAAAGTGAAGGCTACATCAACCATTAATAAAACAGAGCATATTTTGCATGTTGATCGTTTAATCTCATTTTTTCAGTAAGAGTGTGATTTTAAAACATCCTACTGGGGAACTGTGGCACAGATTGGTATTTCAATATCTGACAAACTGTGGATGTAGTTATTAATTCATCCCCCTCCTCTTGTCCTCCAGGTCCAGCCTCATGGAACCTCTCTGTACTGCTCAGACCTGCTGGATGACGGGGGCTGTGTGGCTCTGCTAGTCGTGGGCTTCCTGTTGCTGACCCCCCTGCTGGTCCTGGCTCTGGCTGCTTACTGTCGCCTGGCCCGACACCTCCAGCTTGGCATGTGTTTCATCCCCTACAGCCGTGCTGTGTACAAGAACCTGCCCGCCTCGCGCCACAGGAGGGCTTCAGCAGGGGGCTGCTGCGGCCAGCAGGGAGCTGCAGAGAGGGAGGGGAAGGGGAGCGTGTGGGTATAGGAGGAAGGAGTTGTATATGGTGTATGTATCAGTGTCAAGGAATGAAGCTTGGATTGTTTGTCCCTTTTATTTTTTTATAAGTAGTAACAATTATTTGTCTTCCTATACATACATTGTAAAATATATGATTTTTTTTATCAGTTATAGTACTTTTGTTGGAGTCAATAATGCTTTCTTTATACAATTTTAATGTAATGAATGTATTTTCTACCTTTTTACAATAAAAAATCATTTAAATGTTAAATCTTTGTGTTTCATATCTGCAAAGTAAAGTGTATGTGCTGCTTGCTAAAATGAAAAAACCTATGGTTAATTAAAATGCTGTTGGTCTTGATATTTTTGATACATCTTAGCTACTCTGTGACAACATGCAGTTTACAAGACGTCATCTGAATGCCGATGTGAGCCAGGCTGAGGTCATTTAGCAGAATTATCACTTGCTATGTTTAAATTTCATCAGTGATGCAACTTCTAAATTATATCAAATTAAATGATCCATTTATCAGTGAATTGTTATTTTACGTCACACCAACTGGTTATGATAGCGAGGCTGACAGCTACTACAGATTGTGCCAGTTATGGCTTATTTTAAGGTGGACTGCCACAAACATTAATGTTGGAAGACGTGTATACAACAAAAAAACAAAAAACGCCACATGAAGTGAAACAGCGCTCTCAGAAACAGAAAAGAAGTACATTGTCTCCATCAGAGACAAACAGGTTGAGCGTGTGAGAGCAGTTTTGAGGAAAATTGTTGGAAGGTTTCTGGTTAATTGATTTTGTGTCTTTATATAAAAACACTGTCTGAAACTTAACATGCAATGTAAAAATGAGTCAGTTATGATGTTATTGTTTGGTAAAACTAAGCAGTCATAGTAATTTTATAAATCAAAGTTTTAATCTTGAGATAATTTTTAAAGAATGAGCAGCTTTGCCATTCCTGTTTTTACTACAGACTAAAGCCCATTCAGTAAACTCTAGGATTCATATTTTGGGTCTTTATATCTTTAAGGTACAACTATAGACAAGTGATTGACTGAGGTTACAGGATTACAAATTTCAAGGCCCTTGGGGACAAAATCTCATAAGTAGTGCTTACCTAACTTGTCTGCCAGTACACTTAATGTCCACCAGGTGGAGTCAGAGGCACATTTGCAGGGAGAGGGGGGATGCTACAGTTCCATTTTCATTTATCAGATGCTTTTGTCCAAAGCGACATACAACTCAAGCAAGAATTTTAACAGAAGGGAAAACCTTAGCAAGTGCGACAAAGTGCTACAAGTTATTTAGCAGCAGGAGCTGCCATTAAGTGCAAGAAGAATATCCTTATGCTCAGTTAGCAATGAAGATACAGTCAAACTGTTTGAAAGAGATATAAAACCTTTATTCATATATAAATTACAAACATAAGGTTTGGCATGTGTCTGATAAAATGGTAGATAATATTGTGCATCAATAGTTCTGTAATTCACATTGTAATGTTTGAGTGTGATATTTCATCTGACCCTCCCGGTGTGGACAGATGTGGCTAGCAGGGCTGGTTGTTGATGTTCATTAACAGTTTGTCATGTGGGGCTTTGTAAGGAGCTGTGAATGCACCAGGAGCCAGAGTACCACGTCCATCTTCATCCACCTGACCCATAATTATGTAATTCCCACCTGGTGGAAACAAAACAAATGATGGTGTTATATTTTAAAGTAAGTGGAGAAAACTCTTCAGTGTGTTCAAACTTAAGATGTCCTTACCTCTGCGGAGCAGTGGGCACTTCTTGCACTGTGACACCAACTTCACAGACATAGTTTCTCCGACCTGAGTGATTGTCAGGCGCCCTGCCTTGTAGGCCTTTATGAGGGAGATGTTAACAACAAGAGTGCCTCTGGGCCCTGGGGCCAGTGAGCTCACCTTCCCGGTAATCACTGAAACACAGGAGGGGCTCAGTCAGAACAAAGCGTTTGAACGGTTTCCTGCTGAAAATATAAATAGTCGGAAGCTTACCAAATTCACTGGCACAGAAACTGGTCTTGATGGTTCCATCTCTTTTGCAGGCTTTGGCACACAGAGGATTCTGGGGCACTATGATGGTGCATAAAAATGGTATTACATAATAGTACATCCTCTGTACAGTGAAACTTACTGATGCAATTATGTAAGCAAAGTGTTAGTGTCAGATAGGCCCCTGTCAGCTGACCACATTTATGCATCCGACTGCTGCTCCCCCTGAAAACCACCTTAACCCCAGCACCTGCTTTTACACAGTCTAATTTCATCAGCGACAGATATGTATTGTCACTGATGCTTGCTCTGTTCTTTACCCCAGGTGTCTTTGCTGTTGCTCTCCCTGCCTTGGCTTTTTATATATGCCCATGGAAAAAAGGTAGGTGTGCTCACCCCATATCAAGCTTTGGCATTTCATGTACTCATATGGAAGGACAGAGAGCTCCCAGAAAAGAGCTATACCACCAATTTTAATTTATACTGGACCAGTCATACTTGGAGCCCTTTAAACGGTTATTGATGCTACTATTGGTTATTTTTCTACCGTTATTGTTGCTTCCATAGAGTCTGCGTTATCAAAGGTAATCTTTGTTGCTATTTGCACTTTCGCCTCTTAGTCAAGCCAAATTCCTGGGTGTATCTGTTCAAGGTCAATGGCTGTTTACGACACATCTATGATTCCCTTTTTTTCCCTTGCCATGTTGGTTGTTAACAACTCAAGATTGAATGCTAGACAAGCCAAGTTCATGTGCATCTTAACCCACCTGGCCTCCTTCCATTGGGTCTTGTGGCAGGTACCCTCCTGTCCTGGCCTGTGGCGCCCTGTCCACGACCTCTGGTGGGTTTCACTGCTTTAGGTCTCTCTGTGGGGGCGGGTGGTTGTGCAGTAGGGGTGCGTTCAGGTTCAGGTTCAGGTTCAGGTTTAGGTTTAGGTTTAACTGCAGGATTTGGAGGGATTGATCTTGTACCAGCACCCCCATCGACTGATGGTATCTGTGAACCTCGTGGAAAGCTGTTGTAGGTTGCAAAGAAGCCATCAGATGTCACGCTGAGGTCGGACACAAACTGGACGAGGAGCACGTTACCGGTGGTGACAATGGGCCTGGATAGGAGACAGAAGGAGGATCAGTTTGACATCTGTTTTTTTTTTTCAAAATAAAAGAGCAGAAATAACATTTAGCTTAAAACATCATCACTTACTCTGGGGCCTGATCGCCACAGTATTTTCCAATGAGACGTGAATCATCCCTCTCTCCACCATTAAAGAATGCCACATAGTCAAATCGACAATAAGTGTCTGACTCCAGAACAAACTTGTCAAACTTCACCTGGATCACCTGGGGCCCAACAGAAACAGAAAGGTGTCATAAATCATCTTATCTAGTCAGGTTTTCATGTTGGCTGTGTGAAGAGGTTATAAAAAGGTACAAGTTAGAAGTTAAATTTTCCCCTGACCATATCAGGCTCCACGGTGATAAGCCAGGAGCAGCTGGTTCCTGGTGGGTACTTCTTGTCAGGCCAGTTTGGGGTCTTGATCTCTCCCTGGGACTTTGTTATCTTTCCACCACAGAACTGTTGGTCTGAAACAAACCACACAAAGCAGGTACAATGAAGGAGGAACACAGAAGACTCACTTTGGGGAAGCTCACTAAGCTCAGACTTTGTCGTTGATTTGTACGATACTTTGTGTCTCCTTAAGCCTTTGTTTTTGGTTTGTTACAGTTGGAACTGGGTCCACTGCTAATCATTTGTTACATGTTTTCTGTTCTAGTCCAGCTAAAGTTGCACAATACAGCTGGTTTTCTTCATCTGATCATTACCACTGACAAAACTCAAAAGCATTTAGAAGGGAAAAAAAATGGGCAGGCTCTTGGGTACTGTGGCATAAATCACGGGGCCCCCGGCTTATCTAGGCTAAGGGGCCTCCCCACGCTTTTACTGTATCACCTTTAAAATAACCTGAGTAACTTTTACGTTCTCATTCTGGGGTTTCTAAATGCAGAGTGGAGAGATAGTAAAAAGTGTTTAGTGACAGAGGAGGAACAGAAGTTCCAAGCTGGACTACAAAAGGATAAAAATCTATTTTAAAAAGACTCTCCTCATACTCAGGAGTGCTTTACATAAAGTCAGGCCTTTGTGCAGCCCGACTTCAGTTTCCTGAGGAGCAACAGTCTTTGGTTCTACTGAAAAAGTATCAGCAAAAGGGGACTTCACCAATTTTGTGCCCAAATGGCTCTGATATGTTTCAGATACAGAGAAACATTTATTAAACTGTGTTTTTCCACAACAAATAATGTAAGGCCAAAAATGCTGTAAGCAATTTTAACTTCTGTGGTCTGGAAGAGAAGAAAATTAGTCCCATTTGACTCTACTACTTGTAAACACCAGAGTTAGTGAAAAGTGGTTCATATTTGATACATGACAAAACATCTGGAGATCCCAGCTTCAAACTTAAAGGTGTAACCACATGAGTGTGGTTTCTTGAGTTCTGGTTGTAAAGAGGATTTGATGTAAGCTCATGCATGCTGGAATAAGAGGGGAAAAAAAATATTTCATCACCACATAAAACAGTGACCACATACCATCTACGTATGGTTTGGCTCCACTGAAGTAGGCCACAAAGCCTCTGCCCTGTGTCTCTCCGTCAGACCCCATCTCCAGCATCATGGTGTTTGTGGTGGAAATAAGAGCGCCAGGCCGGAATGTTCCACAAAAGCGACCCAGTTTTTGCACCAGATTTGAATGGCCGTTGTAAACATCCAGATAGTCATAGCGGCACTGTGAGTCAGCCTCCAGGTCAAAGATGCGGAAGGAGAGTGTGACCACGTTCCCCTCTGGGACCTGGAAACAGGGAGATGGATATGAGTCAAACACAAGGAGACAGAGATGGGGGAGTCAATGTTCAGACATTCAGGAGGGCGACTGACTCACTGTGATACGCCAGCTGCATTTGCTGTTAGGTTTGTAGAAGCTTGGGAACCCCTCACTGCCAACAAAGCCAGAGTCCCCGACTAGATCCCCGCCACAGTAAAACACCGGCCTGTCAGGAAGGAGACAGAAACACAATTGGGGGAAAATTAGAAAGTGCCACTGGCACTGTAAGTCTAGAGACAATGAGACCACATTTATAGGTCTGCAAAACCTCACAACACCCACGGATACAAGTATTTCAATCCTCTTTTTATAGATCTCTGTCTTGTACTCTGATTACTGTGTTTACAGAGAAAAAGTGTTGTTATAAATACAATGAACTTTGAGCAACCAAGGATTTCATTAATTCCACAGGCTATGGTAAGTTAAAACATTTATTGTATGTTTTCACAACTAGAGTCTGTAATTAGTTTACCACAGATTAAAAGAGCCATCAAGTTACAACATAAGGCTCTGAAGCAAAACAACACGACTGGATTAAAATGCTTTAACACAGCCCCTTGTTTACACATATGGAGGTCATGGAATATTACAGCCTTAAAATAGATGTCAGGCCAAATGAGAAGTCAAGCACTGTTAGCCTCCCTATTGTGTGGAGCCCGTAAATAAAACAAATACATAGGGGAAAAAAGGTTATACGTAAGAAATATGATGAATTTTTTTTAAAAGATTATTACAAGTTTAAATTGGGACTTAATCCTACCCATTCTTCTTGTTAAAACAAAAATTTAAAGGCGCTAATTTCAAAGCTAGCCAAGCGGAAAGTTAGCATTAGCTTGTTTATTTAGAGCCCAATATGTTTAATTTTATAAAGATGTTTCCCAAAGACAGGCAACCACCTGTAAAAAGAAAACAGGTGAGAAAAATGGGTTACCTTACCTGTGGTCGTGGTCAAACACTAGCTAACTCTGGCTTTTCACTCTCAGGCTAGGCTATATTAGCTAACTAGCTTTAGGTAATGAGCCAGGAGAGGAGTTAGCATTAGTGAATGTGTTTAAAGTAAGTATTGAATGTATTTAGTCACAGCCTCTGTTTACTGTGACTGCAGAGTCCTTTTAGTTGATTCAGCATAACTGTGGCTGTGGCCACTCTTGCTGAGAGGCTAAAATTAGGTGTTGACTTTATGAGCTTGCTTAAGAGTCAGGAAGCTAAAGGATGGATGGGTGGGAGTGTGAGTTACACCATCTCTTTAACAGCAAAGGAAATAAAGTTTTCATGAAAATAAATAGGAAAATATCTCAGTGACATGTCTAGTTACAGTGCTGCCAATTTCAACACAAAGCTGACTTCGCATTTTTTTGCACTGAGGAAAACTTCTGTTACAGGTTGGCACACAATATATTCTAGATGTGGGTATTTGTACTGTAGGTTTCATCAAACAACAAAACATCAAAATTCACTGTAGATTCCACAGCTACAAACGGATGACTTCCATGATTTTGCTGAAGAGTGAGATACTGTTAAGAGTCATAACATTACAGAAATATTAAAAGAAATATCTGTGGCTCAAAGTTTCAGATAAGTGCTGACAAGCCCTTTTTTGTAGCTGACAGTCAAAGAGTTCCTGTGTCATTTCATGTAATAAATTCTACTGCTCTCCAGGCATCCTCAAAGACCGCTGAACGTGAAAGCACATTTCACTGAGGAGAAAATTTCTTCCTGGAGACAGGCATGGACACACAAGGCTTATTTGCAAATTGTACTTGCGAGCCAAGAAGAAAGGCATCTTATTAAAATATTATTATAAAGTCTGATTATGGAGATTTACTTGTTTTGTTTTGGCTTAACTGTGGAAATTATTTTGTTAAAGTTATTGGAGACATTTCACCAGAAAGAAGAAAGCTCTAGAAACATTCATCTGTAAGCCCCCCTATTCTGGAGTGGGGGGAAAAAAACAGAACTATTTTGCAATGGAAAAAAAAAAAACATTCCTCTTTAACTACAGGCCCAGACAGAAGATCCCCAACAAAGTCACAAGCTCCATGATTAGAGCCAAGATGTCCAGAATCCAAGCCAAGTTGCTCTGATTCGACCCCACAGGCAGAACCCAAAGCACTAACATCTGGTTGAGCCACTGTAGAGTCAGCGTGCGTCACAACATGAGCCAAAAACCAACAGGACAACTCTTGTGCCCAGTCACACGGAGAAGTAGAAGGAATGCACTTACAGAGACAGGAAAAACTTCTCAGAGGGCCTTTTATCCTAAAGTCCCAGACTCTTATAAACCCAATTAGCTGATTTTCTCCCCCACACACTCACACACATAAATGGACATTCTGCACACACTCACCTGGTGAAGTTGCTCTGCTGAGCCTTTGTCCATCCTAACATCAGACACAGGACAAGGAGAGAACCCAGATGCTGCACCACATGCATCATGATGCAGCGTACACAAAAAGTAGAGCAGACTGTTGCAGAAAAGAGGGATGTAACAGGAGGCAAGAGGTGAAAGATAGAGAGGGAGGAAGAGAAGGAGGAGGAGGAGGTCGCTCGGTCCGGATGGGCGGAGAGAAAATAAGTGAGGGAGAAATCACAAGGGGAAGAGAGTTCGAGAATGGATGAAGAGCCAGACAGAGATGCTGAAAGGACAACAGCAGCTACAAAGAGCCATGAGGGGGGATGACGTTAGTGAGGGGGTAGAGAGGGAGGGGAAGGCTTTAATTAGAGCCAGATGTTTCTGCAAAATAAAGCTGGTTTTAGTATAACACAGGGGGTATCGAGGAAAGAGGGAAAGAGAGGAGTATATCAAAGTATCAGGAGCTGTGGCAAAGGCTTTGAGGAAAGTGAATCTTTCACCAAAGAGTAGTTCTTTATGAGGAGGAAAGTTTGTGGGAGTTTGTTTGGGTGGCTCTGTTGAAAAACTAAGTGTGGGCCTGATCTTTATGTTTGGAGCACAGGTGGAGCCACAGCCTAAGGCTCTACGAGGTCTATGACTCGACTAGTAAGACCATAAATCTTTACATTCCTTGACAACTTGGGAGACCTTCAAGTTCTAAAAACAGATCACTATCTTCTCATTATAAAATCATCAGCTTTAACCATCAAGGTTTAACAGAATTCAAGATTAGAAGGTGTCTCAAATAGGTCATTGGAAAAGTAACATCATAAAACTAATGACCTCCTCTCTCTTACCGTACTTCCCCAAGCCCCAGGGTCTCCTTTGGCTCCGCAACATCTGAGCCAGAGAACCTCTATTGCCCCACAATCCACCAAGGCATGAATAACACTGCAGAGGAGGGGGAGTGAAGTGTCCCTGTTAGGATCCACCAATGAGCCAACTCTCTTCTACATTACTGAGGCCTGTGGAGGGGATGATGTTACATTCATAAAGCTCTAAATGAGTCACTTTCACAGACTGCAAAGCTGAAACACCTTGATCACATTCTGGAGTCTGCGAGCAAGATGGCCTGCACATAAAAACAAAGACAGAGCTCCATGTGGCATATGACTTTAACAGACTTTTCACATTGAGAATGGAGTAATGGTCCTCTTTCAAGTCTTTTTTTCCAGCCTGAAATAGTTTTGTTGAGGACTTTGACAGTTTCAGGGCTCCAGCAGAGCAGGAGAAATCAGAATCCCCCTGTCCTGCTGTGCTGTGTTTGTGTTAACCCAGAGTCCTGATAAGATGCAGCAGAAGCAGGAATGCGATGACGTGCTGAGTCTGCTGGAGGGCAGACAGCGTCTGAGTGTGCAGAGCTCTGCAGCCTCTACCATTATGTGTGGGAGTCACGGTGACCTTTGCACTTTGCAGGAATCTAAGATGAGGTTTAAAGTTTCTTCAACAACTGTGGATGAATCCTTCAAACTAGAAGTGCATTCCTTTTTGGAAAGTCAAAGTGAAAAGCAGCAGGGGAGTGGAGGACAGAAATTTGGAAATTTGAGAGCTACATTAAATCGATCTGACAGAAAGGGAGTTTAAACAAAGTGAGCATGTGTTGTTGAACGCACCCTGCAGTTCGATCATGTTCAGGCCTCTATGAGCCAACAGATGACTTTATTGTTGCTCCATGCATCCTGTAAAATACACTCCTGTTACCTCCAGTATAATTTTTAAGATTTATGAAAACACAAATCAATCAAGAGCTGCTCTGGGAAGTAGAAAAATTGAACAAAATGAATGTGTGTATCTATCAGAGAAGGTGACACAGCAAAACTGTCAACTTTAAATCAATCACAGACCTGTCTGCTCTCTGTAATTGTGGATCCTCTCATATTCCCTCTTAACAATTAAAAAAACCTGTCTTCCAGCTTATGTAATGCTGTACAGCGAGCCAGATTTCATGTGACCTCAGCAATAAACTGGATTATACTCTTATAAAGATAGAAAGCTCTGACTGATGATTCGTGTATCCTGCTTTTAATTAAAAAAATCCTACAAGGAATTACAGATGGAGCCAGGCACAGGAAGACTCCAGACTTTGAGTACGAAATATCAACATTTGTCATCAGTTTCAACAACAGCTGAGTTGCCTCAAGGAGGTCATGTGCTTCACTGAGATTTAAAGAGGGTAGCCAACAAGGAATACTATCTATTTCCTGCAGTCCATGAGAAAAATGCAATGCTATTAACGAAAAAGCTCATAGCAGCCCATTTGGTAATGACAGGATGTTGTGCAGTAGCAAAATCCAACTTTTAAAGATAATAAAATACACGGTGGGTTTACATGTTACTCTAATGCAGGCTCAAATTAAGCATGCAGTATCACCCTTAACCCTGGAACTGTGGTCTCACCTCTCATGGCAACTGATCAGAAGACACATCATTAGCTGGGAGACTAAGGAGGGTAATGACAAAATCATACACGGGGGAGTGAAAGTATTTCACAGTGGAAAAAAGAAATTGAGCAACAGACTCAAATATGCTAAGCAAAACTGAAGAGCACAGTGGAATTTTTAGACACTCACTGACATGCATGAATTGGTCCAACATGGATGACTAATTGGAAAAATATTTAAGGTCAGGGGAAAGAAAATGCTGATACAGTGATTCACTTGTGTCATTTAAGAAAAAATACAAACAAAACAGTAAAACCATGGCCAATTGTCTCCACTATTTTTTAATATTCAATAATAGGAGCAGTATGGTAAAATGTGTCGTGAAGCTTGTTTTTTACTGACTGGGGCCCAGGTCGATTACTCAGGGTGTTTTCTGCCAAAATAACTAAGAATAAATAAATACGCTTTTATTACATTACACTGTAAGAGACAGATTCTGGTACTTTTGGCCATTAATGCTTTGATTCCATTCAATAAGGGACAAAAAAATCCCTCACATCATTTAATCAAAAGTAACTATTTTTAACTACTAAATGGTCATATCATTGCCTTATTCATGTATAGATCTCACAGGTTGGAGTAAATTCAACAACGGAAAGCCACTCATTTTTAATGAGCAACTTTTCTTGATGTTTAACGACTTTTTTTTTTGGCAAAACTGATAGTGTTATGGATATCAGTGCAACCTTTAAAGCCTTATTTTAGAACACACATTGACTAATGTGAAAAAAAATACTAAAAATAACTAAAAGCATTTAGAAACAAAACAATAAAAGACCTAGGGATTTCACACTGGGATTTCTTTGCGTTAGACAAGACCAGTGCCAACTTTTGATGCCCTAAGATATTTTATACTGTAGCTTTTTGTTAAGTGAACAACATTTTAGTAGAAAATGTCTTTCTGTAAGTTCTGCTGTCATATGTTAACTCTTGATTTTAGTTCCCACAAAAGGCTAAGTGTAAGGATAAGACCTATATATCAGTCTTGAACTATTCCAAAAATTATAAACAGTGCAACACTTTTAAATAAGTTAATAAATGATCTAATTACTTAATAAATAAATAAATAAATGAATATAATTAACGAGCAAACAAATAAATAAATGTTTGAATTGATTCTGACAGTGCTTCTCATTTGATATTATTTGCCCACAGTTATTATCAATTTGTTTTTGTCGTTTTTTTCCCCACCTAGATTTCCTGATTTTACCACTTTCTTCGCACAAAGAAACGCCTTTTTGTCCTTCATGACTATGCTGCCATGTTATGCTGATGTTGTATTGTTCATGAGTCAGTTTCTTTCTCTCTCTAAACATTGGCAGATGGCGTTTTATCAGCTGGTTCACTTCATAGTTGTCATGGTGACACCGCGTGGTGAAAACCCGGAACTACAGCTTAGTGTTGCTGCATGCATCGGCTGTGTTCAAAGGCAGGTCCATTCACCAATCATTATACCGTGTTCGGGGTGAATACTCGACTCTGATTGGCTACAGGGTGTCTGTTCAAGAGTGTTGTAAACCTAGATAAAAGTTGTGGTCATAGCCTGGTTGTTCTTACTTATTTCGCTGGCTCAAACGCTAGTTGGTAACCGTGGCAACTCAGAACATACGCTAACATATGTTATTTCTCAGTTTTACTTAATGATCAGTTGTTGCAGAAGCAACCGTCCGTGGACACCATGTCGACCATCCCTAGCTTATCTGTCCAGTAAATAAAATCGCTTCAAAAATAATAATAAAAAAATAAAAAATGTTTTTTTTTTTTTTTTGACATTCCTTGTTGTCCAGACTTGAAAAGTGAGTCGTAGGCAAAGAAACGTTTAGACACAAAGTGGGAAACATTCCAACACTGCAATGTATCAGGTAAGCTCTATTAAAGTCTGGAGATATACTGGATCCGATTTTGGCAACAACCAGTACTACAGTAATTGTAGAATAAAGATTTATCATTTAATTTTTCTTAAATCATTAATATTTAATGATAATGTGACTTTTTCAGACTTTAACATTACTGAATTTGTACCTAATATATTAGGTATAAAATCATCACCTATAGTCTTCAAGACAGGATCTCTAAGTTGTAAATGTATGCAAGGGGGACTGTGTGACCATGTCGACTGAATTAAGGTATGTGTTGACCTCTGCGGTGTTTGTCGGTGACAGGCAAAAGGTGAGGGTCACTTAGAAACACCACTCTGAGATGAACGCTGAAAACTGCACTTTTATGGCTCCAGGTCTCTATGTATTTTTTTTTTTTTAACACAATTACACGTCATTATGATAAATTAAATAAAGAGCTGTATCTTTGTATTGATAATAAATTTATACTTAATCATACAGGTCAGATAGGGTCCCAAAGTTGCAGTCAAAATTGCATCTGCCCATCATTGCACACCCACAAAAGCACATAAAGCACACACAGAAGTACAAGTTGTCACAGGTACTGTTTTTCCAATATACATATATTTCATGATGTTCATCAATATAATAAGACATTGATAGATTTACACTACAATTATTTTATGTACTTAGTTTTCATTCAGTCTCCTCTCCATTGCGTTGAGTCAACCTTATTTAGTTTCTAATCCCATACCAAATGACAGCACAATAAATCTACCAAAATAAAAGGAAAAGAAAGTCAAGAGATAAAATAAAACTGAACACATTGCCCTTGATCCTCCAGTCCTGTCCCTCCTGTAAGGCCAGACAACCAGAGGCAATGTGGGCCTTCATCCCAGAAACCCCAGTCCAAAAGATAAATCAAAATCTTTCCTCAAAAATAAACAGATTTAAACAAAAAAATAGATCTTGTAAATACAAACAGCAATCTGATGTAAACGGTAGAATCATTCTAAGCATTCTGGACAATTGAAGGTAAAAATACTCAATTTTCCCATTAAATTCCCATTTCTTTTCCTTTTCCCATCAGTGCTTACACAAAAACAATTCAGTGACATCTGGAATTATTACTAAATTGATGCAAAAGAAAAACACAGTATTTGGTTAAAAAATAAAACATATACTGAGCAGAATATTGCACATTTTTAGCCATCCTGTTAATGTTTAGAGACTCAAAAGGTTCCCTCCTTTAGCTGCACTCAGCCCATTAGGAGGTGAAGGTCAACGTCAAGGGAAATTCCCGCTCTTTACAGGTAAATTAAGCTTAGTACAAGCAATTTATATGACTTAGTATCTTTCTTTCTGTTGGCTTCCCTCTTCGTTTGAATTACAAGTTGCAGTTGAAGCTTGGAAGAAGCTCTGAACCCTTTTCTGATGTTGGCAACTTGCTTTTTTTTTTCAAAGAAATCACCTCCAAATGAGGCTGAATGCAGGCTTAAAATGAGATCTCTACACAGTTCTCCAGTTTGACATAAGTCAATATTCTCCTCTGAATCATGTTCCCATCCCACCAAAATATAAACAAATCACAACAAAAAGTGCCACGGTGTTAAAATATATGCACATTTCTTTTCATACGGACAATAAAGCAACAGAAAGATAGAGCACTCACTTCATTTTCACTACTGTGATCAAATTGGTTAAGCACTCATGACAGTTGGATTCATGGATTCATAACACAGAAGTCCTACCCCAATCAGTAGTGTTTTTTCACTTCAGTTCACTGTGAATGGCTTAAAGGACCACTTAACTAACCCTGTAATTTTTTTGTATCCAGAAAGCCAATTTCAGATTTTGACAATGTCTATTTTGTCCTCATTTATATTTTGGTGAACCGCCAATACCTTAAACCTGAGGATATAGGTACCCCTTCCCCAAAACACCCCCATAATACAACACCATACAATGCAGATTTTCTTGTTTATGTTTCTAGTTATGTCTAAAGTCTTATGTCTTTAAGAACTTGGCAGCACTATGGAGACACAAAAAAGAAGAGTTGTGCTATTATTAGTTACAGGATCACGTGTTTTTAAAAACTTTTTTACTGATTAAAGAAGCTATTCAAACCTGGAAACACATGACGTAGGGGGAGACTGTATTTTAAATTTGAAGCATGCAGTCCTTGTGTTTTGGTTTAATTTGCATATGTTAGAATGGCACACACAAAAGCCAAACTGACACACCATATAGACAGTGTGTGATTTTTAAAAGGTCCTTTAATTGTGAATAAATAGGGTATCAGCTGCTTTAAATGAACTTAGTTTGGAAAACCTGTTTCTCTTTGCTTGTTTTTGATGGCAATTGGCAGCGTTAGCATGGAAATCTGGTCTTTGGTAATCTTTTAACTTGACTTTTATTTTAGGGGAGAATGTAAGGAAAGCTGGATGGGTTTGTTAAGGTCTGGGTCCATTTTAACCAAACTAGCTGGCAGATCTGCAGCCTCTCTGCTCATGTATTTCAGTGGTCAAGGAAACAACGTGCCCTCACTCTGAGGTTTAAGCGGCCTAATCTGTCGGGATAAACTGGGGATATTCCCGAGACAGAGCTATTCTAACACACACATGCACACACATTGATGCACCTGAACACACACAGAAACACACAGATGCCCTGTAGGAGTCAGAATCAGTGAGTTTAGCTCAGGGGGGCAGGTTGGTCTACTCAGCTGGTGGGAAAGATTACAGACACTGGAAAGAGACACTGCTACTAAGGCTTTACACACACACAGTTCTTATAAATATTAAAAGTGGTTTCATGGTGTTTTTACCTCTAGTGACTTAAGCCTACTGTCCGAAAAACAGTTTTTCTTTTTTTTACTTTTAAAGGCTGTAAGGAATGGTGTTAACGCGCAAAGTTCCCTCTTAATGCGCATCTACAAAACTTCACACTCACAATGCTCACTTTCAAAAGAACCCAATTAGATAAAGTAACTGATGCCAACAACTTCAGGGTCCTTACTTTCCAAAACTATATAAATATAGGTTTAGAAAACCCTGAAATGCCATTTTCAGTCATGTGGATTTTAAGGTTGTGTGTACAAGGCCTTAGTTCTCCAGAGTCTTAAAAACAAGAGCATCATACTGCTCACCTGCTCATATAGTAGCCCCTAAGGGTAGTATAAACAGGAGTAGATGCTGGAAAATGTAAAAGTATGGTTTAAGACCAGACCAGCGAGCGCACCAGTGAAATAAATAGTTACAATAAGGATAGAAGCCTCTCCCTTGTTGCTTGGCAGTGTATAACGCACGGAGCTGAATTACAAAAAACACAGCAGACAGAGGTAAAGAGGTAAATCGTACTGATCGCACACTTCCTCCTCACCTGTCTGATTCACACAAAAATATACTATAATAAAAAATATAATCTATTATATTTAAAAAAGAAAAAAGGCCTTAACTACAGGGAGAAACACTGAGACAGAATCACTGCGCTAGCAAAACACTCATCTTCAGAGTGCTACTATATTTTGAATCATTCCTTTTGTCTTATCATGCGAAATATTTGATTCCTCCGCAAAGTCAACTGTGAATTTGCCTTGTTTCTTATTAGCCTCTGTCCCTTTTCCTGGATCAGGTAATAAGGCGAAATTGTTTCTTTTTTTTAATGTGCTCTTCATGTGGAGAGGTTTTGCTGCTCAAGGATCTCCCTTGGCCGGGCCACTGACCAGCCAGACAGCGCCATCAAAAACAAGGTTGTTTGTGCATTTTAAACAGATTCCTTTAATTCCCCTAAAGTCAGCGACTCCCTGACACAGAGCTGAAGTGTGAGGGAGTTTCTGATGGGAAATGTTCCACAGTAACTAATAGAGAATAGAAGTGACTGGAGACTAAGGCTTTTCAGTGTCCATGTAGGTCATGGGCCAATGAGAGTTAATTAATTGTCAATAGAAGCACTGGCCCTGCTGAACTTGTGTTTAACAAGCCTGTATCCCCGGTTTGATGCTGATGACATCTCCATAGTACACTGTAAGTATAGGATAACATCCGTAATAGTAGAAAATAAAATAATTTGGACAGATTGAGTTTAATTCTATCCAAAACTTACCCTTACAGCTATTACCTAGAACTATTGTCTCCTATGGTTTGTATGACTGACATTTTTGACACAAATATCGCATGTATATTTTCTTTTTAAAGATACTTACACTTACATGTGCTACAGTAAGACCATTTGCACTAGACTGCAATGAAGGAATGTTTTCGAAATAAGACACTACGTAATATAGAAATAAAAAAGAACCATCTACAGACATTGGTCCAACTGTACTATGGCAGTATTGAAATTATCAGAGGAAACTGAGGTGTTCAAGCATGCTGAGATACAGAAGAGGATTTGAAAGTCAAAGACACAAGTTAGAAGACAAAGAGATGAAGAAGGAGGAATGTTACATAAATGATCAGGGTTCAGATGGAAAGGTCATTGAATGATGAAATTAAGGGGTTAATTTGACAAATCATGCATTATTTTTATGTATAAGCAATTTCTCTGACTGTCTTGGAAAGCCAAAAAGAAGCCAGACTTGGAGTTTGTCCTCATCAAGTTACAGAAATCTTCAGCTTCAGTAAGAATAGTTTTATGGGCAGTTTTGTTGATATCAAAGCTAGAAGTTTTATAACTTGATGCGGATCTTTTGAAGTCCAAGTTTTAGTTCTCAGGCTTATTCTGGGCTGTCAGAAATGACAAAGGTGGGCCCGGTAATCGTTGGGTTTTTCCCTAGTTATATGGAGTCAAACTCCGGCCATTGTGCAAAAATACACCAAAAAAGAGAGAGTAAGCAGGGGAAGAGACAGATGATGATAACATGCAAGATACACACTTTGATTAATAGGCAGTATTTTACACTGAAGCATACTTAAAATTAATACAAAAATTAAAAAATACAAAATGCACACACACACGCACACACACCTACAAAACGGTATATATATATCAGAATAAAACTCTACAAAGAACTATATATATCAGTTATGTAACAATTATCGCCAATCGTTGTTTCCTTTTCTGTTGTTGCGTCGTCACAAGTGTTTGGTTCTCGTTACGGCAGGTTAGAAAAGCCAAGAGGACCCAGAAAGGAGACAGGGCCGCACACTCACAGGACAAATATCGACAGGGGGGTCCATAGGCCAGGTGGTGGAAGTGGGGGAGCCATGGGGCCCTGAAGGGTTTAGGGGTGGTATATCGAGGCTAATCTGGGGGGGGTCATATGTAATAATTACTTTCTCATGGTAAATTTTGTCATCAATGTGAGGTTTTTTTTTCTGTAGCAAGGAAGTTGGGTTTAGACTGGGGTAGGAGCGTCTCTTCTTAGGTGCTGAAGTACACTGTGGAAAAAGAAAGAAGAGGTGAACAGGTCTAATTCACTACGTTTGTGGAGATCCACCGTTGAACACAAAAAACAACATTTGCAAATGGAATTCTTTGATTTGCATAAATGTTTAATTTTCTTCTCAAGTAGAATAAGTTTAAAGAAAACTTTTCCTGTGCATTAATCATGGCTGTGTGTGCAGGATTCTTACCAATAATGACGATGAGGACAATCACGCATATCACACCGAGGATAATCATCATCTGTGGTCAGTGAAAAGAAATCATTAATGTTAGAAAGTCAAACTATACATTTTCCTACTTCAACCATGTTTGCAAAACTAATTCTTGAATTGCTGAAACAAAGAATTAATTAAGGCCATGAAGTTTATTTATCACAGTAAAAACTTATATCCTACACAGAATATCTTCTGCCTCTGTCTTAGGCACTATGCCCAGTTACATAATCCTCAGTTAAATTAACCTCACGTGACCTTAAATTCCAGCATCCTAACCCTTTTGTAAACGCACAACTGCACTGATGGCATCACAATAGACTTAGTGTTTCGCCAGACTTATGTTGTATTTCTTCTGAGGAACAATCAATTTTGTGATGGTATTGATTTTCTGGAGAATAATGATATATTTGAGTAAAAACTATCAACAAAAATAATCCACTTATCCATTACAGTTTAAAGCAGCATTAACAGACATGAAATTACAATGAGTGGGCACGTCTGCATGTCCTCACCTTGGCATTCTTCCACCAGTATTTATTCTTCAGTTTTGCAGCACTGGTCTCAAACTGGGAGGCTCCAGCCTGCAGGGCATCAGCCCTGTCGTCCAGTTCTGACAACTTCTGATCACGCTCCAGAACCTTATCCACGTTCACACGCATGATATCCACTACCTGGAGAGAGACAGAGCGATGTGGAGTATTCAGGCAGGATGACTCAGTCTGGCTGTCTAGCAGAGCAGAGTTGAACTGTTAGATTGTGTGTTGTTTATTTGGTTTCATATATGTGTAGAAATGCCTGATGATGACTTGCATTTTTTCACTTTAGCATTAATGCAGTGTGTGAGCAAGCAGAAAAAACAGATACCAGTAAGTGACCAATCAGTGATGCTCAACTGTGAGTGATATGTGAGCCTGACAGCATCACTTCACGCTTGCAGTAAGGCTGTGGTGTACTCACCTCATCCACTTGTGCCTGTGTCTGCTGCAGACGACGGTTGCTGGTGAGGTTGGGGGGTTGATTCCCTCCCTCTGGTGCAGGGGCTCCAGCTGGGGCAGACCTAATGAAAAAAACAACAACAAATATTTAGTTACATCACAAAACAAACCCAAAGGAGAAGAAAGCCAGGAAATCAGCAAAGCAATAAAATGTTTACAATTTTGATTCAGCACATTTTTATTAAATACATCTCCTATATAGAGAAAATGCACCAGTTTAAATCAACAGCTTAAAAACAGCAAGACTGGCAGTTATCCAAGCTGCATTACTGTGTACAGGTGAAATGCTGTAATTGGTGGAGGAAAGTATGTGTCATTTTTAGTGACTAAGTCCACTTTTCTAGGTTTAGAGTTCATGTGTGGAAACAAAAGAAAAAAATCCACAAAGTGATTCACACAGTGAACAGTGAGTATGTTAAAATTCAGGTTGAAATATTATAAACACCAAAGGCTGAGTCATCTGGTGAAATATCATGTTATGTTATTCCTGTGTTACCAAAAAAAACAACATATACCACTTTGCACATTACCACAAGTAAATTATTTGGAGTACACTTTGTTGTCTTTAATTAACTTGTTCATTTTTGATGAACTGTGGAGTTTCTTTGTACACTGTACAGTGCTGGGAGCTATAAGATAATGGAAATGTGTTTAAGGCTCAATGTGGTACTTCTCTGCGTATCAGAAGGAAAAACTGGTTACACTCATATAAGATTTAGTCATAATCAGATCTTATTCAGATAACTTCCATATGCTATCTCTGGAGAGTCCAGGTAATTACCTTCGGTCACAATAAAAGAACAAACTATTTCAGGCTCTGCAAAAGTCCTGTAGATTTGTCATGTCATGTTGTATTGTGACCTACATAGACTTATTCTTTTAGAAGCACTCTGCACCAATAATGACCTCAGGGAGGGACAGGCAGTTTAAGCGACAGTGTCATGTACCACTGAAAAGTGAAAGCTCCATGAAAAATGTCTCATCTTCTTTTAACCCTTGGTTTGCAGTGGGACACCAAATACATTAAAAACCTACTTGCAAAAACAAATACCATGTTTTTCTTTTATTCTATTTATTATTTAAGCCAGCTACATTTTAATCCTGCTCTATCAAAGTGGTAAAGTAAATGTTCTTTAACAGTAACCTGTATGAGTGACAGGATTAGGATATGCGGAAAAATGCTGTACAGTTCTTGTGCTGTTTGTCTTTCTGGGAAGTCAGACAGTTTGAGGGAAACTACAACTCGTGGAAAAAGTGTTGTCTAATTTAAAAGGTGAAATGTAACCCTGAATATAATCACTGATGCAGAATGCACAAGAGGCTCAATTGCAACCACACAAGCAAGCAAAAAGCAGTACCACTGCTAAAGCGTAACAATCATCTTTGCAGTAGATTCTTTTGAAAAAATGACCCAACTCTAGTCTTTTTTTTTTTTTTTTCATTTTTATGACTGACACCACTTTATCTAGGATCAAATGTGCCTTATTGAGTAAAAAGGCTCAAGATTTACTGTTAAACATACACCCCATGTGATTTAGCAGCACATAAATGCCTTGGTAGTTGGACAGTACTCAAATGTTTATATTTAATGTGTTAAATCTGGAAGGATCCAGAATAATCGACACAACAAGCAAATTGGAAATTCTGCCAGTTGTAGTGCTCTGATGAGTAAACCTTAATTGTAGCTGGGCGCACTACTAGTGTGAGGCAAAACTGTGTATAAAGGTCACCTTTACACGCTCACACACCACTAATCCCCTAACAACAACAAATCCTTTGAATAGTTGGCCTGATGGCGCTGGTGGTCCCTGTCGGCTGCCAGCCAGACGTAACAGAAACCAGCCATGGTTTACTGCCCTACTAGAGTACATGTACATAAAATGATGTTACAAAGTTAGTATAATTTCAAATGAACAATGTGTTGGTGCAAATGTAAGAGGGGAAAATGTTGCACTTCATTGCTCAACATCCTGTAATTGTGTTCTTCTTCTCACTTGCCAGCATGGAGTATCACCACAAAGCTGTCATGGTCATGTGTGCAGTGGTTCACGCTGTCATCACTTCTTACCAAGCACCAACCAGGAAGAGCTACAGCTGTGAGAAGATTTCTCCCCAGTTTTCACATCCTGTGAACATGACTAACTGTGTTAGATGATTGAAACTCCACGCCCAGGTGAGATAACTGTTTCTGATCTGTACACAGTTTAGAGCAAAATTTCCCTTCTAATAAGAATGATTTGCTTGGTTTGGTCTCAAACAACTACCATATGAATTTATGCTGATGCCTAGTTCTCTGATAGATGTCACAGTATGCAGTCAACAGGTATTGGTGATTGGGGATATGGCTTGGTTAACCTGTTTTCCTTGTCTAAGAACTGTAAAAAAAAAAAAAAAAACTTTGCTTATTAACATTTAGCCTACAGATTATACTAGATAATTAATATGTGTATATCCATCCTATTCCTGAATCACAATACAAACACAAAAAGGCAAACAGTAGTTCATCCATCAATTGATAATTGAAACTAGTGAGGGAAACTCAACTAACATGTGCGCTGGCTTGGTTAACATTCCTCTTTCAACTGTCCACAACTGATGTCACTTTTCTCTATAAGCGCTTAATATATTAAATCCTATTTAAAGACATAGCTGTAAAAGTTTAGAGAATTAAGGGGTAATTTAACAAAAAGGCTAATTCAGAAGTAGATCTATGTTAAAAAATATATCTCATCATCTTAAATTCAAACTGGCTTCTTTTCTGTTGAACTGATTACACAACTGAGGGATTTTGTTTGGGCTGGCCCCTGTCATTAATGAGCACGCTGTCTGACTTTGAGCACTGGAGAGCGACATTTCAGCACTGGACAGCGCCACAGCAGCTCAGACCTGAAACCGTCTGATCCCAGCCTCACTAAACCAGTCTGTTTGATGTTACCGAGCTAGATCCTAACCTACGACACTCGCCTTTCTTCATTTTAACATTCACACACAGACACACACCACGCTCACACAATGTCCTGTAACACATCACGTTTCACGAGGAGCACGACATACGGGCCCGTAAATACAACGAGAAGCCTACAACACAGAGGGCGGGGAGGCTCCTTCTGATGACAGCTATGGTATTAGTGACAAATGAAGCTCATTGCCCACAGAGGGTGTGTTAACCATTTTTAAAAGCATGTCGTGAGTTGGCACCATTTTCTTTTAACGTTCTGGCAGCTTGCTATGCAAAAACTGACAGAGGAGACGTTCAAGGCTGCTTTTCCTTGGTCTACCATGACATGTTGACTTCATGTCCTGTAGAAAACAGAATAGGTCGAATGAGAGACAAGAAGAGGGACATTTCCAGGGTTTATTTGCCCCTGACAAAGCAAACAGTCTGACATAAAGTGAGATATGTAGCTGTCCGCCCTCGCACGACAATCGACGACATACAGTAGGAGGCTAGGCTATCCCCACCCCCCGCTGTAGGTTGCAAATATCACGTAAACTAGGCCTAAGCCTACTTCAGTGCTAATAATATCATCGTCTATAAGACGGTCTGTGGTGTATTCGTCGAGAAGAGTCGACGGTTTAAATGTAAAACAGTATGTCCTTGCTGTTTTCAGACATGAGCCCAAAATCACCTGTTCAAGAATGAAGGCCTGCGAATATTCACTAAAGCAAATACTGCTTTATTGTAAAAAATACGTTCCCGTTTGGGGCTTTAATTAGCCTGTGGGTACTGAACAGACGGTGTCCTTTTCAAAACCAAACCAGTCCAAACTGGAAAAAATGCGTGCGTGCTTGCTCCTGTAAAGCACGCGACAACAAAATAATTAAAAAAAAAAAAAAAAAGGTTACGGAGCCTGTTCACCAAACAACCGTCAAAACACAGCTAATTATCCATTTGATATCACTAAACCCGTTACCACCGTATGCTCCAAGGTTAGGCCGACACGTTAGCCTCTACATGTACGTTTGAGTCAAATTAACAAAGTAAATGGGCGTTATAGTTTGATTCAACGGTGATTTATTCCAATGACAAGCGGACAAACGAAACACCAAAGAAAAAACCTCAGTATTTAATGGCAGAAACACACTGGAAACACTCAGACAGCGTAAATCCCGTTCACCCTGCCATTACCATTCATAAGGACGAAACTGTGATTCGTGAATAAATTGGGATTTAAGGGGGACGGTATTAAAAAGATAAGGTACTTACATTTTCCTGGTTGTGTTGGCTGGACAGCTGTGCTGAAATCCGGACTGGAAATGTTAGCGTGTGCTAAGTGGCTGGCAGATGGATGTGGATTGCCTTCTGCGCTCCTCTCTACCCTCTGGCACCCTTTGGTTGATTATTGTGGCGTTTCCCTGCCTCAGCAGCCCAGGAAGATTTTCAGGCTTGTCTTTGCTGCTGAGATGTGCAACAAAAAGGACCTTTTCTTCTTCCTATTTCTACGATGATGCGGCACCTGCAGGCTATTACAAGAGCCTGGCGCTGTCAGGGTCCGTGCAGTAATGAAGGTGTAATAAACAGCCGCCTGGATTAGGTGGACAAAGATGGCTCTGTGACGTCAATGAGGCGAGTTTCATGTTGAAATGGGTGGCCGGACACTTCAAACACACCGCTTTAATGACCAAGACAGGGCTGCTTTTGGATGACGATGCTGTTTTAGGGACTACATGTGTATATTTGTGCAGATATTACATATCATGGTCACGTTTGGGTTTTAAGCTTCCTTAAAGGAGCTTATTTCCATTGCAAGTCTGTGTGTCAACAAAATGGCGTTCCTCGAAAGGGGGTGTGGCGAGCCTCGCAGTATATATTATGCCTAGTTATCACTGATAGTAAATGTGTAAAGGGTGAGAAAAATAATCCAAGTAAAAATAGATCCCTTCGTTGAAGAAAGGTAATTGTGTCACACTGACATATACCTGCATTACTCTAAGAAAAGCACTGTTGTCTGACGTCTTACATAAAAGATGTGAGGATGGGGTCTTTTGAGGCATGTGCTCTCTAGCTTGACCCTTCCTTCTAGCTGGAGGGGCTTTCCCAGTAAAGTAGAAACAGAAAAAGTGAATCATGGAAAAATAATCAAAGAAGTTTTGTTCTAACTCCATGATTTCTATTAACACAATAAATATTCTTTTCACCAAAAAATATATATTGATTTCTCACCATATTTTATGACTTCTCTAAAGACAAGTAAACTGAAAAATAAATGAGGTGATTATTGTTTTTTTTGCTATTGTTAACTTAATATGTATTTGCAGGTTTCAAAAGTTTTCCTTTTTACTGTTTTGATACTCTTATGTGAAACCTGTTGACAACATACATTTAAATTACCTTATTGGTGGTAATGTATGACACATTTTCTTGGTTAATGCTAGGCAAAAGTGAAAGAGGTTAATGCTTTTGATTATGTCACTCTGAAGAAACTAAAAATTGAAGCAAAATTCTCTACTACAAGATATCATGAACATCCTTCACATTAAAGGCTTCACTGGAGTACATTAAAAATACCAAAAACGTACATAGAATAGGTTAAACCCGTAACACAGACTTTTTGGGAAAGTTTTGTCCTATTTGCGAAGACTGTCACACTAAATTGCTTCCAATGGTCCACTTTCTCTGCTAAATGTTGAATCCCTGCCCACACCCACTCTAATAAAAAAAAAAAGCCTCATCACAATCCTGCCAATGTTGAGAGAAATACTTTATTGCATAATATTGAAGTAATCCCTGCTCAGGTTAAATCCAATCACTCAAACATCCTGTGACACACTGAACCCACTTAACCCAACGCAACCCGGATCTAACACATCAATTGGCTGTCTTTGACGCATTAGTCCCAAAGGTGAGGCTAAATCACACATGCTGAAATCTCTGGTGAGCCTGAAAATCCATCCTCAGATTCAAGAATTATTGCTAGACTAAGTATGCTCTTGTTTCTTTTTACTCCTGTGTGTCTTCATGTTTGTTTAGGGGGACATTTTTAAACATCCTTCTTTGCATTGATGCCAAAAATCAAAGGATGGGTCGTCAGAAATGAGTCTTGATAACTCTTGTGTGTTGCTCATGTAATCTGATTAAAGACTTACATTTGCTTCTTTATTAAAAATTATGGCCCCTACTTTAAGCTACAGCATGCTTAGAAACATGTAGAGATTAAAGAAAAGTTGAAATCAGTTTTGTTGAGTGCTTATTTTTTTCTTGTTTTGGCATCTAAAATCATCCTAAACTGCTTCTACTTTTATTCACTTTTAATCAATCTTACATTCCACCTTCTGATTAAGTTTCCAATTCTACATTTTTATTGCTTATAACAGTATTTGCAGAGTGAGTGAGTTTGACAGAAAGAAAAGGTACAAAGGTGAGTGTGCATTTTGACACTGATGTGGTGTATTCTGGGAGCCCACATGGTGGTGCCATAAGACTGTTGCATTGCTTACACACCCTAACAAATATGTGCAGAGGCAGCTGCCCCCTGGTGTGCCCCCTCATGATAATGACCTTGGTGACATTTTAAAGACTAAAGGTTGATATGTAAAACATTGTTTGTGTATCCAAAACTTCAGGTACAATGTGCCATTTCAGATTATTTTTTATTATTATTATTTTGCACTTAACTCACTGATATCCTAAGAATACAATAATACGTATTTATTTAATGCACACTTGTAAAGTGGTTTAAGAACAAGCTGTTTTTGTCCCTGGTATCAGGTCGAACACATGGCAGCAGATGTTTTGTGTAGAAGCTGTAAACAAATTCATTGTCATGTATAACCTGTAACGCTTTCTCCCTCTCTGTGGATGAGACAAGAATTCTAATATGAGTGAGATACAGGTATGCTAAGGCTCAGACATGCACGTCTTGATCTATAATTTATCAAACCGCTGAGTTCTGGCTGGAAAAAAAGGTTCTCCTGAGAAACTGAGGCAGACATAAACCTTTTCTGAAATGCTGTTGAGACGTTTGAAGTGAAGATATTCTGCTCAGACATGCCCCAGCCATGGAGAGCAGCTTACTTTGATCGACTGTAAACAAACTATAGCAGGCTAAAAACCGACTGAACCTATAGATTTCAGGAATATCCTTGATTTGCTCAACATGCATGGAGCAACAGATTTTCATAATTTCTGTGGATCTGGTTGATGAAGTTTTAGCCGTTGTACTTTACCTTCAGGGCTTTTTGAAAACACATCTGCACATGAAACACAGTCACAGAAGCAGCTGAAACAGAGTTGGGTGATTTATTTTTGTTAAAAGTGCCTTTACAGTACCCCATGAGGTATACAGTGTGACAAGAGGAGAGGTGAGGTTGTCCATGACTGACTCAAGATTTTATGTGGATGATGTTTTTGTTAAATGGAGTGACATAAAATGTATGAACAAAAGCTTTCAGAATCTCAATTTCATGGCACAGTCCAGCAAAAACAGAAAATTGGACGATGAATCCAGAGTAATGCTAAATGATAAAATCCTGACACTTCAGAGTGAGGATTTCATTTCACAGTTGTGGTCCTAGTTTGCTTTTTTTTAACATTCCAACAATCACAAGCACGTGCTGCACCAAAACTATCCCTCAGCCACTCAAAAACCTGAAGCACAAACGTCTAAACATCCAAATAAAACATCCTTGGTGAGGCTTTCTTCTTTCTAAATAAACCTTCTTACATATTGCTTATTTTTGGATCCATTGGTGCAAAACTTTCAGTGACGATTAACATGAACCAAAGGTAAACCCACACACCTGGGACATCACTAACGCGTTTTGTGTAAGGAGTGATATTGCACTGCTTCTAAACAACCAGAAGGTGTTACACTGACGTTGGTCAGTACACCCACGACACAGGCACCCACTGTGGAGTGGAAGTGGCCAGCTCCATGGCCTCCTCCACACCTTTCACACTTTCATCAACATCGTTGTTGACGAGGACCACGTCGAAGAAATGTCTGTATGTGGCCGCAATGGCGTCCGACTCTTTCTGGATCATCTGGAGGTTTTCCGTCTAAGAAACAACACACAGAGGATGAGAAGCTTGAAAATGGATTCAAAGTTTTAAAGTAACAAAACATGCACAGAGAAACGATAAGTACCTGAGCAGCTGTGTCAGTTGGAGCAATGAACACGACAAGAGGTGCAAATTCAGCAGTCCGCAACACTTTCAATGTCTGCAATAATAAAAAGTGAAGAACAAATGTATATGAAAAACAGCTTGTTCAAGAAAACAAAAAGGCTGCTTTCAGTTCTTCAGGGACAAGATTGTTATGTTACTAAATGTTATGCCTCTGCATTACAACTCCAGTGTATACATTTCTGGAACAAGGGGCGGGTCAGTGAAAGTTCAAACACCTTTCACAGAAATGATTGAAGGTTGAAAATTGACAAAACATTGCAACTCAAGAATGATTCATAGTTTGACTAGATGTTGTTTTGAGAGAGAAATTTGAAAAAGCAGCCAACTGAATCTAACCTGAGTACTCAACCTTTAGCACATCAGCCCAGCACTGCGATAAAAATCCGGATTATGTATATATTTTGCGAGAAATACGACTTATAAAGAAAAGCAAACAGATAGGCAACTTGTCCAACTTGTGTTAGCCTTCATTTACCAAGTATAACCTCACAAGGTTATCCATAATCTTTAGTTCTGCCACTTTTGATAGTTCCCTGAATTTTACTGTGCTGTGAGAAAAAACTAGTGTTTTTCCCATGAGCACTTGTACCTAATGTTGTGAGAATGTGCTGAGGTGTGCGTTTATTTTGAAGCAAATGAATGGAGAGATTTTCTTTTTAAAAGTACTGTTCCTTATTCAAGACAACTTTTTACCAAATACAAAGCACAACTCACAGGCCGACACAATGAGACATGTCTACAGTGTGTAATGTTAGAAAATCCTTGTTGGGTCCTACCAGTGCTTACAGCCTCACCAATCAGAGCTAACGTAACCTCACTCTTCATTTTATTGATAGACTCATAAGTTTGAACAGACCACTGCAGAATAACTGCTGACTGTGGGTTGGTATAAACATTAACACAAACAGTTTAGCCTGTGTATCACTCTCCTGTTAAGCTTTCTTCTGCTCTTTTGTCCTTTTCCTGTCAGACAGTTCAGCCCCAGTATCCACCATTACTACAAAATTAATCCAAGAGATGTTTTTCTTTTCACTACTAAACTTTGTAAGTTGGTGTGGTGTTGTCATAGGAACTAGTGCCTAAATCAATCCTGCCCGACTTGACTGGGAAGCTGAGAAATTGCATTTAGAAATAGCCTTCTTTGGTGCTGCTAATCTCACTGTAAAGTGTGGATTACGATCAGACATTTATCTAGAAGTGAGAGAGCTATGTTCTTGTAATTGCACTATTTTTGTCAGCTTTAATCAAAATGTAAAAGCCTATTCTCATACATGTACTTAAATGTTACCGTACAACTGCAATTTTCCTTAATTAAAACTAATTCTACAACCAAATTCCTGAAAAGCTCAATTTTGTTTAAACCTCTGTCCAAAATGACAACAAAGTTTGAATCTTCAAATGTTTTTGAATAGCTAAACATCACATTTTTGTGACTTCATAGCCACAACAAAGCAACAACTAACTTGACAGTTTAATCCTATGTGACACTGAGTTTCATTCTTCTCCTTTATAGTTTTCATTAAAACAGCGAATCTCACTAACAACCCTAAAATGCACACCTGTGGTTCTACATCCAGCAGGGCGATCCTGCCCTGGTCGTGGATCTTGTGAATGGTCTCGAGTTTGGTTCCAAACATGTTTCCCTGAAAGCTTCCGTACTCCAGCAGTTCATTTCCAGAGATGCACTTGGTCATGGTCTCATTGGAGATGAAATAGTATTCCTCTCCTTGCTCCTCATCCTTACGTGGTGGTCTGGTAGTGTCTGCATCATAAATAAACAACTCATCAAAATAAACAACAATCAAACAAAGCTGGTCTTTTATTAGAAAAAATAAATTGAGCGTATGGGTCAACTTACGTGGAGCAGGGTAGGAAAACTTCTCTGGGTATTTGGTTAACAGTGCCTTTTTGATGTGGCTCCTTCCTACACCAGGAGCACCTAAAGAGAAAACACATTTTAGTTTACAAAGACAAGACTCGTGTCTCAAATTTTATTTGCAGTTCAAAAAACATTACTAATCTACCTACAAAATCTTTTAAGGTCTGTAAAAGAAGCTCTGCATATTTGGACAAACAACTGGGCTGAAATAAACATCAAGAGAAATTACAGGCCTCCTTCCGGTTTCCACTTGTAAGTAAAAAATTTTGGAATTAATCTAGTTAAATAAAAGTCTAAAAGAAAAGCATAAATTCTGGTTCCATCTCTAACTTTTTGAGAACATTCACACCATTTTGAATGATAAAGAAAGTTTGTCCTGTCCTTACTAGGATTTCATGTCTCTAATAGGATGGTTATTGGACTCTTACCGATTAGCACCAGTGTTTTTCTTTTGAAGGCAGGAAGCTGAACAACCTCCTCATAAGAAATCACATCCAGCTGGTCAAAAACTGCAACAGAATGAGCTCAGTTTAAGAAAAGTAAAATGAAAGAGAAGCAGAAAACGTGAAGGAAAACTGACTGCAGAGCAGCACTCACTGGCGCTGTGTTTAGCCAGATACTTGTCTTTGCACTTCTTCTTCTTTCCAAAGGGGCTGCAGGATTGGCTGCCCTCTCTGGCTTTGCTTTTACTCGCCACCCGCCTGCAGTCAGAGAGGAGATTTAGAATAATCTCAGATCTGTGGTCTGTGCTGAAGGACAGAATGTCAGTCTTTGTCATGTCAGTACGACACGTCTGACAGATCACTTTACCATTCCTGCAGCTCTGGGGAGGGGATCAGTCCAGCGAAGTCAGCAGCGCTGCTTTCCACTCGGCCCTGCCACCAGTTTGGATCCTGCTTGTTGATGATCTGGATGATGTCACCAGTTTCGAACTTTAGGCCTGCCTCTTTGCACGGGATGAGGTCATCCTTGGTGGGGTCATATTCAAACTGAGCCCTCATGTACATCTGTGGATTAAGAGTGCAGATTAAATCTCTCATCACCTGCATAAATGAACCCTGATACCATGTTGCAGTTGAAAGAACTTTACAGAGAATCCTTTGGCTATTTTTTTTTTTATCTGTGGAGCTTTTCTGAGCTGTAAGAAGAAATTTGTTCACATTTTCTGCCAGATGCTTGACATTTTTTGTCTTTTAATATCTGAAAAAAAAGATAATACTTTTACGTATTCCATGCATTAAAACACATTGTAACAGTACATGTTGTTCAAAGATGCCTGTTTTTTAAAAAAAAATTATTAATATTACTTCAGATTAGTTTGCATACAACTGTAGAAAACTTTCTGAACCAAAGTTAAGAGAGCATAATCTGTTTAACGTTTGCCCTTCGGCAAACTGTGGACTACAAAGACCTACAGTACCTGTCTGAACAGGCTGACTACATGTGGAAACTCATAACTTACCAACACAAACATTTAAATTCTACAGTTAAAAAGAAATCCACCCTCAAAGAAAATTTTGTGCTTGTTGTGTGATCTTGGACAGCTTAATGTCTGTTGTGAGAGCAAATGATTTCTAAATTAAATCCTGCAGCTTGTTAGCAGAACAAAAAATGAGTGTCCCACTCACACCCAAGTGAGAGGCTGCAGAAATACAGTTTGTTCACAATACATAATGCATAAGCAAGCAACTTCTGGGAACTTATACATGCATTACTGAGTTTGTGTAGGGAACTTATATGTTAAGACCACAGGAGGAACACACATAAGTTCTCTTGAGGGTGGAGTTTTCTGAGGTTAGTAGAGTTCATGAACATTTTTGGTTCCCCAAAGTGACAGCAGTGACAGCTGTACTCATCAAAATGAAGGCTCACACTGAGGTGGTCTGGGTCACCAAAAATGATGTCATTTAAGCATCTAATTATGAACTAAGTCTACATTTTGATAGACTACAAGCTTTTAAGACTGCCATCACTGACCACAGCATAAACTTAACGTAGTGAGAGCCTATTACTATGTGTAATGTGTTTATTCTTTGTGGACATCAAATTACAGCTCTTTAAATTCATCCACGTTGTGGAATCAATAGTGGCTGGAAAGCCAGCAGCCATCTTTAATGCAGAGGAGGATCGTGATTGGCTAACGGAGAGCAACTGATGTGTTGTGGCCAGTAGATGGCAGAGTGAAACACGCTGACGTGTGTTTCAGTTCAGCTAGCAAACAGATGTGAATGTTGTTCTCTAGATTTAAGCTATTTTTTATAGTCACCTGGGTTGTTCATTGACTAACAGAAGATTCACCTAACAAAAAAACAAAATGCTTTCAAAGGTAAGTAGAGAGGAAAAGCTGAAGATATGCAAACAAACAAAACTTCGAAGACCAAACCACAGAATGATACAAGTGATTCAAAGCCGATCTTTTTGGTTTACACATGCAAACAAGAACACAAAATCCCTCACACCAAAAGACAAACACCACATGAGTAAAGCTGAGTGCAGATCATGCCAGTAGTGATATTACCTCACACGCCCTGGGTCGACTCTGCTGCTTGGGAATGATCTTCATTGTGACGACTCCATTGGTTTCTTTCTGCATGTGAAAAACCCCAGTTCGACTTTATTCACAGATCAAAATAATGTCATAAAAATCTGATTTTAGTGCCAAAGCAGTCAGTTATAAACAACTTACCAGGACCTTCTGTAGCTGATCTACGCTTTGGTTCGTCACACTCTTTCCGTTGATTTCTGCTATTTCATCCCCTTCATGCAAAGAGCCTGCAGAGAGGACATCAGAGAAGTGGATGAACTCCAGAAATGTTCTTAAGGATTCACTATGGTGCTGTAAGTATACTCCTAATAAGTGCAGAGAGCTGCTGGAGTTTTATTGATTCTCCTGCGACAGAGGCTTCTCCTCTCTTCTTCTTTGTTTTTCTACTGAAGACCTGACTGGATCTTGTTTTAAAGGGATATTGCACCATTTTTTTACTCAAATTCTCTCCTTGACACTTCTAAACTTTGTTTTAACTTTATACATTTCATTGATTGATTCCTTTTTTGTTTTGTGAAAAACAGAGTTGAGTTTGTAACTATTCGTCAAGTTGCAACAGATGAAGCCAGTGGATTCACTAACAACTGTTTTTATATTCAAGGGATACAACCAGATTCTTTGCCTTTTTCTATGTGAAATGTCAGACATAGTTCCACTTTTATGACTGATTAAACATTTTACTCTAGATTTTGTCTACAGTGATATATACAACACTATAGTAGCATTTAAGTAGTGCTCAGACAAATTTCTCATTCTAACCCAGCACACAGGGATGCTAACAGTGCTAATGCTGATATACCCTCTACTTTATGTTAGGACTCTTCTCTCCAACACACACACATGGTCAGTGCTCTACTCACTGACACTGGAATCCAATGAACGAGGAATGCTTACCTTGTCTGTGGATCATTCCCCCGTGCAATATTCTAGCCACTGTGCACCTCTGTCTGTCATTCATCTTCAGAGTGACCCCCTTAAATAAACAAAAAAAAGGATGAGAGGGGTCGGTTACAAAGGAAAATGTCACACACACAGTGTTTATGGAGATGGAGATAAATCAAGTACCAGTGGCTCTGAAGAACTCTTTTCAAATGCTACTTCTCTCATCCTGGTGTGCTCTGTGCCATTCATGAGTTTGGCACTGCCGTTGGTGTAGACCTCGGCCCCTTTATTCTCGTAGGTTTGCATAGTGGCCTGTTGGAGACAAGAAAGAGAACCAAAATAAATCAAGTACTGCTCAATCTCCTATCTCACTCACAACAAAGTCAACTTTGATCTCTTTTTATGCAAATACTTTAACTCTTCGATCTGCAGATTTAGCCGAGCAGATGAGATATTTGTATTTCCAGTAAGTGCAGTGAAACCTTTTTGCCAATTTGTGCTAACAGGTACGTTTCATTTGCAGTTTCAACATATGTTCAAGGTTGAAAATTAACCCAGTGATTTAACAGCTCATTAACCACATCCAGTGATCTTGTGAACCAGGTCCATGTGGTCATGGAGACCACCCGTGTCATCAGGTGGTCATCATCAGAAACAGCATCAATGTAGGAAAGCTAAATTTGTCAAATTAACTATTTTTGAAAGAAAAGTGTCTGAAGCTTTGAAGAAATGGTATACTGACTTTGTGGAGTCATTCTTTGCTAATACTCCTAAATGAACCTGAATATAAGAACAGAAACAGGAAATCCTCTAAGACAAAGATAATTTCCATACCCCTTCCATGTGTCAAACATTGTTTCCATTTTGAACCACCTTCAGGGAACAGATGCACGTGTTTCAAAGTTCCTAAAGACATGGCTATTAATACATGACCTCATGATATATTAGGTATAAGATAAGATAATGGGACTCAAGACATGATTTGGCATTTAATGAATGGCACTCGTTCTGAATATGGAGCACTGAAATTACAACCTCCAAAGGTTTATTAAGTGGACACTAAACTGACAACAGAAACAGAATCTGCTGCATCAGCACAAACTTTCTAACACATCAGCGCTGCTTCAGCAGAAAAATAAAATTATCTGTCCTCCAGAATCAGCTCTACCATAAAACAATAAATATCATTACAGCTCTCCTCCTCCTCCTCCTCCTCCTCTGAGGCTGTAACCTGAGCCCTGAAATAATGTGCAGACTGTGACAGCAAACACAAGAAAAAAAATAAGGATTGCTTTTCTTAAGTCTTGTTTAAAAACATTACTTCTTGGGTGGTAACTTTGAAACACATGCAGCGTTTTTAGCTGCGTCAAATGATCTTTGGGTGTTGACTGCAGCATTAGAAGATGATGAAGGAGGGGTCTTGTGAAACAAATAGTGGTGAAATGATCTGCTCTCCACTTTTGGACTTTGGTGTAGAGACTAGAAGACAGAAAAGAAAAGCTGTAGTACTTACTGGATGAGCCTTCAGTTTCTGTGCACACTTTTTACTTTAAAGATTAAATAACTTCAGAATAATGTTAAGCAACAACCAAATTAAAATGTTTTCTTGTGTTTTCACATGCACAAACTGTGACTCAGAAGACAACTGTAGTCAGTTGTTTTCGTGAGCTACCTGATAGTTATTTACCAGCTCTGTGCTGTTCCCTGTGAGAACTGTTGGTACCAGGAGGGAGGATTTGGATGTTGTCCCACAGTGAACAGATGAAATTACATACTCTCAGGAGGAATCTGTACTGCAGCCTTGCAGCAACGAATTTCACTAAACACATGCTGTATCTATCCTAAAACTCCAAACAATCATTTTTATCCGCAAAATCCAAAGGGGATCTGATATGTTATTTTTCATCCTGGAGCAAACATTTCATTCTGGAGGAGTCTGAACAACAGGATATTAATTTTGTGAATGAGTATGTTTGTGAACTTATGACTACTGTAATTTAAGACTGTGAAAGTGCAACAACAACGCCACCAACAACAACAACAACAAAGAGTTGAGCATCCAATAAAAACATTGTTTTTTCCTGATTTTGAAAAAACATTTTATGTTGCAGTTTTCATGAGGCACAAAGCAATGAGAAAGAGGCTGGGTACGGTATGACACCACACAATACAAAGGAAATGATATGATATGATATGATATGATATGATATGATATGATATGATATGATATGATATGATATGATATGATATGATATGATATGATATGACACACCACTCTATTATCCCCTTAAAGGAATCCATCTTGGACTTAAGTGCCCGACATCACAGTATTAACCCTATTGAAATAACCAACAACCTACACGTAATTAGGGATTAAAATGAGAGATCTCATAGAACAAAAATCTAATCATCACTTGTAAACTACTTAAGCTCCAAACCATTGACTGCAGAGTTTTCCCTCATTCAGCAGAAAACAAAAGATGGAAGTCCTTGACTAAGTGCTAAAAACTTTTGATGGGATTTGGTTTAGCACTACAAAGCATTTCAATGTCTCATTATGATTTACATAAAGAGCCCCATCAGCTCTTATCACACACAGTACCAGGCAGTAAACGGATAAAAACACATGATTTAACTAGCATTCATCGGGCCGAGCTTCAATCATTGCTAACAGTCGACACGTGTTGCTGTAACTGGGGTCAGGAGGCCCTCACAGAAACCTGAATGCCAGTTTTGGGTGTGGAAAAGCAACAGGATAAACAAAGCAGGCGAAGAAAGGAAAGAGCAGAGAGCTTCCTGTTCTGGATCATTACTCATCTGGACCACAGATGAAGCTTTTTTGAGTAGATTAAAGAGTGCAAAGAGTGTATTGGGTGATTTTTCAAGCACACCACTATTGTCTCACCCTCTGATAAAACCAGTACATTACAAAGATATCCCTCTGATTAATGTGTGCTTTCTCTGCAGATAATTAGGCTTTAGAGACGTGAAGCATGAATAATTCAGCCTTTCCCTCCGTCAGATTTGGGGTGGATCTATTGAGGGAGCACAGTAGGAGATCAATATCTGACCTTAATGAACCTCTGTCTTTAAAAAAGAAACAAACAATCAGGTAAAGGCCTGTCAGACAAACTTGAATGACCCTCTTCTTACTACTGACGTGCAGACTTTGCCTTGATTGTTGGAAAATAGCTTTAGGCCGTGAACAACCAGAACATTAAGTCATCTGTGTATGTTAAACAGTCCTCAGACATGGGGAAACATCTTGATCTTAATTTATACTGAGGTGGAGACTGAGACAAAAACAACAGGTGTGGTTTAACATGAGTTGCAATGCATGAATGGTTGTTTTTGTAGGGCTGGTTCACAGAAAGTCTGAGGTATGCACTCTAAGTAAATCAGAAAAACAACTGAGAGGTGGAAAATGGAGAAATCTAAGCCCACTCCACCATGTTTGTCTAAAAACTCAAGAGAAGGAATCTGTAAAATTCAGAAATAAGTCTCACTTTAAGTAAAGTCTATAACCATAAGGAAACCAGTTATGACACTCAGCAGTCAGCTCTGTGACTTAATGAACCATGTGACCTCTCTTTAAGTCACTGATTTCACAAATCAGCATCAAGCAGAAGAAGAACACACTGGTGAGATTGCAGCTCAAGGCTACTGAACCTTAAACTGCTGATGTCAGGAGAGGAGTTTCCTCCCTTCACCGTGGCTCTGTGCTGACTTTTCAGATTCAGAGAAGAAGTTTAGAACAAAGAGCTCCCTAGGTGCTACTGAATGCCAGACTGTGGCCTGGAGTTTAACTGGGATTTAAAGTTAAGACTCCTTGGTGGTCACACATGTAGGGGCTTGAGTGTTGTTTCAGGACAAAGTCAAGCTTAGAAAACATGTTTACATCTTAAAACAAGAGTCTGGAACAGTGAGATGGAAGTAAACAACATGTCATGAATCAGCTGACAGAAATTCTTCAGTTGAAGTCCAGTACAGCCTCAGGGAACTTTCAACAGCTCTGTCACAAACGGACTATCATTAACTTGACTCCTCTTTTAGATTGCACAATTACCTTACCAATGAAACATTCATTTTTCTTGTCACTGAGATCTACGATCACGACCACAAAGACTTTATGACGTGTTTTCCCCACTGTGTCAAGTGATTTCCATAGTTTTGTGGGAAATGCAGAAGTGAAATTGTCAATGTAATGTCTACAGGGTCCCAACTTCAGCTGACTGAGCAATGCAGTGGTTTGCTTACACAGACCTGCTGATTTGTGAAGAAACATCTGCATGAAGGGTTATATGTTAAAGACTGATCAACACGCTCAGGGTAAAACATAACGGGGTCTATTTTTAGAGATCAAGTCGAGGAACAAACAAATGATCATGTGCCCCATCTCTGCCGCTGCTTCCCCGGAAGCAAACATGAGCAAAGGGGGCAAAGAAAAACAGGTAAAAAACAAAACAAAACACCACCTTACCTTGTCAGACTTTGGTTTGTTTTGGAGAAGCTGCTCCAGGTACAGATCAGAGAGGGCTGTCCGGACGCTGTTCACAGGCTCCAGTATGACAGCAGGTTCGTTTTTATTGGATTTTAACGTCATCTTTACTGTTAGCTAGAAAAAAAACTATGAACCCTACGTGCCCTCAATCAAAGTCCACGGGAGGGTTGATCACAAAAAGCTGTGAATAGCTGATAACAAGGTCTGACGGTGAGATAATCTTTGAGTGATAAAAGTCCAAGGTTCTGATCAGCAGCAGGTGAGGGCCAGGAGGTATCTACTGCGGGGACACCGCTGACAAAGCAAGTAAACATGTAGCTGACTGCTACTCACAGGGGCTGGCTCATGCTGCGTTCAGCGACCAATCCTGAGCTCTGAAATAACAATACTCCAATTGTAGTAGGAAGAGTTAACTTGTCTCTGTACGGAAGTGGAGCAGAAAAGACCGTGCATACAACACATAGGCATGTAGGCCTACTTGTTTTTTAATGCACACTTCTCTTTTCAGTTTGGATTAATATGCGGGCTAGGAAGACTTTTTAATCTACCGTGGTCGTTTTAGAGCATTGGACACGTTTTATTTGCGATTTCTTATGCTTACTTACATTTATTAAACATTAAAGTAGGCCCGATAGACACGTGAAGTGTAGTCAAAGCAAAGTGTACGATTTTAACTCATATTTTACGTTATCACATTTTTTTCGTGTTAGGATTGCGACACGAGAAAATGATGTGTCTTTGCGATTATTCCCAGCTGCCTTGACCGAAATAAACTCTTACCACACCGTGAAGTTTAAAAGAGACATAAATATGGCGTCAAACATTGTATTTTCACAACATCCACTTTGTATGACTCGTCAAAAATAAGCCCCGTTTATGATGCCTTTTCTTTGTGGCCTTTCCTGCACACTCATTGAGAATTTTTCAAATTTCGGACAGTTCTTGAATGCAGCATTACCGCAGCGTTTACAGCAGCAGAGCAGAGCAGCACTCTCAGCTTCAGGGGAGAAAATAACGGAGTCCTGATGACTGAGATCTTAACAGCTCATCTGATACCAACAGTGCAGCAAAGACTGATTGCATTATTGCTCAATAGATAGAGGCAATCACAATATTAACGTGTAGAGCATACCGAGGCGAACGTGGCCATTCATTTCCGGGCAGAAATCTTCAAGTCAAATTGGTCTTTTTTAAATTTAGGGTACAGTTAACTAATAGGGTTCAGTTTTCTTTTTTTTACTCTTTCTGTCTGTGTTCTCTGTTTATCTAATGATTGCATTCCCAATTGAATCATCCCCATGAGGAGAAAGGCCTCATCAGACACATGGAACAGAGAGGCAGGTGAATGGTGAATGGAGCGCTGTCTTGATATTCAAGTTGTTGGATATTAAAAAGGTTGGATGTGGTTGCGTCCGTAACTATTTTTTTCTGTTTATATTTTATTTCTTATTATATATAATGATGATGAAACCAACTTGTTTGTACGAGGTCACGAGAATCGATTTAAAGAGAAACCTCTAGAGGGAGCCAGCGTGCAGGGTTGTATCAAATTCTCATATGAGCACCCAGTGTTGGAAAACAGCACGCAGAAAGAAAATACAGTATCTTAAAGACCCTGAGCTTAATATTATTGGATTAATCTTGGGAAAAGAAAAAATATTGAATTATTAAATTGTTAATACTATATAGATTTTTAAAGTTTTGGATTTTTTTGTTACAGTTTATTATTTTATAAAAGTAGTCTCCAAATGAATAATATTAAAATAAAATTAGGTAAATAAGTAAATAAATAAATAAACTAACAGTTAGGCAAGCAAAAGTTGGTTTGGATATTGTCTAAAACTAAGTTGTGATATGAAAAAATGGCATAGTATTATTTTGTTAAACTGATGGACACTTTGACTTTCCAACTCTAACTCATTAAGCAAATTTATTTTAGAAGGGCTTGTAAAAAAGTGGAGGACAATGTCACAGATTGTAAGCAAATACAATATATATATATATATATATATATATATATATATATATATATGCTTCTTTTGCTAATTTCTTATGGACAGTTTTGCACTTTCTATACTCTTTCTTACTTTTGTTTTCTTAAATGCTGCGGTGACTCCTGAATTTCCCCTCGGGGATAAATAAAGTATTTTCTATTCTATTCTATTCTATTCTATTCTATTCTAACAGGCAACTGATAAGTTATTTTGAGCCTAAATTTTGCCCAGTAGCTCTTTGTATCACCATATTTCTTGTCATAGTGGTTGCTGATTTTTTCAGAGGTGAACAACAATGGTTGTCAGATATCCTATATTCATACAACAAAGAACCAGCAAAACAGCTCTATAACTTGAAAGGCATTCAAGCCTCCTGGGCTGCATGTTAAAGGGGGGTAGCATTCAAAAGATAATAAATGAAATAGGCCTTTACAAATTGCTCTTTTTTGGCCTATAGCTAATTCCATCAAAAAATATAAAACATATCTGTAAACTGTGAAAACAACGCAGAACCCAAGATAGAAGCTTCCCTGAGAGGCTTTAGGTCACTTACTTCAAAATGAAGGGGAGTACTGTCTTGAAGTATTTACTTTGAGCTCTGGGATGCTATTTCAAATACACAATGCGTCATTGGAAAAAAAAAAATAATAAAAAAATAAAATAAAACAAAAAAAAGGTGTGGGATTACTAAAGATTCAAGGCTATCCCCATGATATTATTGTAAAAATCATTTTGGTCTTCGTTTAATCTCAGTAGTTTATTCTAGTTATCAGCCTTCTTCATTACTGAGTGGTTGATTCTCCATCACTGTATACTGTCACCTATTGACAACTGGGTGTTTTACTTATATTGGTATGACCTCCTTACTGGAGGCTGAAAGGAGCTGTAACTTGTATTGCTAAAACCAAACTGAATTTCAGTCATTTTTGCCAGCTGTTTCTCACCCTGGGGAACAAAAAGTAGCAAATGAAATATCTGTAAACTCATCAGCACATAGAGTGAGGTTGAAAAGTAACCAAAAAGAAAATTTAACCCATTTCAAGTAAGAAAAAAAAGGTTCAAATTATAATCCTCATTCAGGGAAAATTTACGCAGGATTTTCCTTCAACAAAGATTCAGTTGTTGCTGTTGTACGTGATATACTAACAGCTGAGTCTGTCAAAGTTGGCAAGTTTTAGGTGTGTCAGACATATTTAATATGTAGGTTCAAATGTAGGTCCACTGTGTTCTGTACATCTGGATGGGAATGTAAAGGACTGTGCATGTGCTCAAAAAGCAGAATGGTTCATAACACAGATAGCAAAAAGACCCTGAAACTGCAAATGTAGCAGTTCCCATTTTGACATTTTGTTTTGCTTGAGCGCACATAACATAAGAACATGGGGAGATGATTCACCAACTAGACAATCACTTAAATTCCAAACTGGGAGCATGGGAACAGAGTGTAACTAATGCTAAACAACAGTTAGTAAATAACTTCATTATTAACCACAAGAATAAGGAAAAAACACCAGCTGGCATCTTTATAAGATGAAAAAATATCAGTTTGCAAGGATGCTGTGTAAAAAACAAAATTATGAGATAAAAATACCAACCATGATAAGCTAATAAGCTTCTTTGAGGAACTTTTGGTCTGCAGAGATTTCAATACTCCTCTGTGGACAAAGTGTCTCATTTCCTTTGCAGGTATGACTTGCTTTGGTGTTTGTAAAGGGAGTTTTCACTAAATAACTTATTTGTAAAGTCTAATATATCAATCTTTACTTTTTTTTTTTTGCAATGAAGAAGGGTGTTTTGATAAAATGTGGTTTATTACTTAATGGTGTTGTGACAGCAATGTCAGCCATTTAAAAATGAAAACAAAAACAAAAAAACAGGAATAATATTTCTCATCCTTTAAACCTTTTGTGGCCCCTTAGGAGATAAAGCTATTAATGTCATCCCATTAATCACCAGTGAAGACTCCTCTGGGAGCTTTAAACTGACATTAAACAAGAAGCTTGTTTTGCTTCAGATTATCTTGCAATAGTGCGATATGGGGTTTATATTTATAAAAAAATGAGGGGATTTGTTTCACTGCCGGGAACTCTGGGGATATATACAACTATAGTTTAATAAACTTGTGAAATAATTCAATTTAACATTTCATGGAGTGCACTTCCGCATGTTTTCCTTGCCTGGTTACACCCCGGTTCGATAGGTGGCGGTAATGATCTTATTTGCTCGTTTGCTTGTCATCTGTCGAAGCAGGTCCTGATATGGTTCCACCGTTTCCACCCTGGTGAGGTTTAGTTTATCGTGGTTAATATTTACTGAAGTGAACTTTTAGTAACAGGAGAACATTTTATTATAATGTTTAATTATTGATATCTTTAGAGAAAGTGGGCAGTGAGGCGTAAAGGACTTGCATCAGCGCACACTCACAGTGCTGCATCCTTGGAGTAAATCTATGAAGCAAAAGTTGTGTGTTTACTGTCAGGATGTTTGGTACCTTGACTCACAGACTGCGGGCTGCTTTCAGACAGACTCATGTGCTGTCTGCAAACTGGATTCAAAACTCTCAGACTCGAGCATGTGCTGCTCGATCTGCAACTTTTCACTTACATGAAGACCACCTTGGTGAGTTTGATCCCTGTTACTTTCACAACATCGTGATGCTGAATTCTTAACTGTCTAACTTTGGGGATTTAACTCTCAGTGCTCAACTATGGAGGGAGTGGGATGCATTTCAACTATGTGTGGCTGCGGGATCACTGCCGCTCTGAGTCCTCATACAACTCTGTGACCAACCAGAGAAACCTGGACACTGCGAGCATAGACCTGAATATCCGTCCCGACAAGACCAGTGTGGAGGACGGAAACCTTATCCTCACATGTGAGTCAGCTTTGTTACACGGTTTGGGTGATAAGCTCAGTGACGTTTTTATTCGATTTCCCTGGTGGTATATATATATATATATATATATATATATATATATATATATATATATATATATATATATATATATATATATATATATATATATATATATATATATATAATTATCTCTTGCAAAAAAAACATTTTAATTTTAGAAATGCACGTTAAAGATTATATTCATGTCCAGAGTTTATGCATCACATCCACAAACAGATTTATCCATCAGAATTTACATTTGAGCTCAGATATTTTTGCATGTGTGAGTTCACCAGTTCATGTGTTCTTCTCAGGAGGTGAAAACTCTCAGGTAAATTTTGCTTGGTTAAACTGTCTCAAACAAACTGGCACACAGACATCTTCAGGTTGTACTTCAACTGTTAGGTATTTGTGGTCTGTTTAATTGTGGCATTGGTTTACCAAAGTTAAACTCTGATAGGAGTTAAAGTAACTGGGGACATCACAGAAAGTTATAATTATGGCCCAATAACCTAATGTTTCCAGATAAAATGTGGTTTTGTGTGGTGCTTTTGGCTTCCCTGAAATAAAACCATTTTGAACAGATGCAAGTAAGCCTAGTTGCTACTTGAATGCATCATATTTTGAATCTTTTAAACTCTGAGTGCCAGCTCAACAGACCAATACTTCATGAGGCTGCTCTAGTGAAAGTTTGAGGACAATGCATAGTGGTAATAAAACCATAAAAGATGCAACAACAGTTTTACAATGTGTGACCAGAAGTGGACTTTAATCTCTGCAGTGATAGGATTGTCTCTGTTCGCTGAATTAGATTTAGACCTCATCCATACAATAAAATAAAACTGTTAGAGTTGAGGAAAACAACGGGCCTCTTCTGTCTCAGGGTTGATGGGTTATGGGAAAATCTAAGATGTTTCTTTCATTACATACAGTTTTCATTTACGAATACCAGTATCAGGGTAATCTCTGATTTCCTTTCAAATACAGACACAAAATGTTAAGCGAAAAAAGACTTAGGCTTTTTTTCTTAGACAAAGCTTGGAAAATATAAGCCATATTTTTCGCCTGCTGAACAGGGTCAGGGGTAATCAGTAAGCTTAGCTTTTGCTAAGACTGGTGAAGCATGATTCCATGTGCTTTGTTATATTTATGGGTTAGTATTCACTGTATCAAGCCAGGTCAACCAACATTATAAGCCTTAAAATCACAGGAGTTGTTGGAGAGCAGCTTTTTAAGAAACATTCTTTGACCAGACTGAAATAATTCAGTGAATCTGATTTGGCCTCCTGAGGGAAAAATGCAACCAAGCATCCCTTTGTTCCCTCATAAAGATATTCCTCTGTTCTTTTCAAACCCCTATCCTCCACCTAATCACCCAGAAGAACGAAAACCTGAAAGCAATCCCTCTCTGAGCTGTTCCCTCTAGAGGTCTAGAGGAGGCAAAGTTCGATATAATTTCACCACCAGCCTTACAATTGGCTGGAGTCATCCCTTATTATGTCTCCAGGACTGTATCTGCTTGCTCCTGAACACAGAGGGATAAAAAGCCATGTGGGATTTAGCTGCTTCTTCTGAAGTCAGAGGAATAAATAGCCTTTCAGTTGCTACAGCTGCAGCCAGGTTTGAAAGATAGCTGGTGTAGATAACAGCAACACTCGAACATTTTCTCCCCTGTTTTATCATTGATTGTTGAAATAATGGATCTGTCTACGTTGACCCTACCCATTAGTTCATTGACTGGCTATTTGATGCCTCCAGCTCTCCATCGAAGCAGTCACTAGTTGCCTCTGTAGAAGGCAGAGCTGGAGAGGTGCAACAGGCTGGGACATGCTAGCTTATCAAAGCCATGTTTTGTCTGTATCTGTTGATATCCCATGTGAGAGTTTTCCTTTGTCTCTCTTCTACAGTGCAATGGTGGTTGCTGACCAGAGATTTATACGTATCAGACAAAGAAAGAATGGAGAATGTCTCCATGCAGACTCTTGTTCATCCACATCATGGTTATTCTGAAGACTCAAAAAACAAGGCGACTGGACTGTGTAAAGTTGGGAAGTTGTTTTGCCTCTCATCCAAGAAGTTTTATCAGTTCAGAATTGCTGGTGAGGGAAGAAGGTATTAATGTTACTTCTTTCCTCTTTTCCCCAGTTTCATAAACATGTGCTTCCCAGCAATTTGGAACTGATGAAGCTTCTTGAATGAGAGGCAAAACATCTTCCCAACTCTACTTGGAGATTGTTGTAGACAGGCTAACCTCTCCAGTGGAGAAGCACTGGCATTTTAAAACTTAATTGGCCAAAAAAGTCATGTGTGGCACAGATAACTGCTCATTATTACTAACACGAGTTAAAGGTCCCATATTTTGCTCCTTTTCTGCAGTTTAATATGGATCATTAATGTCTTCATGAAATGGTAGTAACATGTTTTGGTCCAAAAAAGTCAATAAATCAAGCACAGCAGCATTGTTTCCAGGCTCTCATAGCCCCTCTGTTCAGAACACTCTGATTTAGTGGGCGTGGCCTTCATATGTAAATGAGCCACCACTGATAATTCCTACTCTTCCACGTCACTGAGAGCGACGCTACGAGCTCCGAGTGCACAATGTTTAGAAAACAGAGAAGCTTGTTTATCATAACATTACAGGCTAAAACAACAGGCTAACCACAGCTTTAGTTAGCATCCTGAAGCTAACACAGAGACAGGGGGGACACTGAGGAAAAGCTCTTATATCTGCTCCACAGCACACAGCATTTAAAATGCTCACATTTCGAGAGTCCGAAGTTTGTTGGTGAATGATTGGTAATGCTCCTGGATTCAGGACCACTCTATTTGCTAGCCCTCTGTTGTACTGTCCAAAGTTGGAAAAGCAGTCGGCCGTGAAGTGACTAGCACACAAATGCACAGTTTTACTGAGTGTAGCTGGCACATTTCCTTGATAAATGAACTCTAGCCGCTTAGTCTTGTCTTCTTCCGAGATCGGAAGCTTGTGCATGGAACTATGTGGCTGTTTACAGCCAAAAACAGAGCAGTGATGGCTCTTCAAATTCGGCATTCTCGAGGCGAGTGGGTGGAGAGGGGGTGCGGGGGGTATTTGCTCCGGTGGACCAATCAGGTCAGACTTGCTCCTCATTGATCAAAGAAGGGAATCGCTGACGTCAGCAAATCCCCAAAATCCAAACAGCTCGTTTTAGGTCAGGATTTTACATTCACAAGCACTGCTAAGTACAGGTTTTGTCATTAAATATCACATATTGTGGGCTGGGAGGAAAACCAAATTTCACTAAAAGACTTAATAAAGTGATTTTTGCACAATATGGGACCTTAAAGTAAGGTATGTATAGTATAGGTAGTATAGTAAGTGGATTATTGAGCAAGTTACAAACACATCAGGGTGACCAGGACCCTGACTTATGAGGCCTCTTGTCTTGACACAAATAACACAGAAGTACACAACTTGGGCATCTTAACATGGGACCTAATGGGGAAGATAGACATTTGGAGCAAGCCTCAAGTGGCCTTTTGAAGTACTGCAGTTTTTGTCACTTTTCCCTTTATTTTCAGCCCAGAGGTTACTGCCAACTCATCACTCTTATTTAATCTCCCTGATTGGGTCCAGAATAAGCAGGATGATAATTACTGCATTTGGACAGCATTTAAAGTCTCAGAGCATTCAATGACACAGCAGTGTTGTCACATTGTGACAGACTGGAGATATTCAGCTCTCTCCCTTTCTCCCCCTCCATGCAGCATTTGTCTGGCTTACTATAAACTACTCAGACACAGGCTGAAGTCTCCTTCTGGGCTCAAGCTTTGATTGGATGTTGCATTGTCACAGGGATTTAGGCTTTAGGAGTACTCAGTGGCTCTGGAGCTTACATAAACTGACAAATGGGCACCCGTCAGATACTGTATGATGCAAACTCTCCTGTAGGCATACTGACACTCTGTGATTTGAACTCAAGGTCAGCCAAGTCTGGCTAAGTCTGGCTGAACACTGACCTTCACCGACTTGATTTAATAAATACTCACCCCTAATTAACTCCAGTCTCTCTCCTGCATTTTGTCCTTACTCTGTTGCCTTAGGTGCCCTCCAGATACAAAACAACCATTTCATTAACCATATCCTCTGTGTCTGTTTCCCAGGGCCTGATGGTCATGTGACAAAGTACAGCCTGAGCTGGCTAGCTGAGAACAGCTATGAAGCAAGAAAGCAAAAGCCTGTCCAGCCTCGCATCCTGTGGAATGCAGACATCTATACCAAAGCGAACGTCCCTGCTGCAAAATGGGATAAGTTCATGAGCTGTGATGAAGAGCTGAAGATGTTTCTGCAGAACTATCTTCTATATGGGTTCGCTTTTGTTGAAGGTGTTCCTGCTACAGTTGAGGCAACAGAGGCAGTAACTCAGAGAGTCAGCATTATTCGGTACTGAGTGGTGTTTTTTTTTTTTGTGAAACTCAAAGCTTCTCTGATAAAGTGGTTTGAATTCAGTGTGAACATTTTGAGACCTGAGCACTTTCTCTTACTCTACTTGTGTTTCTGTTCAGGGAGACTACATATGGAAGGATGTGGAGTTTTACTGCTGACTTTTCCAGAGGAGACACCGCCTACAGCACGATAGCTTTGGACCGTCACATTGATACCACATATTTTTATGAGCCATGTGGGTAAGTAGAGCAGATGTGCTGGTTTGAGTTTTTTGACACTGGAAATGTGATTGTTGAAGAGCTGCTAGGGAATGATTTTTACATTTTTATATTGATTCTGTCTTGACAAACTTTTTTACAAAACTAGTGATCAGAGGTCTTATCATTCCTTACTTCATCCTGCTGATTGTCACTGCAGGATCCAGGTTTTTCACTGTATCAAGCATGCAGCAACTGGGGGAAAGACCCTTCTTGTTGACGGGTTTCACGCCGCTAAAAAAGTACAACAACGGTCTCCTGAAAACTTCGAGCTGCTCTCACGTCTCCCCATCCCACATGAGTACATTGAAAACACTGGGAGTCATCGAAACCACATGATTGGCATCGGACCTTTGATCAATACTTATCCATGGAACAAGGAAATGTATCTGATCAGGTGAGAGGATCACTAAACTGATGTCAATATATACATTTCTGATCATATTCACTCTACTTTTAGAAATATTGTATTTTATGTTCAGATTTATTGTAATAAATTGCACAAATTCTTTGGTGAACAACTTCCTTTTATTCAGTTCTTTGGATTCGTAATGCAGCCACTGTCTCTAACAACAGAGAGGTGTAAAAATGTCACAAAACTGTGTTTCACTGCTGTAATTTGGTTTGCTAACACCACAAAACAACCCATAACAACAATAACATCACTTGTTTTGTTCCAGATTTACCACTAAGGTTACGACAATGTTGCTCATTTGCTAACGTCAACTAGTTTTAAAACAGCAAATTTATTAAGCATTAAGTCAGTGTCAAGCTAACATAGCTGTTTGCCAGTTAACAGTTTTATAAGCTAGCTAACATCGTCATAAGCTTTTACGTTGTGCTTTTTCGGCTGTCTCCTGTAACTTTAACATCAATGCTAGCTTGGAAGTGGTTGAATGCTACTGTTAGCTCCTGTCAAGCAAATGTATATGGTTTGTTAAACACGTTTTTAGTTTTAGTCCAAACCATTACCTTTTCTTCTTCTAGGGTCTTAATGTTAGTATAAAACATAAACCCAACATGACACATGTTTTATTAGTGTTACACTATTATTAATACATTAGTGATACAATCTGTGGCTTTAAACAGTTAAAACAACACAACATCAGTTTCATTGATTTACCCTACTGGTCAATGACTTTTATCTTCAAGCTCAACAGATTGTTATATCAGTGTCTCAGAACTTACTGTAGTTGAATTCATGTTAGTTTATTAATATAAATAGATGGGTTAAATATTTTAAACCTTACCATTTTTTTCTTACGACAGATACAACAACTTGGATCGAACAGTGATAAACACAATACCCCATGACCTTGTTCAGAAGTGGTACGTGGCACATCGTGACTTAACTACGGAGCTGAGGAGGCCAGAGAATGAGCTTTGGGTCAAACTGACTCCAGGAAAAGTAAGAAAGCTTTAAATACTTCTCTAAAGGGCTTTGTCTGCCAACACTGTTTTGGGTAGATAGCATCCGCGACCGTGTTGGTGGACACCGCCTTTATTGCCAGTGTAGTTGATCATTTACAGCTGAAGAATAAACAGAAAGACACAAACGCCAGTGAGATCTAAACATTTTACCCTCTTTTGTCTTTATAAGGTCATTTTCATTGATAACTGGAGGGTCATGCATGGGAGGGAGTCTTTCACTGGAGTGAGGCAGCTCTGTGGTTGCTACATGACCAGAGATGACGTCCTCAGTGCAGCACGCAGCTTTGGTCTGCAGGCCTGATCCTGATCCTGAGCCTGAAGAACCCTGATCTGTGCCTTACTGTTTTACTTGATGTGCATCTAGCAAGACTCTGCACTTTTTACTCTCATCATACTCTATCTTGAAAATTTATCCAAAAAGTTAAATCTTCTGTATTCTGTGTGGTCAACATTCAGAGTTTCATGTTGTTTACAAGAGAAGATGAATCAAATTGCACTGTGGTCTTGTTTGTGTTTACCAATCCACAAATCTCACTACCTGTTGAATCGAATCAATCTCTTCACATTACTTTGTGATCAGCTTTTATTGTTTTTGAACCATTTTAAAGTTTAATTTAAATTGATTCATTATGAATCCATGTACTTATGCTTGAAACATTAAAATATTTAATTTTCTCAGATCAAGTGATTTCTTTGAACTCAAACGAGCATGTGATCGCCACAGACCTTTAACTGACACTGCAAATGTTACTGACAGTAGAGTAAAAAAATAAAGCTCGGATGATATGAGTACATCTTATGGCCTCATAAAGATGCCCAGCAGCCAAGGTAATTAACCTCATGAAAGTTGTCATACATTAGCCATACTGTTATAAATGTATAGATAATATCTAAGCATTGGAAGAGGAGTATCCAGCTTGTTCTGACTTATGGATTATATGAGCGAAGCTAAGTGATATTTTATTAAACGGATAGGGAAATTATTAAAGAGACAACAAGATTCTTTAGAGCATAATGTCTGACATTCATCCACAGCTGATGTAAAATTCATCCACAGCTGATGTAAAATTCATTTTCTGATTTCCCGTTTTCCCCTGGAAAAGAAAAAAAGCTTCAATCCTCAATACTTCCCTTCAAACTATAAATAACCAGAATCAGAAATACAGAAATACATTCATAAATAAAAAGAGCCTTCATGTGCAGGATGTTATCTCTGGTGTTCAAAAGTTGAATCACAGCCAAGTTGAGGTGTGTCGTCTTATCTTTATGCTCAGAAAGAAGATGATGGTGATGATATGTTGTCTCCATGACTAGTTTTAAGAAGTTATTTTTGTTGAATGACTGAGTTTTTAGAGGGGTTTGACTTTCTCAGACTTTTCTGTCCAACACTGAAGCTAGAGCTTTAGTTTTTTTTATTACAGGAGCTTATGTGTGCTTAGCAGCTGACTCTTATCAAGTGTTACAGAGAAGATTCAATGTAAGTTTGCTGCCACCTAGATGACACTTTGTGTTTTTGGTCATGGTCACATGGGAAGAGCTGGATGACTCAGTCACTCAGAAAACACACCGCTTTATTAAAACTGAATCTCTGGACATTGTCACAGAAGATGATTTGTGTTTTCAAAGCCCAGCTATGAGTCATATAAGACTCCCTGGTAATATCCTGTGAAAGATTAATATCTGTGGTTGTTTTAAATTATAGATAAAAATGTACATAAGATAATTGACAGTTTAGGCTAGAGAAATGTCAGGGCTTTGTCAATTTGATATTATAACATTGAATATTTTTTTCAAAAAGATGACAAGACTAGGGAAAGAGCTTGTTGTTATTTATTGTACCATTACGGTGTCAAGAACAATCAGTCAGTCATAGTTGATTTGTTGTAAATTTAAAATAAATGTTAACACAAGACTCTATGAAAAGGATCCAGTTTATACTCTTTGTGATATTTTACTAACTCAGAAAAATATGCATATTCCTCTCACATCTCTTTAGTACGAATTAAAAATATTTGTCCTTGTATTGTGTAGCCTGTACAGTGTGACAAATCATTGTGTGAATGTATTAGCAAAAACGAAACAGTGTGCCAAATGAAAACAGTATGACTGTGTCTCCACTCACAAGCAAATTCAAGTAGAAGCACACCACATGGGGGAAAAAATAAAAGAGATTTTAAAGAGCAGATAGAATTGAACTTAAAACAACTTTTCACTGAACATTATCAGTCTATATTTAGCTGACATGTTTTTTATACTATTAAATATTCCAGAAAAGGAGAGATGAAACAAGCTGTAGGAATTTGAACAGGCAGTATTATTGCTAACTTTGGAGATGAAATATCCCACAAAATGAAAGCTCTGTGTTAATAAGATTTAAAACAGGATGAATAACATCAAAGACCAGACCTCCTGTTGCTCAGAGGAGGGACAGAGCTACAGTTGTTTTCATCAGGTCTTTCTTTTTTCAGACTTGTGCCTCATCTCCATCGGCATGGAGACTGAGGGCTGTGGTTGCCATAGAAATGCTGTGTGAGGCTGCCAGAGTCTGACAAGAGCTCCCCCTGGTGGACACATGAAGAGTTGATGACACCCACTTAGAACAATGGTAAGTGGATACTCCCTCAACTGAAGCTGAAGAATGTTTCTTTGACATTACTTCAGTTATGTTTCGCACAAAAACACAACGTATAGACTTTTTCAAGTATCTTAATAAATGATAATGAAAACATGCTTGCAGAAGACTCAGTCTTGCCAGTAAAGCTCCTGGTCTCTGCATCAGGCTCCCACGCTCACTTTGGCTGGTCAGAGTGACCAAGTGACCTGATTCCACGTCACTGTACTGAGCAATAAGGAGCCAATAAGGAGCAGAGGGGGTCTCCAACACATTACAAGAACTGCTGAATATGTTGGATGATTCAACATGTAGTCCACCTGAACCTCTTCACATTATTACTCCAGAACTGTAAATGCACTACACATACATTACTCTACTTTATGTTGTCATTAGACTGAAAATGAGATTTTTTGAAGGCATGTATGTATAAATTCTGCTGAAACATCTTAAAAATGATGTGAGACTGAAAAAGCTTCTGCTATTTATGATGTATGACAGGCTGCGCAGCCTCTTTTAAATATTTCTGTAATTCTCTGTGACAGCTAGTGATGATAGAAATCATCTTTGATCTCTTTATAGTGAAGGATAAAAGCAGCCTTACATATTCATGCAGCACTCATGTATGCAGCATACAGGAGCTGTCAAACCCATCACAAAGGTCGTACGACACAAGCATGTGGTTAGCATGCTGCAAAGGCTTGCACAGACACTCTGTATGCAGTTCAAGGACGCAGTCACAGTCCTACTCTGGTTTCCTACTCTGACAATAAGGAGACTGCTGCAGTAACCATGGAAACTAGTGAGGCCTGTGAGGTTGTCCCTGGTAACTTGCTAAATGAGAGGATTCAAACTGAACATTATGCCCTGATCACAGCTTTCAGGGCCACTATTTGAATAGATTTGTTAATGTTACAACACCGATAGCAGGGCCGGGAGGTTGGATTTGAGAAGAACAGGTACGTTTCATACACAGCAAAGTTTGCTTCTGTTAAATCTACCTGCAGGAATCGGATCAAGGACTTTATGTTTTCAAAACAGCTGAAATATAAGAGTCTAGCTTATCCACTCATGACAGATAAGCATGCAATCTGCATCAAATATGAGAAACAAACAGAAAGAAGGAGTCCAGAGACGAAGTCAAACTCATCAACGCAGAAAGCCGAGAAAAGTCATAGACTGAAAATGTGCTTGTGATCAATGTTTCACGAAGGACTCTCATAAAAGAAAAATTGCTGAGGTGCTTCGATGGCATTTACATTTGAGATATTTTTTTCTTCATCTGTTTCAGAAAAGCTGTTCTAAACAGTAAAAGCAGCTCATGCTGTCACACAGATACACACTCTTGGTTTAAACACTAGATTGAAAGTAGAACTGAAAAAATAGTATGATGATATTTAGCTGCCAATGCTTGTGGTATAAGTGTGGACTGAGAGAATATCACATCAGCGCAAACAGACAACAAATTCAAATACAAGCTAGTTAAGCATGTATAAGTCAAAAACAAATGCAATAGAGGAAACGTGTCTTCAAATACAAGACACACTTCAGTGTTACAAACACAGACTATTATTATAAAAGAGAATTGCTGCAGATCAAGCTGTTACACTTATTGCAGTTTTCATGTAAGTCGTGTTGTCCTGTAAATGGGGCTATTGTCAGTTTGATGTCTGGCAGAGACCAAATAGGATCCTAAAGTATGTAGTCTATGTAAAAAACTGACACTAATTTGAGTTCCCGCTTGAGGCTAGCTGTAGAAACTCCAGAAACCACATACACACCTAGCCAGAACAGTTGATCTTTAAAGGTGTTACAACCTGGTTCTCAGTGGGTTTGGTTTCTCTCAGCACGGCATGACCATATATGGTATGACTATATATGGCATGACCATATATGGGCAAAACTCAAAAGTTTAAGAGCTTTGAAAATGGAAAAATTATCCTTGAACAGTGTGTGTTGATAGAGAAATGAGGGACCACACCCCACGCGTTCTGTCCCTCTGATGCAAGCAAGAATTTAGACTAAGTGCAACAAAGTGCTTCAAGTTGGTTTGGCGGCAAGTGCTGCCATCTAGTGCCAGAATATATTTTTAATGAGCTTAATCAAAAGTAATGAAGCCAACACTTGTAATTTATCAACAATAATAACATTCAACATTCAACAACTCAGACCCAAGCCATGGATGTCCACCAGAGACTGGCTGCAAAAGCCAACAAAGACCCATTAGGTCCGACATCAATGTGCCCAACTGAATTCATACAGCCAATAGTTGTTGTTTTTTTCAGGCAAAAAGTGATACATAAATATGCAAGTGGTGCTAGAGGAGGGCTTAGATTGCAGATCTGTTGAATATCATAGCCTCACTTCAGCTCTACCATGGAACAGCCAACCACTAATCTGAGTTCAATAGTAGATCTGTCTTTCAGCTTCTAACATCTGTCGGCAAATTATTTTTTAAGGGGCCGTTATAGAAGTGACCGAAAGTTGTAGCAGTTAGATGAATCCATTAATTTTTGGATCTTGGACAGAGAAGGAAGAAAAACCAACATCACCTGAGGTAAATGAGAGCTGAGATTGAATAGGTCTTTAAAACCATTTCAGATATTAAAGCGATAACATGAATCAGAAATGTTACAGTTGTTTGACTTTGTTGTTTTAGGTTACCTTGTATTGCTTCCTTCAGAGCCCTTGGTTTTATTCATCATTACCAACATTTGGTTTCATGAAGCTGCACCAAAATATTTCCAAAGCTTCCAGTTTGACGTTTGTAATGCTGGTCAGTTTCCCACTGAAGCACATGTTTGTAGATCTTTAATAAACCGACTCGTGCTTGGTTTGCTCATGTTTCTTGTCCCATGACATTGATCTCTTGGAGCAGGCACAGGTCTATAACCGTGTGCTCACTCTTAATTAAACTGTTAATCATTTTAGAATGGAGCAGATAAAATCTTTGGAGAACCTGTGTGTACATACATTCATCAATAACTTTCATTTCACCGAAGCATGCTGTGAGAGTGTGTGTGTGTGTGTGTGTGGGGGGGGGGTTGACTTATTTGTCAGGTGAGTAGCACAGAGTGCAGTGACACTAATGGTTAATTCATTTTTCAGTACTTTGGCAGTAGTTTCACCACAGCTCATCACTCCATCCTCCTTGTCTTGTAAGTCATTCTGGGTCAGGGCCTCTGGCGGAGGAATTAATGTAATTTAATCTCCACCTGGCCTTTATCGCTCGCCTGGAGGAAGAGTAAGCCAAAGCAGAGCAACATGCTGCTTATCATTGGGGACTTCACTCCCCGGTGCTGCGTGCTTAATAAAGGAGGGTTCACCTTTGTCGTTTGTGCTCATACAGCGTGGAGCGCAAAGCTGCTGGAGAGAGACACAGTGAATCACACATGATTAATTGTCTATAATTACCAGAAGCTGACATAAGTGATTAACAATGTGAAAAGTGTTGATCAGGGGTGAGTGGAGGGGTGGGGGAAGGAGGCGCTGGATAATGTGGGCAGTGGAGGGAGGCGTGTGGAGCTCATTATCCTGGAGACACTGACGTGATAGGTCAGGAAGTGAGGCGATCTGAGTGTCCTGAGACCCTGACTGAACAACACACGTGAGAGCAGCTGTGTGTTTGAGCTGAAGTGCACAGTTCAACAACAGGAGAGGAGGGGGCTTTATATAAATAAATTCAACCGCATGACTCATGAACAACTCATCAGAAACGCGGACTGAGAAACATTTACAAAGAATCAAGATGCCAGTCTGAGGAAACAAGCGGTCAAAGAGGACTCACTGTCATTCTTATGTAGAGAGTCAGGGAGAGAATTAAATCTTAATCAATGCACAAATTTCCTCAACATGTGGTCCTGATTTTTTAAACTAGCTGTTAACAGTTCATTCAGTCTGTGGCATGCAAAGGCTCTTTGAAGGGCAGGGGCATATAGAAAAGAAAAGGCCTATACAGCGCACCTAAGTGCCACCTAAGAGGACCATGTGCTTTGCCGACCAGGAGAGCAGAGCTTGTGGCTCCAAAGAGGGCATTTGAGCATGTTTTGGATCCAAATTGGCCACTTTAGCGCACATTTTTTTTAACAACTGGGCCATGAGGCGGGTCAATTGCACCCCCTCTGTGCACACCATTGAATTAAATGATTGCTCTGCTAATGAACCGTTCACTTCTGATGCCATTGGAGAGTGTTTTAACAACCAAATACTGGAAAGCTTTATGTCTCGGTGGTTTTGAATATGACCGACAAAAGCTGATGCCTTCCCTCAAGCTTTTTGTCGTTGTTTAGAATTATTTTTTGGGACTTTCACTTTTGTTAGACAATTTATCTGAGGAGGGAGAGAACATGTGAGGTGTAGAGAGCAGGAGGAGGACATGTATGACATGTTCCAGGCCACTGGTAAATTCACCACCACTGTGATGTGGTGAGGTGAGGACTTCAAAAAACAAACAAAGAAATAATAATACATGAAAAAAAATCTTAACTGACTTGATAATTCAAGTTAAACTTCTTATTTCAGGATATTACAACTTTTTATTTTATTTTTTATTTTTTGCAATATCTTGACTTGAAAAGATTGTGTTGACTTGTCAGGTCAATGTGATTCACCATATCAAGTCCAGTAAGACATTTTTTTTACAAGCAATAAGACAAAAAAAAAACAAACAAAAATAAAACAAAAAACAAAAAACAAAAAAAAAAACAAAAAAAAAAAAAAACAAACCCCATCACAATTTGAGTTTTGATTAAGATTCACTTTTCTGGACTTGTAAGCTGAACATGGCTGAATTCAAGCTGAATAAAACTTTTTTTAAAAGAACAAAAAAACCTACTATTTCTAGATTTCTTTTTTGCAGTGCATGCTTGATGGTAATGATTGTATTCAGTGATGAAAAAATGAACAAAAGCCAGAATTAATGTTTTTGTTATTAGTGACACTTCAGATGTCTCTGGAGCAGTTTGCCAACAATCAATAAACCAAACAATAGGTTTTTATTTGGAGAGGCAATTCAGAATTTAAAGTAGTGGACATCCAAATTCACTGAATTTGTGATTTTTTTTTTTTGTCTTTTTGCAAACATGTTCTTTTTGTTCTTCATGAAAACAAGAGTCAGATCATACATACAGCTGAGCACAGCTGATCTTTAAGAGGAAACTCCCCCAAGTGCCACATTAAGAATTACATTAGCTCCTTTGTGAATTAAAATGTCAAAACAAAGAGTCTTGGGTCATGCTAGCACTTGGGTATTATGTTAAAATGCTAAATGCTAAATCACACTGCCATAAGCTCCTCTTTCACCACCTTGAATGGTTTAGTGACTTGCCATCATTTTCTCATATTCATAAGTTCGTTGTGGGTAGCAGATTTTTAAAGTACAAGTTTGAGGCTTTTTTTTTCAACTTTTATTAACTGTGTGAAAATCAATGTAAAATAGTCTGATTGAATTCTGAGGTAAAAGACATCTATGTATGTGGTGTGTGCCACTGGAAGCAAAGAGTAACATGTAAAGATGGTAGAGCAAAACATTGTTATATTGGATTAATTGACCTTGTATGATAGCAATCCTTAAAAATTATTCTTAAATCATCACTGGCAGAAAGCACTTGGGATCAGTCTGCCACAGTGAAATGAAGGTGTCTGGCTCTGAAACTACAGCCTACTCAAACCTCCAGCAGCTCTCAGTGCAATACCTCCACACAGACTTATTCATCCACCCACAACAAGCAGAGTTTCCTTGTCAGCAGACTGAGAGGAGGCATGAATCAGAGCTTTGGCTCAGACAAACAGACAGAGTACACACTAGAGTAGTCCTCTCTGACAGACCTGTCTGAAGATATTTTTGATGTTCCAGCAGCTTCATTGAGTGTTTATCCCTTAGTCTTAAAGATAATGTGTTATGTGGTATGGTATGTTTGGTTATGAAGAGGTTGGGCGGGACAGTTACCGTTGTTTCTTTTAAGAAAACTAGAGATGCAGTTGAGAAGTTGGCCATTAGGTGGCAGGCAAGGCTATTGAATAGTAGATCTCTGTGGTTCTCTGTTTGTGTGTGTAGGTGTTCTCTGTGCGTGAGGGGGGGCAGGGAGCTCTAGAGGGCCGATGGCAACAGAGCCAGAGGCGACACACTTTGGCCTTTTTCCTCCTCTCCCTCCTTTGCTGCTTTGAAGCCTTTTAAAAAATATAAACACATGCAGGCTAAGCATATCATATAATGCCATTACTTTTCCCTACATGTTATTACACAGTTTATAACAACAGTGCTGGTATAACCTAAGAAAGGTCAGACAGAGAGGTTCACAAATACTGACACAACTGTGCAGGTATAGGACAACATCTTCTGTTACTTTAGTCTTCCTTGGTGGTGAAGGTGACCTGTCATAGAGTATCTAAAAAAGACATAAAAGAAGGAGGTCAGCAGGTTTACATCAGCAAGAAGAGTAATTGACAGGCCATCAGTGTTAATATTCAGACATAACTTTCATAAAGTGCAGACAGTTAAGAAAGCAGCAGACGCATAGCTGACCCTTGTTGGCAAAAAGAAACATTACGCTTCATGGGAACACATTATAGTCGAATAAAAGCTTTGTCAGATGGCATCTCTGACCATCTGAACTCTGTCCTTCAATACCTGAAGAAAATACCAAAATAAATTCAGAGCAGACATTAATGTGCCAGAAAAAGTTTCTTGTATGGGTTTGAATTTTAAACTCACAAAAAATTTATCCCATGACCAAAGCCAGGGCTGAAAGCAGAAAACAGTTGAAGAATAAGTCAGTTTAAAGGAGCATTTATGCTGGTTGCTGCTGTATTGTCTGTGTGCTGGTCTGTGCACTTACGGTGCCTTTGAATAACGTAGTGTGCTTAAACACCCATTTTAGCAGCTTTATTAAAGTGGTGGTCATGTAAACTTGAGCACCCACCAGCGCAAACATAAACCGGCGCCTATGCTGCCCATAGCTCTGCTGCTGACAGGCCTCCAAAGGGCTGGCCAATCAGAGGGAAGGGAGTTCGTGGAGTGAGGAACCTTTAAGAAACAGCAGCTAAAATGAAGTCATTCAAATGTTGATCGACATTAGGCTTTTCTAAAACATCAGTGTGAAAAAAAAGTTTTTTTAAGCTTTTTCTTAAGTGCAATACAAATAAAATGTATTGTTATTATTATTATTATTATTATTATTATTATTATTATTATTATTAGTATTAGTATTATTATTAGTATTATTATTACTCTGTTGGGGCACCAGACTGGTATAAAGCCTAAAAAAAAAAACGCACAATAACAAGTCACTATTTCCAGTATGGTAACTGCCATTGTTGGGTTTACTCTTGGATGACATCACAGAGACTGTCTTTGTTTTATAGTCTTTGGTAAACCACCTACTTGCCCCAGATGTAACAATGTCTGACTTTATGACCTCTATCTTTGACTAAACACTCTTCTTGATGCTGCTGTGACAGCGCTCAAATTTAAAAATTTTCAAGCTGTTGGTAACATTTGAAGCCATTTTTCTAAAACAGTGATGATAAATCATATAACACCAGAGGGAATTCACAGTAGCCCTTCATTAGGGAGCCTGACTTGTTTCTCAGTAATCATGTGGCTTTCAAAACAATGTTGAAGCTAGTTAGCTAGTTAGCTAGTTTTTCTTGTTGTTTGTATATCTCTCAGTTTTGTCGTTAAGAAAAGTGAAAAACAATACAGTTATCTTTAACCTCATGAAGAAATTAATTTATTAGCATAGGCTGTTGGAAGGTACAGTTTCTTAAAAAAACTTAGTAAAACCTGTAAAGGTATGGTGTCATGATTTTCTTAAGAGTAGAGAAAAGGCAGACGATCAATGTTCACAGGAATAATCCTGCACAGTTGTCCCCTACGAGCCTCTAAATGTGTGTCAGTGTCTGCCTAAACCCTCTCCCTTGTTTGATTGCTGATGTTTAGGTTGTTGAAAAACACAACCAAAGTGAAACAAAACGCGTAACAGATTAAGTTTTTTTTTTACAAAATGAGGGTGAGCTTGGCTCAACTTTCATCGACTTTCAAGGACTTCAAGAGCAGCTCGAGATGAAAAGTGACGTGAGTTAGCTTTCTGCTAACCATGTGTGTGTCAATTACCCGCGATTAGCTTGTGCTAACTAGCCAAGTCAGGTGCACAGCTCTCAAGTCTCTCCCATGTAGAAATGCAGCGCTATGGGTGGTTGCTGATCTAGTGAGAGTGTTCACGTAGCTTCAGTCAGAGGGTGTGGGTGTGTGCTGCCGCTGGCACTGAGCCAAGGAGGAGGAGCCCAGTTTGAATGTTGTATCTACTAACTGATCATGAAAATTTGTGCAGATACTACCTTTAAGCTAGTGACAACAGTGCTATTAATGATTGAGAATAGATTATCATGCCTTATGTATACATTACAAAAGACCGATATTTGTGTGTGTGTGTGTGTGTGTGTGTGTGTGTGTGTGTGTGTGTGTGTGTGTGTGTGTGTGTGTGTGTGTGTGAGTACCTGAATGAAATCTTGTGTACTGATTAAAACCAGCAGAATAATGCTGGAGGAGACTCGTGTGTTCAAACACAGCCTCTGTTATCGATACAGTTGAACTAATTGTTTACCATGTGTACCTTCTTAATTATTTCTGTCATGTAATACTCAGCATTTACTTCTTTCCACCCACATTTAACCCCACCTTTAACTGCTCCCCCACCACCAACATCTTTTCTGTCTTTCTGCGTTTTCTCCACACGCTCTGATTTCTGAATGATGCCCCTGAGGGGGTTGGGTTTAGTGGTTCCAGCAGTGGTCACATTGCATAAAAAGGATGAGTCTTAATATTTTATTGGACACATTATGTTTCCACTCTTCTTCATCTCTTCACTCTCTTTTCAACCCCCCCAAACAAGAATTCTGTAGCAACACAGATAAACATCCTGAAAGAGGTGAATAAATAGACATGAGGAGGAAAGCAAGCCTCACATTTTATCAGGTCAAAGGTGACGCTAGGAGAAAGTTGTAATTCTTGTTGGAGGTAAACCACAAACAGAGTTAACTGTTTACTGGCTAAATAATTGATGGTTTTGAGGATGTTATCTGTCCAGCAGATCCATGAAGAAGTCAGTTCCAGGAAATCCCTCTGAAACTGTTTATCTTTGCCGTGTATCGGTAGAGTCGCTGTGTTGTAAATTCCACAACAGTGTACGCCTCTTTTCTTGAAACACCAGATTGATTTTAAAATAATTAGCAATCATGTCTGTAAAAAAGACAGCTCCACATTATTTAGTGTCTTTTAAAACAAACATCTTTGCATAAGAATATAAATACTGTAGACTGTGGTTCAATCATGAAGACAAATCTGTAGAATCGATGTATTAAAAGCACGAGTGTGGCAGAATTTCATGTACTAGACCACAAAGCGGAAGCACACAGTGCTCTTTGACCACTCTTTTTCTCTCATAGAGGAAGAGCCATCAATTTCTGACCCATGTTAATGGATCCTTTCAATATTTTATGTTTTTATATGGAGTGCTGACAATGGAAGGCAGAAATGGAGGGCACATTTCGTCAAGCTACTTCACAGCCTCTGTATCTGTCTTTTCTGCTGCGCTCTTCACTTCAGTGTAGAAGAGAGGCAACCCATAGAAAGGAAGGTGCAAACACAGGCAAACTAAACTCAGGCTGCAAGCTTATTCTCTTACCAACACTACACATTAATGTTAACAAGAAGATGTAGTAGTTGTACATGTCCTGGTTTGCCATTGGCTTTCCAAAGGCAGCTAATGGTCCTTTGTGATAAATCATAATGTGCATAATTTGATCTTGATATAACATGAGGAGATCTCAGTACATCCCAGCACGTTGGATGTATTATTTATATACCTTGGCTCCTTTCAAGGTGAACTCACTTAGTGGTGTAATCAACTGTCCAAGAGCTTGGTAGAGGAGACCGAGAGTAAATTAAAAGAAATCAATTAGGTGAGACAAACCTGTGCCTTAAATCTGCCTCGTATCTGAAAGCTGACACACAAGGAGAGGATCATTACACAGGTCACAGCAAGTAGAGGACGATAAAGGAAACATCATGAAATACTTCACATTACAAAAAAAAAAAAAAAAAAAAAAAAAAAAAATCCACTTTCAAATTTCTTATTTATGCTAAAAAGATAACTAAACTCTTTATAAATTTTTATGTCATGTTTAAAGAAGGGGTATTGGACTTCTGTTAAGGATGCTGTCCCTGTGGTAGCCTGTGATACTTTTTCATGATTTATAGCTCAAAACAATCATCATACAGAAAACACTAAGACACTTTTAAGCTGCTGTGTCTTTAAGGTTCCCAGCTCTGCAGAGCTCCTTCCCTCTGATTGGCCAGCTCTCTGGAGGCCTGTTGGACAGACCTTGGAGTTTGAGACCTCCAACTTGTCATGTACCAGATCGGGGATCCTTATGTGATGACTTCATCATTTCAGCAAGTCTCGTGAAGATCAAATGATAGTTTTGAAGTGGACTGTTAGCTAAAGTAACTAAACTAACTAAAGTTGACTAGTCAAGGGTTTAGGGGCTTCATTGGTTTACTTTGCTTCACAAATGGAGGTTTATGATGCTAGTTTGATGTAACTTGTTCTGGGATGAGTGTTTGCTCCCTGTACCTCCTCATCCTGACAATTATCAAATAGTTTAAAAAAAGGTTGGTAAAATCCAGCTATTGTCTTAAATATGCTGTGAGGAGGATCTGTTTTAATTGTACTGCCCTGCCACCTTCTGGCCTGGAGTCTCCAAACACTGTCATAAATGTGTGTAAATGTATGTTTGTTTTGGAATTAAAAGAAACCGCTTCAAACAAATTTTCTCTGTTCAACGCAACTTTTTGGTGGATACAACGCGCCAAGGTAAGGTATTTATCAGTACAGTCATGTAGAGCTACGGATTGAAACATGAAATCAAGCAAACCTTGTTGTAGCCGGCGATATGTAGCACCATTGTCAGCCTGGTGCTCCGACGTATCTGTAGGCTAATGTGACAACAAGTAAACACTGTCAGTTTGTAAGTAGTTTAGTAGACGTTTATATTTAGCACAGCTGACAGCCAGGTGCTCTAAGACATGTCTGTAATGTGTAACGTTAGCAAATCCTGGTTAGCTATGTCCTGCCAGTCATCTACCAAGCAGAGCTAACGTAACCTCACTCTTCATTTTATTGATAGACTCTCAAGTTTGAACTGACCACTGCAGAATAACTGCTGACTGTGAGTTGGAATCAACATTATCACAAACACTTTAGCCCCTGAGTTATAGAGTGATACAACCTGAGCTAAAGGCTCAGCTAAACAATTAGCTAAAGGCTAATTAGCCTTTAGCTCAGGTTGTATCTCTCTCCCATTTATCTTTCTCCTGCTCTTCTGTCCTTTTCTTGTCTGACAGTCAGGCTCCTGTGTCCACCATCACTACAAAAGTAATCACAGAAATCGTTTTCAGCAGAGAAAAACATGGATATCTCTTCTCACTTCTAAACCTTGTCAGCTGGTGTGGTGTTGTCATAGAGACTTAGACGTACTGTAAATCAGTCTGGTCCTGCTCGACCCGATCAGGAAGCTAAGAAGTACTATCTCGAAAAAACCCGTAACCTGTAATATTGGTGCAGATAATCTCATTTTTAAGTGTGGATTATGGTCAGGCATAAATCTAGAAGAGAGAAGAACACTTAGAAAATCCTCGAAACCTTTTTAAATGAAAGATGTTCTTATCTTTAATGTTGGAAAACAACCATTTCTGACTGACTTAACCGTTGATTTTTTTTTCTCAAACACCGGGCAACAAAATAAAAAAAAAGCCTCTGATTGGGAAACAGACATTGGTTTTCCATCTCCATACTCCCCTTCAGTCATTTGTTAAGATCCATTTAACCAGACTCCTTTAAAGCACTTTTGTGCACTTTGTGATCTGGTCTCACTTTGGTCCTGATGATTTGATTCCAGCTCCATTACTCCACCTGTTTGGCTGAACACATTTTTCTAAACAAGTGTCTCTACCACAGCTGTTAATGGCCAGTTCACATATTAGTGGCATTGATTATACACAAGCCTAAGGGCCTCCTGGTTATCTATTAGGCATTTTTCATCTTGGAATAATCAATACTTGACCACTGACCTCAGATTAGTCATGTTAATCTCATAAGTGAGCTCTCCAAAGCTGAAAAAAATGAGTATTCAGGTTACTGGTCAATAGAGATGTTGATGCCACTTAATGATCTGTTCTGTCATTTCCATGTGGTAATTTTTTTTTAGCAGTTTAATAATGATAAAGATTTAAACATTCTTAGTCTTTTTACAGGTTGATGTAGAAGCACACTGACTCTGAATTGTAATTCTGTCAGTTCCTCAGGAGTTAAACCATTTTCACTACTCTTCATGTCCTGACTGATCATTTGAGCGCACCAGCACATACCATGCTGTATATACTGTAAAGTTGAAGAGTGCTTCCTCTCTGAACTATGCTGCCTCATGCCTTTATGTGCCACAGTGCATTATTTATAACAAAACAGCTATGTCTCAAAAAAGAACTGATGTGGAGCAGAAAAAATGGTAGCTGGGGAACACAAGTGCAATGTAGGATGAGGCTATTATTCTAATGGTTCATATGTGGCTGTTTTGCATGTTTGATGTAAGGTCAGGAAATGTTACCCTACACAGAAAGAAAGTGAATACTTGTTTTTTCTGTTTTCTTTTGGGCAAATAATGAAGAACAATATGGTTCCACCCAACTGTGGTCGATACTTGGTTTCTTATTGGTCAAAACTTGATAATGGTGATTAATTTCTCACAACAAATGACTCATTTTACCTCTGCCTACTGACACTTGCAAAATAATTAGTTTTTATGTCAGACTGATCTTCAGATGGAAAGTATCCCACAAGCCTCTGCTGTTTTGGTTTAGTTTATTCGCAAATGTTATCCCCCTTATGTCAGCATTATGGCTATATAGACATGTTAGCATTGAGTTTAGACTCATTGAAATGTTAACATGTCTGGAAAAGTGTAGCTAAGGTTCAGTTGTTATTTAATTTCCCGCAGTTTAAAAATAGCCGTACTGAATGCGTCAGATATTCATCGCTCTCAAGATCTTGTGAGTCAAGATTTCTAGGGAAATCGGATTGGAAATACAGCTCACATGTAGCTTTTCCCTCTGATGCTTTGCAGTGTAGAAGACATATTTCCACATCATAAGTGGCTATTAGAAAACTCATTTGAACCGTATTCTAATAACGCCGGTAAATTATTCATCACCACATCCCATATCCAAATCATTTCCAAAATCTGCACACTGCTGATGAGTGAACTGTGCTTGCATGTCCGTTTCACTTCTCACGACTTACATCCTAAACATTGCACATGGAACAGCATATGTTGTCATTTGTATGCATGTGCAGCATTCACATGAAACCTCAGGTCGTGTGTCCTGATGACATTGAAGTACGAGCGTCTGGGGATGTGTCTGTTCAGAAATCATTAATGAAGCCCGCAACTGATGACTGTTTAAAGCCATCAATGAACAATTAACAACACGTTCCAATGTGTGTTGAATTAGACATGTAAAGTCCAGAGCTGTGAAAAAAATGAAATCCTATCAAATGTTTTTTGTCTTGTTCTAAGCAAAATTGTCTTGTTATACCTGATATGATCCACATTTAACTGGTCAGTCCAGCAAAATGTCTTGTTTAAAGTTATTTTCAAAACAAAAATGAGGTCTGAATTGCTTGTGACAAGTAAACAAATTTGCCCATGGAAAAAGAAAAATTTGCTTGAAAATGTGTTTAAACTAAAATAATGTCTTAATACAAGTAACTTTCTTCTTGTTCCATGTTCTTCAAAACTATCCTTGTTTTCATCTATTTAATTTTTTTTTAATTAGCGTGAATAAAGACATTTTTCTGGACTGGTCCGGTGAGTGTGGCTCATATTTAGTCTAAAAAAGCATTTTCCACTCATAATAAGACAAATAGACATGATACGATTTCATTTTTTACCAGTGCGGTAACCATCTAATTTTCAAACTGCTTGTTCTGTCAAGTGTTTCTCGGGGGAACTGGAATCCATCCCAGCATGCATTGGGTGTGTAAGGCCCAGGCATGTTGCCAGTAACACACATGTAGACATTCACACTGACGTTCGCACCTATAGGCGGTCTGCAGTGGACCTGCTGTGCTGCATGCCTGTGAACAGTGGGAGGGGAGTGGAGCACCCAGAGGACTTCATGCAGACATGCAGAAAACATGTCAACTTCATGCTGAAAGCTCTCTGATGGACATGTGTAGCAGGGTATAAGACGTCTCTGTGGTTCTGAGCTGTTGGGATAACATTTTTTTAGAGAGGTATATTAAATATTCAGTATTTGCTCAGTAGCATACATAGGTAGAATCAAATGCTGTTTTTATTACACAATTCAGCTTAATCATGCTCTGCTACTGCTTATTTAAACCTAAACGAAGTAAAACATCTTTAAAAACATGTTTCATGTTAGCAGCAATTCATGGAAAATGTTTTACTTCATGGCCTGATAGACATCAATAGACAAGTCTAGTTCAAGCATGCATGGAAAAAAAATGCGACAAGATGAGTCTTTGGACCTCAATTTCCAGTATTTTACCTGTTATAGACCTTTTCCTGATGTTTATGTTCACATACCCTAAACAGTATATCAAGTGACTTTTTAAAATGATATTTTTCATCTTTACACTAAAGCTGCTTCTAGGTCTAGAATTGGAAACAGGTTCAGGTCAGGTGTTTAATTTCTTTTTTTGTTGCTGCTATTGAGGGATGGGAGTTTATATTTCTAACCCAGAATGACAAACACATTATATTTGATACTGAAGTTTTTGAAAGAATACATATTTACTAAAATGTTGCAAAAACCGCCCCGAATGATACAAAAAAAAAAAAAAAAAAAGTCATAGCCAAAATGAGAAAGTGTTTTTTTGTGGATTTTGTTCAAAGGGTATATAAACATCTCAGTGGAACCTTCTGTCTGTTTTTTGATGGCTCAGGCCACACAGGGTTAAACAGATTCTCATGACAAATTAAAATGTGAGTAACCCTCGCAGTTTGCGATGATATGTTTTGGGGCAGCGCAGCAAGAAAAGAAAAAAAAATATCATTAAATAAGAAAGCAAAAATGTTTTAACATGATATAAGAGTACAAGATGCTGTATGAGACAGTCTCATTGGTCATGAGTCAAAGCCAGGCTCCACTTTGAAATGAAGACTCGGACTTGGAATCAGAATCTTTCATTAACTTCATTTGAAGCTGAACAATACACATGAGGACTCAGCCTTCACTTTTTAAACACTTTTCTTTTTGCAGTATTTCTGTGTTTTTGTACAAGGCCTGATCAATGGTGCACTAAGTCTGAAGAAAGAGTTGGCACATGTTATCTTGCTCAGTAACAGTTCTTCCCACAATGCAAAGAGAGACACCCAAAGCTGTGAATATTTTAGCATATTTTTTCTTTACAGTATGCTGCAAAAACTAAAATCTAAGTTAAGTTTTTTATGTCTTATTTTTTTGGGTAAAAATTGTTGGTAACACTTTATATTAGGAAATAGATATTAACTATTAATTTGTTGCTTACTAATATGCATGTAAGTGGCATAGCTTCATTAGTAGCTGCTGCCCAGCCAGGTCCCTCTTGACAAGAGATTTCATATAGCCACGTATACATGGACCCAAATATTCCGCTTGCATTCGGTTTATTTGCTCAAACAGAAAGAATTTAACCTTTGTATACACCTCATTCCGAAAGAAAAGTGCCAGTCCGAATGGACATTTAATCGGTTTCACAGGGGTGGAATATTCCTTTTCCCAAACCGATTGAGGTATCATGTATCCACTCAGACAGAAAGTTGTCAGAGTGCGTGTTTTCAGCGCATGCTCAGGTATGACGTAAGACGCAACAAGAGACGTTCCACAACTTTAAAAATGGCCACGAGCCGTCAGCACTGGACTGCTGCGGAAAGTTTGTTTTTGATCCAAACTTTGAAAGAAGTGAACATCATTTCAAGACTGGACGGACGACAAACTTGCAATATGGAGTATTGCAACACCGTGATAAACAAACTGTCGTCTTCCAGCTTTGATAAATCTCGTGATGTTTGCGTTTTTCTGTGCATGCCCCATTGACTATTCTGTTTGATTACAGCGGCGCATGTAGACCAGAGATTGGAATATTCCTTTCCATGTATACTAATGTTTTCAGAAAAGTCATTCGTCAAGATTCCAGTCGGAAAGACGAAAAACTCCTCATGTAAGTGAGGCTAATGAGGCTTTTATCTAGTTAAATAAAGTATATAATAATAATGATAAAAAATAATAATTATGCAATTATTAACACCTTATTCTACCTTTTTTACAATATGAATTAAGAGCTTTTTATATTGTATTAACTCCTTTTTTATCACTTATTGACTGTAAATGACTTTTTTCTGTGAATTTCAGGGTCCACATACTTTAAGATTTCAGAGTGATAAAGGAAGAATTACTTTTCTTGTTGTACTGCCCCTTTATAAGGCCCAAATAACCCACATCATTATTCAAATCATTATTCAGAAACAACAATGCATTTATCAACAAGCTATACGTGATAATTAGGAGTTAATACAATTCAAAAATCTGAATCTATATCGTAATAGAGATAGAATGAGGCCATGTGGAATAAGGTGTTAATAAGTGCTTAATGAATACTAACAAAGGGCTAGTATGCGACTTATGTGCATATTAGTAAGCATCTAATTAACAGTGACTATCTGTTCCCTAATCTAACTTGATACCAAATTGTCTCATTAGACTCATCATAAGCCACATCCACCTGAAAAATCGAGAACATTTTTTTTTTAGGATATTTAAAGACATGAGAGAAATGAGACCTGAATTTAGAAAAAAAAAAATTGCCGATGGTGTAAAACCAACCATTAGAGGATATAGTGCCATAACATATCTCTTGTGCTTTTGTGATACCATAATGTTTAAAACCAAAATCTGGGACATGCGTGTGATGCTGTTTGGTGCGAAAGAAGGTGTCATAACCATCTCTGTTGTGCCACTATGGTGCAATCTCCAGGGGTAAAGGGGACTCCTGACAGGATCTGAGCCCTCGAGTCTCTGGGATACAAGTCCTGTTTGAGCCATTCATCCCTCCGGCTTGATACTCTGCATAAACTGCATCAACCCCTTTTAGTGTGCGTTAAAACAATAAAACTGCAGGAGAAAGAAAACCAGAAGAAAACCTGAAGGTGTTTTCTTTTGAAGTTTTTGACCACTGTTCAAGGTAAACCTAGAGGGGTGCAACCCCCCCCCCCCCCCCCTCCCCCCCCCCCCCTAAAACACTGAGCTGATTCAGACGCTGGTGCATTGTCTCCCACAGCTGAGAGGCATATGTGGACTGTAATATTTAAAAAGTCACACTGGATCATTAGCGCTCTCCCTGCTCCGGGTGCAGTCACATTCAGAGGGCGTTCTCTTCACCTTCACCACCTCAGCACTCGGAGTATTTTGAGCCCAGAGTAGGAACAGGAAAAAAAAAACTTCCAGATGTGCAACCATATATAGCGTCATGACCTCCACATGGGGACAAAAAGTTTCAGCAAAGCAGTTTGGTTGCATCTGTCCTCTCCAACAAAACAAATTAATTATCTAGTGTTTTTGTAGATGCAGAGCTCAATGTGCCCCAGAGAGGCCACAAAGATACTTTATCAAACTTTTACTGGAGTGGAACAGTTGTAGTCATGTTATATTTGTCAGTAAGGTAAAAAAAAAAAGTGATTTATTATTCCTGAATTGAAAAAGGGGCAAATATTACACCGTCAGCAGGAGTCACTTTGCGTCTTTATTCAGGAAATAGGGTATGAAAGGAGGTATATTCTCATAAACGCGCAATGTTTTGTAATCAAATTAAAGAAGATACCCTTCTTCTTCTTTTTTTTTCTTTTTCAGACTGTTTTCTTATCCAACAGTCCTTATCAAAAGCAAGACACCAACCAAGAGGTGGGAGCTCTGACAACAACCTGTAAAAGCAATGGTAAATACCTGATTTTGTCCTCTTATTTTGCAACACTGAATGCTATTTACCTTTTGGGGACTAATATCTGGAAATACATTGATAAAAAGTCAAATGAAACACTGTCGAGTATTAGTCCTCAAAGGGCAAATGAAAAGACACTAGCTTTCTTTACTGTATAAGCCTTTATTTGTAAAAAGTCTGTTGTTTGAATGATAACCCTTTTTATACCACATACTTGAACACCTTGTATTTGTAAAAAACACATTTTGTTCAAACACCTAAAAAAGCTGATTGACACTATAACATTAATTTGCACTGACAAAAAAAATACAACTTCATACTACACAAAATGTTGATTCCATGAGTACCGAAACTCTGAATGAAATCAAACACCTTATTAAACAACTGAATCAAATAAGCGCCCAATGTGAACAAAACGATTACAGTACAAAAAACCAAATGCATTTTTCTTCCAGTGCCAATATATCAGATGAATTACATTTCCTTCTTATGAGAAAACAACAACACCAGTATAAGAATAACAATCCATAACAAATGCAACAAATACAATTAATCAGAAATGAACACAGAAATGAAAAAAAAATCCTTTATAACTCATATTGAAAAATAAATGGGCTTGTGGGTTTTTTCCTTTCATTGCCAATTTTTCTAAAGAGTTGGGAAATCTTTCTTACCAACCGGTTCAACATGAGATCCCTCTCTGGTACGCTCCTTCGGTCTGGGGAGGTATACTGGTGTGTAACTGGGAAACAGCACAGCTTCTTGCATGTATCATCACATGGTAATCGACAACAGACTATGACCAGAGGCAACTTATTGAAGAGAAAATACAGGGAACACCCACTCAGTGTGCAAACACATGGCTTACGTTCAGATGCTACAGCTGAGCATCTTTACATCCTTTGTAGTTGAAGGGAGGTCGATGTTAATGCTGAACCTGATAAAAACTACAGCATGCACCAGGTGCATCTATTCCAAATTGTGTGATTTACAGTAAATACATTGTATAGAAGTACATATTCATGATTCATATGAATCACAGCATGTACGCTCCATGTTTCCTCCAGTTTTACACACACACACACACACACACACACACACACACACACACACACACACACACACACACACACACACACACACACACGCACACACACACACGCACACACACACACACACACACACACGTTTGTTTCACAAGATTTAAAAGAGCTGGCTGTAAAACAAGTGCAATTTAAGCATGTAAACACTGGATCTTTCTTTTGTCCTGGTTGTGGAGATGAAACAGATGGTGTGGAGTAAAAATATATGAAAATAAACCTTTCAAAACTCAGTTCATGCAAAACAAAACCTACAAGGTACGTACAAAATAACGAATGCACCAGCAAAAGTTCTTCCAACAGTGAGGGGTCTGTCAGCCATGTTCGAGTGTTTGGTGGGTGAATTTTTTTTTTGTGCATGGTGGAGGTTTGCTGTTTTATTAGAGGTCAGCCTCAGTGCGATTCATAAGTCACAGTCAGCAGTTCAGTGTTTATGGGTTCAGCTTCTCATGCATATCTTTTTGGGGAGTGCTGAAATCCCAGAGTGAAGACTGGAGTCAACAAAAAATGACATGATTTATAACTTTTGTGATATTGGACTCCAGCAGGTAATTATGGCACTGGCTGTTTTATCACGCTACACTACTTGGCTTAAATTACTTGTAAAGAAACCGGGGGGAAACTGTATGAAACTGTTCTTCATCTTAAATGTATCCAAAGAACAAATTCTGATCAACACCCGCACAGGGCGAAACATATTTAGCTTACTTCTGTTAGCTAGCCTGCACAGACTTCTTCTCTTAGCAGCTGAGCAGCTGCTCTTGGGCAGTTGGCTATGTGCCTTGCTCAAGGGCACACATGACTGTCTTATTGAGGAACAGGAAAGAACATCCCACTCGCCCGCTTAAGGCTATCCTGCTCCTCTAGCCTCTATAAGCCAGCTAGCCAAACACGCCCTCTGTATTTCTAGCTTACACGTCTGTGCACGGTTGATGTCTGAGGTAAACGCTGCGTCTGTGCTCTACTAAAATCTCTAAAAGTTTGGATATGGTGAATGGGAAAGTCCATGAGAAAAGACACCAACCCATTCTAAGAGGTGAACTAAGGCAAACTGTAATGTCCAGTAATCCTTAACAGCGTTAGCATTAGCAGTAGCCTTGTTCTCACGAAACCAGGCAAGAAATACAACCTCAGAGCCACCAGAACCTCCTTCACTGTGAGAAAACTTTGCGTTGATTCCTCCATTATTTTGTTCACACCGTGTATTTCTTGTGTTTCATTTTTTAGGTTTCGTTTGCAGAAGTATGCCAATGCTAGAGAAGCTGTCCATGCCGTTAGCAGTGAGGCTAGCTGGTATTACGAACTGCCATGTTTTTGTTCATGCATTAAGAACTATTAAGTGAAAGATATCATATTTACAGTACAATTCACATATAATTACACATATACACTAGAGGCAAGAAAATTCACATTGAAATCAGTTCAACACTTTTTTTCTGCTCCTCTTCTCCTTGAAACATATGAGTCAAAAGAAATCTCTTTTCTGTCTTAAAGAAGCAAATATCCTAAAAGTTAAAGCATAGAACAAAAGGTCCTCACAACTTTTGGGATGAATGTGCTGATTTCATGTCAGGAAAGCAGGTAATACATGTTCTGAGTGAGATGAGTGGTATTTACTGAGAGCATGCAAGGGGCTGCTAATTTTTCTCCTCTGTGTGTTTAGAGTTTATCAAAACTGTGCATCAACTAACTTTAAAAAAAGTCACAAAAAGTAATACCTGATTAGGCATGTTCTTCCATTTCAGGGAAATCATCGACCTGAATGCGTGTTTGACTCTTGTGTCACAAAACAAGAGAGCATTTCTATTAGTAAATGGACCGGGTGTTTTCCTAGTTGAACAGGTTCCGTTGATTTACTCAAAATTAAACTTATGGTTGCCTTGAGTCCCACATTTTTTACACGCTGTATGTGTTTGCTCATCTTTTATTTGAACAAAAGTATCCCCAGGCCTCACAGTCTGACTCAACTCCAAGGTAAAGCTCCATCATATTGCCTTTTAACAGTTTGACAAGCTGTTAGTGTGCAGACAAGAGGAAATGATGCCAAAAGAAAAAAAAGGTAAATGGGATTCCTCTTGGACTCATTGCTATGAGTAAAAAAAAAAAAAAAAAAAAAAAAAAAAAATCAGAGGTTGAATGTGCACATAGGTCTCCACCTTCAAAGTGCCTGAATTAGTTAAAATTGCAGCATTTTTATCTCAGGAGTTTATATTATTAATCAAAGGCAACTCCATCAATATTACACACCAATGTGTGTTTACAGGTATTAGAAAGGACAAGGACAAGTTGGGAAAAAAAAAGTTGTATTAATCCTTCTCTGCCTCCAGAGGGAGCTGAGGGAAATTTGAGATCAAACAAACAAAACTCTAACACACACAGATAAAATATCTCCCCTTTTTAAGGACCAAAAAAAAATAAAAAATCACAAATCAAAAATAGGCCACTTAGCTGAGACTCACTCCCTCTGGTAAAGAGTAAACAAGAAAAATATTTTATTTTTGTGAGCAGAGTTTTGTTTGTGTGCTCAGACCTTCACTACTGTTCCTTCAAAAATGCTGTTTGAGCATCGGAGCCATTCGCTCTGCTACTGCTAACCTTCAATGTACAATGACTGAAGTGATGTCACTTGAGTCTTTGTCTGTTGGGCTGAAAATGGAAAACAACTGTAAATTGAAGAAGTATGTAGGGGTATAGATTCAGGAAAATTACCTTCTTATCTGTTCTTCATCTCTGCTTTAGGCTAGCAGCTAGATGCTACATTAGCTGCTACTAGCATAACATATGCCAATTCCCATCCTGACTGTTAGCAGTCAAGATGCATTTGGCAAAAGTAGGCACCAGATTTTGACCAGGATGAAAAACTTGAAATAAAAAGAAGATATCTCTGGTTTTGCTGCATTAATTTTGATCCTTTAAAAAAAAGGTTTCTATTCTGAGTGCAGCACTGTTATCAGAAAGCTAATACTTAACCTGTAAAGTACGCCTCTCAATCTATGATTTGTTTTTGTAAAGTGACAAATAAAATGCTACTGTAAACAAAGTTCATTGCATTTCAGTCAACTCACTTCCATTTGGCAACTTTTAGAAGAACTTCAAATTTGTTCACCATCACAATTGCACCATGTTGGCCTGTACTCTGACCTACAGTACACAATACTGAATATACGTCCTCTATTTAACACAGTACACACTGTTTTTTCGATGGTACCGTTTTTACCCACAGGTCATTTTCTCACAATATTTGCTGCTACTTTACATCATTGCTCTTATCACTTTGTCTTATAAATAACAACAGATTTACTCTCTTCACATTTAAGATTGATCACTATGTTTTGGTCGTGTAATCCTTTGGACTCACAGTTGACTGAGAGACAAACAACAGATTGTTCGGTTGCAGACAGAAACATAAAACTCAGCTCAGTTTTTCTCGTGTCCTCTCCTGATCGTAGACTCATACTGGATATCTGTATGGATAACTGGATATTTAAAGGTGATCTTTATATTCTCTCTACAGTACAATGACTACAATGCATAAAACTCAAACAAAAAGAAATATTAAACTCTGATCACAGCTCGGGCCACATCACTGTACACACTTCACTATGACTTACGGAGACAAATTGGTTTCTCATCAGTATTCCTTTTTGAAGACATCTTATGCACACTGCGCCCTGCGCTCCAGAGGGGAGTGGATATTTCTGATGATAAATTGATTACTCTGCAGCCTTTCCATCTTCCCCTAGTCCCCCATGTGTTTGCGAATACGACAATTTCCCTCTCTTTCTCCATTTGTATGATTCTCAGGGACCTGGCTGTGCTGCGGATCACTTTATTTTGCTACAGGATGCAGTGGTAGGTTTGGTTGGGTTAGTTTTCTTTTTTTTTTTTTCATTCAGACTGTAGTTCCCAGTAGAGCCCATCTGAAGTGAAGATGTCACCCGAGAAGATGCTGATCTGCACTTTAGCTGAAGCTCTACGGGCATGGGAGGATTCTGAGTTTGATGTCCTGCTTTTTCTGCACTGTCCATGTGTCTGTCACTCATTTTGATATGATAATCAATAACGATGTGTTTATGTTGTCTGATTTCTAAAGTACAAAGGTCCTTAAGTACCTTTCTCCCCTTTTGCATGAACCTGAGGACTGGAAATGCATCTTTTTGTGTTTGTGTGCATATGGATTTCAGGCTTTAACAATCCCTGGCAATGTAGCAAAACGTTTCATCACCCAATAATGACTACTACAATTAAAAAAAAGAAGAAGAAAAAATCCCTCCCCATATGTCTTCTCCCCTTTGTACCCAGTAACGCTCTTGCCTTCAGGAACTCCAACACTGAAGAAATGCCCAACAAGCAAATAAGTACTGTATACTGAATGACAACTGGTCAAACTGTGGGCTGATATGTTGACTCTTTTGAATATACACATCCTTACATATTCACTGTGGAACCATGTCCGACAAATCACAAAAGCACCCCCCCTTCCCTCTTTTTTTTTTAAGCAAACACAAAGCAGGATATGACGTCAATGAGCTCTATATGAATCAATAGGAGGAAATCAACAGTACAGTATACTTTCATGAGCATCTGAATGATAAATGTATAGAGTATGTTTCTTTTTTTTCACACAATCAAAATGAGTAATGCATACCTTTGACTCTTTTTATCTCATAATGCCCTAATCTCTAGAACATATTCTGACACTCCCGGAAATCACAGTATTTTCAAGACAAAATCATATCTACAATAATCAGCACTTGTTTGTAACCATAATGAAAAAGATTCCCCTCCCTCCCCTTCCCCGACCATCTTTCCCGAAGAATGTGTTTCTAAAAATAACATGAGAAGAGAAAGGAATAGAAGTTTGCGTTGACTCTGCGGCGGTCAAACATCCCATCCAGGCGGCCCTCTAATGGAGACCGATGTCTGATAAAGAGAACGATATCACTTCAAAAAACCCAAGGAACAACACATAATCCAAACAAGGTTGCTGTACATAGTAGAACCGGAGATTTCCGTGCATGTTATCCATGGGTAATGGGAGGAGGAAGGGGGGCGTGGGGTGAGGGTTGGGGGGAGGGGGGCGTCAAGGATCTCGCTCAGCTGATGCCTGAACAGACGAGCCACCAGTGATGTCATGAGCTGCAGAAGAGGATTTTTGATCACGATAAGTAGCAATAAAAAGTCGATGGGACTCTGAGACATCTTTTCTCTCTCAAGAGCTTTCATTTTCTCTTTTTTCTTGTTTTTTTTTTAGCAAAAATATCATGCAGTCTTTAGTTCCAAAAACCCCTGATGGGGTCGTGTTTGTTGTTTGTTTGTTTCTTTCAGGAGCAAAATGGAACTCAAAGCCTTGAAATTCTTCTTTCACAATTATTCTTAAACATTCAAGTCATCCTATTAATACTTTGTACAGCAGAAAGGTCCCTCAGGTTTCACATGTGTATATATAAATATAATATATAGAAATATGCATATACATATGTTCAACTTGTATATGTGTATACATATTTTAGGAACTGTATCAAAGCCAATTTAATGTGCTCTCAAAATATGGCCCATGATTCCTAGTGGGATGCACATCAATTCACATAGTACAACCAGTAGATTAGGTTGAAAAATCCAAAGGTGATGGGGAAAATGACCCGGGACCATTTGTCAATGGTGCTAACATCTGACAGGTTTGGGATTTTCAACTTGAGCTTGGAGGAGCGTCGCCGTAGTCGGCAGTTGGCTCGGCTCCTCATGGCACTGCGATCCAGAGAGTGGTGGCTGAAGCCGTCCCGAGGTGCCATGGGCTTCCTGAATTGGACCCCGGAGCTGTCGAAGGACATGACAGAGTTCCGAGAGTCACTGACACTGCTCCCCACGTCAGAAGGCATCACTTCGTTGTTCATCTCCAGCGTGGTGAGGAGGATGTTTCCATATGCATCCACCTATGAGGACAGGGAAGGGCAGGAGTCAGCGAGAGGGAGTGTTGCAAAAATAACCCCCAAAGCCCTCCTTATCCTGTACTTAAGTTACCCCCGCCTCCCATCCCAAAAGCTGTCAAGCTAAAAGCAAAATGTAGGGATGGTATGGAACGTCATTTTAAGCATGCAACAGAAATAGTTAGCAAAGTTTAAAGAGACAACTGTTAGTGTTTTTTTACTTGCAAAAAGGTGACATAGAGCTTTAATTATCTGACTTTCATTGCGAAGGCTGGCCTACAGTCGAGATGATTTCTAAATGCATGTACCCCAACTTTTCTTTGTTCCTCGAGATACAGATTTCTTCTCTGTGTATATGACCTGAAGGTGTTGGTTTGAAACGGCGAGGAAATGGAGTCCTTGCAATGTGAAAGAAAAATGAAGAGAACATTAAAACGGCCCTTAAAATCCTGGCAAATATGCACAATCATTCTACAGATTACACAAAGTATTAGACACAGAATAAACAGGTACAAGTTTGAACAAAGTATTTAGTACTTCACACACAGAAAACACCAAGAGTGGCTTCATTCAGTCTGACAGTTTCAACATTACACTGTTACATCAGACCTTGTTATTCTGTGTTTTAACATCTTATCTGGTTAAAATAGAGGTAACAGTACAGAGGCAGCAGATTGAGAGTGAATGAAGCCTTCGGCACAACATAGACGACAACCTAAATAAGAAATGAGAATGTTAACACCCTGTTGAGCTACATGAATCATTATCTCAATGCGAAAGGCTTTGCTCGATAAGAGGCAGTCAGTGCTTGAGGGGGAAGCGATGGATGATGGTCGGTGAATGCATATTGGGCTGTGGTGGCATTAGTATGCTCCTGGAACATTACTTCAGGGAGTACTCCACACTGTATGTGTCTTTGGATAAATGAAAATGGCTTTACATCGTATCGTTGTGTTGTACTTGAACTCTGACTGACACGGGGAAGTCATGGGACAGACAAAAAAAAAAAAAAAAGGTAGCAGATGAGGATGCAAACCTGTTCCCTCAGGCGCTTCTCTTCGTATCT